>NW_028318045.1:12066601-12713202 GCF_062004578.1 Staurois parvus | reverse complement strand
TACATTGAAATTATTTCCTCTCACTTCTTGTAAAGGGAAATTTCCCCAATGGGTTCTAGATGGTAAAAAAAACCTCACAGGGGGTTCAACGTGGTTGTAAAGGCAGAAGGTTTCTTACCTTTATGTATTCTATACTAAGAGACAGCCCAATCCAGCTACTCCCAGCCCCCCTTATACTCACCTGAGCCCGATCCTGATCCAGCGTTTTTCATGAGAGCCAAGGCTTTCTCGGTTCTCTCACATCTCATGGACCTAGGGTCAGTCACATCCAGTGATGAGGGAGCAATGGGCCTCGCCTCGCTCTATAAGTCTTACAAACACACAGAGGTGGCTTGGGAGTAAACATTCACGAGTGCCCCCAGAGCAATCAGCTTGATATTGGGACAGTCAGCAGGGGGGAGGGCCAGGATTGCCAGTGGGGGAGAATCAGGGCTGCTCTGTGTAAAACCATTTAGCAGGTAAGTATGACATGTTTTTTTTTTTTTTTTTTTAATGAACCTTTAGAATCACTTTAATCTGGCTTTAAATATACTTTAAAGCCCAGGTCTATAATCAACTCATCTCTCCCAAATATGATACCTCTGACAATGACAAATACATTTTTAATTTTTAAAAGATTAGCCTGTATCAACATAACAATAAATTTGAAATTAATAACCATTCAGTGCAGCATCAAAATGATTAAGGTCATGGCATAATCTCTGTAGTCTCTTGAACTACAAAGGGAAACAACAGCAAATATCGAGAAGTGGCCGTGCAATGCTTGCAATATTCATGTGAAACATTAGAATCGTGAACATGCTGCCTATCTGTGATGGAAATGAAAACCAGGACAGGGTTCACTGGGTATTTACATATAATACTTTAAGTTATGAAGTTTGAGTTCCACTTTATTATTATACTTATTACTATTCATTAAAATACATCTGCCACTACTGCACCCACCACTCCTTTTTAACAGCACAACTATTAGAAAAAAAACCCATTTCAGCCAATCAGGAAAGTTGGAATGTTACTGTATTTTGACAGACTCCAGATTTCTGAAGGTAAAGTGGATTCATAAGCAGAGTTTTCACAGCTGCTATCTAGGGATTGCTAGAGAACTGTGACACGATTTAATATATTTTATAAACGATAGAGGGTCTGAGATTAAAAATACTGTTTCAGTCTTTGCAGATGAAACCAAGCTGTGCAGTGGAATACTGTCCTTACAGGATACAGAACTTACAAGCCAACCTCAATGCACTGTTTAATTGGGCAACTATGTGGCAAATGAGGTTTAATGTTGATAAATGTACGGTTATGCATTTGGGGGCTAAGAATATGCATGCATCATACATACTAGGGGGAGTACAACTGGGGGAATCAATGGTGGAGAAGGATCTGGGGGTTCTGGTATAAAACAAAATCCTCTCTTGTACCGTATTTGCCGGCGTATAAGACGACTTTTTGACCCTTGAAAATCTTCTCAAAAGTCGGGGGTCGTCTTATACGCCGGTACACATGTTTAGGGGGGCTGCGGCATTAAGTACAGGGGTTTGCAGGGGCTGATGTCTCTTACCTGGATCCAGTCCCACGACGATCCGGTCCAGGAAGCGCGGCGTCTCCTTCAGTTCGGCCACTGGATGTTCGTGCGGCTGCTCGGCTCCGCCTCCTCACCGGTGATTGGCCGCCAGAACTGTAGCTCAGGAAAGGCACACAGGCGGCCAATCACCGGCGAGGGGGCGGAGCCGAGCGGCCCCGCGAAAATTGAGTGCCGGAGCAGCAGGTAAGTGTTCTGTGTAGAGGTGCTGCTGCAACCACATATGCTGGCTGCAGCAGCACCATACGAGAACAGGGTCAGCAAGTCTCAGTGGGAGGAATAGTGCCCCATCATTGGTGTCACTGATACCAATGATGGGGCACTATTCCTCCCACTGACACCAACGATGGGGCACTATTCCTCCCCCCCACTGACACCAATGATGGGGCACTATTCCCCCCCCCCACTGACACCAACGATGGGGCACTATTCCACCCCCCACTGACACCAATGATGGGACACCATTCCTCCCACTGACATCAATGATGGGGCACTATTCCTGCCACTGATACCAATGATGGGGCACCATTCCTTCCACTGATACCAATGATGGGGCACCTATTCCCCCCACGGATACCAATGATGGGGCACTATTCCCCCCACTGATACCAATGATGGGGCACTATTCCTGCCACTGATACCAATGATGGGGCACTATTCCTGCCACTGACACCAATGATGGGGCACTATTCCTCCCACTGACACCAATGATGGGGCACTATTCCTCCCACTGACACCAATGATGGGGCACTATTCCTCCACTGATACTAATGATAGGGCACTATTCCTGCCACTAATACCAATGATGGGGCACTATTCCTCCCACTGACATCAATGATGGGGCACTATTCCTCCCACTGGTGTGCATTGGAAGAGGGGTAGTCTTATACGACGAGTATAGCCCAAACACTACATTTTAGCAGGAAAAGTAGGGGGGTCGTCTTATATGCCCAGTCGTCTTATACGCCGGCAAATACGGTATTAAAAGAAGTATAGACTCCAGAGAGAGAGAGATATTATTTCACTCCTGTACAAATCATTAGTAACACCTCATCTGGAATATACAGTTCAGTTTTGGGCACCAATTCACAAAAAAAACATTGGGGAACTGGAGAAAGTACAGAGGAGGGCAACCAAACTGATACGAGGCATGGAGGAGCTCAGCTATGAGGAAAGATTAGAGGAACTGAATGTATTTTCTCTTGAAAAGCGGAGATTAAGGGGGGATATGATCAACATGTATAAATACATCAGTGGTTCATATAGTGAACTCGGTGTAGAGCTATTCACCCTGAGGTCATCACAGAGGACAGGGGGGGCACTATTTACACCGGGGAAGAAAAGAGATTTAATCTCCAAATACGGAAAGGTTTCTTCACAGTAAGAGCTGTGAAAATGTGGAACAGACTCCCTCAAGAGTTGGTTCTGGCCAGTGTAACATAAATGTAAGAGTATGGTAGTTGAGATATGATGTGATCTGTAGAAGTATATAATTGTAGCTATAGTTTAACCCTGTGTTATTAGAGCTACAATATTCCTTAATCAGTCATACACATATGTTTTTAATTAGCATTTGAAAGGACAAAGCAAGCTTCTAGGCTAGAGTTGTCATCTAGATGCCAATAAATCGTTCTCATCTGTGTAGCCAGAGTTTGCCACCTTCTTGAACCTAAAAGAAGAATCCTAGTCATTTTGGTTACAAGAGTCAGCAGGAGACCAGGAGAAGGCTCCAAAAGGTCTGCCAGCTTTGAATTATATTCACAGATCAGAGGAATCTATTTCATCTCTCATAAAAGCTAAAATATTAGTTGGAAGAGATGGAAATAATTCCTTCTGATTGGACACATTTTAAGCTTCATGTACATGTAAAACTGTATTTGTAGCCTATGCAGAATCCCGGAGAAACACCCAAACGGTTATATGGCACCTGATTGTGACAGCTGAACAATGATTGGTACTGTTGCGATCAAAATTATGTGCTGGTGTTGGAAATCATATCTCTGATCCAGTGATCCGAGCCGTTCTTGGCTCATGCAGCTCAGGGTACTTCAGAACACAGAACTTCCTGTGGGCAGGGACAGAAACACCCCCCAGGGTTGATTGGCCAAGGGCTAAAGTCCAGCCCACATCCACATTTAAACAAATTGAGGATCCTGAGATATGGACGGGGTGATTCGTATAGAGTCGGTTCCATTTGACTGGCGAATTGTGGGCTTTCTTTGACTTGCTCCAGTCACAGGATAAATCTTGGTAAAAGTTTTATTTCTGTTTTTATTCCCTTTTTATTTCACAGTGAATAGCCAGTTGTGTGTCTTTTTGTATTCTCTGTAACTCTTTTTTCTTTGTACATATTTTATGCACTGCCCACTTTCGGGAAATTAAATCATAAAATTAATAAGTGACTTCTGTGTACTTAAGCTCAGGCTCATATCCTCGGAGAGATTGTTGTATCGTAGTGTCTATGTGCTCGGTCTAAGTTCATTGCCAATCTGTATGCAATTGCACTGCGAGTTGGCAGATTGCATACAGATTGTAAAGTAGCAGATCTGCCAGATGGAGATCTGTGTATGTGTGTGGTAGCCCAGCAGACCAGTCTGCGGACAAACTGTTGGATGGTGCAAGCTACCATTTGTTGTGTGCCTGGTGTGGGGGTGTGTGGACAGTGGAAGAGTGATAGCTTGTAGGATAGCTGGCGGAATCCTAGAAGAGTATGCAAATTGCTAGACTGCTCCCCAACCCTTAGAGTGCACCAGTTTGTATATAAGACTCCTATCTGCCTGTGTGTGTGGTCAGCCAGCTGGATTGGAGTGGAGTCTCCCTCTAGTGGTGGCCAGAGGTACTGCAGACTGTGAAAGTGTATCCAGGGAATATCCGTTTGCCTCTCGGGGGATTAGCAAGAGATTTTTTTCCCCCGCAGGAGCAAATTGGATCATGCTTTGCTGTTTTTTTTCCTTCCTCTGGATCAATTGTGGGTATAGGATTATAACTTTTTTTTTTTTTTTGGTTGAACTGGGTGGACTTTTTTCTTTTTTCAGCAGGACTAACTATGTGAAGGTCTACTATATGAGAGAGAGCAACAGAGAGCTCATAACATCATCTATACTCTGTTTCCTCTTGTACCAAATTGTATTGTAACTGTAATGTCTACCTTCATTTTGTAAAGCGCTGCGCAAACTGTTGCTATATAAATCCTGTATAATAATAATAATAAACACATGTACTGTTAGATGGGATAACTTACAAAATAACAAGGATCACTTTAAAGTCCAAGCATCCCAAAACTTTTTTTTGGCTTTAGATGCAGTGGGCATGGTTTAGAAATTGTCAGGTTTAATTGCCGCCTGTGTCACTGTGTGTGTTCTAGCTCTTCTCCACTCTACCAGCAATTGTTGCTATTGTTACCTGTGTCCCCTTTGGGGGGATTTCTCTCTTATTTCCTGTGACACCTGTAAAATGGAAAGTTTGGAGATTTTCTCTAACATCCCTTTTGTAATCTCCTAAATAGGGACACAAGTTAAAGTTGAACTCCAGCATAAAAAATGACCCCCTGCTCGCAGTACCTCTTTTCACCATAGGGCATCTTGACAGCCAGCCTTATTCAGCCCACGTCTTGTGAGCCCAGGCTGTCATGGAGACATGCTTTTTATCAGCATATGAACTGATTGGCTCCTTATGCTGCTTCTCCCTCTCCCAGTCTGAGGTTTGCTGTACAAAGACTGCAAGAGGCTGATACCAAGATACTTACACTGCCTGAATATAAAAAAATATATTTGCATTTATGATTACAGAGCTGAATTAATGTATGTCTTTTATATCTGCCTGTAGTTTAGTTTTACCCACTCCAATCAAAGGTTTTGGCTGGAGTTGGCCTTTAAGTACATGTCATATTTCTGTAGGTCTGTAGGTTATATGAAGGGGACTGAGGTTTGCTGACTGTTTTAAAACAAACAAGATCGCTCATCTATTCGATGAGCTTGTATAACAACTTTGTGTTTCTATTAGCTTTGTATATAACCTCCTCACAATAGGGAGCAATGACACCGTGTCAGTGCATTGCACAGCATCAATTGTGTTTTTGTTCTGCGCCCTCCCACCGCCATAGAAATAGAAGTAATTCTGTATTAGTCCCAGAGATCACGTCAACACCCCGTTATTACAGAAAACAAACCCCATGTTTGTCTCTAGTCCCAGCACTGGGATCTTTCCCTTAGATGTCACTGTTAATGAGTTCAGATAACAAGTCACTCTGGACTACTCTGTGTGATGCTGGAGGGATCTGACTGCATGCCTCTCCCTATTACAGGACCGCAGGAGGTTGTCTACACAGGACTGAATGTCTACTGCCAGCTCTTTGCACCTCTCTTAATAGTCTTATATTGCCATAAATTGGTAAAAGTTGTTGTTGTAGGGGACAACATTTTAATTTTCTCAGCTATATTCTTGCTTAATTATTTCTGTAAAAGTCAAGAGGTGTGTAGGTCACCTATTTCAGGCGTGGTTCCAAGTACACAATATCTTAAAAAGGAAAGCCATTTTATTTTTGTAGTTTTGGTTGGACAAGGGTCAAAGATGTCCTCTTCTCGTAAAAGACCTAAAGAAATATGACCTACTAAAAAGCTGTCTCCAGACCAAATTTTTCTTTTAGTGCATAAGGTTTGGATTTTTTGGTAAAACTGAATCTCGGGCAGATATAAAATAACATATTAAAACAGAAGTGTTTTTTTTTAAAAATCATACTTACTTACATCAATCCAATGCTGCATCTGTCCGCCGCCGCCTCTAAGGCTGAGAACTGAGCGATCAGACACCACTGATTGCTCAGTTCTCCCCTCCGTTCTGAGAAGAGAGAGGTGACTGTCAGTCACCTTTGTCTGATTTGCACTCCCCCCCCCCCCCACCAGTGCTCACTGTTGTGCTGAGCTGTGGAGAGGGTGGGAGTGGCTGGCTCAGGCTATCAGCAGACCACTGAGAGGCTGAGCCAGGTGCCGGTCCAGGTTCCTGAGTGGATCTCAACCATATGGCCATGATCTTTCCCTGTTCTGCCTGAGTGATGTCAGCCAACAGCAGGCTTTAGCCTACTGACAGCTGAAAAGGGGTCACAGGAGTGCAGAATAAACTACACTCCTGTAATCCACAGGAATAGCACAGCCAAACAAGCTTTGGCTGTATTTCTCCTTTAATGCAGCTCAGCAATCATTAATGCATCAATAAATGTTTGTGCAGCGCTACCCCCATGAGAGCCGTTGGATATTATTTGTCCTCTTGTGCTGCCCTGATCCTGCAAACTTCCCTTCTGACACTCTAGGTTCTGACATGTTGCATGCCCCTTTTAAACAAACCGCAGACACAATCTAACTGAATACAGCAGACTTCTGTATTGATCAAAGCAAACAATGGATTTGAAGGTGTTAGTCAGCCAATCCTGGGATAGTATTCAAGACTGGCTGGGTGGAACACCAGATTATTAGACTCTTCAGTACAATGCAAACCAATATCATCTAAATATGTGAAGAATGTTAAACACTAGATATTTGAATGTACCCAGGGATCTTGCTGGTGGAAAGGCAAGGGGAAAAGAGTTATCACTGGAGAGAGGCTTAACTGTAGGGGATAGAGAAGCTCAATCTGGGCCAACTCACACCCTGCTGGAGATAAAAGAATAGAGGTAGTCCAAGTGTTAGGTCTGAACGCAGTCTTTGCCGGCACATTGGAGCTCAGTAAGTTAAGGCAGCCTTTCTCAACCAGGGTGCCTTGAGGTTTCCTCAGAAGTGGCTTGGCAAATGTCTAAAAATTGCCCAATACTTGTATACAAGCCAGCAGGTGGAACAAGCCTGCCTTTTAGTTACACAAAGCCACAGGTTTTCATTGTGCACGATTACAACCTTCTAGGCGACAGCATTCTGACAACCAATGACATCATCAGTTGATAAGAAGGATGTCAGCTGCCTGCACAGCATCCTAGTTTGACCCTCCCCTGCCCTTCTCCATCAGTATTGGGGTCACATTAGCTCAGTGATGGAGAAAAACTGAGGGAGAAGAGAAACACTGGAATACTAGTCAGTACCAGTGTGCAAACGTGTATTTGCTTTTGAAGAATAAATCACCTCTAATGTTGGGTGTCCTACATGTGTGGATGTTGCTGCGTTATATAAAGTTATTAAAATGGGGTGCCCTTTTAAAATTATGGACAGCCTAGAGGCATCCCATTTTAGAATGGGGTGCCTCAAGACTGTCCATAATTTTAAATGGTGCCTCGAGACTGTCCATAATTTTAAAGGGTGCCTGGACTGAAAAAAGGATGAGAAACACTGAGTTAAGGGAATATCCTCAGTGGGGAAAAGGGTTTAAACAATCATCAAACAAGTGGAGGTATTAGATTCCTTTATGATCCGGATTGTGGTGTCTACATGCAGTGTCCATGTGCTACTGGAGAAAGAAGGATTTGGGCTCAAGCCTGCTCACCAGACCCTGGAAATAGTCTGCACACAGAGGAAGCAATGCAGGGTCTACACTCCAGTCAGTGGAAGGATAGATGCGATAGGTAAGTTCCATGTGAACTCGTCGGCATAGGTTTGGCACCGCAGCGTGGTGACCAGGAAATCTCTAAAGCTGCACAGAGGTGTAGGCTCACCCTGGCAGGGACAGGAATGGCTCACAGGCTCTGGGTAGGCCGCGGTCTCAACAGGATGGCAGCTCTGGCGCACACTGATGGATCCTCACGGAGAGAATGAGACAGATCCCACTGAACCCAGCTATTAAATAGACTTTCCCATCACCCCACCCCTGCTGGATTAGCAGCTTGCTGGGAGATGTAGTCTAAGGGTAGCTCCAGGGTCCAGATATGGCTGAACACAAGACTACCCACTGTCCTTTACTTCTGGGCTCTGGAATATGATGCAAGAGGCCAGAGTATTGCACTGGAGGGAAAACTGAACAGTCTGCAGCAATGCAGGTAATGTCCACTTCATTCATTTTATCGTAGCTGGCACCTGGCTACATCTGTTTATAATGCAAGCCATGTAAGTATCTGAATGTGATTTTGTATTAGCCTCTTATAGTCCCTGTACAGCACAGCTGAAATGTGAGAAGAAGAACCAGCACGATCAGTTCCTGTACTGACAAGACGTTTGCTAACAGGAGGAGAAAGCACAGTGACAGAGAAATGAGCTGACCACTTTCCTGCTTCTCCTTTTACTGTCCACAGGCTGAGGCAGGGTCCAGGATGACCTGGGCTCAGAGAAAGTAGGTTGAATGATGCTGGGTATCACACTGAGAACATCTAGCGGCAGAAACAAAAATACTATTTTTTGGTTCCTTCTGCATATAGAGGTTAAAAAGTGACTAATTAGATACAGGAGCACTACTCTCCATGTAAGCCTATCAATGGTATATGACTAACCTAAAGATAACTAGGGCAAATAATAGATGATGGTAGTTTTTATTTTTTTTTAGATTAGGCCACCTAGGAGTACTTAAAGTGACTTTGTCCAAAACAAGAAAGTGCAAATAAAAGCTGTCGCTACAAAGAAGAAAGCAAATTCTTATCTCTCCCGTTGCCTGTACTGCCAAACGCTGCTCTGATGAAGAGAAATCTTCCTCTGATAAAGAGAAATCTTCCTCTGAAGTCTCTTCAGCAGCCAACATTTCTATGCCTAGTGGTACCTCCTGTTGATCCTTTCTACTTTTGTAGCCTGTAGTGACCTGGGTGTCGGTGGGATTATGTATAGGTAAATATTTTATATAGTATATATAACATGGATGCATGAATTTTATGGGGAACATAAAACTAATTGCATCATTTCCTGCCCCAGTGTACTTACAGACCAAAGAGACCCTGTTACCAGACCATACATTTCAACAACAATCTTCCCATAAAAGAATTAGTGCATTTAATATATTTTATTCATGTTATTTACCAGTAAAGTCTCTATTGTATAGACATCCAGAAGCCCCAAAACTACTGCTCGGTGCCGTCGTCGTGGATATAATGTCAGCAGCCTCAACGCTACTACAATTGTGACATTCTATAGTATTCCCCTAAGATCCTGCTATATAAAAAGTTATGAAGGGAGGTGAGGGGAGGAGCAAAGGAGCTGGGCTAGCTTAGACAGTAATTAAGACATGCCCAGAAGAGGAGAGGGTGGCAATGTGCAAGGAGGGAGGGGGTGTGCTAGGAAATTACCTTTATTTACATTTCTTAGCAAGGCATATTACTTATTCACTCCCTGGTTATCTCTCGCCTTGATTATTGTAACTCCCTCCTCATTGGCCTACCTCATCACAGTCTATCCCCTTTTCAGTCTATCAAGAATGCTGGTGCCAGACTCACCCACCTTACTAACCGTTCTGTATCTGCCACCCCTCTCTGCCAATCCCTCCACTGGCTTCCCATTGCCCAATGAATAACGTTCAAAACATTAATAATAACATTTAAAGCCATTTATAACTCTGCCCCAAATTACACCACCAATCTTGTCTCAAAATATCACCCAAACCGTACTCTCCACTCCTCGCACGACCTCCTACTCTCTAGCTCCCTTGTCTCCTCCTCCCATGCTTACCTCCAGGACTTCTCCAGAGCTTCCCCCATCCTCTTGAACTCTATACCCCAATTTATCAAACTATCACCTACTCTGCTCACTTTTAGGCGATCTCTGAAAACCTATCTCTTCAGGGAAGCCTATCCTGTCTTCATCTAATAATGGAATCTTCTACTCCTCCTATCAGCTCATCCCCCACAGCTATTACCTTTTGTACCACCAACCCCTCCCTCTTAGATTGTAAGCTCCAAGGAGCAGGGCCCTCCTAACCCTCTTGTATTGAACTGTATTGTTGTTGTATTGTCTCCTGTTATATTGTAAAACGCTGAGCAAACTGTTGGTGCTATATAAATCCTGTATAATAATAATAATAATAATAATATTGCAGTTAATAAGTTATGGAAAGAAAAGTGCTGTAAGTAAACATTTAAAATGCTTTTTCTGGGCTTTTACATGCTGATTTAAGGATCATTTTAAAGCCCCATATCAGGATTGGAAGTTCATCCCCGTCTTCTTCCTCCAAGCACACCCTTTCCTGCATTCCATTTTCAAACAATTCTTGCATACAGTACATACAGTAGCATTGGTGATGGTCCTCAATGATGCACAAAGCAATGCTCATGTAGTGACATCGGTGCTGTTCTTTGCATCATTCTTTTGGCTGTCATTTAACCCAGATAGAAGGGGCAGTTAGGTTTGAAGGAGGATGCAGAGTTCAATGGATAGTGCTGGACTCTGATGAAGTACTGCTTTCAGAATGTAGTTCTGCTTTAGCATCCCCAACCACAGATATACAAATGCCACTTTTGCCAGTGTAATCTGTAGCAATTTACAATAGAACTTCAACAAAATGAAAACAAGTTTTAGACTGAGTAGGGAAGAGTGACAGCTTGAAATGAGCAAACCTGCCTGGGTTCAAGTTTAGGAACAATTGCTTGAAGTTTACTAACTTTGTGATGAACCCCATTGCCAGGGTACTAACCAGAAGAAGAATACACAAAGACCTGGCACACTTACCAATGTAAGACATGGCCGCACTCATCTGCTCAGGAGTGTGCACAGATGTATTGGAACACCGTATGTGTTGGCGCATGCCACGCATGATAGTTTCTGGTGCCAAACAGCCTTTATAAGAATGACAGATACGCTT
The DNA here is from genome assembly GCF_062004578.1 of Staurois parvus. Lineage (NCBI taxonomy): Eukaryota > Metazoa > Chordata > Amphibia > Anura > Ranidae > Staurois > Staurois parvus. The sequence continues at coordinate 12,701,930 of NW_028318045.1, read as the reverse complement.
GGAAGTTGCTGATTGATCTTCAGCTCCATGTATCCTGTGTTCCTTTGTGCATTGTATTTTTGGATCTCCGGCATGTTTCCAGACCTGTCTTCTGCTCCTCTCCTGGCTCTGACCTCAGCTTCCTTTCCTTGTCTGCTACGTGCCACCTATTGAAGTCTATGGAGGGGCAGAGAAGGAGAATGAGGTTATTCAGTTCATTCCATTTCTAGGGCAATCTATTGTCAAATAAAATGTCCTGTCATGGGGATTGCATTATTCATTCCTTTAAATTATTGTCATTTGTGACACAGCAGACCACGGAAAAGACTGTGCACTGCATTATACTGTAGGTTATTCCTTTTTTCTGGTGTTGAATCTGCAAAATTTTCAGCCAAAGGTTTGTGAGTGACAAACTTCATGATTCACTTTGAACCCATGGTAGCAGGAAACCAGAAACTCTATAAGCTTTTATTGCCATATGTGCCCATAGTGGGATGATTTCCCTTCACTTCCTGTCCCAATGGACATACTCCAGAACAGGAGATAGTATTACATTTTATCAATGAAAAAGCACACAGCAAAAAGAACCTTACAGAGGTTCTAAGTCTTTCCCACTGGACAAGGAAATAGACTAATTAAAATGTTTTACTCTTCATGGTAGAATTATTTTCCCGTCCTTCTGGCCGTTGTGTTATGAATTTCGTCTGAGCGCCTTGTTTTACCCATGTGCTCTTAGCACTGACAAGGTTCCTTCCCGGCATACACCACTTGGGATAAGTAGTGACAAACTGTGGGTAATCTTTGCTTCCCCTATCTGCAATTTAGAGGATGAGGAATTGTCTCTGAGAACCAATTCCTTGGCTTTCTGAGTATAAAAGAGATTGCGAATGTTCACAACACAACATGAGAAATTCTGAGCCTATTATCTCGACTATCAACACAGAGCAAAAAAAAATGTTTGTTTACTTCTCAGTGACTTCTTTAAATAGAATAAAGAAACAGTATGGGTCCTGTACAAATAGTCCATAGTATGTACTTATGTATGGTTCACACTGACAGAATACCAAATTGATATTGATATATAATTGCTTCAAAAGCCATTTTGTGATTTAACCCTTTTGTGACCAGAGATGATTGATTCCTAGTTGCCCAGGCTACACCTCAAATATTTTTTTCAAATCATTTTTAGATATGTTATAGAATATATAAGGCTTCTATTTGGTATGCTATTTAATTTAAAAAAATTTTAAAGCTCTGCTTTTATTATAGGCTGACAGAAGCACAAAAATGTGAAAAAAAAGGTTTGTATGTTTTTACAATTAAAAATATTATTTTTTTAATACGGCAATAGATTCTGACAGTTACACTATTAATAAATGGCCCCTTCAGATAAACACTGTACCCTGAAGGTGGCAGTGTTCGTCTGCAGGCTGAAGGCTTTGTTTTTTGTTTTGTTTTTCAATCGTGTCAAAAGCCTGCATGTAATAAAAATGCTGAGCACATGATTGGGAACAACTATGATTGGTTGCTGATCTTCAGTGGGGACCCTGACTGTTCGTGACAACTGGGATTGAAAGAGAGCAGTGTTGGCTGCTGGATCTCAAAGGGGAGAAGAGATATAAACATACACTATATTGCCAAAAGTATTCGGACACCTGCCTTTACACGCACATGAACTTTAATGGCATCCCAGTCTTAGTCCATGAGGTTCAATATTGAGTTGGCCCACCCTTTGCAGCTATATCAGCTTCAACTGTTCTGGGAAGGCTGTCCACAAGGTTTAGGAGAATGTCTATGGGAATGTTTGACCATTCTGTCAGAAGCGCATTTCTGAGGTCAGGCACTGATGTCGGACGAGAAGGCCTGGCTTGCACTCTGCGCTCTAATTCATCCTAAAGGTGTTCTATCGGGTCAGGACTCTAAGCAGGCCAATCAAGTTCCTCCACCTCAAACTTGCTCATCCATGTCTTTATGGACCTTGCTTTGTGCACTGGTGCCCAGTCATTGTGGAACAGGAAAGGGCCATCCCCAAACTGTTCCCACAAAGTTGGGAGCATGAAATTATCCAAAATGTCTTGGTATGCGAACACCTTAAGAGTTCCCTTTACTGAAACTAAGGGGCCATGCCCAACCCTTGAAAAACAACCCCACACCATAATCCCCTCTCCAGCAAACACTTGGCACAATGCAGTCAGGCAAATACCATTCTGGCAACCGCCAAACCCAGACATACTACTCTACTCTACTACTCTACAGTCCAGTGGCAGCGTGCTTTACACCACGGCATTTGACACTTTGCATTGCACATGATGATGTAAGACTTGAATGAAGCTGCTCGGCCATGGAAACCCATTCCAAGAAGCTCTCTATGCAATGTTGTTGTGCTAATCTGAAGGCAACATGAAGTTTGGAAGTCTTTAGCTATTGATTCTGCAGACAGTTGGCGACCTCTGCACACTGTGAGCTTCAGCATGTGCTGATCGCACTCTGTCATTTTATGTGGCCTACCACTCTGTGGCTGAGTTATTTTTATTCCTAGTTGCTTCCACTTTGTTATAATACCACTAATGGTTGACTGTGGAATATTTAGTAGCAAGAAAATTTCACAGATGGACTTATTGCAGAGGTGGCAACCTATCACGGTACCAAGCTTGAATTCACTGAGCTCCTGAGAGAGAGCCATTCTTTCACAAATGTTTGTAGAAGCAGTTTGCATGCCTAGGTGCTTGATTTTATACACCTCTGGCCATGGAGGTGATTGGAACACCTGAATCCAGTGATTTGTAGGGGTGCCCCAATACTTTTGGCAATATAGGGTATTTTGGTATGGAACATCGTGCTAGGGGATGTTAATAAACACATTGAAAATGGTTTATATTAATGTACTGGAGACCCTCACCTAAACTGGAACTTTACCCTCCTAATTTACTTTATACCAATATCCTCCTGTCCTCCTCCTCTAACAGAATTGGATATTTAAAAAAAGTAGGGGAGGAAATACCTTTTTTGGGTACCTCTCCCTGCACTTTCTTATCTCTGGCCAAGGCCAGAATGACATGTCCAGTGCCTGAAGTCCTGGGATACCCACATCACTGGTCCCAGGAGGATGCGGAGTACTCTACAATGTATACACTGTGCCTTGTCATCAGGGAGGTTGGCTGTCTAATATTGATTTTTTCAGCCACCCTCCAAAAGACACAACATTGCATTTTCGTGTCCTCATGGGGCCTCTGCACAACACAGAAGAGACAACTGGCACCCCCTGGGGATGTCAGAAAATGGCAGTACAGGATCTGATGCAGTTCATCCCTAGAAAACACCACTGGAGTGCCAGGCCAGTGAGTATGCTTTTTCTGCACAACTAAGTTATAAGGTAATGGGGGGGTAGGTAAGTTTCACTTTAAACCAGACATCACTTAATGGCGGACTATGGTCCACAAACAGACTGAATGACAGTTCTATACAGACCAATGCTCCGCCACTTAGCCTGGATGTTCTCTGCTGGCTGCTATCCTCCTCCCCCCCCCCCACCGCGGCCACCACAGCCACCACAGCATTCATCCATATAGCAGGTAGAAGGCACAGCATGTCAAGCCAGAGGGCGGAAGCCACCCAGCTTTTCAAGTTAACACCCTGGTGATTGGTTGCTAGGCATTCTGAGCAACCAGTCACCTGCTTGTTAACATGAAAAGCATGTCCCACATTTCCTGCTCTCTGTCCAGACATGCCGTGCCTTCTGCCTTCTACCTACTGTGTAAGGTAGGATCAAAAAGATTAGAGGAGGGTTGTGATTGGCAGGGGGTAATGTAAGGGAGGGGGTATTCATTTCATATACAGTCAGGTCCATAAATATTGGGACATCGACACAATTCTAACATTTTTGGCTCTATACACCACCACAATGGATTTGAAATGAAACGAACAAGATGTGCTTTAACTGCAGACTGGCAGCTTTATTTTGAGGGTATTTACATCCAAATCAGGTGAATCATAAATCAAACTTTCACTTTTTAATACTTGGTTGCAAATCCTTTGCAGTCAATTACAGCCTGAAATCTGGAACACATAGACATCACCAGATGCTGGGTTTCATCCCTGGTGATGCTCTGCCAGGCCTCTACTGCAACTGTCTTCAGTTCCTGCTTGTTCTTGGGGAATTTTCCCTTCAGTTTTGTCTTCAGCAAGTGAAATGCATGCTCAATCGGATTCAGGTCAGGTGATTGACTTGGCCATTGCATAACTTTCCTCTTCTTTCCCTTAAAAAACTCTTTGGTTGCTTTTGCAGTATGCTGTGTGTCATTGTCCATCTGCACTGTGAAGCGGCGTCCAATGAGTTCTGAAGCATTTGGCTGAATATGAGCAGATAATATTGCCCGAAACACTTCAGAATTCATCCTGCTGCTTTTGTCAGCAGTCACATCATCAATAAATACAAGAGAACCAGTTCCATTGGCAGCCATACATGCCCACGCCATGACACTACCACCACCATGCTTCACTGATGAGGTGTCATGCTTAGGATCATGAGCAGTTCCTTTCCTTCTCCATACTGTTCTCTTCCCATCACTCTGGTACAAGTTGATCTTGGTCTCATCTGTCCAAAGGATGTTGTTCCAGAACTGTGAAGGCTTTTTTAGATGTCGTTTGGCAAACTCTAATCTGGCCTTCCTGTTTTTGAAGCTCACCAATGGTTTACATCTTGTGGTGAACCCTCTGTATTCACTCTGGTGAAGTCTTCTCTTGATTTGTTTACTTTGACACACATACACCTACCTCCTGGAGAGTGTTCTTGATCTGGCCAACTGTTGTGAAGGGTGTTTTCTTCACCAGGGAAAGAATTCTTCGGTCATCCACCACAGTTGTTTTCCGTGGTCTTCCGGGTCTTTTGGTGTTGCTGAGCTCACCGGTGCGTTCCTTCTTTTTAAGAATGTTCCAAACAGTTGTTTTGGCCACGCCTAATGTTTTGCTATCTCTCTAATGGGTTTGTTTTGTTTTTTCAGCCTAATGATGGCTTGCATCGCTGATAGTGACAGCTCTTTGGATCTCATCTTGAGAGTTGACAGCAACAGATTCCAAATGCAAATAGCACACTTGAAATGAACTCTGGACCTTTTATCTGCTCATTGTAATTGGGATAATGAGGGAATAACACACACCTGGCCATGGAACAGCTGAGAAGCCAATTGTCCCATTACTTTTGGTCCCTTAACAAGTGGGAGGCACATATGCAAACTGTTGTAATTCCTACACCGTTCACCTGATTTGGATGTAAATACCCTCAAATTAAAGCTGACAGTCTGCCGTTAAAGCACATCTTGTTTGTTTCATTTCAAATCCATTGTGGTGGTGTATAAAGCCAAACATGTTAGAATTGTGTTGATGTCCCAATATTTATGGACCTGACTGTAAAGGGGACTGGGCTGCAAGGAAGGAAGGGGGGCTGTGAAGAGGACCAGTATACAGAAAAGGGAGTTGTAAAGGGGATTGGGGTGCATGGGGGGGATTGAGATGCAAGCAAGAGGGGCTGTAATGGGGACTGGGGTACAAAATGGAGGGATGTGAAGGATATTGGGGTGCAAGGAAGAGAGGCTGTGAAGGGGACTGGGGTGCAAAGAAGGGGGGCTGTGAAAGGGACTGGGGTGCAATGAAGGGGGACTGGGGTGCAAAAAAGGGGGGCTGTGAAGTGGACTGAGGTGCAAGGAAGGGGGGCTGTGAAGTGGACTGGGGTGCAAGGAAGGGGCATTGTAAAGGGTACGGGATGCAAGTAAAGTGGGTATTGTGAAATGGACTGGGATGCAAGGATGGGCGGTTGTAAAGTGGACTGGGGTGCAAGTAAAGGGGGGACTGTGAAGTAGACTGGGGTGAAAGGAAGGGGGGTTGTAAATGGGACTGGGGTGCAAGTAAGAGGTGGAATTTGAAGGGGACTGAGATGCAAGTAAGGGGGAGGCTGTAAAGGGGACTGGGTGGAAAAAATTGGGGTTGTGAAAGGCACTGGAATACAAGGAAGGGTGGCTGTGAAGGGGACTGAGATGCAAGTAAGGGGGGCAGGTAAGGGGACTGGGGTGCAAGGAAGGGGGCTGTGATGGGGAGTGGGATTAAAATATAGGGGGCTGTGAAGGGGAGGGGGATTGTGACGTGAGACGGGGGCTGAAGACACCGATGTAAAGGGTGGGGGTCTGTAATGTAAGAAGGGGGCACTGTGATGTGAAGGGGGGGCACAAGACATATGCAGACGGGCACAGCACTGGATTGATATAGGACTCAGATAAGTATAAGGGAGGTGAGGGGGTCATACACTTACTGAGACATTTTTTACCTTAACGCATTGAAACCACATTGATATATTGTGATTAAGAGTGAATCTTTGGTAAAGGTTGTGCGAATCTTGGGTGAAAACATTGATAAATAGACCCCTTTAAATCTATTTTCTGTTGTGTCTTTTTTTCTTTTAGTGAAAAAAAATAAATAATGAAAATAATGGAGGACCATTTTTTTGGAACAAGAACAGATTTGGGATAGTTGAAAGAAGCCTTTTAAAAGAATTGGTACACTGGACCCGCTCCACGAAAAGGTAAGTTTTAAAGCAAGCTGACGATCCCCGCAGGATGGATCGGATCTGCAGATTGAGCATAATGGATCAGAGTCTGATCCATTAAGCTCCCCAATCCACAGATCTGATCCATCTTGCGGGGATCGTCGGCTTGCTTTAACACTTACCTTTTCGTGGAACTCGTGGAGAGATCAGTTAACCCCGTATAGGTTGCAAGCCGACGATTCCCCGCAGGAAGGATTGGATCTGCGGATTGGGGAGCATAATGGATCGGACTCCGATCCATTATGCTCAATCCGCAGATCCGATCCATCCTGCGGGGATTGTCGGAGGGGTGACACCAAGTGTTACCGCATCAGGTGACTCCAACCCTAGGGACGCCCCTACTCAAGAACAAATATGTAATATGTTGCAGCTTACCAGTCATTAGATGTTTTCTTCTTTCAGCCTAATTACAGTTTCTACATGCACAGAAAATACCTGAAATCTAATGCCCTTGTAACTTTGTGTGTACTGAACTGAAATCTCAAACAATGTTATCAGCTGTCCAATCTATCTTCTGTAAACTAACAAACTTCTCATCCCTGTGTAATGGAGATGAGGACAGGTGGAATTATTTGCAATCCAAATCAGAACAGCCAGAGGTGACAACACTGCTCCTCCACAGATACAGTGCAGTAAGTGAACATTGTCACTTTAGGACAGGAAAGGTGTTACTGTTAGGATCACCAAGTGAAATTAAAGGGAAAAAAATTAAAGAAGGGAAACTAATAAAGTTAACACATTTAAGGACTAGTAAGCTGCAATGTAGTAATTTTTGTTTTTGGGTTTAGATACACTTTAAAGCCCATTGCATCATTAAAACCACCATAATTTCACCTTCACCTTTGATTCCAATTTATTTCACCAACATTTCTAGAGTGGAAATGAAAGCTCTTAGTTTACTTATTCTTAATGCTTTTGAACCTCTATTGAACACCCATGTTTTCTCTATAGTCATATAAGTACTGTCCCTCACACTCCCCTAAAATTGGATGACATTTTTGGAAGATTTCACTGAAATGTCTAAGCATATATACAGTGTTTCATTATTTTACTGGATTCTGATTTTTCAATTATGTTCTTTTCCCACATTGCTCATTCCTGCAGAGATTTAGTTTAATTTGTCTATGGTTCGGAACATGCGTATATACTCTACCCTTCTTCAAAAAATGTTGTATCCATTTTTAATGTTTACACCGAAATCCACTTTATTAAATGTGTAATGTGCTCATTGGCCAAATGGGGACATTTTATTAGCTGTACTTTTTGTATGCATTAAATAGTGTAAGCAGGAAAGGGATATGCTAATGAGGAACTACAAATGCCAACAAGCCCTGACAGAAGTCTAACAGTTTTTGTTCACTTCAAGGAGGTTTTTCAGCTTCTTACAAGTCTATCGCAAAGCAAAACCCTCTTGAAGCATGTCAAATACAGGTAAGAAGGAGGTTAACTACAAGTCATATGCACCTGTCAATGAATCCTAATAGATCTCAGAAGTGTCTCAATCTGATGTTACACTGATGAAATCAACACAAGTACAAAGCCTGTTGGCATGTGCAATTTATTTAGTTACAAATCAAAATTCAGAAAAAAAAATTGTTATTTGGATGTATCCGAATTTTCTTATCACAATATTAATGATATTCAACATATCCAAAATAAATTATAACGAAACAAATTATCTGAATTCAAAAATTAATTTGAATTTGAAATGGAAATATATTACAATAAATATAATAAGGTATAAAAGTGATATAAAATGATGATTCCTATTTAGGCTGATTTATAGAATAGAATAGAAAATATTTGAATAGAATAAAATAGAATTGAAAATAAAAGGATAGAAAAGAATAGAACAGAATAGAATAAAATAGAATAGACTAGAACAGAAAATAAATTAATAGGATAGAATAGAATAGAAAATAAAGGAGTAGAATAGAATAGAAAATAAAGGATAATAGGATAGAAAAGAATAAAATAGAATTAAACAGAATAGACTAGAAAATAAAGGAATATAATAGAAAAGGATAGAATAGAAATAATAGATTAGAATTGAAAAGAATAGATCAGAATAGAATAGAATAAAATAGAACAAATATAGCCGTCTTCCAAAATTCAAATTTTGAATTGATTTGAAAATAACGAATATACAAAAAAATCTGAACATATGTAACAAATTCTGAAAACAAATCATTCTAACATAACAAATATGATGAATAAAATGAATATAACTTAATGAACAAATCTGAAACTAAACACATTTTCCATGATATACATCTTTATTTAGGACAGGCAACCCGACATACGACCATTCTGTCCTGTTGGAGGTTTTCACTGCTTTCACTGTGTTTATACAGAAAAAGACAGGTATAAAACATTTGTTTAGGAAAATGTAAAATGAAAGCTAAATACAAAGGTGAAATGCATTAAGCACAATGGACCTATTTTACCTGCCAAAAGACTTTGCTTACTTTCCATCCTGATCTGAGATTTATATAGATCTACCACACAGCAAAGCCATGTCTGGCAAGGCAGGAAACCATTTTTTTCTCTGCTGCAGTTCAGTAATAATTATAATTAAAGGTCTTGTCCCTCCCCCAACCTGTGACTGGACAGTGAAAGGACAAGCAGCGGACTGATGAGCTCATCTCTCTGTAATTCTGCTCTCTCCTCCTATTAGCAGGCTCCCTTTTGCACACATGGGTCCTGCAGCACAGCTGATTAGCTCCTTGTGCTGGTTTTCCCTCAAGCTTTGCTGTACAGGGCCAGCAAGAGGCTGGTACCAGTTCAAATTCTGGTACACGCACTGCATGTATTAAATAATAGTGCTGCGTTAATCTGATAAAAGATGTGTGCCCACCTCTGGAGTGCATATAGGCAGGACATGGCTGCAAAGAGGCTGCAGGAGATCAGCAGTGATGAGATTGAACACAGGATAAAAACAAGGTGAAAGCAAATATTTTATTGAAAAAAGTATGGCAATTACCATAATATAAACTTTGGAAAAGGAAATATCCTTTAGATAGGTTTTATATCTATTTTAAAGTACAGGTTCAGTTTAGATTTAATCCTTTCTAGCCCTCTATCCTATTCTAAGCTAACGCTTGCCCACTTACCTCTTTCTGATGGCAGTTGCCTTTTGTGAAGCTTACACCTTCAGTTCAGGAATATGGATGCTCCTGTCATCTGTGCAGTAACTCCCCATGGACTTGAACGAGGACTTACTTCACCAGTATGGAGCTAGGGAGGAGTGTGATGAATATTTGTGTAGGAGTTGCTGGATTGATTAGCTCTTTCCCAAAACAGTGCAGAGGCCACCATTCACATTGGCAACAGTACATTCACTCTGACTCCATTAAACTGTCCACGGGATGTCTTTTTATCATTTATTGCTTGTAGAACTTGTAACAGGAGAGGGGTTGAGATACTCCAGAAATGCTGACTTGGAACAGGAGGACACATCACTAGGTGTAACTTCTTTGAGCAGTCTTTAAACCACTAACCAAGGGGAAGGTCAAAACTGAGATTCTGTAGGAGCAGTCTCAGAGAAAGAGCTACCGCTGTCCCTGAAAAGTAGGACAACACGCAGTCTAGATTCTTGAGCTTGGATCAGAACTCACAATTTAAACTCTTCAGTGGGTCCTCCAGGCCTCATCCTTGGCTCCAGAAGAAATTAGAAATAGCCCCCCCCCCCATCATCTGATATCGCTGGAACCTCAATGACCATCAGCAGACTTCAGTGCCCCTGAGCCTGGAACCTTCTCCAGCAGGACTAGACCCCAGACCATTTATGTTCTCCCCAGCCACCTACTGGATAGCCCCCCATGGATTGGTTGAAGCACGACAAAAATTCAGGCTGTCTATTTGACTTTCCCAGCCCTCTATGTTCTGGAAGCAACCAGAATGAATGGGGAAACAATCAAACTTGCAGTCTGTGAAATCTGAAACAGCCTCAAGAAATCAACAGCCTCTCCAATGATTACATAGGAGCCAAAAAACTAAATTTACCTAGCATCCTATACCAGGAGGGTGCTACGTCTCATTCTAAATTGAAGCTATCATTTAAAGCAGAGCTTTGTCAGACATAAATTAGAGTAATTTTGTGGGTGCACTGCCTATTCTTTTGAATGAGCTAATATGCACCAAAAAGGTACTTTTTTTGAAAGGTCGCATTCCACAATACACAGTAATATGTAACCATGCATTGGCAAGGTGGGGTGCATTGGGGTGCCATTAAGGAATTGGATAGTGGTGATGTCACTATCAGCAGGATTAAATGCATTTAGCTCTAAAGCCCTGGGATGAGCATGGGGTTGAATTTCCTAGAAGTCAACCTGCCCAAATTTACAGTTCCCTAACCTGACAAAGCAAGGCATGAAGAGGGAAAGTTCTGTGTGAGAGCATAAAGCACACTAGGAACTACAGTATGTACTCAGGAGGTAAGTTGAAATCTGACAGGTTCTCTTTAAGCCGCTGGATAAAAGAGTAATATGCTTTTTAAACCTCTGTGGTAGGACCGGTTAAGATATCAGTGAAATCCCTGCAGTAGCAGTGAACTATATCATTTCCTGAAATTAAATCATAACTAGCTACATAAGGGAATTTATCTCCATAGATCTCTAAATACTTTAAGCCCAGATTTCATTTTCTGTAATAAAACAGCAACACTAGGAGGAATTGCATAATCACCATAATGAATTCATGTTTGATGTGAACTGACATAGATGCTTCATATAATCGCCTAGACGTGGCTTTTTGGTATCAAGATGACACCCGTGTTCCCGTCCCTGCATACGCTCACTTTATTTTACTGGTGAAATATGTTTCTTTACCAGAAAATCTGAAGTTCCTAACAGACGAATTTTCAGGATAAAATGAGAATGAATTACAAGCTTTTCTGGAATATGAATGATGATTCATTTTAAAGTGACAGTAAACTCTGGAAAAATGCTATTCAAGAATTTGTTCCTAAAAAGTCCCTTCTACTGATTTCAGTGGCTTGCAAATCTCCAAATTTCTTTTTTTTCCACTACTGTGATCTGACTTCCTGTTAGAAGGTCGCTGTTTGTTCTTCATATTCCCACCGTAGGTAGGAATATTAGCCATCCTCACTTGCTCGCTCCCGAGATGGACTAGGGACTTTGGGATGTGTAGTGTGCCTAGAACAATGCATATGACCGCAACTAACGTGCACTATTCATGTAAAACAAACATACATGTGGAGGGAAGAGGACAGGTTCAGGAGCTCATGGAGGAAGTTACAAGGCAGAAATACACAGTAAGGGACAATTTCATTAAAAAAATAGATTACAGGACCATTAAGTGGATGTGTAAGGATTATTTTTGGAGAATAAGGATATCGTTTAGTGTCATTAACTATTTCAAGTCTGAACTTAGTTTGTACACACTTGACAAGATGTATGGAAAGTACATTTTAAAGGTGATCCATAGCTAGATAAATGTATGTATTACAATGGATTATGAAGACAAAAGAGGAACAGAAGTGTAGAGGACATGGAGCTGAGGGGGAGACAAGAGAACAGAAACATCATGTGAACTAAAAAGGAGAAAAGAGGAGAAGAAACAAGAAGGAATGGGGGAGAAAATAAAGGTAGAGGAAATGAATGGACTGAAAGTGTGTTAGTTGTCATCGGAGTTGACTATTCATGAACATAGAGACTGAAATGTCCACTCTTCAGATTGTGTCTAAAAGTTGCTTAAATTATTTTTTTTTGCTCTCCTTTCTCACCATTTTCCATACGAAAAAGGAGAGTGTCAAGGTCCTACCTTTTCCCTGAGGTTATGTTACTCCATGTGCTGGCATCCATCTTGGATTCTGCTGTGCATGATGGGAATCCTTTTATGCCTTCAGGTTTCTGTGGTCCATCCCCCAGAGGGGTGTGGCGGATGACATATAAGCCTGTGGCCCGCACATGCTCTTTGCACTTGTGTCTTGTGTCTTTGTGTTGCTGTTACTCTGTTCTGACTCTCGTGACTCTCCTGGTATCTGATTCGGCTTGTGACTTGACTATTCTTTGTATTCTCCTTTGATCTGACCCTCTGTTGCTGAACCCGGCTCGTGACCTGTGATTCTCGTCTGCTGTCCTGTACTGTTTTTTCCTGTTGTTGTTGACCCCGGCTTGTCTGACTACTCTTTTGTCTCTTCCACCAGCTACACGCCATTGGCGGTGGCCATTACCGCAGCTGAGGTGTCTCGGGGGCCGCGACCTGGTTCCTGGCTGCGTCAAGTCCATCCCCACCATCAGGGGCCCTGGTGAAGGGCAGCCTGGGACTTAGACTCCGCGCCCTGAGGGACTTCGGTCTGTGGGTGGTGGTTGTCGTCAGCCAGTGCGTTACATTGTTAGGCCTGCCTGCCCGTTCCTCAGCTCCTGCCCTGACAGAGAGAAAGGAGAGGAAAGGAAGAGGTGAGGAGGAGAAGAAAAAGAGAGAGAGGGAGAGAGAGAGAGAGAGAGAGGGGGGGGGAGAAAGAAGACTCAGAAGGGCAAAAACAGAAAAGGAGAGAGAAAGGAAAAAGAGAAGAAAGGCAGAAGGTGAGGGAGAAGAAAAGAAGACAAGAAGAGAGAGGAGGAAAGGAGTGGATAAGAAAGATAAAAAGAGGAGTTATAAGTAAAATGAATTGGAACAGAGAAGAAAAGGAGAGGGAGATGAAAATAAGAGACAATGATAGGAAGGGAAAAAGGAGAGGAGAGAAGAGGGGAAGGGAGAGGAAGTGTATTTGAAAGGGAGAGAAGATAAGGGGGAAGGGAAGGATGAAGGGAGGAGAGAAAGGGGAAGAAGGGAAGAAGGAAAGGGAGAGGAGAGAAGAATGGAACGGAAATGAGAGGTGAGGAAAGAAGATAAGGAAAGGAGGAAGGGAGAGGAGGGGAGAAAGGAATAGAAAGGAGAGAATCTGGGAACAGAGAGGAGAGAAGGAGGGAAAGAAGAAGAGGCGTGAAGGAAAGAGAAAGAATTAAAAAAAAGGAGAAGAGAACATAAGGGAAGTAAGAGGAAAAAGAAAGGAAAGGAGTAAGGAAAAGAAAAGGAGAGGATAGGAAGAAGGAAGGGAGAAGAAAGGAACAGAGAAGCAAAGTATCGAAATAGCATAAAAAAAGAGGAAAGGATAGAAACACATCCAGACCTTTTTTTTTATCAATCAACTGTGTCAACTTGAACCACTTAATATGAAAGTCTATTTTACATTCAAAGCTCTTACACGCATCGGGGTTAAAATGATATTCTTAACCTAATGAAGGAACTTAACCATTATGGAGAACTCTTTAACTTTTACATAAACTATCAAAAGTCAGAGTCACTCATTCTGAACTTGTCTGTGACAATGATGCAGCTACTTAAGTCCACCGGCTCTTTTAAGTGGACATCCACCCAAATTCGGTTTGTTGATCTTCCTACCTCTTATCTCCGTTTTCAAAAAAGACATTGCAAGCTGACCTAAACATACCTCTTCATGGACAGAAAGATGCAATGTGATTAAACAAAACTATTACCATATACGGTTGTTACAGTCAGGGGTGGACTGACAACTCATGGGGCCCCTGGGCAATAGGGGATCATGGGGCCCCGTGTCCTTGCCCAAACTCAAAAAAGCCTATGAAAAAGGTACCAGGGGCATCTCATGGGGCCCCCTACTGACCCCAGGCCCTCGGGCAGTGCCCGAGTTTCCAAATGGTCAGTCCGCCCCTGGTTACAGTATATGTGCTACAAACAATGCTCATACAGATCCCACTTATTTTAACTAGGTCGGAAGGTTCTACCAGATGCCAACTTTTACCAAATAGTATCTTGTTTAACCAGAGTATTTAACTGGTGCAGCAACTCCAAGGTGAAAAAATGGGCCGCCATGGAAGAAAAAATGCTGCCATTCCCTTGGCTGTTCTTCCTTGGAGTCCTGCACTTACCTTGTCCACAAAGCTTGTTGCACCCAACTCCCCTGATAGGTATAATTACTTCAGGTGATGTATTCTTGTTGCCCTTCCCACCAGTGGTGCTGTACCACCTGCCTCCTTCCCTTCACTCCTACCCCTTTTTTTTTTTCTTTTTCTCTCCTCCTCTTTATATTCTATGTCCAGGATCATCTATTCCTCTAAGCCATTCGGTGTGACTTTCCACCCTGAGGCAGGTTTCATGGCAGGCTATTGCTTGACAAAAAGTTTCTGGAAGTTTGCTGGGCTATAATTGTGGCCCAAGATGTGTTTCTGACACTCCTATATTGAGTATTCTAGACCTAGCTTTATGGTGTCATCCTGCTTATATCTTTTTTAAATCTTTACATGGGTGGTTTTATCTATGTATATTTTGTATATCTATATTTTTCTGATTGTTGTAAACATTGAAAACTGAAAGATGTCTGTTTATGACAAAACACTTTGGGTGGAGACTCCCTTCTGACATCATCGTGTTGTCCGCCATCTTGGAACACCTATATGTAAAGATTGATGCATGTATCTTCAGTGCTGTTGTAAGTGCAATCTTGTTTGTTTTAATAAACTAATTGATTTTACTGCACTATGAGAGGTACCTCTGTAATGTTTTTTATGAGACAACCCTGATCCTTATTGGAAGGGCTTGACTGTATCAGAGCAGAGCACCGGGTTTCATTATAGTCTATCTGTCCAGACTGATTCATATTCACACTGAGCCCAATTCCACCTCCTATAATTAAGGGGTCTGAGAATCTGGTAAGCCTTTGACTTGCTAACATGGTGGTGGCCAGTCACATTTGTGATTTTTGGATGGAATGAAGAATATTCACCATTGCTTGTTAATTCAAGAAATTGTCTTGCACTCACAGAGATTGTTTGTTTTTTGATTGTTCTTCGCATATGTGGACTTTGAGCACTACAGGGTCCCTCAAGGACTGTGATCACTTGCGTGTTTAGAGCACTTTATTGTGTATTTATTAACATTTTCTGTTCATATTTGTTCACTCTTAGCGCAACACTGATTTTTATATGTTGATTGAGAGGGGGATATCCTTTGGGCGTGTTAGCAGCTTTGTATTTATGTAGACATGTGACATTTGTGCAGTGTTTTTATTTAGTACTTTCTATAAATAAAGAATGCATAAAAACTTTAGTCCTCCAGTTACAAAGAATTCCCTTGGATCTTCTGCAATGTGCTTAACCACTTGCCGCCCAGCCACCGCATATAAACAGTGGCAGGGTGGCACTCGTAGCCAAAAGCACGTTTTAAAACAGCTGCCTTCAAAACAGGTAGGGGGCGCGCGAGAGGCGCGCGCCCGCCCTACTTGTCCCGCGGGTGTCAACAGCGGGTGTCAGCCGACGGGTCACGGCCGTTTTTTACCGGCCGTTTTCCCGCGATTGACGGTGATCGCTGACACAGAGCAGGGCTGCATTGTTTACACACAGCCCTGTTCTGTGTCAGTTCTCTGACAGCTTGTGAGAAGCTGCAGAGTTTCTCTCCCTCGATCAGCTCCCCCCTCCCTCCCCCCGTCCAGTACACCCCCCGCCCCCTAGTAAAACACTCCCCTTACACTGCAAATTCTAAAAATGTTAACCCCTTCCTCCCCAGTGACATTAGTACAGTTTCAGTGGGTTTTTTTCACTGTATTGGTGTCACTGGGGATGTCAGTGACCCCAATTCAGTTCCCCCCCAGTGTCAAAATGTCCGCCGCAGTCCCGCAGTCCTGCCATAAGTCGCTGGTCGCCACCATATGTCGCTGATTGCCGCCAAAAGTCGCTGATCGGCGCCATTATTAGTATAAATAAAAATTAAAAATTCCAGTATCTTTCCCGCCATTTGTAAACGCTATAACTTTCACGTAAACCAAGTAATTTACACGTATTGGGGTTTTTTTTAGCAAAGACATGTCGCAGAATGCATTTTGGCAGAAATTTATGACTAAATTTGATTTTTGCATTTTTTTTTACTGGACATGTTTTATAGCAAAAAGTCCAAAATATTGTTTTTTTTCCCTCAAAATTGTCAGCCTTTTTTTTATAGCGCAAAAAATAAAACCGCACAGGCGATCAAATACCACCAAAGAAAGCTCAATTTGTGGGGAAAAAAAGGATGTAAATTTCATTTATGTACCGTATTGCATGACCGCGCAATTGTCCGTTAAACTAGCGCAGCGCTGTATAGCAGAAAAATGGCGTAAATTGCAGTATTTATACCATAGTTTGTAGACGCTATAACTTCCACACAAAGCAATTAATATACACTTATTGGGATTTGTTTTACCAAAAACATGTAGCAGAATACATTTTGGCCTAAATTTATAACCAACTTTGAGTTTACTATATCTTTTTTATAGCTGAAAGTAAAAAATATTGTTTTTCTTCTAAATTTTTGGCATTTTTTTGTTTATAGCGTGAAAAATAAAAAGCGCACAGGTGATCAAATTACACCGAAAGAAAGCTCTATTTGTGTGAAAAAAAGGACGTAAATTTCGTTTGGGTGCAGCATTGCATGACCGCGCAATTATCAGTTGAATTAGTGCAGCGCCGAGTAGCAAAAAGAGGCCTGGTCATTAAGGGGGGTAAATCCTCAGGAGCTCAAGTGGTTAAAGTAAAAAACTAATATTTTCTATATAGACTGTTTATGTATTTATACAAAGTCAGCATATTAACTTTATTTATCATTATATATATATACCACTATGCATCTTATAAATGTAGATATTCGTCCTTGCACTATTTCCAGTTCCACAACATTGTTTTTCATCTTATTCTAATGCTTTGTATAGGTGCAAGCTTATGTCTCCTCCCTTGTAATATAAAGCCAACAAAAGATATGGATGGTGTTTTGAATTTCTCATTCAATGCTTTTTGTGTTCTTCAAGTTTCAATAAAAGCTACAGTTAACAATTAGCATATTCACAAAGCATACAATGTTCCAGGTGTGGTGGGGGGAATCTTGTTAATGTTTATTCATAATGGTCCTGAAGACCCGGAAGTGTGTCTGTAGAGATTAACTGAACAAGCATCTCATTCCGTGAAGTGCATCCTTTGCTCTCCTCATCAATATTAATCATTTGTGATGAAGACTAGCCTCCCGAGATGCATCTAAGCTTCAGCCTGCCTTGTGCTGGGTTTGTTGTTTATAAAATGCTAAAATATTAAACTTAATAAATAAACTTTGTATGGAGTTCCTCCAGAAACCTCCTTAAAAATATACCGACACAGAGAAATGTTACATGAACGCAGCTTTTTACATCGCAGGTAATAAAGCAGATGGCTCTGTTACTGATAGCAAGGACGAGCAACCATGCACAGAAAATATTTTTTTAATACTACTTGCCCTGCAATCTCCCTTATTTAAGCTAAATAAAGAAGTCAACATACAAAGCAACATTATTGGCACCCTCTTCAATGGGACACTCAAACTTTTCCGTCAATTGTCAAGTGATCTGTCCAGCTACTGGAACTTGAGTCCCTCAAGTCTAAAGCTGAGAAAACACTAGTAGATTTTCAAATGAGTGTTCTAATGAACATTGATATGTATGAAAAACTCAGTACATTCAATGATTTGACAATTGTCATTTTGAAAGTTCAAAATTTTGTGTGCTGCTAATATTTAATTTTGAAATTAATAGATTTTTATGAACAAAACCTAATGTTGATTTGACCCTAATAGCATACTTTCCAACCTTTTGCAATAGGAACGAAGAACATTTATTCTTTCTTGAGAAGAGGAGATTAAGGGGGGATATGATCAACATGTATAAATACATCAGTGGGTCATATAGTGAACTCGGTGTAGAGCTGTTCACCCTGAGGTCATCATAGAGGACAAGGGGGCACTCTTTACGTCTGGAGGAAAATAAATTTAATATCCAAACACGGAAAGGTTTCTTCACAGTGAGAGCTGTGAAAATGTGGAATAGACTCCCTCAAGAGTTGGCTCTGGCCAGCTCAGTGGATTGCTTCAAAAAAGGCCTGGATTCTTTCTTAGATACACAGAATATAACTGGTTACTAACATTTATAGGTAAAGTTTATCCAGGGAATATCTGATTGCCCCTTGGGGGATCAGGAAGGATTTTTTTTTCCCAGCAGGAGCTAATTGGATCGTGCTTTGCTGGGTTTTTTTGCCTTACTCTGGATCAACTGTGGGTATAGGATTATAACTTTTTTTTTTAATGGTTGAAAGATGGACTTGTCTTTTAGCCAGACTAACTATGTAACTATTAGCAAAAATATCATGGCATAGGACACACCCTCTGCCACACCCCCTTAAAGAAGAATTATACATACAATCATACAAAAAATCATTAGTTAACCTCTCTGGTGGTATTCCCGAGTGTGGCTCGGGGTAAAGTTTCAGTACCACAAGCAGTAACCCCGAGCTACACTCGGGCTTGCCATGTCCTGCACTCCCGCGATGTCCCTCCTGCAGTGTCCCCTGTAATGTTCTCCGGAGGATGCCGGCATCTGTCGTCTGGGTTCCGTCCCCTGCGACGTCGGGACGTACGTGGAGGGAATGGCAGGAAATTTGAAAATGACAAAAAGTGACATTCACTAAATTCACTAAAATGACATAGTAAAACATTACTGTATCAAACCATTTCACATATATTTTGTTCCTAGTGCTTTGTCCTGCGCCCTGCCTGCATTTTTACTGTTCTTTCTGCCTGGAAGCTGAGAAAAGTCCATGGCGTCCAAAAAGCGTCCCTTTAGGTCAAAATTGGTTTTAGACCAGCTAGAGAACAGCGATAGTAAATTAGAACCACTTGCAGAATTGAGTGATAATGATTCATGGGGAAATTCATCATCAGACACTGAAAACGATTTTGCGACTTTGCTCAGTGATGTGCGAACTTGGCGCTCTATTTCAAATTTCAGTGTTTTTGGTTTGATTACATTATTGAATTAAATTTATTATTATATTATTATTTTTTATGATTATTTATTAAATTATAATTTATGATTTCGTGTTTCAAATTTTAACATACCCGGGATGTTTACTAGACTCTTGTTCGGACAGATTTCAGTGAGTTATTCCTAAAAATCACAGGCCTTCAATAAAAAAAAACATACTTCCATGCAAAAAATGTACCACTTTGAGCACAGAAATATGGACATAATCAGACCGCTAGGCAGGTTAAACCTACAAGTGCTTTTTTTTTACCACTGATATTCTTTTATACTGGCTTTTAAAATTTACCCAGGCAGAAATTTAGAAATTGGATGAAAGGTTTAGCATTGTAAAACACTTTTTTGAAAGATAAATAGTGCATTTTACATACAACTATATAGATCAGACCAAAATGAGGGACAAATGAGATGGAAGGAGGGACAGAGGGACTGTCATGTTTCACATGACTGTCATATTGACTGTCATATGCCTTTAAGTGTTTCTATATTTTTTTTCTGCTCCTCCCTTTCCTTTGGTTTAGTTAATGCTGTATAGATAGCCCTCCCGCTTTCCCAGAAATGCATTGCAGCTCTAGCCTCATGTCCTGGAGCAGGAACATTATGTTCTTTTGACCTATCGCATGTTCATTGTTGTAAGATTATCTCAGTTTATGGAATAAACTTCACAAGATCTACAAGATGTCTTATTGATTGAGTCACTGACTGTGGTATCCAACTGAGGTTGAAGTTATCGCTATCTCATCACAACTGTAAGTTACAAAGATCACAATATCAATGCTTAGATTGGAGAGACAGAACAGGGACTTTGTTCCAAATTAGGGACAGTCCCTACAAATCAGGGACCGTTGGGAGCTATGCTAACAGAAATTTTTTTGTTTTAAGAACATTTGTTTAATTTTCTAACAAAATTCTGGTAGTCTACGGCTAGCTACGCTTACGCTAGGAAATAAAGCACTAGCACTAAGACATGGGAGGAGGGGAAATAAGTTACATACCTACCTATACCCAGAAGTACTGGATACATTTTTTACTCCCAAGAGCTGAACAGAAAAGGAAACAGAATTGAAAGGTGAGTATGTAGTGTTGGGAAGGGGACAATTAAAAGGGAACTGAAATTATAATAAAATAAACATAAAAAAAAAATAAAGGTCGAACGCCTGAAAAGTCCTAGTTTCTATGTTTTACAGCATCCATAAATCCTCAGATACCAATCTCAGTTGGTAGCGCCTCCTCGCTGGATGGGGTCTGATACTGACAGCTGCTCCTCTTCAGGGAAATCAATTTAAATTACTGTGCATGATGGAGGTTTATGGCAGTATTAGTTTTAACATAAAAGGAGTCATATGAACAGGCGTACACTTCTCAAGAAGTCATTTCCTTCTCAGAATTACTTTGGGGTCAGGAGTCAGCACATATAGATCAGAAAATAGACAGTTTAAATGAAAGAATTATAGAAAACACCAGTATTTTCCTAAAGCCCAACTTTTACCTTTAGCTTAAATAAGCTGCATTCTTTGTGCATCAAAACTAAAGGATTGCAAAATCTTACAGTTTGTTCTATTTAGGAAGCAGCAGGACCATGAGTAGTAAAGCCTGCCCCCTGCCAGCATGATGCAGAGAAGGAACCTTTCTGCAAGAATTACATTATATCCTCTCCTCTATCTCTCTCTGTATTACAAAGTACAGTTCCCATCAACCACAGGGAGTTGTATTGAATGTGGGCAGATACACTAGGCTTGTACATGTTCAATGTGTCTGAGAGTCTCGGTCCGCCCACCTCTGCAAGTGGGACTGAATTACATTACTGCTACCTGGAGAAAGAACTACAGAAGAGATGTGCCAAGACCAGTGACTGGGGGAATAGGAGGCATAGCAGCCACCGGTCTTACAAACAGGAAACCAAAGGGAACTAATGGTTTGATTTGAGAATGAATAGGCTATTTCAGAGCAACCACTGAGTGAACCAGAAGATGGATTACATATTCAGTGAAGGTAGAAAATCAACATTTCCTAGACAACCTATGTAAATGGTAGGTGTGCATTTGTGAGTGAGGGTGTCAGATCGCACCTATAGATATTTGCAACCTTTGCTGACACCTTCTGGATGACTGCATATGTAGGAAAAAGGGGGTAATTTAGAATAGATTTTAATAACAGCCACTACGGTTCTCCCAACATAAGGCTCGGTCCAGAGTTTTCTACTCGGTGCATAAACATTCATATTCAATCAAAAAATATATTTGATGGTATATTTATAAAGCAGTGATTGTGAAATTCGCCAAACATTCAGGCTCAGTTCACACTAGTGTCATGTTGCGGGCCGTGGCACAGCAATCCATTAATTTGTCTCACAGAACGCAGGGTCCTTACACCTTTCCAGAAATCATACGATTAATGGCACCCACCCGTGGTTCCCGCATTTTGTGTGCGTTTGGTTGCAGCTGCAGAACAGAGTGTAGGTCCACACTAGTGTGAGCTGAGCCTCATGGCAGATCACTTTTGTTTAAAACACACACGCCAAGGAGATACACAGTGATGTCTAATACAATGAATGTGTCCCATTAATGTTTTATGAATATACCCCTTGGTGATGTCAGGGGCATGCTCAAAACATGTATTACTCTGTAATATCCAGCAGATGGTGGTGTCTGTGGGTACAGTGTAAGGGAGAAGATACTGCCAATAGAAGCTAACATTTAAAACATTGGTTTCTTAGGGAAGGTGCACAGCAAATTCATGGAAGTTCACAGGAATTCTCAGAACATATAACATGAAATTAGGTTATTTCTTTTCACAGACTGCAGTTCCCCTTTAAGAGACACCTACTCCCCCATTAAAATACACAACTTTGTTTTGTGGCCATCTTTTTTCTAAATTTTAATTTGATCACGTAAAATGGATTATCCCATGAGCGATAATAAATCAAACTGAAACCTTTAATATCCGGCAATGTATTTATATACTTTAATCGAGTTATTCCATTATTCCCCAGCACATAACTTTAGGCAGCCAGTCACGGAGCCGGGCCTGTAGGAGGGAGCTTCAGGCAGAGGAGAGATTTCTAAATCAACTCTTCAGAATAATGAATCCAGTTAGACATACTTACCAAAGAAACTTCTATTTCCAGAGCCTTCCTTATGTTTCTAAAGCTCTCATTAATCATTTCAGAAAATAGTGAAGGTCAGATTTTTAAACCGGCTTTTCTTATTGCGACATAACTGTTGCAATGGGATTTTACAGTTCTTAAAATACCAGGGGGAAAAGTTTATAATAAGATAATATTAATATACTGGATGTGAGCAATTTGGGTTAGGAGATGTGACTAACTGGCATTTCGATAATAATTATCTTCTGTGTGCTTCCAACACTTGTTAAGATTTTTGAAACAACAAAGTAGAACCTTTGCTGACCTATAATATCCCTTATGGGCTCTACACTCCATGTGGCTGAGGGATCCTCTCTCTTTCTGCAGCTGTTATCAAGGAGTTCCATTTGTGGCACCTGCTTTCCTCCTGCAACCAACCCTAACTGACATTTTCACTACAGTCATGTAAACTGAAGAATTAATACCTATGAATTCTTCTTGACACCAAGGATGAGATTACATAACTAGAAAACACCTCACGCCTACCATCATGTCCTTGGACAATAACATCTGCTTTTCACGGTAATTGAACTATGGTGTTAGAGGTACCTTTGTGGATATGCTTCGGAATGTTCCTGACACTCAACAGAAATGAAGAAATAGTTTAGATAATCTATACAATATCTTCAACATTACAGCACAGGTCAATTGAACGTGGCCAACTAATACTAGAAATACTACGACATGGATAAATAAGAACCTTCACAGACAACTCAGGTTATCCCTTTTGGGCCCAAAAGCCATTGACGTCCAAGACATCAAGGCCACATTTTGCAACATCAGCATGTGTCCATTAACTTAAAGTGACACTAAACTCTGGTTTTAAAAAATCTATTTAGATATCTGTTTCAGCCTCCTCCCAATCTCCAAATGCCTTTTTTATATGCTGCTGTGAACTGATAGAAGATGGCTACCTTTTTTCTCCGTGGTCTCATGTATGTTGGAACATAGCCACCTTCACTTGCCCCAAGATGGACTATGGGATTTGTAGTATGGATAGAGCAGCACACAAGAACACAACTAAGGTGCGGTACTTGGAGTTTTGGGAGCTCATGAAAGTCCTTAGAAGGAGGCAGAAAAACACATTACACAATGATTTCATGAAAAATTGATTACAAGGCCATTGCGTAGTAGATGTGTATGGATTATTTTTAGAGAATAAGGATATTGTTTAGTGCACTTTAAAGCCTACCTAAGGGAAAACAAAAATCTTCCTTGCAGTACTGCTTATCCTGCACTGGATTAAATGCTCTTTTATGCCTAGGGGAACAGGAAAAAACACTTTTGCTTACCTAATCCCTGGAGCTCATATCTTCTTTGTTATGCACAGGTCTGTAGGCAGTCCTTTGGCACTTTCACTTGCAATGCAGGGCTATTGGCCCTGCATTGTATACAAACAAAAGACCTGAAAATGGGGACTTTTGAGGCACAACATAGACAGAAAAACATTACTTATTTTGTATCAAAATCCAATGTATAAAACAACATTCTATTCAGCAATAGTGCTGTGATTATGCTTTTTCGTGTTTCACCTCTGGCGCCCAGGGGTCACTTTAGGGACTTCCTTGGCCTCTGATGGCCGCTGGCCCTTTGGGGCGGGGCCTGTGCTTGTGCGCCTATGTCAGCCCTCGGTGTCGGTCGTAATTTTGTTGGCGGGGTCAACGCTGTTTGGGCATGTGCGCGGTCCTCGCCTGCTGGGCCGGCGTCCGTCTTGGGACCTGGCAGACTGCCCACAGCAGTCTTCATTGTCAACCTGTGACCCATTAGGAGGACTTCTTAAAGGGAGTGGAGGCTGGTATTTGGCTGTGCTGCTGCTTCCTTGCCGTGTGAAACACATATTGTATCTTGCTCTGCCATATTGTGTGACTACACTTGTACTTTGGCCGTGAGGCCATGAACCTGGGCATACTATGGTAATATACCAGTGTAGTTTATTAGTAGTAATTTTTAATTTTTTGCTGGGCATATAGTGTCGGTCTAGATGGGGACTCTTACCTTCTATTGTTATTGTTATTACTACTATATAGGAAACTCTCGGTTCCTCTTGTGAGCCTACTGTGGAGATCCAGCGGATCTGAAAATCTACTATATTGTTCAGCTGTGCTTGTAAAGTGTCTTTGGAGTCCCTCCGGCACTGAGACTAGTGTTCTTGGCAGATGAAGGTGAAGGTAATTCCCATGGTGTATTCTGTCTTAGGCAAAAAAAAAATTTATGTTAAGGATGGAGCAAATTAATATTAAAGTTTTTTACCATGTGTTATTACTGTCACACAGGAAGCTTTTAGCTTTGCTCATAAGCCAGCCATGGGCATAATCTGTTTTGAGAAGCTGCCTTTAGGCATTTTGCCATAAAGTGGACACAGGTGTAGAGGTGGGTGTTGGATACATTTTCTATGTTGCCCAGCCCCCCATACTCCACTAATATAATGGTTGGCTTTAAATGATATATTTATCATTTAGGAGGAAATTTTTTTTTGCGGTATGAGAAGAATACGAATAGAGGCTGGTATAAATTCATGATTAGAGGGTCCCTATACCATTCACTCAGCATATTTGAAACCACCGATTTTTGGAGGTAATTTTTTATTCAGAGGTCTTGATTTAGGTATATATTAATGTGTATCTTATGTGACTTTTATCCTTTTCTTCCCCCCTTTGGGCTTCCAAGGGGTTCTGCCCCTTTCCTCCTTTTGTTCTTTGTTCCCCTCCCTGATGCACCTACAATATGATCCTCCATTGTGCCAGAATGAAAAAATATGTTTTTTGATTGTTTGTATTTGTTCTTCAGTAGTCAAATGTCTATATGGTGATGGCTCCTGAAGAAGTAGATTAAGTCCATGAAACGCGTTGAGCCCAAGCCGATAAGAATGAGCCTAAAGTTTACAAAGAATTTGGATCACATGCTGTTCCTTGATATTGTAAACTTTTCATATTCTACACGTTTTAGTATTTTTGATGTGATGTTGTTTTATACATTGGATTTTGATACAAAATAAATCATGTTTTTATGTCTATGTTGTGCCTCAAAAGTCTCCTTTTTCAGGTCTTTTTTTGGTATAAATTTACAATATTAGGGATGTGGCACTTAAATACAGATTTTAATATTAATGGCCCTGCATTGTAATTGATCACAGTGCCTGCAACCACTTGAGCATCAGGGAGCAGAAGCTGCGGAACCCAGTCCTGTAGCATGGAGGAAACATGCAAGAGTAGGGGTCAGGTAAGTAAAAGTTATTTTTTCTGGGTACCCAAGGCATTCATGAACATTCAACCCTTGCAGTGCAGGGACGTCCAAACTACAACAGGAGTTGTTTTCCCTGGAGTTCAGCTTTAACAATAACTCTATGAATAATTTGCATACCTCATATTATACATATTTTTAAGGACATATGCTGCTTCTACTGTCAAAAGTCTTATAGTACACAAAACCTTTTATCCAACCTCTAAATTATGGCATCTGTTTTTTAAGCTGGTATAAAGGAAAAGCAGCTAAGAAAAGATGTATTTTTGGACGATCCAATAATTTTCTGCATATAATTTCTTCATGGTCTGTATAACTGAGGGTGTGCCAGGGGTGTGTCCCATAATTTGTCATGAAAGGTGTCCCTCTGTCAGGGATCGCGGCTCCGTGCTCCGCGATCGCGGCTCTGTCCCCCGCGCATGTGCATTGGCGGCAGATCGCGCCGGGACACAGGCACTAGGTCCCGACGAGCCGCGGCTGACAGGACGCCGCGCATGCGCAGTAGGTGCCGGGGGCGCGCCTCAGGCGCCCAATGACAGCCGGGGGCGCGTCCTAGCCGGCCAATGACAGTGCAGGGCGCACTATTTAAAGATGCCCTGCACTGTCACAGATTGCCGCAAGGTCTTCCTGTGATCCCGAGTTCCTGTACCTGTCTAGTGACCCTGATTTACCCTGACTACGCTGCCTGCTCCTGTAATTGACCCGGATTGTCCTGACTATTCTGCCTGCTCCTGTGATTGACCCGGATTGTCCTGACTATTCTGCCTGCTCCTGTGATTGACCCGGATTGTCCTGACTACTCTGCCTGCTCCTGCGTTTGACCCGGATTGCCCTGACCATTCTACGGATTGACTTCCCTGCTGACCCTGCGTGTGACCCGACTACTCTTCTCCTACCGATTCTGTACCCCGCTTACCCTCACGGGCCCACGATTCGTTACTACCCTGCTGGGGCCGCCATCCTCTTCATATCTGGCTCTCCCGGTACCTGTCCCCAAAGGTCTCCTCGGCCACTGGTGGGCCTGCTCGGAGGTCGTGACCTGGCCCGGGACTGTTTCAAGTCCATCCCCACCATCAGGGGCTCTGGTGAAAGCACAGCCCGGGCTTAGACCCCACGCTCTGAGTAGGTCTGTCAGTTGGCAGCCTGAGGCACCACCTGGCGGATCATAACAGTACCTTGCGGCCATGACAGAGCCAGGAAGTGGACCGGCGTCCCTAGAGGATATTTGTCAGCACCTGGCAACCTTGACCCAGGCCTTCCAGAACTTCCACAGTCGCTGCGCCCGACTGGAGGACCGCATGGAGTCATTAGCTCCCCTGACTCCCCCTGCTCAGAGTCCTCCACCTGCAGAACCTCCCGCTAACCCGGTATCCGGAGCGGTTGCCACACCCCTAGCTCCTGAACCCCGCGTTCCTCTGCCGGAACGATTCCGTGGTGACCGGAGCCGCTTCCGAGCCTTCCGGAACGCTTGCACCCTGTACTTTGACTTACAGCCCCGCACGTTCACCACCGAGACCGTCAAGGTGGGGTTTATAGTCTCCCTCCTTCAGGATGAGCCCCAGGATTGGGCTCACCGTCTGATGGAGAAGCACGACCCCCATCTTGACTCCGTGACCGAGTTCTTTTGGGCCATGGCCGTCTTGTATGACGACCCTCAGCGGGCTGCTTCCGCAGAGGCTACTCTATACTCTCTGCGGCAGGGCCGCCGGACAGCCAAAGAATACGCGTCCGATTTTAGGCGTTGCATGGGAGACACCAGATGGAACGATGCGGCCTTATGTCACCAGTTCCACATCGGGCTGTCTGAGTCTCTCAAAGACGAACTAGCACGAAAAGGGCCTACCTGACACCCTGGAAAAACTGATTGAGTTGGCCATTCAAATTGACCGTAGACTAAGGGAACGTCGGCTGGAAAGGAGCAGCCAGGGTCAAAGGGTGGCATGGATTCCATCCAGAGATACAGCTCCAACCCCAGGGAACCATCCGCGAAGCACGGAAACAGGGGACAGCCTGGAACCCATGCAGCTGGGATTGGCCCGTTCCCACTTATCGGTCGAGGAACGTCAGAGGAGACTATCACAGAACCTATGTCTGTACTGCGGGGAAGCTGGTCATCAGGTGCGCTCCTGTCCTGCTAAAATGAGTAAGTCCACGCCCGTTTCTTTTACTTTACCTGCAGGAAGGGATGATCAGTCAAGTTACCTGGCCATTCCTGTGTCTTTACAGCTCCCCGGAGGAACATTGTCGGTGACCGCAATCGTTGACTCAGGAGCCTGTAGTTGCTTCATCGATCTGACTTTTGCCCACCGGCAAAAAATCCCTCTCCAGACCAAAGAAAGGGGGTTCAACATCTTCTTGGCAGATGGGTCCCGTATAAAATCAGGGGTGGTGGACCAGGAAACACCACCCATTTTCACCACAATGGCAGACCATCACCAGGAGTTCCTCCGTTTGGATGCCATCGCATCCCCCCTTTTTCCAGTCATTCTGGGGCTCCCTTGGCTGAGGGCCCATACCCCCAGATTGACTGGGAAAAGGGAACAATTCAATTTCGCTCACCCTATTGTTTGAGTCACTGCCACGTCACAGGATCCGTGGTTCCCCGGTTCCTCCTGTGCTTGGATGGCGACACCGATTTATCCCAGGTTATTCCTCCGGCCTACCATGACTTCTTAGACGTCTTTAGTAAGCGAGGAGCTGATGTTCTCCCTATGGGGCACCGTTCCTACGACTGCCCCATAGACCTCCTACCCGGATCTGAAATCTCATTCGGCCGTATCTTTCCCTTGTCCGAAACAGAATCGGGAGTACTGAGGGAATACATTGACGAGAACCTTCGGAAGGGATTTATTCGTCCATCCACATCCCCAGCTGGGGCCGGGTTATTCTTCGTAGAGAAGAAGGACAAATCGTTACGGCCCTGCATAGACTACCGTGACCTGAATAAAATAACGGTAAAGAATCGTTATCCCTTACCCCTAGTCCCCGAGCTCCTCCAGAGATTGAGATCGGCAACGATATTTACTAAATTAGACCTGCGAGGGGCCTATAACCTTGTCCGTATCAGGGAGGGGAATGAGTGGAAGACGGCGTTCCGTACGAGATTCGGTCACTACGAGTATTTGGTGATGCCGTTCGGGCTCTGTAATGCTCCGGCGACCTTTCAGCACTTCATCAACGATGTTTTTCGTGACTTTCTCGATATTTTCGTGGTGGTTTATTTGGATGACATCCTAATTTTTTCCCCCTCACTGGAGGTTCATCGGGGTCACGTGATACGGGTATTAGAACGGTTGCGTCAACACGGGCTATACGCGAAGGCAGAAAAGTGCTGTTTTGAACAGCACGAAATCACGTTCTTGGGACTGGTTCTCTCTTCCGCGGGGGTCTCGATGGATCCCCAGAAAGTCACGGCGATCTTAGATTGGCCAGTACCCGCCGACAAAAAGGGGGTACAGCGTTTCATCGGTTTTTCCAACTTTTACAGGAAGTTTATTAGGAACTTCTCCGGTCTGGTCTCCCCGATCACGCAACTGACGAAACAAGGGGTCCGCTTTAAGTGGACTCCCGAAGCGCAGACAGCATTCGAAAAGCTCAAAGAATTGTTCACCTCTGCTCCCATTCTCTGCCATCCAGATGCTTCTCTCCCATATGTTTTGGAAGTGGACGCCTCCGAAAATGCGGTAGGAGCGGTTTTGTCCCAAAGGAATGGTACCAAGGAACTACTGCACCCTGTGGCGTTCTTCTCCAGGAAGTTGACACCAGCGGAACGCAACTATGACATTGGCGATCGGGAGCTCCTGGCCATTAAAACTGCTCTTGAAGAATGGAGGTATTTACTGGAAGGAGCCACACACCCAATCCTAATATTCACAGATCACAAAAACCTTGAATATTTAAGAACGGCAAAACGACTGAGACCTCGCCAAGCGAGATGGGCTCTTTTCTTCTCTCGATTCTCATTCCATATAACGTACCGACCCGGTACTAAGAACACTAAACCAGACGCTCTGTCCCGCATGTTTGAGGACCCCGACGACGCTGGGGTACCTGACACCATCTTACCTTCTGGGAGTTTCCTCGCTCTACAAACGGAACTTCGCTCCCGGCTTCTCGATGCTTCTGTAGGACTACCAGTGCCATCTGGGTCACCCCTCCAGAGCCATGGTGGGCTATTTTGGAAGGAAGACCGGATCATGGTCCCAGAAGAAGTGCGAACCTTGGTCCTAGGGCACTGCCACGACCATCCAATGGCGGGCCACTTCGGGGTAACGAAAACTCTGGATCTACTACGGCGCTCGTTCTGGTGGCCAGACATGATCAAGGATTGTGAGCATTACGTCCGAACTTGTCCCACCTGTCAAAGGAACAAGCCCTCCAGGAGCAGGGCATGGGGATTGTTACGTCCATTACCCATACCCAAGCGGGCCTGGCAAATGATAGCCATGGATTTCGTGGTCGAACTTCCACCATCCCAGGGCTACACTGCAACAATGGTGATCGTCGACCGCTTCTCAAAGATGGCACATTTCGTGCCCCTGGAGAAGACCCCATCAGCACCAGAAACGGCACGGATCTTCATCAAGGAAGTGGTTAGGCTTCATGGTGTTCCCGAAGATATAGTGTCAGATCGGGGGGTCCAATTCACCTCCAGGTTCTGGAACGCCTTATGTAAATCGCTGGGAATCAAGCTGTCGCTTTCATCCGCCTACCATCCACAGACCAACGGCCAAACTGAGAGGACAAACCAGACGCTGGAACAGTACTTACGGTGCTACACATCCTACCTTCAGGATGACTGGCTGTCGTTGCTGCCTTCCGCGGAATTCTCATACAACAACTCGAGTCACTCAGCTACGGGTCAATCCCCGTTCTTTTCCAATTATGGGTATCATCCCACTTTCCTCTCTGATCTGATGCCTGAGAATCCGGTACCGGCATCTCAAGACATCTTGAACTTCTTTTCTGTCAATAACAAGACAATTCAGGAGGCCATCGCTAAAGCCCAACAGGACAGTAAAAGGGCATTCGACAGAAAGAGAAGAGGAGAATTACTGCTTCAACCAGGGGATCTGGTTTGGCTAGCAACAACCAACTTGAAGATGCTGTGTCCTTCAAGGAAGCTGGGACCCAAGTACATTGGCCCATTTCTGGTAAAACGAGTAGTTAACGAGGTGGCCTACGAACTCGAGCTTCCGCAGACCTTCAAAATACATCCTGTGTTCCATGTTTCTCTCCTGAAGCCATCCAGACCGGATCCCTTCCCGGACCGTGAATCCAGACCTCCTGGGGCAGTCACCATAGGTGACCAGGAGGAATACGAAGTGGAGACTATCCTCAGTTGCCGAAGGAGGGGGGGCCAGACACAGTTCCTGATAAAATGGAAGGGGTATGG
Source organism: Staurois parvus (assembly GCF_062004578.1). Taxonomy (NCBI): domain Eukaryota; kingdom Metazoa; phylum Chordata; class Amphibia; order Anura; family Ranidae; genus Staurois; species Staurois parvus. The sequence goes on along the minus strand of NW_028318045.1, from coordinate 12,670,723 downwards.
CCCTGAGGAGAACTCATGGGAACCCGCCCAGAACGTCCACGCACCCAGGCTCATCCGGGAATTTTGTCGTGCTCACCCGCGGTGGAGAGATCAGTGGGGCTCCCGGAGGGTGCCCATTGGGGGGGGGCAATGTCAGGGATCGCGGCTCCGTGCTCCGCGATCGCGGCTCTGTCCCCCGCGCATGCGCATTGGCGGCAGATCGCGCCGGGACACAGGCACTAGGTCCCGACGAGCCGCGGCTGACAGGACGCCGCGCATGCGCAGTAGGTGCCGGGGGCGCGCCTCAGGCGCCCAATGACAGCCGGGGGCGCGTCCTAGCCGGCCAATGACAGTGCAGGGCACACTATTTAAAGATGCCCTGCACTGTCACAGATTGCCGCAAGGTCTTCCTGTGATCCCGAGTTCCTGTACCTGTCTAGTGACCCTGATTTACCCTGACTACGCTGCCTGCTCCTGTGATTGACCCGGATTGTCCTGACTATTCTGCCTGCTCCTGTGATTGACCCGGATTGTCCTGACTATTCTGCCTGCTCCTGTGATTGACCCGGATTGTCCTGACTACTCTGCCTGCTCCTGCGTTTGACCCGGATTGCCCTGACCATTCTACGGATTGACTTCCCTGCTGACCCTGCGTGTGACCCGACTACTCTTCTCCTACCGATTCTGTACCCCGCTTACCCTCACGGGCCCACGATTCGTTACTACCCTGCTGGGGCCGCCATCCTCTTCATATCTGGCTCTCCCGGTACCTGTCCCCAAAGGTCTCCTCGGCCACTGGTGGGCCTGCTCGGAGGTCGTGACCTGGCCCGGGACTGTTTCAAGTCCATCCCCACCATCAGGGGCTCTGGTGAAAGCACAGCCCGGGCTTAGACCCCACGCTCTGAGTAGGTCTGTCAGTTGGCAGCCTGAGGCACCACCTGGCGGATCATAACAGTACCTTGCGGCCATGACAGAGCCAGGAAGTGGACCGGCGTCCCTAGAGGATATTTGTCAGCACCTGGCAACCTTGACCCAGGCCTTCCAGAACTTCCACAGTCGCTGCGCCCGACTGGAGGACCGCATGGAGTCATTAGCTCCCCTGACTCCCCCTGCTCAGAGTCCTCCACCTGCAGAACCTCCCGCTAACCCGGTATCCGGAGCGGTTGCCACACCCCTAGCTCCTGAACCCCGCGTTCCTCTGCCGGAACGATTCCGTGGTGACCGGAGCCGCTTCCGAGCCTTCCGGAACGCTTGCACCCTGTACTTTGACTTACAGCCCCGCACGTTCACCACCGAGACCGTCAAGGTGGGGTTTATAGTCTCCCTCCTTCAGGATGAGCCCCAGGATTGGATCCCCACCATCAGGGGCTCTGGTGAAAGCACAGCCCGGGCTTAGACCCCACGCTCTGAGTAGGTCTGTCAGTTGGCAGCCTGAGGCACCACCTGGCGGATCATAACACCCTCTTTCTCATCTCAGAATGTTGGATGATACACATTAGTAGTTCATTTCAGTTATACTGTTCTTTCAGTTATGCTTTACCCTGAACAAAGTGAGAGAAACGTAAAACTGATCTCCAAATATACCCCAAACCTCCCTCTCCGCCTCTAGATCATGTTCCAGCATTACTTTTTTTATCTTTTACTTGTTCCGCTAGGACCTGACAGTTTTTTTAGTCCCATCATCCACAGATTTTTAAAATGCTTCCAAGAGTAACTGTTGAGAACTGTTGTCTATATTTACCTGCTATGTGCAGTGGTTTTGCACAGAGCAGCCTGGATCCCCCACTTCTCAGGTCCCCCGCAAGCACTCCTGGCCCCTTCCTTCTGTCGGGTGCCCCCACAGCAAGTAGCTTGCTATGGGGGCACCCACTGCTCCATATGTCCATTCACACACAGAGCCGTGGCTTGGCCCTCCCTACTTTCTCTTCTCATTTTCTCACTGGCTGTGATTGACAACAGTGAGAGCCAATGGCTCTTACTTCTGTCTCAGCCAATGAGGAGAAAGAGTCCCAGGATAGCCGAGACTCCAGTGCACATTGCTGGATGGAGAGGGGGCTTAAGTGAGTTTTAGGAGGGCTTGGGGGGAATGCTGCACAGAGAAGGTTTTTACCTTCATTCATTAAATGCATGAAAGTAAAAAACGTTGAGGCTTTACAACCACTTTAATGTAGGCACTCCACCAGAACTACATCTCACAGGAGCGTTTCTCCTACATACAGTGTATGGACAGACTCTTGAGATTCAAGAAAACTGCATTGTTTTGAAGGAAAAAAAAATATCTGCAAATTGGGAAGGACAGAGAAAGGCGAGGACAGGTGGAGATCTGTAGTCCAGCAGAAGAATAATAAAAAGGGCTGACAACACTGGCTGTAATTTCAATGTAGCAGAGGCAGTGTTAGCAGCCTACAACAGTATGTTAGGAGCTCACAGGGTTTCTAGCAGATCAGGAGGTATTTCTGTGTTCTTGCAGTGTGTTTTAAGAAATAAAACATGGGGAAATGTGCACGTATTGCAGAGATGTACTGCATGTGCTTTTTAATTTTGCCCAGGCATACACTTTAATACAGAGAAGACAGGGGCTAGCAGATATGGCAGGTGACAACATCACCTTTCAAATGATCTACCCTCAAATCTTTAAAATAAAAAAAATCAGGAAATATCCAAAGCAGTAAAAACCGTATGCCGTTCCCTACAGTATGCAGACATAAATCAACTGAATCCTCTTCGCTAAGTTGACATTTCCTTTCAGCATGTAAAGCAAAGAATCCAAATTTGTTTTTGTTTCTTGTGATTTATGGAATAATTCAGTGTCTTCTGTTTTGCAGAAAATATCCTTTCTGATAATTGTGGGGCTTTGTAAATGCCCTGGCCTGTGAAATTGAAATTACACTTAATGATCCATACATTTGATAGCATTAGGCTTGGTTCCAATATTTACAGATCTCTGAACCCTTGGCATTAATCTGCTTAAAATCAAAGTGAGTGTAAACATCTATAATTGCAAAACAAGCTTGGGCTTCTGGGAAATCAGGTCAGTGGTTTTTCTCGGAGACGAATGACTTTTACTGTTGGACGGAAGTGAAATCTTGAATTGCTGATTTAAGGCTGAACTCCGGGCAGATTTAAAAGCACAAATTAATGCAGTTCTGTGATAATAAAGGATCGGTTCATATCTTAATTGCAAAGAAATGTCACCAAGATAAGAAAAAAGCAAGGTATCTTTTCAGTGGGCCTTCAGATGCCAAAAAAACCAACAGAGGCTCTAACTGCCCATATGGAAGAAAAATATATTTGAAATATATTTTAAAAATATTCTTCCCAAATATATTGCCATATATTTGAAATGCTACAATGTTGGCCATATTCAATATATTTCAAAATATATTTCAATAAATAAATATATATATACATACTGCATGTTGAAATGCGTTTTTATGACAAAATATATGAAAAATATTTTTAAAAATACATTTCAAATATACTGTATGTCTTTAAAAATACAAATCTACATTTTTGGAATGCATTTACAAATATATGTTAAAATGACTTTTTTATATGTCAAAAAAATCTGAAGAATTATGATTAAGTCCCGGATGTGACGAAACGCATCAAGAGGAAGTGACGTCATACGCAAGGAGCAGGAACCGGAAGTGTTACAGCGGCCATCTTTGTTGGGAAATCGCTGGATACTCGTGTGTGAACTGCCTGGGAAACTGTGGGAACTGCCTGGTAATCCCCACTTAGTGGGATTTGTCCAAACCGCTAATTTTTTAACTCTAAATGCAAGCAGATTCATTAAAATTCTGAATATATATGGAGGTACGTCATGCTTCATAGATCTGTGAATGTGGATGGCATTCTAACATCACCCTAACAAAAAGTGAAGGAGGAGAGGAGGATAAAGTTCCTTTGGAGGATTTCTACATAATATATGATTAAGGCGTGGGTTCTTTCTACTGTTGGTAAGGGTATATTGGCCTTACTCACTAGAAGTGTCACGTGTGGGTAGGAATCTCACTGAGTGGATCACTTCAGGATTTTATTATTTATGAGCACGAGTGTATTATTACCTTTTTTGGAAGGTTTTCACTAGTGTTTACTATATTTTTTTATCACTTAATGTTGCACAATTTTTGATACATATCTGTGTGTGCATGTATACGTATATATAGGTGTATATATATATATAAATATATATATATAATTATTTTTTTTTCTCTTCTCTTTGATTATATTATGGTAATGCACTATTGTGAGTTTCTTTATTTTTGAGGTTTTTTCACAACAATCAACACTGCAAGAAATACATCTTTTTTAGTTCTACTATTTTCTTTTTTATCGAGACACTGGACTTTTATTATTTGTTTTGGATCACTGAGACACTGGACTTTATGACTTTGTGTTAGTTTACGTATATAACTATATGGGGATAATTCTGTTGTTGCACATATAGGTAGACTATTTGTTTAAAGAGGGTAGATTCTTTTTTGGACCTATCTATTTGATATTTAAAAATATATATTTTTTTAAAAATATATTTTTTTTAAATATATTCTTCTGATCTTTTTTCAACATATAAAAAGTCATTTTAACATATATTTTTATATATATATTTGTAAATGCATTCCAAAAATTTAGATTTGTATTTTTAAAGACATACAGTATGTTTGAAATGTATTTTTAAATATACTTTTCATATATTTTGTAATAAAAACACATTTCAACATGCGGTGTATATATGTGTGTATATATATATATATATATATTTATTGAAATATATTGAATATGGACAAAATTGTAGCATTTCAAATATATGGCAATATATTTGGAAAGAATATTTATAAAATATATTTCAAATATATTTTTTGTCCATGTGGGTGTTCCCACTGTCTAAAACATGGCATTTTAATTTTAAAGAACAATATGCAAAGGGAGTGACCAGAGACCTGTTGCCACTTGCCATACATATAAATGTGTGATTGCAGTAGTGCATATGTGCATATAGCCAGCACCATCTCTAGCACTGTGACTGAGCAGGTCTCTGTTTATGATTGCCGTCTGATCATTTGACCACTGTGACCCCAGTGATCACATGATCAAGGAGCCCACTCACCGGCTGCCAGCATAGAGAACCCCTTAAAGGGATGGTGGAAGCCAGCACTAAGGGGTTAACGTATATTCACAAACTTCTTATTATTGTCACCAAATTTCATAAGCAGACTACCATAAAACCATATAAATATAAATTCTCAAAATGTATTAAAGTATTCAAAACCACACATTAAAATGTTCTAATCATATATTAATATTGGGTAACTGAAAATTCAAAAACAAATTCTTTCAAAAACGTGAATAATCTATTCTGAAATGATCCTACAAAATTAAAATTAATACAAAGGAGTAAACCACACTTCAGAATGTAGTAATGGGTGCAAATGCAACAATACTGACCCAAACAGTCTTGGATAAATAGTAACAAAATCCAATACTACAGTACCCAAAGTATCATTTATTCTTATCATAGCAGTAGACAATACAGTTTCAAGCTATATACAGTATGTCAGGAATGTATTCATGCAAATTTGTTAAGTTGATTTGACTGACCATATTATGATCCATGTATGCAGGCTTAAAGCGGCGCTCCACCCAAAAGGGGAAGTTCCACTTTAAGTCTTTGTTCCCCGCTCCACATTAAGGATTGGCACCTTTGGGGAGCAGGGGGGAGAAGGTACCCGAATTTGACAGGTACCCACTCCCACTAACGCCTAGGCGATCGGAAGTGGAAGTTGTCCTCCTACACTCCCTCCCTGTAGTCTTCTGGGGCACGTGACAGGTCCCAGAAGACTACGGGGCCATTCACAAAGTGCAGTGCTTCTCGCGCATGTGCAGTGGGCACCCAGCTGTGAAGCCGCAAGTTGTCACAGCTGGGTGCTCACACTGAAGATGCCAGGGAGAGAAGACAGCCGGTGAAACCAGTGGTCTGGAAAGAAGAAAAAAGCAACCGAATGCATGTGCTCCTGCGCTGGACAGTGGACTCCACAATATCAATATCCCCACATGAGTAAGAAAGGAATGCAAGCCTTGCTGCCCTCAACGGACCAAGGAAATCCAAAGAGAACTCTATATAGGAAACAAAAAGAGGGTGCACAGGCCTAGTGCATTACCTTTAATATTAAGATTTATTTATAAATAGTAAAATACTCACAAGAGAAATAAAATAAAATGGAAAGCATATCACAAAGGATGCAATGTGGTCCAAAAACCCTTGAAGGTGGTCTGGTAGGGGACTGTAGACCTCTGGATAGCTGGTGACTGATGCGTTTTGAGGTTGTACCTCTTCCTCAGAGCGGTGGTGAGGACACCGCTGGACAGAGGGACAGGTAAGTGTCTGTATTTTAAAAGTCAGCAGCTACAGTTTTTGTAGCTGCTGACTTTCTTTTTTTTTCCAGGTGGAACTCCACTTTAAGATTTCAAGCTCCTCTGGTGCAAGGACTGAGAAGCACATTGCTCGCTGGGAACAATTTAGTACTGTAGATTGCAACTCCATTTTTTTGTTTAGATATGGACAGAGTGGGGAAGGTTTAGAACCTCTGTTATTTTTATTTCTATCTGGGTTCCTTTCAACTGCCAACTGCCACCGAGACAAGAAGCAAATATAAAGCAAAATAAACTACTACTACTACTATTCTGAGCAGGTCCCTTGACAGCTTGGACTTGAGAAAGTGGGTTGAATGAATGTGGGCATCATTCACCCGGGAAGACTGAAGACATCTAGTGGCAGAAAGGAATTACTGTGAGAAACAGCTCTGGAATAAACTTGAGTATTGCAGAAAAAAAGTTGCTTTTTTATTTTTTTACTACTGGGTTATTAATTTTTTTTAGCTGTAGTTCATGTTTTATTTGTATATACTTTGATCATTTCAAACTGATTATATATGTGGCATAAATTGCTATTTTATGAGACTGGGGTCTTGATGACAGCTAAGACATAGGAATTAGAAGTGATATTTGCACCTGGGGCTTTTGTCATCACAGTCTATGTGAAATACTGATCTCTGCAATGAATTAGTGTGACTTGTATAGCTGTAGGCTTCCTCCTACCTGCTCTTCACATACTTAATCCTAGCTAGTTAGTGCGGAAAGAACTGTGTGTTCTGGACTGGGCTTAATCCCCCTCCAGAGAAGTTTTGAAAGCGAAGGTTGTGAGATAAGCTCTTGATGGACCTGTGCTGAAACAACAGTTTACAGACTGTCAGCAAACAGAACATGAATGTAATTTCAAGTGACGGCTTGTCACAGAGTTTTACACCAAGCTTTACATGGCTGTCCCTTCAGATATTTTGTTGCTTTTCATGACTATCAAGTATTAAAACAAGCCTGTAACTTTCCCTTGCACTTGCTTTTTTGTGTCTGAAGAGTGGTCAGGAAATTTCTTCTTTCTTCTTCTTATTTCCTGAGCTTGTGGATACCTTTTATGTAAGATCTATACAAGAGATGTTGAAAACCTTCAACTCCAAATAAAATGCCTGGACAGAAGATTAAACGCTCTGGTGTGAAAGTGTTTCGGAACAAACTTAGCAGTTAATGAAATGTTTATCTTTTGTAAAAGCTAGAGAAAGCTGGTCAGGATAGAGCTGACCTTGAAGAATCCCCTGGGTAAAAGCTTACAAATAGAAGATGTGAAGAGCTTGGCAATGCCTGAGTCAAGTGCTAATGTAAAATGAAAAAGGTCTTTGTGAGCTTGAGTCCGACAGCATGCAAAGGCTCATAACAAGTGCCTTGTATCATATATACAGCCTCTAGTTATCACAGAGTGCTTCTCCCAAATTTGTTTGTCCATCCAGAAGACTATGAGTAATGATCAGCCTTAAGCCTTAACCAATAAGCCTGGTCATCACCCAGCACTACAGTACAGGTCTCAGAAGTGCACACCTGCTCTAATCACTAAAACTTAAGTAGACTGCTAGACATTAAGCTCATGTTTGAACAGTCAGCCTATCTGGCCACGTTTTGGATTCAAATCTGTCTGACTTTTTTCCTGACTGCATGCTGTTTTAGTCATTGCTCTGTAAACTTATCTGGAACTTGAACAGTTATGATGAGTTTGTCTTTTCCTGATATAACCATCAGCCTCCTGACTCTGCCACTATCTGTTTTCTTTGACCATCTGTCTGAGGTCTCCTACAGCATTCTGAGGCCAGTGCACACCATCATATTAGAAAACATAAGTATTTTTTAAATCAATGGTGGACAGGCAACTCATTATCTTTGCAACAGTCATTGTAACATCAATGAATGTGGGGCCAAAGCCAATTCCACCAACCATCCAAACCACAGTTTTAAAACATTTTGGGGACAATCCCTGTACTAAAATATTAACTCTCTGGAAAAAGTGTTGTATAAAGCAATTTTAATGCAATGCAGTAAAATGTAATGTTCTGCAGATGTTTTATTTCTTTCCTACTATATCCAAAAAAAAGAGAAAAAAAGAGCTACAGTATATATACATTCTAATGTGCACACTAAGCTGTTGTGAACAGATTTGTTCATAGAAAACATTTTTGAGCACTCGATCACCTTGTCTGACCACTGTTTGCTGTCCGTTGATAGCATCAAAAGCAAAAAGCGCTCAGCGGAGTTGATTTTTACTTTTTTCCAGCTCGTCCTCACAGGTTTGTTTATTAAACCATAAACAACACAAAACAAGCGACATCGGATTAGTTTACAAAGGAAAGGATTAACATGCTCCCATGCAAGGATGAACTGGTCCTCTACCAGTGCTTAAAAAAGGAAATTGGTTTTGAGGCAGCCAGGCAGGATTAATAGAATTTCATTCAAAACGTGGATTTTAAACATCTGTTTTTTTTATGGGGGGGGGAATTAATGTTGCTGGAACATTTGCTTTGAAGCAGTAACATTTCCTCCAGCCCGAACTAATTGTATCATGCAATGCCATTTACAAATGGGTATTGGATGTGCGCTAAATAAGCAATATGGCAAGTGAAATACTGAAGGGAAATGGATTTTACATTCGGTGGAACAGAGGATACATGAGCAAAGACATAATGTTGTGAAAATAAATTAACTTTGAATATGCTAAAGGAGGGGAGCCAGGATGCTTCACTAGGTCTTGGAACAAAATAGGCAAGGGATATTTTATTGTGGTTTTTGCCAGGCTTCAGACATTACAGCTCAGCTGGTTATCATATGCAAAAAAAAACAAAAAAAAACCATTTACTTACTGTAACCACTTGCCCTCTGGAAGATTTACCCCCCTTCATGACCAGGCCATTTTTTGCGATATGGCGCTGCGTTAATTTAACTGACAATTGCGCGGTCATGTAATGCTGTAAATAAAATAAATTTATTTAATTTTTCCCCCACAAATAGAGCTTTCTTTTGGTGGCATTTTATCACTTCTGCATATTTTTTTTTTGTGCTATAAAAACAGGCCCAACAATTTGGAAAAAAAATTTGGATGCAATAAATTTATTGCTCTTGCTACCCTATGAGATCTCTTTTTCCATTTTGAATGGGGTTGTCCTCTACAAGAATAGTTCCTTTTCTTTAGGTTCATTTTTTCCTGTCCATTCTTTGATGTGTTAATTTGGATCCAGAGAGTGCCCAGGTCACCTTTTTGGAGTGTACACCGTGCATTTTGACCCATATGTAACTGGGGGTCAACATGATCTGGTAAGAGGCAGAGTGTTTTGGTGACTGTGATGGTGGACTTCTTCTATCTTCTCCTGGCTGTTTTGTGACATCTATAATAGTATTGAGGCTCCAGTGAAGAGGGGCTCATTCCCTATATTTCTATCTTTGTGGTTTGGACTCTTAAGTGAAAAATATTTGATTATTTGATGCGCCGCATTGTTGTGTGGTTGCAAATTTGCTGCTTTTACTCATGTGTGGTGTGTCTTTCTTCTCTCCCTGGAATGAGAACAGGTACGTCGCTCGTCCTGTAGCTGCCGCCGGCCACACTACATTCCTGGTGGGCAGTCTTTAAGAGGTTAAAAATAGGTTTAAAGTGACCCTGTGGCTATAGTAAAGATTGGAAATGACATCATACCTGTAAAAGAGATTTGCAAAATACTGACTGTTCATGCTACCTGCAGTGCTGAACTCTGCTTCTATAGTTTGTTGAAATCTGCTCTCAAACCAACATTTCTGGGAGTGTTGATCTTCTGGGTCACTTACAGCTCTCACCAGTTCCTCTGTCTGACCACCATGTTATTACTGTCCCCTGAAACAGTGGAAGTCTGAAGGAGGAACCTGTAAGAACCCGTTCAAAGGCCTCCCAACGCAGCGCAGCACAGACCATAGAGATCGCATCTGCACAGTTGACACAGGAAGAATGGAGCATCTTCTCCCCATCTACTTCCCACCACTAAGGCATTTCGTGGAGAGACTGAGGGGGTCCCCTTCTACAGTGAGAGTTCACAGCTGCATCACAGGGACTGATAAGAGAGAGCTCACTGCCCATTTCACACTGCTAGTGGGGACTGAGTTATTGGAGGCAGGGCGTTAAATATACTGCACCTATACAGCACCTGTACCACACCTATACTGCACGTTTACCGCATCATTACAGCACTTATACTGCATGCTGGTTTACTAAAACTGTTGTTAAGTACACCAACACTTCTTAAAGGGCCCCAACAATAGCCAGCAGAAAAACAAAATAAAGAACTGCCCTTCCCTCAAAACCATCCTGTCATTCCCATAAAACCAAGTCCCCTTTGTTACCTTCTCCCATTTCCTTCATTTCTATGGACAGTGCACATCCAGTCGGTCTAGGCTTAGCATAGTTGCCACCAATGCCCTTTTGCAGTATAGTTCCTATTAGAGATGAGCGAATCGAACTTGGCGAAGTGGAATTCGTTTCGAATATTAGGAAAAATTCGATTCGCACCGAATCCGAATTTTAGCAAACTTCGGATGCACGAATCGAATTTTCCCCGATCAGCTGGCAAAAAGTGTCACTGCAGAGAGCTCCGCTATTTCTGACAGTTCTCTGACAGTTCCTTCACATTTACAGCGGTTGAAACATTGTATCTATTTGTTTCCATTTAGGATACAGATGTTTTCATTCGGAAATAAATAGATACAATGTTTCAACCGCTGTAAATGTGAAGGAACTATCAGAGAACTGTCAGAAATAGCGGAGCTCTCTGCAGATACACTTTTTGCTGTACTGGAATTCTTCTTCTTTTCATTCTTCTTCTTCTTTTCATTCTTCTTCTTCTTCTTCTTTTCATTCTTCTTCTTCTTCTTTTCATTCTTCTTCTTCTTTTCATTCTTCTTTTCATTCTTCTTCTTCTTCTTTTCATTTTTCTTCTTCTTCTTTTCATTCTTCTTCTTTTCATTCTTCTTTTCATTCTTCTTTTCATTCTTCTTCTTCTTCTTCTTTTCATTCTTCTTCTTCTTCTTTTCATTCTTCTTTTCATTCTTCTTCTTCTTTTCATTCTTCTTCTTCTTCTTTTCATTCTTCTTTTCATTCTTCTCATTCTTCTTTTCATTCTTCTTTTCATTCTTCTTCTTCTTTTCATTCTTCTTCTTCTTCTTTTCATTCTTCTTTTCATTCTTCTCATTCTTCTTTTCATTCTTCTTTTCATTCTTCTTCTTCTTCTTTTCATTCTTCTTCTTCTTCTTTTCATTCTTCTTTTCATTCTTCTTTTCATTCTTCTCATTCTTCTTCTCATTCTTCTTTTCATTCTTCTTCTTTTCATTCTTCTTCTTCTTCTTTTCATTCTTCTTCTTCTTCTTTTCATTCTTCTTTTCATTCTTCTTCTCATTCTTCTTTTCATTCTTCTTCTTCTTTTCATTCTTCTTCTTCTTCTTTTCATTCTTCTCATTCTTCTTTTCCTTCTTCTTTTCATTCTTCTTCTTCTTCTTTTCATTTTTCTTCTTCTTCTTTTCATTCTTCTTCTTCTTCTTTTCCTTCTTCTTCTTCTTCTTTTCATTCTTCTTCTCATTCTTCTTTTCATTCTTCTTCTTCTTTTCATTCTTCTTTTCATTCTTCTTCTTCTTCTTTTCATTCTTCTTCTTCTTTTCATTCTTCTTTTCATTCTTCTCATTCTTCTTTTCATTCTTCTTCTTCTTCTTCTTTTCATTCTTCTTCTTCTTCTTTTCATTCTTCTTTTCATTCTTCTTCTTCTTCTTTTCATTCTTCTTCTTTTCATTCTTCTTTTCATTCTTCTTCTTCTTCTTTTCATTCTTCTTCTTTTCATTCTTCTTTTCATTCTTCTTCTTCTTCTTTTCATTCTTCTTTTCATTCTTCTCATTCTTCTTTTCATTCTTCTTCTTTTCATTCTTCTTCTTTTCATTCTTCTTCTTCTTCTTTTCATTCTTCTTTTCATTCTTCTTCTTCTTCTTCTTTTCATTCTTCTTCTTCTTCTTTTCATTCTTCTTCTTCTTCTTTTCATTCTTCTTTTCATTCTTCTCATTCTTCTTTTCATTCTTCTTCTCATTCTTCTTTTCATTCTTCTTCTTCTTCTTTTCATTCTTCTTCTTTTCATTCTTCTTCTTTTCATTCTTCTTCTTCTTCTTTTCATTCTTCTTTTCATTCTTCTTCTTCTTCTTTTCATTCTTCTTCTTCTTCTTTTCATTCTTCTTCTTCTTCTTCTTTTCATTCTTCTTTTCATTCTTCTTCTTCTTCTTTTCATTCTTCTTCTTCTTCTTCTTTTCATTCTTCTCATTCTTCTTTTCATTCTTCTTCTTTTCATTCTTCTTTTCATTCTTCTTCTTCTTCTTTTCATTCTTCTTCTTCTTTTCATTCTTCTTCTTCTTCTTTTCCTTCTTCTTTTCATTCTTCTTCTTCTTCTTTTCATTCTTCTTCTTCTTTTCATTCTTCTTTTCATTCTTCTCCTTCTTCTTTTCATTCTTCTTCTTCTTCTTTTCATTCTTCTTCTTCTTCTTTTCATTCTTCTTTTCATTCTTCTCATTCTTCTTTTCATTCTTCTTTTCATTCTTCTTTTCATTCTTCTTCTTCTTCTTTTCATTCTTCTTCTTTTCATTCTTCTTCTTCTTCTTTTCATTCTTCATTTCATTCTTCTTCTTCTTCTTTTCATTCTTCTTTTCATTCTTCTTCTTCTTCTTCTTCTTCTTCTTCTTCGTCGTGCCCCGTGACTGCCCAAATGAGTGAAGTGTGCGGTGATTCTAAGATCGACGGCACTCATCTGCATGTCATACTGACTGACAGTATTATTTCTCTTCCCCAGCAGACTCCAAGGGCATTTAAATTAAAGGTACAGTGTTCTGCACTAATATAAAGGCTCTCTGAAGCCTAGAAACCCTTTTAATAAGTTAAATTCGCAGCGAATAAATTCGCATCGAATCGAATTTCTCCCGCAAATTCGGCGAATCAGCCGAATCGAATTTTTGAATAATTCGCTCATCTCTAGTTCCTATGCTTGGTAAACCAAGCTTTATTACTGCTCACTGTTGCACTTTAGGTGACCTTGCTACTGTTTATGCTGATCTGGACTCCAAGTGTCATCTTTTGCTAATTATTTGTCCTTATTACTAATCACCCTATATGCTAAATTGTTTTATTGACATTGGTATTCCATTTCTATGCTTACTTCATTACCAACCATGCCAGGTGACAATATATTAAGTCTGCCTTTACTAACTGGTTCAGTGCCTGTTATTTTTGATCCAGTACTACTACTGGGTACTAAGTATTACTTTGAGGGATTTTCTGTGATATTGCCTGATTTGTACACTCAACTTAGTGTGTCAGAGGGGCTGAAGTTCTTAAAACGATCAAGGCAAAGAATTGCAGATCCATCCTAACCGGCTAGGGTAGCACTAAAAAACATAGCAGGGGAAATAACTTTTTTTCAGTCTGCTTTGGTGCAATCACGTAATACAGAAGCTCGTCTGTGTCAGTGAGCGGGTGCTGCAGGTGAGGGAGCACCAACAGTGGGAAAATCTCCCCCGTGAGGACAGGGGTAGCAATAAAAACCTGACAGAGCCTCTACATTAACCCCTCTAGTTATATATATATATATATATATATATGTATATATATATATATATATATATATCTTGAATTCTGGTGGTTGACAGGACTTGTGGCTGATGAATTGTTTAGTTTCTGACAATTACAATCATATGTGCGATTTTTGGTGGATAAAAAGCAGATGAAAATTGTTGCATGGATGGCCAGCTTTACAGAACGTGGGACCCTATTATTACCATTGGGAGGTTTACAGTATAACTAAAGCAAAACATTTTTTAGTTTTGGATAGAACACCTATTAGGTTTTTTATTGCTGTCTATGCCCCCATTAGGGAGATGCGTCCTCTCTATTTGTCCTGTTTACCATTATCATTGAAATTGAAAAGTGAAAAGAAAAACCCAAATTTCGGGTTGCCCCAGAAAAGTAATAGAGAGGAAATGTTCCAAAGGGGTCACTAGTTCTGGTGACCTGGGGGCCCAAGAAATTCCTTTATTTGCAGGGATTTATCTCACTTCATGTTTGCTTATGGGACAGGAAGTGAAGGTAAATCTCCCAATGGGACCCAACTGGAAAATAACAACCTTAAAGGGGTTATAACCCTCCCTTACTCTATCCAAAAAGGAAAAAAAAAGTTTTTTTACATAGTTCTACTTTACGATTGTTCTGGATTCCTCGCTGAGTACAGTACAGTCTCCTCTTTGGGTAAAAATAAAACGATGTGCTGAGTTCTGTTCTTCTTTTAAATAATAGTTTTAGCAAACACTGTATAAAGGTCTCTACATTCATTTCCTGATTACAGTGTTAAATAATAACTGGTTGTACATCCATTACCATACTTAATACTAATGTACGGAACTGGAACAGCTGTGAGGGGGAAAAAAGAAAAGGAATAAAAGTATTTCTCAATTTAAATTGCCACACACATCACAGAAAGAAATGTTTCCAATAGAAATCCTAATGTGTTATGCGTTTCACGTAATCAAATAAATGAAGCTGGAACCGTGAAGATCATCGCGACCCTGCCATAGCTAATATCACTCTGGGTAATATTTCAGAGGTGTGAAAATTTGTATTTATATGGAGTTATATCCGCTGCTCCTAATGAACTATTATCAGATAAATCTGCTAATTACCATTCAGATCATGAGCCGTCATCTTAAAATTAGCCGGAGTATATCATAAAGAGCGTGACTAAGACTGGAGTCTTTACAGCTCAATTAATGGCTGAAAAATGGGCATTACTGGTGTAGGGGCAGGTGTGCGAGCTGAACAGAAGACAAATGCTGCAATGTTTAAAGTGGACCTTTCACTAACTATACATGTTTGCACAAAAGATTCCTGACATTTCAAAATATACAACAAAAAGTTTCATATTTTTATAATTGTTCCTCTTATGATTAAAAGACGACCTTGAGCTCCAGTCCAGTGACTGTGCCTAGGCTGAGATGATGTAATCAGTCTGCTGCAAACAGGAAGAAGCATTTCCTCAATCCCCTCTCCCCCAGTGATCAGATTGCAACACTGTAACTTTCAAACAAGTCACAAAGTGTGAGGCTTCAACAGGGGCTGACCTGTGTCAGACATTTATGAATACATCTAAGAACTAGACAGTTGCATGATTGTGTCATCTCTAAACTAGCATCTTAGTCCAGGAAGTAGAGGGTGATCGTGTATGATGTCTCAATACAGATGGCACTATCCCTCTAAAGCAGTGGCCTCCAAACTGTGGCCCGAGGGCCAAATGTGGCCCTTTGCTTGCCTTTACCTGGCCCTTGGGGAACTATTCCTTCCACTGAAGCAAGGCATTATTCCTGTCACTGACCCCAATGAAGGGACATTATTCCTTCCAGTGACACTAGAGATGGGGAACTAATTTTTCCACTGGCACCAATTATGGGACACTATACCTCCCACTGACACCATCAATGGGGCACTATACCACCCACTGACACCATCAATGGGGCACTATACCACCCACTGACACCAGCATTGGGGCACTATACTTCCCACCCATACCAGCGATAGGGTAATTTTTTTTGCTCCCACTGAACAGCAGGCAAGTTTACCACCCACCAATGCCAGAGCATTTTCTACTCCCACTGGCCACGTTCCAGCCTCCCAAAAGTTTGATGGCGAGTAAACTGGCCCTTTGTTCTGAAATTTTGGAGACCCCTGCTCTAAAGAGAAAGCAGATGAAGCTATTGTCAAGGGATGACTATGATCCGTGCAGTAAAACTCAGAAAAACAAACTTTGTTGTGTTACTGCTAGTGACAGACTGTATCATACTGTATATGTAATTTTTTTTTTTTTATTAAATGTAATACGCATTCTGAAATTAACACTGCACTCTCACCTTACCTAATACTGGAAAATTTATCTTTAAAGAGGTAGTGAAGTCTTTAATAAAAAAAAAAATTAAATGAAGGCCCCCCTGCAAATGGCATAATGTGCTAGTATGCACTGCATACTAACACATTATCACAGACTTACCCATAAAAGGTATCCCTCCGGTGGCATCCTGTCATCGCTAACAGGGCTTCCATCTTCACCCAATCTTCCTTCTGGGTTCACGGGCTCCAGCAGTTTGAATGGCCGAGCCGCAATGCTGTCACTCCTAAGCATGAGCACAGGAGTCACAATTGTGGTGCAGCACTCTGGATTGACGGAACATCCAGTGTGCCCTAACTTTAGAGAGGAGCACACATGGGCTAGTGACTAGAGATGAGCGAATCGAAGTAGCCGAAGTGGAATTCGCGCCGAATCCGAAAAATAGCCTACTTCGGACGCGCGAATCGAAATTTTTCCTAAAATGGCGGCGGACATGTGCGGCGACGGAGCGGGGATGTCTGGGAAGGCGCGCAGACAAGGCGCGCTGACCCATAATGCATTCCTCAATGACATGTGATCGCATCAGCCAATCAGCAGCCAGCCAGCCAGCACTGTGTAATGGTCGAGCTATAAATAGCGGCCATTTTGGAATTCTTCATTTGCCTGCAGTCATTGAACAGAGGCAGACCGCTCTGTATTAGGGACAGAGTTAGGGCCACAGAAACGATACTTGGGGACAGAGAAACGTTACTTAGGGACAGAGAACCATTACTCAGGGACACAGAATTGTTAGTGAGGGCCACAGAATCGTTACTTAGGGACAAAGAAACGCTAGTTAGGGCCACAGAATTGTTACTCAGGGACAGACAGAATTGTTACTGAGTGCCAGAGAATTGTTACTTAGGGCCACAGAAACGTTATTAGGGCCACAGAATTGTTACTCAGGGACAGACAGAATTGTTACTGAGTGCCAGAGAACTGTTACTTAGGGCCACAGAAACTTTAGTTAGGGCCACAGAATTGTTACTCAGGGACAGACACAGAATTGTTACTGAGGGCCACAGAACTGTTACTTAGGGCCACAGAAACGTTATTAGGGCCACAGAATTGTTACTCAGGGACAGACAGAATTGTTACTGAGTGCCAGAGAATTGTTACTTAGGGCCACAGAAACTTAATTAGGGCCACAGAATTGTTACTCAGGGACAGACACAGAATTGTTACTGAGGGCCACAGAACTGTTACTTAGGGCCACAGAAACTTTAGTTAGGGCCACAGAATTGTTACTCAGGGACAGACACAGAATTGTTACTGAGGGCCACAGAACTGTTACTTAGGGCCACAGAATTGTTACTCGCACAGACACAGAATTGTTACTCAGGGACACAGAATTGTTACTGAGGGCCACAGAACCGTTACTTAGGGCCACAGAATTGTTACTCGCACAGACACAGAATTGTTACACAGGGACACAGAATTGTTACTGAGGGCCACAGAACCGTTACTTAGGGCCACAGAATTGTTACTCAGGGACACAGAATTGTTACTGAGGGCCACAGAACCGTTACTTAGGGCCACAGAATTGTTACTCGCACAGACACAGAATTGTTACACAGGGACACAGAATTGTTACTGAGGGCCACAGAACCGTTACTTAGGGCCACAGAATTGTTACTCAGGGACACAGAATTGTTACTGAGGGCCACAGAACTGTTACTTAGGGCCACAGAATTGTTACTCGCACAGACACAGAATTGTTACACAGGGACACAGAATTGTTACTGAGGGCCACAGAACCGTTACTTAGGGCCACAGAATTGTTACTCAGGGACACAGAATTGTTACTGAGGGCCACAGAACTGTTACTTAGGGCCACAGAATTGTTACTCGCACAGACACAGAATTGTTACACAGGGACACAGAATTGTTACAGAGGGCCACAGAACCGTTACTTAGGGCCACAGAATTGTTACTCGCACAGACACAGAATTGTTACTCAGGGACACAGAACTGTTACTGAGGGCCACAGAACTGTTACTTAGGGCCACAGAATTGTTACTCGCACAGACACAGAATTGTTACACAGGGACACAGAATTGTTACTGAGGGCCACAGAACCGTTACTTAGGGCCACAGAATTGTTACTGAGGGCCACAGAACTGTTACTTAGGGCCACAGAATTGTTACTCGCACAGACACAGAATTGTTACTCAGGGACACAGAACTGTTACTGAGGGCCACAGAACCGTTACTTAGGGCCACAGAATTGTTACTCAGGGACACAGAATCGTTTAATTAAAGAGTATGTCAGACAACATGCAGAGGAGTGGCAGAGGAGGCAATGTTTTAGGAGCGAGCAGACGTGGCAGCAGAGGAAGGGGTCAAGGCAGCACTATTCGCAGCCAGAGGCTAGTGCTCCCGGTGTCATCCAGTACAGTGAGGAAGAGCTAACAGAGGGCGGTCAGGAACGGGGGGAGACATCCGCCTCTTCAGCAGCCAGGCGAAGAAGTAGTGGCGAGGAGAGTGGCTCGGTAGCCGGTGTAGAGACAGGTCTGTCTCCTGACCCACACGCAGGCGAGGGGGCTAGTAGTGAGGCGGAGACCCTAATTGATGATGATGAGGCTGATCGCACTTGGCAGCCTCGTCGTCATCAGGCTATTGCTTCCGCATCATCAGGAGAAGAGGGTGGCAGCTTGGCAGCGAGCAAAACAGTCGGTGGGTTGTCTCCATCGCCACACTCTGCCATGTGCCACTTTCAGGTCTCCTCACACACTGCTGGTGTGTTGAATTTTTTGACATAGGGTGCTGGCAGATTACGGGCCTCCCATAGCTGCTGCCAGGCCCCTAATCTGCCATGGGCCCCTATACCGCCTCCTCATGCTGCTGCCAGGTCCACAGTCTCTCATGCCATGTGCCACTTTCAGGTCTCCTCACACTGCTGGTGTGTTGAATTTTTTGACATAGGGTGCTGGCAGATTACAGGCCTCCCATAGCTGCTGCCAGGCCCCTAATCTGCCATGGGCCCCTATATACCGCCTCCTCATGCTGCTGCCAGGTCCAGAGTCTGTCATGGGTCCCTGTACGGCCTCCCATTGCTGCTGTCTCCATCGCCACACTCTGCCATGTGCCACTTTCAGGTCTCCTCACACACTGCTGGTGTGTTGAATTTTTTGACATAGGGTGCTGGCAGATTACGGGCCTCCCATAGCTGCTGCCAGGCCCCTAATCTGCCATGGGCCCCTATACCGCCTCCTCATGCTGCTGCCAGGTCCACAGTCTCTCATGCCATGTGCCACTTTCAGGTCTCCTCACACTGCTGGTGTGTTGAATTTTTTGACATAGGGTGCTGGCAGATTACGGGCCTCCCATAGCTGCTGCCAGGCCCCTAATCTGCCATGGGCCCCTATATACCGCCTCCTCATGCTGCTGCCAAGTCCAGAGTCTCTCATGGGTCCCTGTACGGCCTCCCATTGCTGCTGTCTCCATCGCCACACTCTGCCATGTGCCACTTTCAGGTCTCCTCACACACTGCTGGTGTGTTGAATTTTTTGACATAGGGTGCTGGCAGATTACGGGCCTCCCATAGCTGCTGCCAGGCCCCTAATCTGCCATGGGCCCCTATACCGCCTCCTCATGCCGCTGCCAGGTCCACAGTCTCTCATGCCATGTGCCACTTTCAGGTCTCCTCACACTGCTGGTGTGTTGAATTTTTTGACATAGGGTGCTGGCAGATTACGGGCCTCCCATAGCTGCTGCCAGGCCCCTAATCTGCCATGGGCCCCTATATACCGCCTCCTCATGCTGCTGCCAAGTCCAGAATCTCTCATGGGTCCCTGTACGGCCTCCCATTGCTGCTGTCTCCATCGCCACACTCTGCCATGTGCCACTTTCAGGTCTCCTCACACACTGCTGGTGTGTTGAATTTTTTGACATAGGGTGCTGGCAGATTACGGGCCTCCCATAGCTGCTGCCAGGCCCCTAATCTGCCATGGGCCCCTGTACCGCCTCCTCATGCTGCTGCCAGGTCCACAGTCTCTCATGCCATGTGCCACTTTCAGGTCTCCTCACACTGCTGGTGTGTTGAATTTTTTGACATAGGGTGCTGGCAGATTACGGGCCTCCCATAGCTGCTGCCAGGCCCCTAATCTGCCATGGGCCCCTATATACCGCCTTCTCATGCTGCTGCCAAGTCCAGAGTCTCTCATGGGTCCCTGTACGGCCTCCCATTGCTGCTGTCTCCATCGCCACACTCTGCCATGTGCCACTTTCAGGTCTCCTCACACACTGCTGGTGTGTTGAATTTTTTGACATAGGGTGCTGGCAGATTACGGGCCTCCCATAGCTGCTGCCAGGCCCCTAATCTGCCATGGGCCCCTATACCGCCTCCTCATGCTGCTGCCAGGTCCACAGTCTCTCATGCCATGTGCCACTTTCAGGTCTCCTCACACTGCTGGTGTGTTGAATTTTTTGACATAGGGTGCTGGCAGATTACGGGCCTCCCATAGCTGCTGCCAGGCCCCTAATCTGCCATGGGCCCCTATATACCGCCTCCTCATGCTGCTGCCAGGTCCAGAGTCTGTCATGGGTCCCTGTACGGCCTCCCATTGCTGCTGTCTCCATCGCCACACTCTGCCATGTGCCACTTTCAGGTCTCCTCACACACTGCTGGTGTGTTGAATTTTTTGACATAGGGTGCTGGCAGATTACGGGCCTCCCATAGCTGCTGCCAGGCCCCTAATCTGCCATGGGCCCCTATACCGCCTCCTCATGCTGCTGCCAGGTCCAGGCGAACGTAGTCACACAGGGGAGGAACTTCTCAGTGTAATGAACAGAGAAATCGACAGATGGCTGTCTCCGCGCAAACTGAAAATCGGAACCATGTTGACCGATAACGGAAAGAACATGGTGTCTGCTCTGCGTCAAGGAAGGTTGTGCCATGCGCCATGCATGGCTCACGTGTTCAATCTGGTTGTCAAGCGGTTCCTAAAATTCACCATCCCACTGCAAGACATCCTTAAAATGTCACGTAAACTTTGCATGCATTTCAGCCATTCCTACACCGCAAAGCACACCCTCCTTGAGCTGCAGCGGCAGAACGGAATTCCACATCATCGCCTGATCTGCGACGTTGCAACAAGGTGGAATTCAACCCTACACATGTTAGACCGCCTTTACGAACAGCGAAAGGCCATCACCGATTTCCTGATGTTACAAGCGGATAAAGGTACTCCCCTGTGTAACTTCGATGTCAGCCATTGGCAGCTCATGCGTGACACCTGCCGCTTGCTCAGGCCCTTTGAGGAGGCCACGCTATTCGTGAGTCGGCAGGACTATGGGATGAACGACGTCATTCCTCTGTTGCACGTCCTTGAACAAATGCTGTTAACAATGGCTGGTCAGGGTGCGGTAGACGTGGCGCACAGATCTCAACGCCACATGACCCCTGTGGGGGCAGGACAGGAAGAAGAGGAGGAGGTAGAGGAGGACATTTGTGCTCAGGAATTATTGAGTGAAATGGGTGGTTTTTCCACTCAGCGGACAGGAGTGGAGGAGCAGGAGCATCTGGTAGAGGAGGAGGAGGAGGAGACAGAGGACCCAGACGCACCGTGGCAGTATGCTGTGGAGATGGAGGCAGGGAGTCCCTCGCATTCCTTGGCACAAATGGCCCATAGCATGCTCGGTTGCTTGCGTAGCGACAGCCGAATAATAACCATCAGACAGAGGGATGACTTTTGGCTGTCCACCTTGTTGGACCCTCGCTACCGTTCAAAAATGGTGGCCTTTTTCACACCTGCTGAGAGGGAGGTCAAAATAACGTACTATAAAAACCACCTATGTAGTCAGTTGGTCTCTGCCTTTGTGCGCCAACGTCCATCCTCAGACACTGTGGGCCCTGTGCGCTCGCGTTCCGCTGCCATGGCAGCAGGGGAGGGGTGGGGTGGTAGGAGCAGTGGCAGCTCCACCAGCAGCGGCTGCCTCAGTCTGCAGTCGATGATGAGTAGCTTTCTTCACCAGCGCAGTGAGGAAACTACTAACCAGCCGCAGCAGCAGCAGCAGCAGCAGCAGCATCAGGTGGACCTGGAGCAGGACCTCAAACAACAGGCTTGGGCCTACTTGGACAGCACCCTGCCAACCGAGGTAGACAATCCCCTTGACTACTGGGCAACGAAACTTGACCTTTGGCCCCAACTAGCTGAATTTGCCCTTGAAAGGCTGTCATGCCCGGCCAGTAGCGTGGCATCGGAGCGCGTGTTTAGTGCGGCAGGAGGTATTGTAACTCCGCGGAGGACACGACTGTCCACCCAAAGTGTGGAGAGACTCACGTTTGTGAAAATGAATCAGGCGTGGATTAGTCTGGATTTCAAACCACCAGTTCCTGACACAACTGACTAAATCCGCCATGAATCATGCCTCAAACATGTGCCACTTTCAGGTCTCCTCACACACTGCTGGTGTGTTCCATTTTTTGTCATAGGGTGCTGGCAGATTACGGGCCTCCCATAGCTGCTGCCAGGCCCCTAATCTGCCATAGGCCCCTATATACCGCCTCCTCATGCTGCTGCCAAGTCCAGAGTCTCTCATGGGTCCCTATACGGCCTCCCATTGCTGCTGTCTCCATCGCCACACTCTGCCATGTGCCACATTCAGGTCTCTTCACACTGCTTGTGTTTTCAATTTTTTGACATAGGGTGCTGGCAGATTACGGGCCTCCCATAGCTGCTGCCAGGCCCCTAATCTGCCATGGGCCCCTATATACCGCCTCCTCATGCTGCTGCCAAGTCCAGAGTCTCTCATGGGTCCCTATACGGCCTCCCATTGCTGCTGTCTCCATCGCCACACTCTGCCATGTGCCACTTTCAGGTCTCCTCACACACTGCTGGTGTGTTGAATTTTTTGACATAGGGTGCTGGCAGATTACGGGCCTCCTATAGCTGCTGCCAGGCCCCTAATCTGCCATGGGCCCCTATATACCGCCTCCTCATGCTGCTGCCAGGTCCAGAGTCTCTCATGGGTCCCTGTACGGCCTCCCATTGCTGCTGTCTCCATCGCCACACTCTGCCATGTGCCACTTTCAGGTCTCCTCACACACTGCTGGTGTGTTGAATTTTTTGACATAGGGTGCTGGCAGATTACGGGCCTCCTATAGCTGCTGCCAGGCCCCTAATCTGCCATGGGCCCCTATATACCGCCTCCTCATGCTGCTGCCAAGTCCAGAGTCTGTCATGGGTCCCTGTACGGCCTCCCATTGCTGCTGTCTCCATCGCCACACTCTGCCATGTGCCACTTTCAGGTCTCCTCACACTGCTGGTGTGTTGAATTTTTTGACATAGGGTGCTGGCAGATTACGGGCCTCCCATAGCTGCTGCCAGGCCCCTAATCTGCCATGGGCCCCTATACCGACTCCTCATGCTGTGACGTTGCAACAAGGTGGAATTCAACCCTACATATGTTAGACCACCTTTACGAACAGCAAAAGGCCATCACAGATTTCCTGATGTTAAAAGCGGATAAAGGTACTCCCTGTGTAACTTAGATGTCAGCCATTGGCAGCTCATGCGTGACACCTGCGCTTGCTCAGGCCCTTTGAGGAGGCCACGCTATTCGTGAGTCGGCAGGACTATGGGATGAACGACGTCATTCCTCTGTTGCACGTCCTGGAACAAATGCTGTTAACAATGGCTGGTCAGGGTGCGGTAGACGTGGCGCACAGATCTCAACGCCACATGACCCCTGTGGGGGCAGGACAGGAAGAAGAGGAGGAGGTAGAGGAGGACATTGGTGCTCAGGAATTATTGAGTGAAATGGGTGGTTTTTCCACTCAGCGGACAGGAGTGGAGGAGCAGGAGCATCTGGTAGAGGAGGAGGAAGAGGAGACAGAGGACCCAGACGCACCGTGGCAGTATGCTGTGGAGATGGAGGCAGGGAGTCCCTCGCATTCCTTGGCACAAATGGCCCATAGCATGCTCGCTTGCTTGCGTAGCGACAGCCGAATAATAACCATCAGACAGAGGGATGACTTTTGGCTGTCCACCTTGTTGGACCCTCGCTACCGTTCAAAAATGGTGGCCTTTTTCACACCTGCTGAGAGGGAGGCCAAAATAACGTACTATAAAAACCACCTATGTAGTCAGCTGGTCTCTGCCTGTCTGCGCCAACGTCCATCCTCAGACACTGTGGGCCCTGTGCGCTCGCGTTCCGCTGCCATGGCAGCAGGGGAGGGGTGGGGTGGTAGGAGCAGTGGCAGCTCCACCAGCAGCGGCTGCCTCAGTCTGCAGTCGATGATGAGTAGCTTTCTTTACCAGCGCAGTGAGGAAACTACTAACCAGCCGCAGCAGCAGCAGCATCAGGTGGACCTGGAGCAGGACCTCAAACAACAGGCTTAGGCCTACTTGGACAGCACCCTGCCAACCGAGGTAGACAATCCCCTTGACTACTGGGCAACGAAACTTGACCTTTGGCCCCAACTAGCTGAATTTGCCCTTGAAAGGCTGTCATGCCCGGCCAGTAGCGTGGCATCGGAGCGCGTGTTTAGTGCGGCAGGAGGTATTGCAACTCCGCGGAGGACACGACTGTCCACCCAAAGTGTGGAGAGACTCACGTTTGTGAAAATGAATTAGGCGTGGATTAGTCTGGATTTCAAACCACCAGTTCCTGACACAACTGACTAAATCCGCCATGAATCATGCCCCAAACATGTGCCACTTTCAGGTCTCCTCACACTGCTGGTGTGTTACATTTTTTGTCATAGGGTGCTGGCAGATTACGGGCCTCCCATAGCTGCTGCCAGGCCCCTAATCTGCCATGGGCCCCTATACCGCCTCCTCATGCTGCTGCCAAGTCCAGAGTCTCTCATGGGTCCCTGTACGGCCTCCCATTGCTGCTGTCTCCATCGCCACACTCTGCCATGTGCCACTTTCAGGTCTCCTCACACTGCTGGTGTGTTCCATTTTTTGTCATAGGGTGCTGGCAGATTACGGGCCTCCCATAGCTGCTGCCAGGCCCCTAATCTGCCATGGGCCCCTATACCGCCTCCTCATGCTGCTGCCAGGTCCAGAGTGTGTCATGGGTCCCTGTACGGCCTCCCATTGCTGCTGTCTCCATCGCCACACTCTGCCATGTGCCACTTTCAGGTCTCCTCACACTGCTGGTGGGTTCCATTTTTTGTCATAGGGTGCTGGCAGATTACGGGCCTCCCATAGCTGCTGCCAGGCCCCTAATCTGCCATGGGCCCCCGTACCGACTCCTCATGCTGCTGCCAGGCCCGTAATCTGACATGGGCCCCTGTTGTCGCTTGTTGGCATATTCCGCTCGTTCAGATGCTCCTTCTCCTGCTACTCCTCTTCACGGATTCCGTCAGCAGTCTTTCTTGGAATCCGTTTCCAAGAGACAACAGTTTGCGAGCACGCACCCGACGGTGCAGAAGCTGAACGTCCTCCTGTCCAAGTTGCTGCTGCCAGGCTCGTAATCTGTCATGCGCCCCTGTACCGCCTCCTCATGCTGCTGCCAGGTCCAGAGTGTGTCATGGGCCCCCGTACCGACTCCTCATGCTGCTGCCAGGCCCGTAATCTGTCATGGGCCCCTGTACCGCCTCCCCATGCTGCTGCCAGGTCCAGAGTGTGTCATGGGTCCCTGTACGGCCTCCCATTGCTGCTGCCAGGCCCGTAATCTGCCATGGGCCCCCGTACCGACTCCTCATGCTGCTGCCAGGCCCGTAATCTGTCATGGGCCCCTGTACCGCCTCCTCATGCTGCTGCCAGGTCCAGAGTGTGTCATGGGTCCCTGTACGGCCTCCCATTGCTGTTGTCTCTATCGCCACACTCTGCCATGTGCCACTTTCAGGTCTCCTCACACTGCTGGTGGTTTCCATTTTTGTCATAGGGTGCTGTATGGCCTCCCATTGCTGCTGCCTCCACCGCCACACTGTGGCTCCACACTCTGGTTTTGGCCCCGTGACTGCCCAAATGAGTGAAGTGTGCGGTGATTCTAAGATCGACGGCACTCATCTGCATGTCATACTGACTGACAGTATTATTTCTCTTCCCCAGCAGACTCCAAGGGCATTTAAATTAAAGGTACAGTGTTCTGCACTAATATTAAGTCTCTCTGAAGCCTAGAAACACCCTTTTTTAAGTTAAATTCACAGCGAATTTATTCGACTCGAATCGAATATTGTTCACGAATTCGCCGAATCAGTCGAATCGAATTTTTCATTTCTTCGCTCATCTCTACTAGTGACATCAACAGCTGCAGAACTTGTGGATATCTTCTAAACGATGCACGCTTAGTTATATTCCTTGTACCCACAGGTAAGCTTTACTATAGGCGTATCTGTAGGTACAAGTCACCAAGCGGTCACTTTAAATTCAATTCTAAGGGCGGCTTCACGATGCCTTGGTGTGGTCCAGCTATACCTTGAGCAAATTGCTGCTAGCCTGCAGCTTTCATGCGGGTTAGCTGCGCTTTCCCAAAGATTTCTATGAGGTCCTGCAGATTTTCTGAAAGCATGCCAAAGATGCAGCAAGCAGGAGTTTCTGTGCACTTTCTGAAACCTCATAGAAGTCTATGATGTTTATTTTATCCTACACCTACCTTGTCCTTGCCAAGGGTTTTGGGCATCTGGATTTTACAAATAGCCATACTGGGCAAATAAAGTATTTCAGAAAATGTCAAAACTTGCTTCAGATTGATTGTTGGATCAGATATTTAAGACATGACAAATTCTCATTAACTCCAAACTCCAGGAAAACAGCTAAATACACAGATAGAATACATATGCGTGAGCTGTTTTTTCTGCCAACGATTTGTCCATTGAGTCCTGAGATCTTCACAGCACAGTCAGGTGAATGAAGCCATTTACAGTTAAATATAGTGGTGTCTTTTCTCTACCCCCAAGCTTCTAACTGGACAGTAAAAGAGCAGCAGCGGACTAAAGAGGTCATCCCTCTGATCAGTCTTCCCTTATCTGCATGTTGCTTGTCAGCACTTTTCTATTCAGCACCCCTTAATGGCTCCCAGTGCTGCTGCTCTTTCTACCAATCTGAGCTCTGCTATACAGGAGATTTCAAGAAGCTGATGCCAAGTCATATTCAGGTATTTACACTGTACACTCAAACAATGAATTAATGAATACAGAGACGCAGAATTCTATTCTTTATATGTGCCTAGAGTTCAGCTATAATTCACTTTATCTACCAGTCTGTACTGCTATGTGATTGTTAGCAATGCAACAAGCTACTCTCCTCCTAAATATCATGGCCGTTTTGACTTTTGGTAAATGTCTTTCATATTTTTTCTCTCTGTTTTCCATTGAATTCATGGCCTTTCCATTATAATGGCATCATAACAATTATTCGCCTTATAGTAATTATACAATTATTCATCATGTCATACGATTTTAGCAAATCATTCCACTTGTACTTTTTCATTTTTCATAAGTAATTACAAAGAGTCTTAAATGCCAGAAAGGTTTTATCCTCATTTACGCTCATGTCACTAGAAACATGTCTTATTGCAACAATTGTTGTCTTATTGTTTCCAAGTTATCTATCAAGTTGCTATTAGGAAATTAAACTGGCATTGGCAGGGGTTGACTTACTATTCTTACAATAGGGCCCATTAGGTGGTAATGGGGGCCATGGGATCAGTTAAACATGAAATATAGCATAGCAATAGTTTGTGTTCTCCTTTTGAGCCAGCAGGTGGAGTTTTAGTCTCTTTTTCACCTTTTCCAGGCCCTCCCTTTGCTTCTTTGATGTAAAAAGTCACTTGATTACAGGCCTCAATACAGCAAGCTAAATGTTTCACTCACTAAAGCCAGGGTTACACAATTTGGGTCAGTGCATCCTGGGGGGTTGTGGAGTTAATGCTGA
This sequence comes from Staurois parvus, assembly GCF_062004578.1. Classification (NCBI taxonomy): domain Eukaryota; kingdom Metazoa; phylum Chordata; class Amphibia; order Anura; family Ranidae; genus Staurois; species Staurois parvus. The sequence continues at coordinate 12,642,579 of NW_028318045.1, read as the reverse complement.
TGACAAATACGAGATTTCAATTCTTTTAGTCCTTTATGGACCTACCACTTTAGGGGATTGTTATACCCCATTTCATTTTAACCAATTTTGTAATAAAAGTTAATGATTTTACTTTTAAGAGTAGTTTTTGTGCTGAGAGAGGGTGTCAACACCATGATAATCCCTTCTGTTTCTTTTTTGACTGTTTTTTCATATACAGGGATGTGGTGGCTGAATATACCAACAGACTTATTATTATCTTTTAAGGAAAAGAAAATGAGTGTACATCCTTGGCACTAAGCCTTTTTCCCTGATAGGAGAAGGTGTACAGTCTGATGTTTCCCTAATGCCGCCATTCCAGAAACAAAAATAATACCTCTTAGATTGAGCCAAAGCTGGCAACTTCCTCTCTCTATGCCAAACACTAAAAATACATAGTAATTTGAATTTCTCTAATTAGACCCTGAAGCCTTTTAGCTGGAAATATGAAATAGGATCTGTAATGTCACACCAGGCAATTAGGCTGGTGAGCCGACACCAGTGGCGAGAGCCTACACTACAAAAAGAGATGATGTTTTACACTGATATCCAACTGGGTTTGTTTGGGAAACATTTTCTCTAGTGTATCTCTTGAGTTGTGTAGAGAGAATAATTGTTAGATCATTATTTGCTTGACAATTCGGACAATACCAGAAAGTATACAAAGCCTTTCAAAGGATTAGTCCAAAAAAAAAAATGTTTTGCTATGACAGAGGCTTTAAAGCAAATCTGTGCTTTGCACAAAAAAGTAGCAACAGGTTTTCTTTACAGCTAAACTCTGGGTACAAATTCTTTCATATAAATATGCTTCTATATAGCCAAAAAAAGATATACAGTAAATCCGTTTTGTGTGCACCAAATGCCTTTGAAAAATTAGCATGGACATCATCACTGTGCTGTGCATAGCCTGTGCAGAGAGCAGAGGTGTGGGAGGGGCCCAGTAGAAAACTACAGGAGAGGGTGGATACAAGACCAATCACACTGCACAAGGAGAGAGAAAAGCAGTAACCAGTCTGTATTACAGGAAGATCCTGTACATAAAGTTTCATACCAGTTTACTACACAGATCTAAAAGAAATACACAATACACGTCTCTTCTAATTAGACAATATTTGTCTATCACTGATAGGGATGAGGTTGGGTTTGGTTCCAACTGGGTTTGTTGTCGTTGCTGGGAAAATGGGCTGCAGGTGGGAGATTCAACATATACAAAGGGAAGGGGATGCTTAAGAGAATATTGATCCAGTATGGCCACATGGCCATAATAAGTAAATGACATTGAGCTATATGGCCATATGTGCATATTTTTGGGACAATGATGTTGCAAACATCTCCACCCATTTGTGTAGATAATCTAGAGTGCATGGTATCTCCCGGCCACAGCTCATTGGACAAACCCAAACTCTTCCCTAATCCCGGAGTTCAGATTTGATTCCACTGTTGCCATAAAAAAAAAAAACCTTCTCTCTACTACCCCGGAACTCCATTTGAAATACCCAAAACTTGGAAGAGCGCATCAGAGTAAATAATCTGTTAAGAATGTAGCACCCTCCTAGTTAGGTGCTAGAAGTGAGGCAAATTTAGTTTTTGGGCTCTGCTGTAATATTGGAGCTGAGGTTGTGTTTTGCCTACTCTGGGTTCTGCAGCTGTAGGCTTGCCTGTCTTCCCCTGTCCTGCCAAAAATTTCTGGAATATAGTGTGAGGGTAAAGTATGAGCTGACTGTGTATACAGCCTCAGCCAATTCCCAGTTTAGGAAAGGTGACCAGCAAGGGGCTGAGACAGGTATACAAGGGTTGGAGCAGAGAGTAGCAAGGTCTTTCGCCTGCTGGAGATTGACCCAGCCTGGAAGTGCTGTGAAACCTTCCAAGGCTTAGGAGGGGCCTTAGGCTCCATGCACACTGGCTTTAAAATCGCTGCTTCTACAGGAGTTTTGGGTTTTGCCTGTAGAAGCAGCTCAGTGTTATTCTATGTGTCCATGCACATTAGGACATTTAGAGGCATATTTTAAGCTCAACGTTTAGAAGCAGGAAAAATGATAAACTTTCCTAAACTCGCTTAAAACTGTGTACAGAAATGCTCTTTATCAGCATTTCTTTCTGCCAAGGGAACTGGCTTTTTTTTAAGCCCAGGGTGCATGGAGCCTTAATACGTTCTGGATGATTATAGCTCACCAAGGAGAAAAAGGATCACCCCCAAAGTCGCAGGAACACCTGGGCAACATCTAAAGAGGATGTCTTTATATCACAGAGCAGGGGTGCTCAAACTACGGCCCACGGGCCGCCGAGGACATTTATCCGGCAGGGGCATATCTGCCGCGAGGCAAGGGACTAGGGTTTGGCAGGTCGGCAGGGCTCGGGCGGGAGGCAGGAGGGCGGGATCAGCAATTCTAGAACAGGGGAAGGTGGGCTCGGCTTATGAACCCGCACCACTCACCTAGCCTCTCTGCAGCCAGCCGGCCATCTATTCTGATCAGTGCATGCAACCTTCACGGCCGGAGGGCGGAGCCTAGAGCTGACCATTAAGAGGGGGAGCAAGAGAGGAGACTCCATTGCTGCATGTCGGGTATCACGGCCATGGACCCTAGATAAGTGCAATAGATGATCGATCTCCTCCCTCTTTCCCCCCTCTCTCCTCTCTCCTTCTCCCTCCCCCTCCTCTCTCTCCCCCCTTCTTCTCTCTCTCTCCCCCTCCTCTCTCTCTCCCCCCCTCCTCTCTTTCTCTCTCTCCCCCTCCTCTCTCTCTGCTGCACACAGAAGGTTTTTTAACTTCATGCATAGAATGCATGAAGGTAAAAAACCTTGAGCCGTTAGAACCACTTTAACCAGTTTCCAACCGCGATATAGCCAAAGGATGGCTACAGTGCGGTTGTCTAGCTCTGGGACGACGTCCATGGATGTCATTGCAGAACATGCCCCTTGCATCCCCTCTGTGGCGCGCACCCGATGCTGCCGGTGATCTCTGTGTCCTACAGACACAGCTGATCACGTGATATGGTAAATGGCCAATCGCCGCAGCCTTTTACCATGTTATCAGCTGTGGCCAATGATACAGCAGATCACATAAATATTATTGCCAGTTATGGGCTGCATTTTCCTTACGCTGGCACAGCATGAGGAAAGTACTGCCGAGAACCGGCAATTGTCAGTGAAGGGATCGGCACTGATTATCAGGGCACTGACGATCAGTGCCCAGCAGTGCCACCCACCTGTGCCCATCAGTGCCACCCACCTGTACCCATCAGTGCCACCCACCTGTGCTCTGCAGTACCACCCACCTGTGACCAGCAGTGCCACCCATCAGTGCTGCCCATCAGTGCCACCCATCGGGGCAGGCCAGCAGTGCCACCCATCAGAGCCCAGCAGTGCTGCCCATCAGTACTGTTCATCAGTGCCACCTATCAGTGCAGCATCATCAGTGCCAGCTCATCAGTGCCGCCTATCAATGCCACCTATCAGTGCCCATCAGTGCTGCCTATCCATGCCACAAAATCAGTGCTGCCTATCAGTGCAGCCTCATCAACACAGATCAGTGATGGAGAAAAATTACCTGTTTGCAAAATTTTATAATAGACACAAAGAAAAACCTTTTTTTTCAAATTTTTTGCTCTTTTCTTGTTTATAGCACAAAAAATAAAACACCCAGCAGTGATTAAATACCACCAAAAGAAAGCTCTATTTGTGTGAAACAAATTTAAAAAATTTCATATGGGTACAATGTTGCATGACCACGCAATTGTCATCCAAAGTGTTACAGTGCTGAAAGCTGAAAATTGGCCTGGGCAGGAAGGGGGTGAAAGTGCCCAGCAGGCAAGTGGTTAAGTTTGCTGTTACTACCTGGTGTGGTGCCTGTTTTCTTTGATATAGTGCTACTACTGGATATAAAGCATTACCTTTGGGGATTTCCTATGATATTGTATGTTTGTACCAGGGGCGGACTGACAACTCATGGGGCCCCCGGGCAATAGGGGATCATGGGGCCCCTGTGTCCTTGCCCAAACTCAAAAAAGCCTATGAAAAAGGTACCAGGGGCATCTCATGGGGCCCCCTACTAACCCCGGGCCCTCGGGCAGTGCCCGAGTTTCCAAATGGTCAGTCCGCCCCTGGTTTGTACACTCAGCCTAGTGTGTACAGGGGTTGAGGTTTATTGGAAAAGGTTGAGGAAAAAAACAGAGGACCCATCCTAATCAGCGGCTCCTACAGGGGTAGTGCTAGACACATTACATTCTCAGATTCCACTTCCTGCTATGCAGTGCTACACATTTGTAGTGCTTTATGCTCCTTCTCACAATACTATGAGGCAGCTGACACACTGAAAACATTACACTGGCTGTGTGGCCAATACCTTATTTCATCAGTTGCAAAGAGCTATTAACTTCACAGAGTGATTGTCAGTTCCCACTAGTGGCTAATCTTTAAATATTTATATTTAATACAAAAAAACCATAAAAGTTGAAGAATAAATGAGAATATTGTGCCAAATATTAATTTTAAAAAAATAATCTAATTTATAAACTCTCATATCTGTCTTAACATGTTAATTTAAGGAATGTTTTAAATCATTTTAAATCTGCATCTTTATTTAAAATAATCCCTGGTCATCCTGACATGAAGGTCCTTGTTCAAGTACTTTCTGTTACACGGTGACAACCCTCTTTCCATTTACCAGTTATGCTTCTGTAATGTCACCCTGTCACGTGTGCCCTGATAGAGACTTGACTTGGGGCAGCGGGATGGACACGTCAAAAAGTCTGTAGCCATGCACCACGGGTGGTAAAAGAGATAGCCTGGCCACTGGAAGGAAGGAAACAGCTAAGGAGATGGTTGGTGGAGCAGAGGTGAGTTGGAGTGGTTGGGAGAAGGGGTGAGCTGTTGATGGTAGTGCAGAGGTTAACTGTAGATGGATGTGCATAGGATGAGCTGTGGCTACGGGGGCAGAGGTCAGCTATGGTTTGTGGTGCAGGGGTAAGTTGGAGTGGTTTGGAAAAGTGGTGAGCTGTGGACGGGATGCAGAGGTGATCTGTATATGGAGGTACAGAGATGAGCTGTGGATGGGGTTGCAGAGATGAATTATGAATATGGGTGCAGAGTTGATCTGTGGATGGTAGTGCAGAGGTAAACTGTAGATGGATGTGCATAGGTGAGCTGTGGCTACAGGTGCATAGGTCAACTATGGTTGGTAGTGCAGGGGTGAGCTGGAGTGGTTGGGAGAAGTGGTGAGCTGTGGATGGGATACAGAGGTGATCTGTATATGGAGGTGCAGAGGTGAGCTGTGGGTGGGGTACAGAAGTGATCTGTGGATGGCGGTGTAGATGTGATCTGTGGAAAGAGTGTATGGGTGACCTGTGGATGGAGGTTCAGATGTGACTGTGGATAGAGGTGTAGAGTTGAGCTCAGATGGGGGGGTGCACAGGGGATCTGTGGATGGGAATACAAAGGTGAACTGTGGATGGTGTGTAAGGGTGAGCTGTGGAAAGAGGTTCAGAGGTGATCGTAGATAGGGGTGCAGAGTTGATCTCAGACAAAGGGGTGCACAGGGGATCTGTGAATGGGGGTGCAGAGGTGAGTTGTGGATGGGGCTACAAAGGTGAGCTGAAGTGGTGAGCCGTGGATGGGTTGGCAGAGATGGTCTGTGTATGGAGGTGCATGGGTGAGCTGTGCACTGGGTTTCAGAGGTGATCTCAGACAGGAGGGTGCAAAGGGGAGCTGTGGATGGGCGTGCAGAGATGGTCTGTGGCTGGGGGTGCAGGGGTGAGCAGTAGATGGGGGTTCACAGGTGATATGTGAATGGGGGTGCAGAGGTGACCTGTGAAGGGGGGTGCACGGGTGAGCTGTAGAGGGTGGTTCAGATGTGATCTGTAGATGGGGGTGCAGAGGGGAGCTTAGTTGGAGGGGTGCACAGGGGATCTGTGAATGGGGGTTCAGAGGTGATCTCTAGAGGGGTTTACAGGGGTGAGCTGTCGATGGGGCTACAGAGGTGAGCTTAGACTGGGGGGTGCACAGAGTATCTTTGGATGGGGGCTGCAGAGGTGGTCTGTGGAGGAGGTTTCAGGGGTGATCTATGGATGGGAGTGCAGATGTGATCTGTGGAGAGGGGCAGGGGTGCTCTGTGGATGGGGGTGCAGAGGTGAGCTCAGACAAGGGGGTTCATAGTGGAACTGCCATTGGGGGATTCAGAGATGAGCAATGGATGGGAGTGCAGAGGTGAGCAGATGGTGTGGGGAGACAAGGGTGGCCTGGGAGAGGTGGGTGAGTACCTGCACATATTAAAATTAAACTATACTGCACATAGCTTATTAAATCAAAATAATGGTTCTAAATGTATTCTTACACTTCTATTCCTAAATGTATGCAGTGACATTTTATGTGTTTATTATGTGAAGTTTAAACAATACCCTGAGGTCCCTCTTTTAACCTGAAATATCAGCCAGAGTCCCCAGCTTCCTGCTGACTGGTGTCAGGACACGGATCATGAATCTGGAAGCTGTGGGCGGAGAGCCATAGACAGGAGTTCACCGAGTCTTCTCTGCCGACTTGACACCAAAACTACTCTTCTTAACATGATTCTGGGTTAAAAAAAAGCAAACAGATCCAGAACGCCTTTTATTATTTTCTTTTCACTGATATCTCTGTTTCATACCAAGCTGGCTCCATCGTTTGACGCAAACACTGGTCAGGTGGACTCATATCTGACCTTCGTGGGAAACTGTCTGTCTTTCATATTTTTTTCAATTAACCCTGCTTGCCATCAATTCCCTACTGGATGTTCGGCAAACTTTGACTTATTTTTAATTTCAACCTTCTGACTTTCTGGGTTGTTTCTATAGGGAACTCTGGTCAGGACTGCTGGAATTGATAGGAGGTTGAACTTGATGAACATTTGTACTTTTTCCACCTAAAAAACTAAGTGGTCTATAGTATATATTAATATTTTTCCAGTTAAACCCCATTAGAAAATGTATGAATCTTTGGTGAAAAAAATGTATAAATAGACCCCAAATTAACGCAGGGGCCTGGCAGCAGCTATGGGAGGCCCGTAATCTGCCAGCACCCTATGTCAAAAAATTGAACACACCAGCAGTGTGTGAGGAGACCTGAAAGTGGCACATGGCAGAGTGTGGCGATGGAGACAGCAGCAATGGGAGGCCGTACAGGGACTCATGACAGACTCTGGACTTGGCAGCAGCATGAGGAGGCGGTATAGGGGCCCATGGCAGATTAGGGGCCTGGCAGCAGCTATGGGAGGCCCGTAATCTGCCAGCACCCTATGTCAAAAAATTGAACACACCAGCAGTGTGTGAGGAGACCTGAAAGTGGCACATGGCAGAGTGTGGCGATGGAGACAGCAGCAATGGGAGCTTGTAAAGAGCAACATGGAGCAACAAGCAAAGTCCCAAACTGTGATGACACATGGGTAACAATTTACTAAAATCAAGCTTCAGACTATTCTCACACTGATCGCAGTAAAAACGCACATGCTTTTTGCTACACTTTTTACAGTGTTTTTGCCGCGTTTTGACCACATTTGCGGTGCATTTTTTAAAGGGCACGTGACTCATAAACCGCACCAAAAATGCAACACAGGTGAGTTTTTATGCGTTTTGGCCACGTTTCCAATTTACTTCAATGGGGAGGTACATTTTTTTTACCACACCAAACCTCCTCCAAAAATGCAGCAAGCAGGACTTTGAAAAAAGCATTGGACCCACAACAGATCAGTGTGAAGAGTTCCATAGGAATACATGGTCACATGTTTTTCTTATGCTTTTTTTAATGCTAAAGCAGAAAAAAAAGATCAATGTGAAAGCAGCCTTATGGATTCTGAGTTCCTCCTTTAATGGAGCTGGAAATAATTCCTACATTAGCAATCATTTTACGTTTTGCTGGGGGTTCACTTGTATAAAACACACAGCAAATTATAACTAGCAATGAGCGAAATTGAGTTTTCAGAAATTTTGGTGAAAGTTAGCACATTTTTCCAAATGCACTGGAATCAATGAGGGAGGCAAAATTAGGTGGTGTTTGATGGTGATTAAGGATGCAATAGGATTTACCTAAAATAATAGTATAGCGAGCACTTACTGGTATAAAATAATAAAAAAGCTGCTAGCATAAAAGGAAAACCTCTAAAACCCTCAGACAAATATGTCATCAAAAAATGCAGTGCTAGAATAAATAATTGAAGTGGAAAAATAGGTGATGATTGCACAAAATGATGCGCTAATAAGTGATAACAGTGGTGTCTTACTGAAGACAGCAGATATTATAAAGTGACAACCATATCATATAGGTGCATTATAAGTCATTCACAAAAGAAAATCAATAAGAGTCCACAAATATGCTCAAAATAAATGCGTCAGCTTTTCCCAAAGCAGGAAGATAAGGAACATTCTCTTAAACCTCCATCGTACAATCATAGGTGCACGTGACTTCCGTGATTAGAAAGAAAAGGGATGTGCTTGCACTCACCAGACGTAAAAAGATTTTACGCATGTAATAAAAGGGACACTGATGGTCATCTGGAACCTGGTTGAAATAAGGCACTCCGATGGCGCTTGGTATACCCAGGAACAATCCTCTGGACCACTCAATGGACCCTCATCAATGGTGGGAACTGCTTACAGATTTAATTACACCTGGCAATAGGTGTGTTCAGCAACAATGGGAGACGTAGCCGGTGTCATGGCGCTGCCCTGTGTAGAGAAGTGATGCTGAGGTGGCATCACTGATGGCTTTGTTTTGACCTACTTCAAGTTGGATCTCCCATTGTTGCTGAACACACCTATTGCCAGGTGTAATTTAAATCTGTAAGCAGTTCCCACCAAGCACCTAGCGCTGCATTTTTTGATTATAAATAGGATTTACCTGTAATGGCAAAGCATGTCAAGTTCAATTTGTGGGAAGTTTGAGGAACCCAGTGGAAAGTCTGCAAACTCCAAACTTAGCACCAAACATTATTGAAGTCTATAAGAGGTGAATCTTGTAATTTTTTTCTAGATTTTTCAAGGTTAATTTGCATGCTATTGTTAAAACGAGTAATTAGGAACAGTCATGGGGGACATGTATCGATGCAATTTATTTTTCATGTGGCAACATTGAAAATACACAAATCCTTTAAATCACATTTTGGGGGGGGGGGGGGGGTGCCTTAAAGCTGCATGTTTTGTTACGGAACAGTTCTTAAGAATGACGTTACAAAAACCAAAAAGGAATAACCGTGTGGGGTTCCCCTTAAAATTTCAACCAGGCCCTTAACTAGACAGGCTGCCTGGGTGACCATGAAAGGAAGGTAGCAAGTGTGCAGCATCATGCCTTTTGATATTGAAAGGTACCCTGAAAGAGGGGGGCCAGTTTTCCCAGTCTGCAAACGGTAAACAAGCTGGGTTCGGGTCAAACCCACATTCGACCCAAAGCCAAATAGCAGTGGTGTATTTTGTTTTTGTGCTGTCCTAGGCAACACAAAAAATCAGGCCTCCTCCCACCCAAAAAAAGAAAAGAGGGGAGAGAGAGAAAGAGTCAGCCATCTCTGGATCCACGGACAGAGAGATGTGTTCTTCCAGCACTCGCGCACCTCTCCGGAATGAAAGCAGCCAGCCATCCCCATTGTCTCCCTTGTGCGGGAACGAGAGTAAGCCTCTGCCTACACATTCCAGAAGCCTGCAGCCTCTCGCAGATCCCATGGCAAAGTTCAGGCAGTGCCTCACCTGTTCTCCATCTTCAGTTACCTGCCACGTGGGTCCCTTCTTCTGGGGGGCAGCTTGGCCTTCCTGAAAAATGCCGCCCAAGGCAATTTTGCCTTGCGGTAAATACGTCCATGCAGGAGAGGAGTGCAGAGTGGTATGGAATACTCCAGAAATGCTGACTTGTAATAGGAGAACACTCTTGAACTCTTGACTGAACATTATTTCTCCCAAGGGTTAAAAGGAATGGTCAGAACTGAGACCCTGCTAGTGCCGCCTCAGAAAGAGCTACAGCTGGCACTTATCCTTCACTTGGATCTTGAGCTCAGGTCTGTTCTCACATTGTCTCTCCAGTGCACCTGTGCTCCCTCAGTTTCCTCTGCTCAGTTCCTAGCTTCCACCAGACTCTCTGGTTAGTACTCACAGTGCCACAGGACAGCTACACACTTTCCAGTTTCCTCAAAGCACTCTCCAGTAAGCCCCCCTCCCAGTGCCTGCCACAGTTGGGACCTGATTAACATCATCAAACACCAGCAAAACTACCTTGCATGTGTAGAGCCTCTGAGGCTGTGGAACTCCTCCAGCAGGACAAGAACAAGGGCTGCTCCAGAGCCCAGACTATTTATGTTCTTCCCAGCCCCCTACCAGCCACCTTCCTAGGGATTGGCTGAAGCAGACTAAATCTTCAAGCTGCTCATTTGCCTCTCCCAGCCCTCTATGTTTTGGAATCCTCCAGAATGTGGGGGGAACAATCAAAAATGCAGCCTGTGAAATCTAGAACAGCCAAAGGAATCAATAGCTTCTCCAATGATAACAGAGGAGCCAAAAGAACTACATTTACCTATCATCCTAGCAACCTACCTAGAAGGGTGCTACGCCTATCTTGATACTTTGTTAAATTCTTTCTCTTTCCAATTCCATCTTCTCTCTCAATCTTTCTATCCAATTATTTTCTGACTTTCTCTCACCCTTCTTTCTTTCCTATTCATTCCTCTTTCTATTCATATTTCTCCCCCTTGCCCCCTCCGCTCTCTCTCATATGCACATGGAGACAAACGCTTGTATTTCGTGACTGCTTAAAATCCCCACTTCATGCCTGCACACTCTATAATCATCTGTTTATCAACAACTGTGCATTAAAACCACCTACAAGCCTCATACATGTTGGCATAAACTCAATGCAAGCATTATAGAAAAACAAAATGTAAATTGCATCGTACACATGTCATCAACTTGTCAGGCTATGGAAATTGCACCTTCCTTGTAATCCTCCTTCCCTTGTGCACTGAGCTGTAGAGTACACAAACTGGTGGCTTCCAGCTTGCCTGCCTCCTACCAAGATATGGAAAATTATGTTATCTCGGCATCTTATACACAGGAGAATGACCAAACTTCGACTGATCTATAGGGAAAAGTTATAGGAAATTTAAACTTAGAGCTGAACTACAGCCTCAAAAAGCTTTCATTGAAATACAGTATATTGCTGAAAAGCCTCAAAGGATATAAATCCACTTTGTGTGCAAAAGCCTTTTGCATTACCTTGTACAAATATTAGTGGCATCATCCTTGTGCTGTATATAGCTTGTGCAGAAAGCAGAGCTGTGGGAGGGGCACCACAGGCTCCACCCACAACAGACTGCTGGAAGGGGGAGTAAACAAGACCCTGCACAAAATGAGAGAACAGCATTTACTGGTCTTTATTACAAGGACCTTCCATACTGGAAGGAATACACAAAGCACACCAAGCTTCAAGGAAGAATACACATGACTCTTGTATGTAGACATTTGCTTATCCCATGTAGGCCCTATGTGCATGGGACACTTTTGAACGATGGAAACTGATTGCTGGAAAACGTGGGTTAAAAATGTCTGTTTAGCTGCGTTTGCATAACACGGTTATGTGCATTTGTGCTTAGAAGCGTTTTTTAAAGATAAGCACAGAAGAACCTTTCAAATGCCCAGAATGCACTGAAAAATGGTAAATTATTAACTATTTCAGACTGATTCAGAGAAATACAGAGAGTAGAAGAAGAGACAGCAGTATGTGCTGACAGTAGCTAAGTGTGAGTTGCTCATTAACATTTCTTTTGTTTCCAAGGGTGGGAAGGTGTCTGCTGGAGTGAGTCATTAAGGCCACCTGGCAGGGGGTCTTCATGAGGAATTTGAGGTGTGAATGGTCATTAACATATCTTTTCTTTCCAAGGGTGGGAGAGGTCTGAGGTGTGAATTGGTCTTTGCAATGTGTGACACGCTTGGTAGGGAAATCCTGTGTTCAGTGTTTTGTCCATTTGAGTACCTTGAAAATGCTTTGCATGCATTTTTCATGATGAAAAAAGGCTCTGGCCAGCATCGGGAACTGGAAGAGTTAAAAAAAATTTCAAACGCAAACGCTTATAAATGCGATTTGCCGTGTTTAGCCGTGTTTACAAGCATTTTGCATTTGAAACAATGATAAAATTGACTACTGAACGCAAGTTTGGATCTTCCCTAACTTTCTGCTCTGGTCACAGTGGTTATCAGGAAAAATAAAGACACTAAACATCTACATTAGGTACAATTTAATTTTGAATTTTATTTTCCCAAATCCACAAAACACACGTTAAAACAGAACAGAACCAAAAATAACAAGATAAAAATGAGAAACCCATAACAGATTAAATAACAAAACCAGCTTTTGCTGCAATATTTGCCTTCAATCCAGAGATTTCCTCCCTCAGTACATTTTTCTACCACTAGATGGTCTCAGTCTGATGGCCAGTAACGTTTATCCCTCTTCCTCTGAGCCTAGGTTGTCCTGGAACCACAGATAGCCTGTAATTGGACAGTGAAAGCAGAACGGTGATTGTTTCTCCTCCTATCAGCATGTTTCTTGTCAGCCCATGAACTGATTGGCTCCCTGTGCTGCTGAACTGATTGGCTCCCTGTGCTGCTTCTCCCTGTCACACTCCAGCTCTGCTGTACAGGAATTGCAAAAGGATGATACCAGGTCACATTTAAGTAGTTACACTGACTGCATTTAGAAAATACATTTAATGATGTATTAATGATTATAGAGCTGCTTTCATGTGTGTCTTTTATATCTGACTAGATAGCAGTTTTTCAGTTTGGATCTTTTAAGCCCTTAAAAGTTTATGTTTTTGATACATTGTACATGATAACTGCTCCAGACATCTAATGTACCCTGAAATACAGTTTTCTTTTCAGTGATTTCTGAAATCTGAAACTATTTCATATGCTTCCTGATGTTAAAGCTCAACTCCACTCTTTTCTTTTGGCGGGGAGGGTTAGATCCTCTGTCAGATTTTCATTGATGTGTCTGCCCCTTTATAGAGTTTCCCACTTACTTCCCATCCCTGTGACACCAAAGCAATCAGGGCAACAAATGCCAGTAAGGCACAAAAAAACTGAACAGCAACAATCAATTGACAGAAGTTCTGACCCCTTTCCACAGCATTAAATGTACATTTTTTTTCTGTCTCTCTTCCATTAAGAGAGGTTTCCAATCGCATCCTGTGCCCATGACACAGTATAGGGGTAACCATGTATCAGGGTGTGACAGGTGTCACTGGGACAGGAAATAAGGGGAAATCTTTCAAATAGGGAACTTGACAGTGATTAAAAGCTGACAGGTGTTCTAACCCTTCCCTACATACAGCAATGTCCTCATACATGATATATCCCCATGAGTGTCCCCACCGTTCAGGTGTCCCCATCAGTGGGCCCCATACATCAGGTGTCCCCATCACAGTGTCCCCATGAATCAAGTGTCCCCATACACCAGGTGTCCCCATCAGTGTCCCTGTACATCAGTGTCCCCATCATTGACCCTATACATTAGATGTCCACGTACATCAGTGTCCCCATACATCAGGTGTCCTTATACATCAGTGTCCTGTCAACTTAAGAAGGTGCTCCTAATGACAACTCGTTATGTGTATAAACGACACCTGTCCATGAAATCTCTTTCTTTCATTCAAACCTCACCATCACGGGCAAAACCAAAGAACTCTCAAAGGATGTCAAGGACCGGAAAATAGACCTGCACAAAACTGGAATAGGCTACAAGACCATCAGCAAGAAACTTGGTGAGAGGGAGACAACTGTTGGAGCGATTATGGAAGAAATATTAACCCCTTCACGCCGGCGCCTCCCGGCCCTTTAAGAGTTTCAGAAGCCGGGAGGCGGATGGGGTATAGAGTCATGTGACGCGCCGTCACATGATCGGGAAAGGTCGCGATCGAGAGAGGAGATCGGGACCTTTCTGTGAGTACCGGACATGTGTGCAGGGAGCCCGTAGGGAGCGCGCTCTCAGCACATATGTTCTTTTTTATTGGAACGGCCACTTGGCCTCTAGGCCCAGACGCAAAGAGGCCTCACATTTGCGTTCGGCCGGTGTGAAGAGGTTAATACATACTTGGTTATTTCTTGCAATACATTAAGATGGACATTAGGGGGTTGTGGCCTGCCATTCAGGGTCACTCACATGGACAGAACAGCCCTCTGGACTTGTATGCTGAATAGCAGGACTGGTGAGCAGGGCAGTCAGGGACTATATTTCCCAAGAAAGGTAGCGTGTCGGTGGTGGGCATAGAAATATCAAAGCCCGGGAGATTGGCCAGGAGAGTGCAGGGAGAGACTGAAAGAGAAGGAGGTATGCTGATGACTGAAGTGCTGAACTAGGCCACAGAGCCAAGGTTGGAGAGAGAGAGGAAGAGTGGAAAGAGCCTACTGACCACCCAGCCTGCCACTCTTCCCAGCAGGCCAATCTGACAGCAGGAGACCAGACAGGACACCGAGGCTAAACCAGAGAGTCTGTGGACTGACCCCTGCTGCAGGGAAAGATGGACCACTACGATCTGCCGGACCACTTTGATCAGGTGAGAGACACCCATGCACCCACTAACCAAGTGAATACTGACAGTTTTCCACCTCAGCTATCTACTTACATATACACCCTGTTCCAAATTATTATGAAAATTCTATTTAAGTGTCACAAAGATTAAATATTTTGTTTTTCAGTTTAACTCATGGATGGCATTGTGTCTCAGGGCTCTTTGATCACTGAAAACAATCTCGGACACCTGTGATAATCAAATAAAGGAATGCGAAGAAATTCAAAATTGGACAATTTTTATATTCACTGATTTAATTATTTAAATTACTTATGCACTAAAAAATAGTTTTGCACATAATTTTGATATTTTTTTATATTAATTGAGAATAGATATATATATATCTTTTGCACTAATGTTTCTACACTAAATTAGGAATAGTTTGTGGTTTTAGCGCATTCCTTTATTTAAGTTATAGCACTAAGAAATTTATTTGGTTTATTTGAGGTGGAATTGCTGCTTTAAAGTATTAAGGGTGTGGCGCTTATATTACACTTGTGATACCTGTGATAATTAGATTGACCGGTGAGCCCAATTTAAGGAAAAACTACTAAAGGAGGGTGTTCCACATTATTAAGCAGAGCACCATTTTCAAGCAATATGGGGAAGAAAAAGGATCTCTCTGCTGCCGAAAAGAGTGAAATAGTTCAATGCCTTGGACGAGGTATGAAAACATCAGATATTTCACGAAAACTTAAGCGTGATCATCGCACTATTAAGAGATTTGTGGCTGATTCAGAGCACAGACGGGTTTGTGCAGATAAAGGCACATTGAGGAAGATTTCTGCCAGATCCATGCATCGGATGAAGAAAGCAGCTGCTAAAATACCATTACATAGCAGCAAACAGATATTTGAAGCTGCTGGTGCCTCTGGAGTCCCACGGACATCAAGGTGTAGAGTCCTCCAGAGTCTTGCAACTGTGCATAAACCTTCTATTCGGCCACCAATAACCAATGCTCACAAGCAGAAACGGCTGCATTGGGCAGAAAAATACATGAAGACTAATTTTCAAACAGTTCACTGATGAGTGCCGTGCAACCCTGGATGGTCCAGATGGATGGAGTAGTGGATGGTTGGTGGACGGCCACCCTGTTCCAACAAGGCTGCGACATCAGCAAGGCGGTGGTGGAGTCATGTTTAGGGTCCCCGAAGGTGTAAAGATGACCTCTGCAAAGTATGTGGAGATTATGACTGACCACTTTCTTCCCTGGTACAGAAGGAAGAACTATGCTTTCCGTAATAAAATCATCTTCATGCATTGTTGCTTTACTGTGAATGTTGTTACTTTTCCTCACAATTGCCAACAGTGATTATATTTGCTGCATTTTATAGTTGTGATTTATTCTGGTCACAAGAACACAGTGGTGTCAGCAGAGGTTGGGCTTTCAGCAAGAGGTTTAGATTGACAAGGAACCCAAAAATTCCTAAGCAACCCTTAAGGGGGTAGTGCTACAACTACATGGGAGGAGCTTGTGAATAAAGGTGGCTTGATGTTCATCAAACTTCGGTCTTTCGTGTGTTCGCCAAACACATGAACGGTAAGGATATTCGGCAAGCTGTTCGCCCACCACGCTCCACAATGCACTGCACTTTTACAGTGCATTGTGAGTGGCCAAAGCAATGCACCTGACCACAGGTCAGGTGAAATTCTTTTGCCAATCACAGCACAATTGGGTGGAGCTAGCGGTGACATCAACGGGTCGTGGATGGGTCTACCCATCCACCTTAAAGGGGAGCTCTGGCTGATTCCAACATATTGTGTATACTGCGCATTTAAAATGCGAATCTTGTGAGTGTGCATTTTTATCACCTTCCGTACGGCACCGAATCATATTTATATGGGTTATTGGAATATTGTAAAATTGTATTCCTCACTTCGGAATCAGATTCTATATCACTAAGGACTATTTGCACATCTTTTTGGGACAATCTGTTATTATTTATTTACCATTTTAATGTTTATTTATTGCTATCACACACCAGTCCACTCCATAGTATTTATTAATTATTAATTTCACTCATTATTCCTTGGATTTCAGATGCATTGAGCACTTTATATATTTATTCATCAGTTGTGCATTTAATTTTATGATATCATAGCGCTGCACTTTTTTATTATTTATGCTGTTTTGAAGGTCATTGGTTCCTTTTATGGTGCATTTGGCTGCTACATTATTTTCAAGCATTCGCTGAGTCTCTTTATATATAATTTATTATATTGCAGTTTGCCAGTTTTTAGATGTGATGTCTGCATTAGGTTTCACTTTTAGGTTTTTTTTCTTTTATTTTCACCTGTTGATCCTGCCACTAAGTCAGTTGTTTTTCAACAGAACAAGCTGTTCTGCAGATGTAGTAGAGGGTTGAGACAAATCATTTACAACTGACAGGGGTGTTTACAAAGGTTCACTTTTATTTATTCATGTAAAACCTTTATCCTGAAATGCAAAAAAAAACTGTTTCTATAACTGTTTACAAAGCATTAGCTGATGTTTGGCTTCAATTTGTTAGTGTATCTAAATCAGCTAGTACATCTAACACTCTCTTCCTCCCAGACTGATAATGCTGTCTCCCAAAGACCTCCCTGTTTTACTTCATCCAGAGAAGAGGCACTCTAATACAGGAGGTGTGTTACTGGCCAGATCACCAGGTGAAATTAGAGAAAAAGAAGCCAAAAAGAAAAAACGAATGCAGCCATCACATCTAATGATTGGTACGGTGCAACATAATACATTTTTGGATTTGGGTTAAAAGTATAACTAAAGGCAAAATTTTTTGAGTTTTTTTTGGATAGAGTATAGATGAATTAGAACACCTATCAGGCTTGTACCCCCGTTAGGAAGATTCACCCTCTCTATTTATCCTGTTTATAATCAAAAGTGAAAGTAAAAGAAATGGCAAATTTTGTGCTGTCCCCAGAAAATTAAGCCCTCATGCACACTGGACGTTTTTACAACTGCTGTTTTTGGCTTTTGATGTTTTTTCTACAGCTTGTAAACCCCCCAGCATGTTATTCTATGTGTCCATGCACACATAGACTGTAATCAACATTTTTTGGCAGGAAAAGCCAGTGGGTTTCTAGAGGAGTTTTTTAGCTGTAAAAACACTCTAATGCTGAAAAACGTGGCAAATCGCCACAAACCGGCGTTTTTGGACCTTTTTTTGACCCCCAAACAATGTATTTTTGTAAAAAAAGAACTTCAAAAGTGGGAAAAAGCCGCTAAACATGAGAAAACGCTGTTAAACGCTAATGCAAAAACGCTAAAAAAAGCTGAAAAACTCACGTTTTTAAGGTGACTTTACCCAGCTAACGTTACCAACGTTATCAAAACATCAAGTGTGCATGAGTGCTAATAGAGGGGAAATTTTCCAATGGGGACATTAGCTCTGGTGACCTGGGGGTCCGCAAACAATTTCCCTACTTTGTAGAGATTTTCTCACTTCCTGTTTTGACTATGGAAGCAGGGAGTGAAGGTAAATCTTCCCAAAGAAAAGTTGAGGGGTTATCACCCTCCCCTACTCTATCCAAAATGAAAAAACAAGTTTTGCCGATAGTTTACTTTAACTACAGAATGTGAGAGCTTTTTTTTTTATTTTTGTCCATCCATTTCTGAGATTTACACAGCTCTGCCACACAGCATAGCCCTGTCTGCCAGGGAAGGAGACCCGATTCTTCCGTGCTGCTGTTAAGTAATATTTACAGGTCTTGTCCCTCCCCCAGCCTGTGACTGGACAGTGAAAGGAGAAGCAGCATATTGCTCAATTCATTTCTCTGGCATTCTGCGCCATCCGTCTATCAGCATGTTCCTGGCAGTGTGGTACCTTCCTTGTCCTGATTCTCCCTATTCCAGTCAGAGCTCTGCACTACAGGGACTGTACTGCTTTCATTTAAAGAAAACAAAATGAAAGAATTAGTAATGAATACAGAGCTGCATAGATGTGTATCTTTCATACCTTCCCGGAGTGTAGTTTTTAAGTGAAAAGTCAGAGACAGGTAAAAAAAAAAAAAAAAACACACCACTTTGTAGAATAATTTTCTAAGGTTGAATGCAATCATCTCCCAAATGGAGACCCTTGCCGAATTCCAAATTTAGACCCTAGGTGTAATCAGAACTTACAGTTCTCTGAATTACTCACTTGTTCTTTCTCTTGACATCTGGGTCGGTTGAAAGTGTTAGAAGCTATGCATCTGCCTCAGGATTGATGGTCTCTGTGTTAATTCATTCTCAGAGAACAACGTCATACGACCAATATAGCCGACACAAATTAATTTTGGAAAATTGGGGTCGAATTCATTTACAAGAGAACTGTTATAATGTTAAACGTGGAGCGTTTATGTGTGCGCATGTTTTCTTTTAAGCCCTGGCTGGCTTTGATGTTTTTAAGCGCTCCATAATTACATCTGAAATTTTTATTTTGTAGGATGAAAACAATTACTCTCCGAAAATGAGTTCAACCCCTTACTTTATATGTTTTATTACTTTGATTTTTTTTTATTCTTCTCCATTCAATCATTTGTGGTAGAAGAGCCATAAAAATCTACAAGGTATAGGAATGAAAAAAACAATTGCTGCCAGATATTTGGCACGCAGTTCACAGGCCTAAGTGCATTCAAGTGAACCTTGTTTTCAACCTTGAAATTGCATTGAATGCAGGTGCAAGGCCAGGGCCACTTTTAAACTACCTGACTCCCCCCAAAATCTTGTGCTGCCCCTTTCTTACTCCAGTCAGCTGCTTAGGCTTAAGCTGCCCATAGATTTATGCAATTTTCTTTTCACCATGGGTTGAAGAAAAGAAAATAGTTCGATCCCCCATCAATACAGTCAGATGGAGGTATCCCTCCCGCAGGACTATTGTTTTCTTCCTTGCCAGCAGAACACAATGATCAATGCTGGTGGCTATAGCCAGGCCCATAGATAAGGGGGTACCACCATCAATACAGTCAGATGGAGGTATCCCTTTCGCAGGACTATTGTTTTCTTCCTTGCCAGCAGAACACAATGATCAATGCTGGTGGCTATAGCCAAGGCCATGGATAAGGGGGTGTCATCATCAATACAGTCAGATGGAGGTATCCCTCCCGCAGGACTATTGTTGTCTTCCTTGCCAGCAGAACACAATGATCAATGCTGGTGGCTATAGCCAGGGACATGGATAAGGGGGTGTCACCATCAATACAGTCAGATGGAGGTATCCCTCCTGCAGGACTATTGTTGTTTTCCTTGCCAGCAGAACACAATGATCAATGCTGGTGGCTATAGCCAGGGCCATGGATAAGGGGGTACCACCATCATTACAGTCAGATGGAGGTATCCCTCCCGCAGGACTATTGTTTTCTTCCTTGCCAGCAGAACACAATGATCAATGCTGGTGGCTATAGCCAGGGCCATGGATAAGGGGGTACCACCATCAATACAGTCAGATGGAGGTATCCCTCCTGCAGGACTATTGTTTTCTTCCTTGCCAGCACAACACAATGATCAATGCTGGTGGCTATAGCCAGGGCCATGGATAAGGGGGTACCACCATCATTACAGTCAGATGGAGGTATCCCTCCCGCAGGACTATTGTTGTCTTCCTTGCCAGCAGAACACAATGATCAATGCTGGTGGCTATAGCCAGGGCCATGGATAAGGGGGTACCACCATCAATACAGTCAGATGGAGGTATCCCTCCCGCAGGACTATTGTTGTCTTCCTTGCCAGCAGAACACAATGATCAATGCTGGTGGCTATAGCCAGGGCCATGGATAAGGGGGTACCACCATCAATACAGTCAGATGGAGGTATCCCTCCCGCAGGACTATTGTTTTCTTCCTTGCCAGCAGAACACAATGATCAATGCTGGTGGCTATAGCCAGGGTCATGGATAAGGGGGTACCACCGGTCCTCCTGTACGAGGCCCAGACCAGCAGGGGGGCCCAGGCAGCTGGGTGAATTAGATGCGGGTAGGAAGGGTGATCAGCATGGCGTGATTGGAACCAATGCCCTATTGGTCTTAATTAGCCCCACTTTTGTAAGATATGAACTATTTGTATTTTATTTTGAATGTGGCACTATCAGAATTTGCTGCACGTGTTGTTGTCACAACCAGAACTATTGTAGTTTTTTTTTTAATTAGACACAACGCATTAACAAGAGCAATTAACCACATGCCTACCGGGCACTTTTACCCCCTTCCTGCCCAGGCCAATTTTCAGCTTTCAGTGCTGTTGCACTTTGAATGACAATTGTGCGGTCATGCAACACTGTACCCATATGTAATTTTTACCATTTGTTTCCCACAAATAGAGCTTTCTTTTGGTGGTATTTAATTTTTGCACTATAAACAAAAAAAGAGCAAAACATTTGAAAAAAAACGTTTTTCTTTGTTTCTATTATAGAATTTTGCAAACATGTAATTTTTCTCCTTCACTGATGTGCGTTGATGAGGCTGCACTGATAGGCAGCACTGATAGGCTGCACTGATGAGGTGGCATTGGTGGGAATTGATGAGGAGGCACTGATGATTCTGCACTGATATGCAGCAATGATGGGCACTGATGGGCAGCACTGATAGGCTGCACTGATGAGGTGGCATTGGTGGGAATTGATGAGGAGGCACTGATGATTCTGCACTGATATGCAGCAATGATGGGCACTGATGGGCAGCACTGACTGACAGCACTGACTGACAGCACTGACTGGAGGCACTGATGGGCGGCACTGCTGGGCAGCAGTGATGGGTGGCACTGCTGGGCGGCACTGATGGGCACTGATGATCAGGGCATTGATCATCAGTGCCCTGATTATCAGGGCAGATCTGCTCTGTGACATTTGTCAATTATCGGCAGGAAAGTGCTGCCAATAACCGGCAACTGTATTTACCTGGTGATCGGCTGTGTCATTGGAAACAGCTGATCACAAGGTAAAAGGCCACTGTGATTGGCCTTTTACCTAGTCATGTGATCAGCTGTGTCCATAGGACAAACGATCATTGACAGTGCTGGGTATGGCCACTGGGGGTGCGCAGAAGGCGCGTTCTGGGAGGACGTCATATGACGCCCTCCAAGAACTGTGCTGTAGCTGTCTTTCAGCTATAGTGGGTTTGTAAAGTAGTTCATGCCAGAAAAGGGGTGCAGCAGCTTTATTTAATTCCCCCTAGTAGGCATAAGCCGAAGCACCTGGGTTCAGTTTGAGGCGAGTTCCACAAACATTAATAACGTTTGGGTGTCAAATACAAAAGCAAGCCAATAGGAGCCAGCAATAGCCATTTTCTAGGCTAATGGGTAAGGGATTGTCTAACAAATGGCATTGGGGAGGGCTGGGTACTGCTCTCGGTAACATGAATTAAAGCAAAAAAATGTGTTTTTAAATTCTGTTAAACAGGAAGCATCAATTGACACCTTAAAAAGTGAAAAAAAAATCTTTTAAAATACATGCCTGGGATACGCTCTGAACCTGCCTGTAAAGTGGTGCATCTGTACGAAGTGTACAACCTACTACAGCACAACTGACATTTACAAAGAAAAATAAATGCTGTTTAAATTGCCGGCAAATGACAGCTACAGCTGCTTTATCCCTGTTTGTAAGCAAATGACTGGGGATTCCTATCATCTATGCGGGACCCTTAGAGCCGGTTCTGCAGTGTGGGAAAGGCACGTTCTGCACACATTTCCCGCACTGCGTTCAGAACACACTTCCTTTGAAATCTACTGCAGGTGCTAATACATTGTTAACAGCAGATTGAAAATGCAGCGCATTTGCAGGCACCAAATTGTACCATGCGATTTGGTGTAGTGTGTTTTTCAAAAGTAGTACATGCACTACTTTTTGTGTGTTCTGGTGTGATTTACAGCTCACTCAAAGGAATAGACTGCAAAATCCAGCTACAGGGGAACTCCCAAGAATCGCATTGGAGTGCGGCTTATGTTCCTGTGCGATTCTGGTGTGAACCAGCCCCTATTCTAGAACAGAGTCTGGTTTAGATGTTAATGGAAAAATAAATGTGAGGTTCCCCCCAAAAAAAATCATTACCAAACCATTATCCAAGCATGCAGCCTGGCTCCCCATATTGGCTCCCCATATTGATAAGAACAATGTTCCCCATAGCCCTGGACCAGTAGCTGTAGTGGTCTGTAGGCAGGAGGACTTGTCAGAATCTGGAAGCCTCCTTTAACAGGAACTCAAAATGGCCCTAACAACAGTTTTCTAGCAGTAGTTCCCTTAGGAATTACCTGCACCTATTTCAGGCAAGCATTTATCGGTAACTACTGTCACGTGTGTTTAATTCAGGTAGTTCTTACTACTGCCATTTGTAGAATCTATCGCCGATCAGGCATACAGAGGTACGTCAGTACTCAGAGCGGGCAGTGATGGAAAACTTTCATACAACCCCAATTCCAAAAAAGTGGGGACGCTGTGTAAAATCTACTCAGTACTCAGAGGGGGCAGTGCTGGAAAACTTTCATACAACCCCAATTCCAAAATAGTGGGGACGCTGTGTAAAATCTACTTAAAACAGAATGCAATGATTTGCGAATCTCATAAAGCCGTATTTTATTCACAATAGGAGATTGAAAACATATCAAATGTATAAACTAAGAAAATGTACTCTTTTAAGAAAAAAATAAGGTCATTTTAAAATTGATGGCAGCAACACATCTCAAAAAAATTGGGCAACAAAAAAGCTGATAAAGTGCAACCCCAAAAAAGTTAAGACAGGACCATGTTTATTACAGTGTAGCACCTCCTCTTCTTTTAGCAACACGCTGTAAACGTCTTTGTAATTTTATGTCGAGGGACATTATTCTGAATTGTGCAACAATTTTTAGACGCAGCCAGGGCCTTTGATAAAGCAGTACAGCCGACCCTTCTATACTGGGCCCGGGCCTGATCAGTTCATAAGGGGGTCCAGGCACCTGTCAAGCAGGAGAGCTGGCTGTACTCCCTTATTGTAGACATCAATCTTTTTTGTGGCTCTCCCTGTATTGCTGCCAGCTTCTCCTCCTCTCATTCCCATTGGCTGTGCTGCAGGGAGATCCATTAAGGTTTTGGAGGTTCATTGGGTGCATTGGACACCCTGGCTACCATTGTGCTACATGCTGGGTGTCATGTGCATTCCCATGTCCTTAATGAGGGGTGGGCTCCCTCAGGTTCACCTGCCCTTGTTTCTATCCATTTAAATGCATGTGCCTCCATTGTGAGGACTCTCAAGATTTATAGGGTTAGGACCACAGATACTCAGGGTGCCGTGATGTGGCTCTGTGGCTTACGTATGTATTTGCAAATGTGTGCTAACTAAACCCCTGTTTTTAAATGCATGTTCTTCGACAGGTTAATTTGGTTTTTGATAGTTGGCTAACTGGCTGGCAGTTTGAACTGGCTTTCTTATCCCCCTCTTTTGATAAGCTATACTTATCCATGTTCCTTGCCGACAATAGCCATTATTAGACTGGGGTAGGCTGGCAAGTTCAACTGGATAGTCCTATTTTTTACTTTGTGACGCCTTCCATGTTCACTGTTTAAAAAGCCAGTTATAGACCTGGGAAGGTGACCAGTTTTTTCTTTATCTGTGCGCCATCCCTGTGCGGTCTGGACTGCTCCCGTATACCCCTTTCCACCTGCAGCACCTCCGGCCTCCCTCCTCTCCTCTCCCGTCAGCATGCGCTGCCGACACAAAGGGGGATGTTTCAGGATAGAGAGTGGGGGATTTACCAGCCCCTTCCTTTCCTTAATGGAGGATTGGCAGTTATTTTTTTTCTTAAAATAGTAAATTTTCTCAGTTTAAACATTGGATATGTTTTCTATGTTCTATTGTGAATAAAATATGGTATTATGAGATTTGCAAATAATTGCATACTGTTTTTATGTAGATTTTACTGGATGGGTGGAGCCTGATGGGGAAATGAAAAACTAGAATGACAGTGCACAGCAGTGGGCGGATTTGTAGCCTGCTATTGGACTGAATGGATCCGCCCACTCCCATGCGCTGTCAATCAAAGATGGAATGCACCTGATGGGGAACTAGTTTCTCAATGCCCCATCAGGCTCCTCACACCCCTAGTATAAACTCATTGGCCAAGGGTCTGTCAGTGTGAAGGGTGCAGTGACCAAGGAGAGAAGATGGAGGTGAGGGCACTGGGGAATGAGTTTCCACGCTGGACAATACTTCCTCAGTGTAGACACGGACAAATGCATGTACCTGTCTGCAGGGCCGGTGCTAGACTATTTTGTGCCCTAGGAAAGACCAGCTACTTGCACCCCCCCCCAAAAAAAAATTAATTAAAATTTAAAAAAACAGTAGAAAATTTTAACTCAACAAAACATGCAACTGCTACATTTCTGGTCATTTGCAAAAATAAGTGCCATAAGATGCCACCAGCACAAATATTAAAGACAAAACCAGTCTCACGGATGGACTATATCTGAAGCTGGCAGTGGCAGGGTGACAGTTGCAGTGAGTGGAGGATGACGGATCTGCACTCTCACAGATCCCAGGCTGGAATTTCCCAGGCAATCGGGGGAGATAAAACGCTGTGATAGCAGGCAACCCAGCACACACACAGAGAACACCTAAACTGAGCGATCCCACACTGTGACAGATCTAACACAACACACTAACACCAACACTGACACAGATCAGCAGGCCCATCAGGAACTAGAAGAGCAGGTTGTGTGATTATGATCACTGACACATTGCACATGTGATGGCTGGCCGGATGGGTCACACTCACATAGACACAAGACATCAGAGTCAGACAATACAATACTTATCTCTGCAGGCACAGTTCCTCCACCACTGATGATTGAGAAGAGAAGGGCTAGAACTCCACAGTGACCATCAGCAGCCAGCTTGCAGTATGGGACTGAGTCTGAGAGGAACACTGGAAGGAACGGCAGCTCAGCTGCTACACTGGCCGCAGACATAGGGCATCTTCCTCTCTCCTTTCTTCCTCCCCTCCCCTCAGTTGGAGGATCATTCATGACGTGGCAGCATTCCACACAGAGAGAGTTCCCAGGCGCTCCTAGGTTACAGTGCGCCCTTGGCGGTCACCTAGTTTGCCTAGTGGAAGCACCGGCCCTGTCTGTGACCGGTATATGAATTTGGTGCGAGCACTAAAACTTTTGGGTCTATGACACCCTTTATGAATTCCGGCAAGTGTGCAGAGGGGTTAATGGGAATCAGTCATTGTTTTGCTAGGAAAGTGATCAATGTATAAGGAGAGAGGAGGGGGTAGTCAGAGTAGTCTAGCAGCCGAGGTAGACAGAGCTGGTTTGGGCTTCAGTACAACAGTGGGACTTTGTTGTTACTCCAAACAGGAACATAGGAGCTCATTGGATTTCTGGCAGATCAACAGGTATTTTTCTTTACTTGGGTTGTTTTTAAAGGGATTAAATATGAAAAATTCTGTATGAATTGCAGAGATGTGGTGAACATTGTTTTTCCAGACACACACTTGAAAAAATTTCTTGAGCTGCTCAAAAGCAAATCGAATTAATTCCAAGACTAGATCCATGTGCTGAATTTATTGTGCTTCTGAGTCTGTTACCTGGGTGCATGAACCCTTTGAATTGTAGCTATTACCTGCATTAACCATGAAACCTTCCTCTCTGTGCCGCTTTTAAATAGGTTTTACCTAGGTAACAAAGGTCTGGCTTAGCCTGACTTCAAGGCTTATCTCCCTGGATCAGTGAAGTCAGGCAGCTAGCATTTTCAGAAGATGGCAGACAATAAATGTCTCACATGAGCCACTGAATAATACTGAGAGGTTAATATATGACAAGCTTTATAGGCTGGCATTGGGACTGTAACATAATCTGATGACTTTTTACTAAGACCATGAAAGCCGAGCTGTGAATGTTCTGAATTGTGAATATAGCTTCCTTTTATCTCAGCTATAAATGCTAATGGATGGAAAAATACCCATAGATGTGCTGTGACAAATCGCCGCACTGCGCGCACAGTATATTTTCATCTCTTTTTACCGCATTACTTTTATATTTCCTTTAGATTGTAAACTCCACTAGCAGGGCCCTCCTATTCCTTTTGTCCTAAAATGTATTGTAATTGTACTGTCTCCCTTATATTGTAAAGTGCTGATCAAACTGTTGGCGCTATATAAATCCTGTATAATAATAATAATAATAATATTTCCCAATGTCAATAGAACACCCGTTTGTCATTTTCAACATCTGATCATCCAAAATAACACCAGAATTCTCTGCAATGGAATACGGACCACATTATAGAAATGAGACCAATCAATTATCTATCTTCCTGGACTATCCGAAATCTGTCCACCATAAAGTTATATTTCAGTTATAAGTGAACCTGATGGGCTTGGTTACCCTCTGGCTTAATCTACATACTTTGTCAGAAACTACAGTAGATAAAGTATATACATTAATGTGGAACTACACTGCATCTGAGCACCACAAACCAAAAACACTCTTTAAAAGTGTTACTAAACCCACAACAGTAAAATAAGTCTGTATATGCAATAAAGCATGCTTGTCATACTTACTGTGGAACCTAAGGGGTTAATCCTCCACATTGTGTAAAAAGGATGTTTGATCCTGTCTTCTCTGATCTTCTTCCCTTCTTCCGCAGTCCCTAATCTATCTGCTGATAGCACAGAGCCTTGGGGGAAAGCTGCACATGCCCAGTTTTGTGTGTATTGCTAGAGAGTTTGTTTTTTTTTTCTTGATAAAGTGCATGTGATCAGCACAGGGCCAATCAGTGCTGTCCAGACAGAGGGTCAGGGGTCCTGCAGCCTCATAGGACAATCAGGGGAGAATGAAGACTCCTCCTACAAGCTGTAACTTGTGCTCTGCTGGACACTGATAGAAGTTACAAGACTGCCCTAATTGTTGATGAGAAAAGGTATTTAGCAGTTTATATTTACTAAGATAATTGCATTTATGTGTTCTGTGTACTGTGGGAGGCCAGACAGAGTGAATGCAGGGTCCTGGGTTTAGTAACGCTTTAATTCATTTTTAATATTCAGAACAAATTTACCAATCCATCCTAATCTCCATGGGGTTTTTTTGCTGAGAAATCATTTTGAAAATTATCCCCCTAGTATGTGGCCATCTTGAGTTAGGACAGATTCATGTAGCATTTACTTCCTGAAATCCATTTGCCCTTACCTCAAGCATTCAGGCAGGAGGGTGTGCTTTGCTGAGAAAACCCCTCCTCCCCTCCTGAAGACTCCTGGCATGTATGACATAATTTTCCTAGGCCTGGAAACCAGGAAGTAACTGAAGAAATGAAAAAAAAAATGTTTAAAATGTTTAAAACTAGCAACTATAATATACATTCCTATCAATTTACTAATACTAGCAGCGTAAGTATTAAAATTAGTCAATGTTGATTGAGAGAGTGAAGTTCCACTTTAAGAAGAACTTTTTTAAGGAAACAATTTGTGTTTTATATTTTTTTCTGCAGTTCTTGTTAATATAATTATTGGGGGGAGAGCACAGTAAAACATCTTACATGAAAGTTTTGCACATTTACATTCATTCTTATGAATAAGCAACATGCAGGAAAATTGTCACAAAACTGTTTCTTTGCAGCCAGGTCAAAGTGCATCTTAAAAGTATATTTTTTTAGATAAAGGAAAGGATTAAAAAATAAATCCAATTTTTATATTTTATACTTGTGTTCTCACTAGGCAATTCCCCCTACATCCTGTCCTGGTAACACACTGGTGTTGATTTACTCCATTCTTGGTCCGTTTTTGAGGGCTCCCCCCCTCTCGAATCCCCTCTGTCATATAGGATTTTTTGTCGTACCTCCGATGGTTAATTACTATTTTTGATGTACAATAAAATTCATATGAGGTTAGAGGTTAGCCAATTAGGTGTGCAGCCTTTTTTCTTTTTTCTCTTTTGTTTTGCTCACAGTTGATTAGGTAGCACCTTTCCAAATATCCTGGTGTCACCTCATTTTCAGATATTGTGTGTGGACTCCCCAGCGTTTCCCCTTTCCCTATTCCCTGATTTTTGATTGGTTGACTTACTAAAGGCAAATAGACTGTTCACTTTGCCAGTGCAGTTGCTCCAGAGCTTAGCAAACGGGGTAAAACTTCACTTTGCAAAGAATATCTAATCACATGCAAGGAAAATGTAAAAAAAACAGCATTTTTGCTGGCACATGATTGGATGATGGAAGTCAGCAGCGTTGCTCATTTATTAAGCTTTGAAGGAACTGCTGCTACAGAGTTCAACTGCACTTTGCAAAGTGCACGGTCTATTTTCCTTTATTATATTAACCCCACTGTGTCACAGCATGTGACGGTTTCACCAGAACAGCAGGTGATGGGAAAATCTCTCCATTTGGGACACAGACAATTAAAACTTGACAGACTCTTCCCGACTTACAACCGGTTGTTTGACTTCATTAGAGAGATTTCCCCTGACTTCTTGTCAGCTCTGGGCAGAGAAGTATAACAAAATGTGCAAGCTTGCTGCGACTTTCACCAACCTAAACTGTGGAAAACATTTACTCTATTAGGGCTCATTCACACTGTCTCTGTTGAGCTGTGTTGATCTGCATAGCTCAACACAAGGGTACATAGAAAACAACTGTGCAGAAATGCAGTAAAAATCAGGATAAGAGCACACAGGACACAGGAATATGTTAAAACGGGTCATTTTAATGCAAGATAGAACAATATTTTACTCACATCTAGGTAAACAACCTTGGGGGTAAAAAAGGAGATTGTGTAAATGGACTGTATAGGCACAGAAACTACATACGCAGAAAAGTAAGATCAATGTTCCTTTATTTAACATCTCATCACATATAGACAATTTTGGATAAAATATTGTTGTACAGTGTACCCGTAATGAATGTCCCAAAGCCCACCATATATTCAAAAGGATGACAACCAGTGATATAGCGTAGAAGTTACCACCAAAGTAATCCTGTGTGGGAGCAAGGAACATTCAAAGACTGAAGAGAATGCCCGACATGTTTCGCGACGACAGTCGCTTCCTCAGGGGCTAATTATATATCTAAAAAAGATACATAGACTTAGACAAAACAAAAATCATGAACAGCAAACACAATTAAACACTGTAAAATTGTTAAAGAGGTTAGCACTTACAAAATAGACCATTATGCACCAAACAGAAGTGGACTCTTCCATCACACAGGGGAAAGCCTCCTCTGAATCCAAGGTGGGGGGAAGACACTCCAGGACTCAGATATGGGGGTGCAAAGACCACAGCAGGCTGGAAACCCCAAGAGGCTTGGTTTCAAATTATAAATGGCAAAAGTTGGAAAGCCAATAAGGGCCTAGATAGAAATATATGTGCAGGCTAAGGATACTGCTTTCTACTCAGTAATATTCTATGTACTTAATACATAGAAACTAACTTCCTAGGTAGTATTTTACCTTATAGTATAGTAGATACACATGTAAGAATATAAGGTAAAATACTACCTAGGAAGTTAGTTTCTATGTATTTGGCACCTTTTTCTGCTACGGGTGCCCTTTCCCTACTCTGGCCACTTTGGAGAAAATGCACACCAAAACCTGAGCACAGGGACTTATAAAGGATCATCTGACCCAAGATGACCTCCAGGGGTTGTCTGGAAGGAGTGTAGAAAACCAGAACGCTGCCTTCAGTTCCCAGGAAACCATAGAGAAACCGTGTGATAATGTAGCCTGCACCTGCCTACACGCTAGTGCTGGCTTTACATCAAACAGCCCGAAGGTGATTTCATAACTCTGGGGTATCTTTGGACGTTGATCCATGGACACTTCTTTCTCCCAAGGATGTTT
This sequence comes from Staurois parvus, assembly GCF_062004578.1. Taxonomy (NCBI): domain Eukaryota; kingdom Metazoa; phylum Chordata; class Amphibia; order Anura; family Ranidae; genus Staurois; species Staurois parvus. Next base: position 12,612,221 of record NW_028318045.1, on the reverse strand, counting down.
ACCTTGATGTGAGCGAGATAATGTTTTATCTTTTATTAAAATGATCCTTTTTTATAAAATATTCCGCCACCCTTTTTGCTCTTATCTTGTTTGCACCAGCTGGATTACCCCTGTTCATAAGAGGAGATGCGGGATTTGTTAGTTTTCTTCTAAAGGGCTGATAGGGTTGTGCAGGCACACCTCCCAACCATCCCTGATTCTGCATGACCATCCCAGGATTTCAACACAATCCCAATGTCCTGAGCTGTGGAGTCCACTGCTGGTGTCCCTCACACTGAAATTTTAAAGTTGGGAGGCATGCTCAGGTCATAACATGTGCACTACTTTTGTAATTTATGTGAATTACGTTAAATCCACTGCACTGCATGGGCTTGAATGAAGTATCAGTCTGTAACACTTCAAAATCATGTTCACCTCTTTTTTTTCTTTTACCTTTATTGAATAGTAACATTGGAAAGCACCACCTCTACACAATGTACACCCACCCACATGTGATTTAGCACATGGGTCAATGTCAATGTTCTTCACTGCCTGGGCCCCTTCCTCCATCACAACTCATCTACTATTAGTAAGTGTAAAATGTACCTACAGAGGAAGAACGTTGGAATTTATACTTAGCTTACCCTTGTTTTCTACCTGCAGAGGTTGACGTAACACTCTGGCTAGATCCTGGGGAGTATAGAGCAGCTGAAATAACCTGAGAAGGCAGTCTTGCACAAGGCTGCCCAGTCTCAATGTACCTGGTGTAAACAGGCCATAAGTCTAATTTTTTTTTTACTTGAATTGTTGTTTATAATACAAGTAAATTGTGCCGTAAAAGTCCCACCAAAAAAGAGGACTTTTCCCCCCCTATTTTTTATTTTTTTTTACTGGTACATTTACACCTACTACCAGTATCTGATTTGTGAAGGTCTAGGAGGCCTGAGCAATTTAAGTAGATCTTGCATTGTACTGCATGGTATGCTTTAAGAGGAAGAGGTATTTAATATGTATTGGTGTCAAGGTGAAAACATTTCTAAGACAGAAGACACCAATTCAACGAAGATACAATGTTTATCTTCATCCTCCTGAAGCCAATTTTCCTGGAAAATATAGACAGTCTGTTTGCCTATGCTTAGCGCGGCCCCACCGCCATCCTCCGTTGACAATCCCCTCTCCACGCATGATACATTAACTTGTCAGGAGCTGTGGGGAGGACGGGCGGAAAGGCAAATCTCTTGTCAGAAGCCATCGAGAACCCTATTCTTCAGCGTGTTTCCAGAAGGCCACATGAAACAAGCCTTGTCTAAATGATTAGACAACATCTTTTTATAGAGACAGAGAGTCGCTAAGAGATTTCATTTTCCTTCTGTGGATCAAAGTCAAAGAATAACACAGCCATTCCCTAACCTGCTGTCGGCAGTCACAAATGTTTATATAGCGGGAAAACACACATTTCATAAATTGGGGTGGGATTGTCTCTGATTAGTTGGCAGAGAACTGCAGTGTTAGATAGTTGGTTTATTTATCTTATTTATTTCAGGTACTTATATAGCGCTGTCAATTTACGCAGTGCTTCACATATATATATTGTACATTCACATCAGTCCCTAACACTCAAGGGGTGTACAATCTAAGGTCCCTAACTCACATTCATACATACACACCCTAGGGCCAATTTAGACAGGAGCCAATTAACCTACCAGCATGTCTTTGGAGTGTGGGAGGAAACTGGAGTACCCGGAGGAAACCCACACAGGCACAGGGAGAACATGCAAACTCCAGGCAGGTGGTGCTGTGGTTGGGATTTGACCAATGAACCTAGAACTGCCAGGTGGAAGAGCTAACCATTTAGCCACTGTGCTGCCCATGACGAAGTGCTTTATACAGATATATTGTACATTCACACCAGTCACTGCCCTCATGGAGCTTAAGGTCCCTAGCTCACATTCATACATGCTAGGGCCAATTTAGACAGGACCCAATTAAACCTACCGGCATTTCTTTAGAGCAGGGGTCTCCAAACTTTTCAAACAAAGGGCAGTATACTGTCCTTCAGACTTTAGGAGGGCCAGTAAGGATAGAAAACATCCTGGCCCCAGCATCAGTGGGAATAAACATGGCCTCGGGGTTGTTGTTCAGTAGGAGGAGTAGTGCCCCACTATTGATACTAGTGGGAAGAATAGTATACCATCATTGGTTTCATGGGAAGAAGTACTGCCCATTTGTTGGTCTCAGTGGGAGGAATAGTGCGTCAAGGGCCGGATAAAGGGTAGCAAAGGGCCGAAGACCCTTGCTTTAGAGTGTGGGAGTAAACCAGAGTACCCAAAGGAAACCCACAGAGGCTCAGGGAGAACATTCAAACTCCAGGCAGGTAGTGTCATGGTTGAAATTCAAACCAGCGACCCTAGTGCTCCCAGACGGAAGTGCTAACCACTTAGTCACTGTGCTGCTCATTCATTCACTAACTTCAAGGCTAATTCCCCATGAGGTTGAGGTATTAATGAAGACTGGAGGATTCTAACTTTCTGTCTTTAGAAACACATGGGAGATTAGTAGTAACTCAATCACGCTACTAACATTACCATTGATTAAAGATAAAGCTACATAGGAGATCTGTAGTAGCTCAGTCATGCTCAGTCATGCTACTGTTTAAGCCCTAAAAGTAGTAATCAATCACTATACACATGGAACAATTAACTCACTCTACATATACAGTAGATTCCATGCTGCTTCCAATAGCAATAAAATAATCACATGACACAAGGGCAGAGCTTGGACAAACAGGCATCATCATCATCACTCAGTTGTGCCTAGAACAGCACAGTCCAACTGCAACCCTGCAGCCAACAATAACAAACACTTCAAATGCTTAGTACTCATGATGAGAAATTCGGACAGTAAAAAAATGCTTTCGGAGAGACCATTCAACAATTGTATAGTTAGTACACAGCTTTTGAGAGCTGATCACAGCTGTTCATCCAAAAATATCTAAAGGTATAAGCATTAAAATTTTTTCATAAGACAACAGAATGAACAATTTTCATGTGATTAGTATAGTATTTGTAGGAAAAAAATCATGAGACCAAGACCACACATGCTTGGAAACAAAAGAATACATTACAATACAATAAATTACACCATTTACGAAGTTGTATTCTGTCTTACGAGAATTTTTGTAATCTTAGTAGCCTATTTGTTTTTTATATGAAGCTAGCAAGAAAAAAAAAAAAAAAAAAGGAAGATCATGCGTCCAATATTCTCCGTGTGTACCAGGCTTAAAGCTATATCCACACCTGAGTGACATGGAAACATGGTTGAAACAGGTGTTTGTACCTGTGATTCCAGAAAAGTGCAAAAAACGTGCATCGCATTATTTCCTAATGGCACATCAAACGCGAGTAGCAGTTGTGCATTTTCCACGCATCTTCGAATTGGTACTTCAACTTATTTGGTGCATTTGTCGCACTACAGGCAGTTTATTCAAATCAATGGGCTGTTGAGCCAAAAAATGCATTAAATCGTGTTTTGCATGGTCTATTGCTAAGCTCAGATGTTAACCCCAGCCATCCATGGATTGAACTTTGTCTGGTTCAGCAGGAACAGTGATTGTACAGAAGTTGATCAACTGATCGACCTCTGTACAACCAGCCTGTATAAAATATGCCGCGGACTATGGCTTTCCCACTGACAGCATACAAAGGCTCAATGGGAGGATTCCCCCTTTCAACCTTAAAGCGGAGTTCCACCTGGAAAAAAAAAATAAAAGTCAGCAGCTACAAAATTGTAGCTGCTGACTGTTAAAATACAGACACTTACCTGTCCCTCAGTCTAGCAGTGTCCTCACAACTGTTGGTTTCACAGGCCGTCTTCTCTCCCTGGCGCCGGCATCTTCAGAGTGGGCACCCGGCTGTGACGGTTTACTGATTCACAGCCGGGTGCCCACTGCGCATGCTCGAGAAGCGCTGCACTTTGTGAATGGTCCCGTAGTCTTCTGGGACCTGTCACATGCCCAGCTCTATGTTAAAGCAGAGTTCCACCTAAAAAAAAATGAATAAAAGTAAGCAGCTACAAAAACTATAGCTGCTGAATTTTAAACTACAACCACTTACCTGTCCCTCGGTCCAGAGGTGTCTTCACCACTGCTGGTTTCACCAGCAGTCTTCTCTCCCTGGTGCCAGCATCTTTGGTGTGGGCAGCCAGCTGTGACAGCTTGCGGCTTCACAGCCGGGTGCCCACTGCACATGCGTGAGAAGCGCTGCGCTTTGTGAATGGCCCCGTAGTCTTCTGGGACCTGTCACGTGTCCCAGGAGACTACGGGGAGGGAGGGGAGAGGACAACTTCTGCTTCTGATCTGCTAGGCGATCGAAGCAGAAGTGGGAGCAGGTACCTGTTAAATTCAGGTACCCACTCCCCGAAGGTGCCAATCCTTAATGGGGAGCGGGGTACAAAGGCTTAAAGAGGAACTTCCCCTTATGGGTGGAGCCCTGCTTTAAGGAGAATAAACAAGGGGGAGGTGTCCTGTGGTTCTAAAGCTTTTCCCCTCCTAGAGTGACAATGCTACTCCTCCATAGATACAGCACAGTGAGCGTTGTCACCCTAGGACAGGAAGTATGTTACTGGTGGGATCACCAAGTGAAAATTGTAAAAAAAAAGAAAAAAAATGAATGCAGCCACCACAGCTAATGATTGGTAAGCTGCAATAAATTTCATTTTGCTCTTGGCTTTAGGTCCATTTCAACAAATAGTAGCTTGTTTTATTCCCTCACTCCGCTTTATTTTAAAACAGATCAGTAACTACAAAATAATATTCTTCTCTACCGCTTGGTCACAGCTCTACTTTGCAGAGAAGAATCTTGTGTTCCTGACTTGATGCGTTACAGGTTACTGAAGTTTCCTATTCAAGCCTTCTCCGTCTGAGAATCAATGCCCCCGACAGCTCGAAGGCAGGTGCAGAGGTAGAAATAATGCGATTCGTATGACAGAATCCAGGAATCCTGCTCCATTCTGCATTCTCCTGCCTCAGCTGGGAGCCCCAAATGCTGTAATTACTCTTCATGTCAGCACACTGAAAGTCCTTTAAATAGATCTGGGGACACGTTGGCCACAGCGATGTGGCCTGTAAATATGGTCTGAGCCTCTAGCGATACTGCTATTATGCTGAGGTTAAAGGATTGCTAAACTATAAATACTGGTATCTTTACACAAAAGAGATAATAATAGTACTTCTCCTAACTATATATAAGAGATTTCCTGCTGTATTTACATCTAGTAAATCTATGTAAAGCCCACGTACTATGTTATCAGCAATTTCAGGCTGAAAACAGCTTTAAGGGCTCCATCGCACGTACGGCAACCCTTTTCGTCTCCATGAAAAATAATTCTCGATGGATTGCTTTTCAGAGGGCGGTTGACAGGTGGCTGGTTGGCAGCATGTCCTATACTACTGTGCCACAATTGCATATATCACACTCAGTTGTGGTGAAGCCCAATTCTCCTGATGGGTCATGTTCGACTGCAGTACTATAGACAAAAGGTGCAGAGCTAATATAAGTGGGTGAAATTGAATGTTGTACACTACCATACAACATTACAGTGTGCCAAATGATAAGGAGAATAATAACCAACAATTTAAATTGGCCAACATATTACAAATAATGAATAGCAAATATATAAATATAATTCACTATAATGTGCCCCAAAAGAACTCTCATGTGCCAATAATGATCAGAATTGTCCAACATGTGATGTGAACCAGTAGTGACCAGTAATAACGGTGGCTCCTGTGACTTATGTGATACTCCTCCACCACTGTGCACTCACCAGAAGTAAAAAGCAAGCCAGCATTAAATGGAAATGACTCCTAGGAACGTGTCCATCCACTTCCTACCACCAGTCACTGATCCATCCAAGACAAAGTACCTCCTAAAGAAAGAGCTCCACTTCTATAACACCAACTCTGCCGGCAACTACTCCCAACGGGAGAACAAAAATGTAATATATTGCAGCTTACTTGCTTGACCAGGGGACTAAAGATGGCTTGATCCAGTCCCACTCAACCAATACCTACCCCCCTCCTTAAATCTAAGTAACCACACAGACAACAAAATGGAGTTAATGGCCCAAAATGACCTTTTATTACAACCACTAATAAATAACATTTAAATTACAGAAACGCAGTATAACATCAACAAATATATGTTGCGCTCCTAAATACTTCTCAATAAATAATAATTAAATTATTACTATTAAATTAATTCAAATTATGATACAAATAACTAATAAAAGTGTATAAATACCAAAAAATATTTAAATAAATAGTTTCAACTAATCAATCTCCTCCAAATAAATATCAATATAATTCCACATGAAATACTCCTCTAAAAAATTTTTTTACCAAGTGCTCATAAATCATCTATTAGTGACATGATGTACTTACTAATACCCTCAATTTCATTTATATTCATAATACCCTCATTTAATGCAATAAAAATAGTAAACCAACTAATAACCCTCAACTAAAATGCATTTAGATGATCCCCCATAAATAAAAATAACCAAATGCTCATAAATAATTAATAGTGATTAGTATGAATCCAAATATCATCAAAATAATAGTCCCATTGAATAAACAATTGTTTATATATAGTGACTTGGTGCTTGTTGTTCTTCAATTTGTGACTTTTGTGAATCCTTCAAATAGTGAAGATGTGCGCTCACCTCCTTTGATGCCTGCAATTAGGCTATACACGCTTTCGGTTCACTTTCCCTGGAACCCTTCTAGACATATACTTTTGCTGGTGAAATAGGGAGATCCTTCCTTTAGGAGTAATGGATGTATCCTCTGGTGGCTGATTATCCCCTCAGGGATTACACACTCCTTTTGTTATCCCAGACCTCCTAATTATCCTCTCCTTGTGTTACTCCGCATGCAGGAAGAAATAGAGGACATAGTGCTTTACCTTTTAAAACTTTTTATTCCCACCATCCAAGTATTAAACTCACATTACACAGGTTTAAGTAACGCAATATCCCATTGGAAATCCTCTGCTGGCCTCTGAGTCATACACCTGCCGTCTATCGTGTTGTGCGGCTCCTCTCCGAGTGATGACGTAGCCCCTCCCCTACACGTTACGCCTCCAATCACGTGGCTTCATCAGGGGGTTGATATCACAACCCAGAGATGGGATATTACAATTCCAATTACAGGAGATGGAAGTAAAGAGATACATATGGTATGAAAAACAATGGAGGAGGTATAGAGGAAAAAGAGGAGTTAAACGAAAAGAAAAGGATAAGAGATCTATAGGCACTGGAATTTTTAATTTAAGTGATGTTTGTCTTACTGAAAAAAGAGTTAAAAGTTTTAGATTTAGGGCTAAAATATATACCCAGAAAAAATGTAAATAAATTCGATGTTTTTATCGATCTGTAAAAATTTGTTAGAAAGCTGAACATAAAAAATTTTTTTTTTTGAGAAAACTAAAGATAATAAGAGAGGGGATTAGTAAAGTACCTGCAAAGGTCTACATGCATAGTAATTTGAAGAACTCTTCTACGTTTAATCCTAAAAATATAGGGAATGTATATCTAGATGGTTTTAAAAAAAAAAAAATGGTTGAGACTGAAATTAAAGATGTGAATCTTTAAAAAAATTTTATGGAATTGAGAGAGTAAAAAGTCATTGGAGTTGTTTAGATCTGATTAAAGAAATATCAAAAAAGGAGACTTTTTGGATATATTAATTGGAATCTTTAGTCTCAAGAGGTTTAAACATAGATATTATCTGCTTTAAATATTGATATACATATAATGGTTGTTATATATAATGTATTTTAATTTGGTTTATATTTTTTATAAATGTTTGTAATTTGATTTTGAGAGGAGTTGTGCTTTAAGTTTCTGTGCATGGCCCTTTAAGGGTTTTCTGTGGTTTGAAGAGCCATGCACAGGATGGAGTATATATTGCTTAAACCTGCAGGGTATATATATTTAGCTTTTTTATGTAGTAGAGTGTATATGTATAATTAAATTGGGAAACACCTGTTCAAGCTGGCGTGATTAAGGAGACTAGGAACGCAGTGATTGGCTGGGTGTTAAAATTATGTAGATGAAGGGTGGTATTTATGAGAGCTGTCTGACGTTCCCATTTGTACCGCCCCTTGATGACGTCGGTGTGACGAAACCGGTTGGGCGTGGCCTACACGATGTGGACGTTAGAGAGCCTTGCTGTTCTGTGCTGTATGGGAGAGATCCGCGGTGAGCGGTAATTGTATCTCACCTTTTTTGCGATTGAAGCTGGTGTCTGTTGGACACCTTGTTTGTGAGTTTCCTTATACCTTTTTTATTAAAGAAATAAATGAAAAAAGGTATTGCACCATTATGTTCTCTTTTTTTTGTCCCTGAGTGTACTGTATGCTCTCATGGAGATATGAGAGAGTGGAGAAGTTCATCATAAGAGCTTGGGCTGCAAAGTTGTTTGTCTGTGATTATTACTATCCGGAAGTATCTGAAACATCACCATATCTATTTGGATATCGGGTTCATTGCTCCCAGAGCACAAGTGCTGTTGCTGGTTTATAATCTGACCAGCCATTAGCTGAGTTCATTTAATCTCCTTTGGTGGTGGATTTTTCACAATTGGTTCAAGTCACTGAAGATCTATATATATTTTTTTTTGGACACTAATATATATTTTTTTGGACACTAATTTATGTTTGGTCACTATAATTATTTATTTAAAACACTAAATGTTTTTTTGGATGATGATATACACTAGAGATGAGCGAATTATTCAAAAATTCAATTCGGCTGATTCGCCGAATTTATTCGCCGCGAATTTAACTTATTAAAAGGGTTTCTAGGCTTCAGAGAGCCTTTATATTAGTGCAGAACACTGTACCTTTAATTTAAATGCCCTTGGAGTCTGCTGGGGAAGAGAAATAATACTGTCAGTCAGTATGACATGCAGATGAGTGCCGTCGATCTTAGAATCACCGCACACTTCACTCATTTGGGCAGTCACGGGGCACGACGAAGAAGAAGAAGAATGAAAAGAAGAATGAAAAGAAGAAGAATGAAAAGAAGAAGAAGAAGAATGAAAAGAAGAATGAAAAGAAGAAGAAGAAGAATGAAAAGAAGAATGAAAAGAAGAAGAAGAAGAATGAAAAGAAGAAGAAGAAGAATGAAAAGAAGAAGAAGAAGAATGAAAAGAAGAAGAATGAAAAGAAGAATGAAAAGAAGAATGAAAAGAAGAAGAAGAATGAAAAGAAGAAGAAGAATGAAAAGAAGAAGAAGAAGAATGAAAAGAAGAATGAGAAGAAGAATGAAAAGAAGAAGAAGAAGAATGAAAAGAAGAATGAGAAGAAGAATGAAAAGAAGAATGAAAAGAAGAATGAGAAGAATGAAAAGAAGAATGAAAAGAAGAAGAAGAATGAAAAGAAGAATGAAAAGAAGAAGAAGAATGAAAAGAAGAAGAAGAAGAATGAAAAGAAGAAGAATGAAAAGAAGAAGAAGAAGAATGAAAAGAAGAATGAAAAGAAGAAGAAGAAGAATGAAAAGAAGAAGAAGAAGAATGAAAAGAAGAATGAAAAGAAGAAGAAGAAGAATGAAAAGAAGAATGAAAAGAAGAAGAATGAAAAGAAGAAGAAGAAGAATGAAAAGAAGAATGAAAAGAAGAAGAAGAAGAAGAATGAAAAGAAGAAGAAGAAGAATGAAAAGAAGAATGAAAAGAAGAAGAAGAAGAATGAAAAGAAGAAGAAGAAGAATGAAAAGAAGAATGAAAAGAAGAAGAAGAAGAATGAAAAGAAGAAGAAGAATGAAAAGAAGAAGAAGAAGAATGAAAAGAAGAATGAAAAGAAGAAGAAGAAGAATGAAAAGAAGAAGAAGAATGAAAAGAAGAAGAAGAAGAATGAAAAGAAGAATGAAAAGAAGAAGAAGAAGAAGAATGAAAAGAAGAAGAAGAAGAATGAAAAGAAGAAGAAGAATGAAAAGAAGAAGTATTCCAGTACAGCAAAAAGTGTATCTGCAGAGAGCTCCGCTATTTCTGACAGTTCTCTGACAGTTCCTTCACATTTACAGCGGTTGAAACATTGTATCTATTTATTTCCGAATAAAAAATCTGTATCCTAAATGGAAACAAATAGATACAATGTTTCAACCGCTGTAAATGAACTGTCAGAACTGTCAGAAATAGCGGAGCTCTCTGCAATGACGCTTTTGCCGGCTGATCGGGAAAAATTCGATTCGTGCACCCGAAGTTTGCTAAAATTCGGATTCGATGCGAATCTAATTTTTCCTGATATTCGAAACGAATTCCACTTCGCCAGGTTCGATTCGCTCATCTCTAATATACACCTTTGTATAAGTTTGTTATTAGCGTATACCTTTTTAATTAGGATTACAGTTGTAGTTATGTGTTTCATGTTTGCGATCCTCTAGTAATTATCACACCTGTGGCTCGCAAGTTACTCTGATTCATCTATACAGTATAACATCCGTTTTTCAAGGTCCCAATAGGCATCAAGAAAACGAATACCTGCGTTCTGCTTAACTAGGCCTGCAGCCGCAACACCACCGACTCAGACACACCACCGCAGATACCCCCACTAGAACAACTGGAAGCCGTACCTCAGACGGGTTCCTACAAAGTGCCTTTCTCGTGCCCACAGTAACCGAGGACCTTGCACCCCGCCAGTCATCCCCAGCACCAACTGGCACAATCACAACCAAAACAAATCATAAAACAACCGGTGGGAGGGAAGTTTGCCTTGTGAAAACTGAAGACCCCCCCGCCACACCCTGTCAGACCACCACTTGTAGCTCCACCCACTCCCTCCTTAAAACCATTTAGACTACCCCCTTAGCTAATGGGACTCTCCTTTCCCAACCCCCTTTAACCCCTGTCATGCTGGCCCTTCGTTCAGGTCTTCTTTCTTTCTTTTACTCCAGGCCTTCCTTTAGTCGTGGTGGTTGTATTATTTTTCATTTTGAGGTTTTTTTTTAATCTACTTTGACCTGATGATCCTGAAAGTAACACACTACCTGTTTTAGAATGACAATGCTCACTCACACTTAGGGTCCTTTCACACGGACGTTCCGTTTTTTTCATCAGTTCAGTCCAGTTTTTTCAAAGAAAAAACGGATCAGTTTACATCAGTTTTTTCATCAGTTTACATCCATTTTCATTAGTTTACATCAGTTTTTTCATCCATTTTTCATCCGTTTTCATCCGTTTACATCCGTTTTGCATCCAGTCTGTTTTTTGTTACGGAAGAAAAATAGGGGTTTCTTAAAAAAAACGGATGTTAATGGATGCGGACATTAACGGATGTAAACAGATGATTATCCATTTACATCTGCTAGTCCATAGATATACATGGGTGTCCCTTTTTCATCTGTATACGGACAGATGAAAAACGGACATGCGCCCGTGTGAAAGAGCCCTTATACTGTATCTATAAAGGGAGCTACGGCTGTCACTCTAGAAAGGGGTATCAAACTGGTGACCCTCCAGCTGTTGAGAAACTACAAGTCCCATCATGCATCTGCCTCTGGGAGTCATGCTTGTAACTGTCAATATTGCAATGCCTCATGGGACTTGGAGTTTGGCAACAACTGGAGGGCCGCCAGTTTGACCAACGTGCTGTAGAACAAGAAGCGAGTTAGGACTATAGATCACTTTCCCCCTCCTCATCTCCATAACATAAGGGGGAGGTGTTCTTTAGGCCAAGTGTAGGCAGGTTAGGGTGGGACCCACTGGGTGGGACCCACTCAAGAGTCTTACCCTTTTAAATCCTTTGTGGAAGCAGAGTGACTTCACTTCTTTCCTTGCCGGTTCCCTTATATAGTGTGGGAAAAGCTAGCCAGAGGAGTAGGTTGCTGGCCATAGGAAGGAGATAGCACCTAGGACTAGAGACTGACCTATTCCTTCCCTTGGAGATGGAGGCAAGGGATACTGTTAGGAATGGACTGGCCAGCAATGGTGGGACTCATCTGCCTTTTGATCTGCAGTACCAGGGCTGGCCAGCGGGTGCTCCCAGCAATCAGAGACTCAACCTTTCAGCCAGCTAACACCTGGAACTGATGATACTGGGGTATTTAAGGGATGGCCAGACTTGCAGACTCTGCCTTGGTGTTGTGTTTGTCCTGGGCCCTGTATCTGTCCTGCATCCTGTTTCTGTTCCTTTGCTGACTTCTCCTGCTCTGATCCTGGCTTGTGACCCTGACCATCCTTCTGTCTGACCCTCTGTACTACGCTGCCTGCTACCTGTTCTGATCCCTGGCTTGTGACCCGGACCATCCCTCTGCCTGACCCTCTGTACTATGCTGCTTGCTACCTGCTGAACCTGGCCTGTGACCCCGACCATTCTCCGCTTGCTCCCCCTGTACCTACCTGCCCAATTGATATTGACCCGGCCTGCCTGACGACGCTTGCTTGTATATACTGTTATCTGTGGGTGGTTTGGTTTGGTTTGTTTACACTGTATTATGTTTAGTATTGCACTGCGTTTATGTTTGTACTGTTAGTGTTAATAAATTATATTGTTTATCACATATCTGAGGTCTGCGTTTCCCTGCTTCAGTCACACACCTCTGGTCATACCTGGGAGCCCTGACATTACACCAAGGCCAATCCTGACCAGAAGTGGCTGCACAGGGAAGCCATCTTGGCTTGTTGATGGGAAGGATGGATCTTGAGGAGGTTGAGTATTTATATCTGCTAGTGTTTGATGACAGGGAGTATGCTTATCAAACTCTGAAGGAGTATACCCGGGATGAATTGCTAGAATGTATACGGCTCGCTCATGTTCTAGTAGATCAGGGCACAGTGTTCTCTGAGGTGCAGCCATTGATTGAGGTTTGTGCAGAGTTGGTTTCATCTGGTTCCCCCGAATGCAGGGATGAATTTTTGCCACCATTTAGTGCAGACCAGGTAGAGTCCCTGGTGTGGTTATTAGAGGATGATGTGGGTTACTTTCTGGAGCGTTATTCCACATGTTCACCACAGACACTGAGAGATTGTATAAACGCAGTGCAGTCATTGACCAGACAGACTTTGTGTAAGCTCAGCTTTGTTCAACCCCTACTGCAGACATGGACAGATTTGTTGCACCCAGCCTCAGTCAGCTTACAAAGACCCAGTCCTGCTTCTAACTCTTCTCCTGTATTCCCACCAGCTCCTCCAGTTACAGCCCAGTATACTTGGCTATCTACCGCATGTCAGTACCCTGTTCCCACTCGCTGCACCTATCCTGCCTTTAACCCTGTAAAAAAGCCCTCTGTAGCAACTGCTCCCTCTCCTGTTCCATCCTCCAGTTCTTCTCTGTCTCCAGCTGCTCCATTCGTTTGCAGACCTGCGTTTACTTGCAGTGCTCCAGTAGTTAAAACCAGAAAAAAGCGAAAATTCTTTCCAACCAATACCATCCTGCCAGTATCCAAACCGGTGAGCCTGCCTTCCGTGGTTCAGACTGATGCCTGTACGCAGCCTGATGCCTCTACTCGGCCTGATGCCTCTACTCGGCCTGAAGCCTCTACTCGGCCTGAAGCCTCTACGCGGCCTGAAGCCTCTACGCGGCCTGAAGCCTCTCCTCGGCCTGATGCCTCTCCTCGGCCTGATGCCTGTACTCGGCCTGATGCCTGTACTCGGCCTGATGCCTGTACTCGGCCTGATGCCTGTACTCGGCCTGAAGCCTCTACGCGGCCTGAAGCCTCTCCTCAGCCTGAAGCCTCTACGCGGCCTGAAGCCTCTCCTCAGCCTGAAGCCTCTACGCGGCCTGAAGCCTCTACGCGGCCTGAAGCCTCTACTCGGCCTGAAGCCTCTACTCGGCCTGATGCCTCTCTTCAGCCTGAAGCCTCTACTCGGCCTGATGCCTCTCTTCAGCCTGAAGCCTCTACTCGGCCTGAAGTCTCTACTCGGCCTGATGCCTCTACTCGGCCTGATGCCTCTACTCGGCCTGAAGCCTCTACTCGGCCTAATGCCTCTACCCAGCATGATGAACTGATCCAGCCTGACGATCCTATTAGGCCAGTTGACTCGATGCCCGCTGTTGATCCAGATGATCCGGTACCTGATCCGGTGCCCGCTGTCGTGCCAATTGACTCAGAGCCCGCTGTCGTACCTGGTGACTCGGTGCCCACTGCCTTGCCAGATGACGCGGTGCCCGCTGGCAAGCCAAATGACCTGATGCCTGGTGACCTAGTGTCCGCTGTCATACCTGATGACCCGATGCCCGCTGTCGAGCCAGACAATCCGGTACCTGATGACCCGGTGCCCACTGTCGTGCCTGTTGACTCGGAGACCACTGCCTTGCCAGATGACGCGGTGCCCGCTGTCGAGCCAAATGACCTGATGCCTGGTGACCCGATGCCCGCTGTCCAGTCAGACGATCCAATGTCTGACCCCGTGCCCGCGGTCATACCAGTTGACTTGGAGCCCACTGCCTTGCCAGATGACGCGGTGCCCGCGGTCGAGCCAAATGACCTGATGCCTGGTGACCCGATGCCCGCTGTCCGGTCAGACGATCCAATGTCTGACCCAGTGCCCGCGGTCATACCAGTTGACTCGGAGCCCACTGCCTTGCCAGATGACGCGGTGCCCGCTGTCGAGCCAAATGACCTGATGCCTGGTGACCCGATGCCCGCTGTCCAGCCAGACCATCCAATGTCTGACCCAGTGCCTGCGGTCATACCAGTTGACTCGGAGCCCACTGTCGTGCCTGGTGTCTCGGTGCCCGCCGCTCCGCCTGGGGGCCCGAGACCTGTTGCTCCGCTTGGGGGTCCAGCGCCCGCCGCTCCGCCTGGGGATCCGGCGCCCGCCGCCCCGCCTGGGGGCCTGAGACCTGTCGCTCCACCTGGGGGTCCGGCGCCCGCCGCTCCGCCTGAGGGCCCGAGACCTGTCTCTCCATCTGGGGGTCCGGCGCCCGCCGCTCCGCCTGAGGGCCCGAGACCTGTCGCTCCTCCTGGGGGTCCGGCGCCCGCCGCTCCGCCTGAGGGCCCGAGACCTGTCGCTCCGCCTGGGGGTCCGGCGCCTGCCGCTCCGCCTGAGGGCCCGAGACCTGTCGCTCCACCTGGGGGTCCGGCGCCTGCCGCTCCGCCTGAGGGCCCGAGACCCGTCGCTCCACCTGGGGGTCCGGCGCCCGCCGCTCCGCCTGAGGGCCCGATGTGCCTCTGCCCGGAGTCCTGCCCGATGTGCCTCTGCCCGATGTGCCTCTGCCCGGAGTCCTGCCCGATGTGCCTCTGCCCGGTGTGCCTCTGCCCGGTGTGCCTCTGCTCGATGTGCCTCTGCCCGGAGTCCAGCCCGGTGTGCCGCTGCCCGGAGTCCTGCCCGATGTGCCTCTGCCCGGAGTCCTGCCCGATGTGCCTCTGCCCGGAGTCCTGCCCGATGTGCCTCTGCCCGGAGTCCTGCCCGATGTGCCTCTGCCCGGAGTCCTGCCCGATGTGCCTCTGCCCGGAGTCCTGCCCGATGTGCCTCTGCCCGGAGTCCTGCCCGATGTGCCTCTGCCCGATGTGCCTCTGCCCGGTGTGCCTCTGCCCGGTGTGCCTCTGCTCGATGTGCCTCTGCCCGGAGTCCAGCCCGGTGTGCCGCTGCCCGGAGTCCTGCCCGGTGTGCCAGTCTTTGATATCCCGCCAGTTGCCAGACCCGGGCGGTGGAACATTTTGCCCAGCTAGGACTGTTTGGAGCGTCCTGAGGCCGCTCCTTGAGGGGGGGGTACTGTTAGGAATGGACTGGCCAGCAATGGTGGGACTCATCTGCCTTTTGATCTGCAGTACCAGGGCTGGCCAGCGGGTGCTCCCAGCAATCAGAGACTCAACCTTTCAGCCAGCTAACACCTGGAACTGATGATACTGGGGTATTTAAGGGATGGCCAGACTTGCAGACTCTGCCTTGGTGTTGTGTTTGTCCTGGGCCCTGTATCTGTCCTGCATCCTGTTTCTGTTCCTTTGCTGACTTCTCCTGCTCTGATCCTGGCTTGTGACCCTGACCATCCTTCTGTCTGACCCTCTGTACTACGCTGCCTGCTACCTGTTCTGATCCCTGGCTTGTGACCCGGACCATCCCTCTGCCTGACCCTCTGTACTATGCTGCTTGCTACCTGCTGAACCTGGCCTGTGACCCCGACCATTCTCCGCTTGCTCCCCCTGTACCTACCTGCCCAATTGATATTGACCCGGCCTGCCTGACGACGCTTGCTTGTATATACTGTTATCTGTGGGTGGTTTGGTTTGGTTTGTTTGCACTGTATTATGTTTAGTATTGCACTGCGTTTATGTTTGTACTGTTAGTGTTAATAAATTATATTGTTTATCACATATCTGAGGTCTGCGTTTCCCTGCTTCAGTCACACACCTCTGGTCATACCTGGGAGCCCTGACAGATACTTCAACAGCCAGATAAGATTAATGACTGTTTTTGGAGATAATCATTTTGTTTGAACTGTGTTTGGCCCAATCTTGAGTGATTGTTATGCATTGCGAATCTTCAGTAAAGAAGAGGTTTATCTGTATTAGGCCTCTGTGTGAGTTCTTCAGATAATGCAGCAGATGAAGTGAGTGAGTACAGTTACAATGATGCCACCTGGCTATCAAGCCCAGGGAGAAGTGGGCCAGCTTCCTGATACCCCTGGGAGTGAGGTGGTACAGGCACACCACCAGGAGGGTGGGCAGAGGGTCCAGTCACCAGCCCCCACACGAGCAATGAGAGTGGAGTATACAGAGCAAGGGTTGGCATGCCTCAAAAGATCAGTCTATGTTAGGGATACTCCTGCTGCCACAGTGGCCAGGAATAGGCAGACTGTCACCCGCTAATGTACAAAGCTGAGCTGGACATGACTGATAACACTGTTTGAGGGCACAGAAGCTCACAAGATTTCTGGAAGGGTCATCAGGCATTTTCTGTATATGCAGCATTATTAAAGAGACAAAACCTGTAGATACGTACATGTATTGCAGAGATGTAGTTGTCGCGCACCCCCATAGATGTCGCTGGTGAATGCAGGTCATTTCCCCACTTAGAGCACACATAACCAGGCACACCAGCATTTTCTGCACTGTTCCACTGTCTCCAAAGAACAGTTCAGGGTTTTTTGGGAGCTTTTATTGGGATCGATGAACTTGGAGAGGTAGCATGGAATAACTCAATGAACTATAGAACTGAAAACCTTGAGGACTCCTCAACTTTCTGGTTGCACAGTAGAAAAAGTGATATTTCACTGGATCTCTTTGCCAATGGTGACCTGCATTCCTTCCAGAGTTTAAAAGCTACATGTAGTCACTATCTCTTAAGTTCTGCGATCACTTTCTCGCATACCATCGGCTGCCTCCTGCCAATATCCACCAGGCTCTTCCTAGAGGCAGATGTTGATTCACACCACCATGGAACAGCTGGACTCTTTCTCACTAATTTCCACCTGGCTCTTTCCAGTGAGCTACTCAAGACCCTGACTTGATCCCTAGACTCAGATTGGCAAATAGGACCCCCATCTAAGTCTAACTGGGACCTTGGTGTCTTCCTGAAGACCTCCTCTAGGATCCTGTATCAGGGAACTCCTCCTTCCTCCTACAGGACCAGACGCAGGAACAATGCACCCTGCTGCCCAGGCCTCAGACTATTTATGGGCCCCCTCACCACCTACTGAGCATACCTCCCTAAGTATTGGGTAAAGTCCCATAAATACTCAGGCTGCGTGCACTGTGTTTCCTCCCACTATTATTCTAGTATCCTTTAGATGACAGAGGGAAGTAATACAACAGCAGTTTGTGAAACACTGAGCAGCCCTAATCAATCTACCCTTCTTCTCTGATTACAGGGCAGCCAAACTAAATTTACCTAGCAGCCTACTCTACACTAGGAGGGTGCTACATTGAGAATATGTTTTTTTACTTTAGCATACTCATTATTTCATGATATGACCTTAAAGGCAGCAAGTAATGCTTTATTATTTATACATTTGGCATTTGCATAACTTTTTTAAGTTTGGTAGGTTTCCTGGTTCAATATTTCCAGTAGAGGTGCTCATTCTTAATAACTCATCCAGCTGATAAAGAGTTACGCAGCATCACTTGCCCAGGGGAAGTTTTAAGACCTCAAAAAAATCATCATTTTTATATAGAAAGTGTGATGTGTGACAGCAGATCCTGCATGAGGCGAAGGATTTAACACTTCCCACCTGGCTGGGCTCCCACCGTGCTCATTACAGCTACAATCTGCCAGGATATTCAGAGCACAAAAGGACAGAAAGGCTGGAACTATTGAGATTGCGTGAAAGGAAAACATCAAAGTCTGCCCATCTCACCAGCTAGGTGCTTTACTTGAAATGAGACCATATTTGGTGGGCTGCCAGGCACATTTGTTTTGTTGTGTCACAGACCCGCCTCCTTAAAGCTGAAATCCAGGCAGATATAAAAGACCCAAATTAACGCAGCTCTGTATTCAGTTATACATCATTAAATGTATGGATTCAAGTGCTGCATTTTAGAATACATACAGTTGTGTTCAAAATAATAGCAGTCAGACATCACTAACCTGATCAATCACTGTTTTTGGTAGAAATGATATTTCTACATGGCAAATAATTTACTAGCAGGTGTAGTAGAGTAATAGAAATCCAACAGACCCAGCAGTCATGACATGCATGCTGCTGATTCTGTGTCATTGAATCACTAATTGAAAGGGGCATGTTCAAAATAATAGCAGTGTGGAGTTCTATTAGTGAGGTCATTCATTCTTTGAAAAACAGGTGGCAATTATTGCCCTTATTTAAGGAAGGAAGGCAGCAAATGTTGTACATGCTGGTTACAGTGCATTTCTCTCTGAAATTCTGAGGAAAATGGGTCGTTCCAGAAATTGTTCAGAAGAACTGCGTACCTTGATTAAAAAGTTGATTGGAGAGGGGAAAAAATATAAAGAAGTGCAGAAAATGATAGGCTACTCAGCTACAATGATCGTAAATGCTTTAAAGTGGCAACCAAAACCTGAAAGACGTGGAAGAAAGCAAAAAACTACCATTGGAATGGATAGAAGAATAGCCAAAATGGCAAGGACTCAGCCAACAATCAGCTCCAGGAAGATCAAAGAAGGTCTAAAGTTACCTGTGAGTACTGTTATAATTAGAAAATGCCTATGTGAAGTCAAGCTATCTGCAAGAAGCCCCCGCAAAGTCCCACTGTTGAAAAAAAGACATGTGCTGAAGAGGTTACAATTTGCCAAAGAGCACATTGACTGGCCTAAAGAGAAATGGCGCAACATTTTGTAGACTGATGAAAGTAAGATTGTTCTTTTTGGGTCTAGTGGCCGGAGACAGTTTGTCAGACGACCCCCAAACACTGAATTCAAGCCACAGTACACTGTGAAGACAGTGAAGCATGGTTGCACAATCATCATGATATGGGGATGTTTCTTATACTACGGTGTTGGGCCTATTTATCGCATACCAGGGATCATGGATCAGTTTGAATACATCAGAATACTTGAGGTCATGCTGCATTATGCTGAAGAGGAAATGCCCTTGAAATGGGTGTTCCAACAAGACAACGACCCCAAACACACCAGTAAACGTGCAACATCTTGGTTCCAGACCAACAAGATTGACGTTATGGAGTGGGCAGCCCAATCCCCGGATCTTAATCCAATAGAAAACTTGTGGCTGACATCAAAAATGCAGTTTCTGAGGCAAAACCAAGAAATAGAGAAGAACTGTGGAATGTAGTCCAATCATCCTGGGCTGGAATACCTGTTCACAGGTGCCAGACGTTGGTTGACTCCATGCA
The DNA here is from genome assembly GCF_062004578.1 of Staurois parvus. Classification (NCBI taxonomy): domain Eukaryota; kingdom Metazoa; phylum Chordata; class Amphibia; order Anura; family Ranidae; genus Staurois; species Staurois parvus. The sequence continues at coordinate 12,592,475 of NW_028318045.1, read as the reverse complement.
ACACAGATGTACAGCAGTTCTCAGAAACAGTGCTTATACAACAAAATATTCATTAAGTGATTCAAAGGAAAGCAAAATCTTCAAACATTTTTCAGTTTATATAGTGAATGTTTGAGTTTGTAAAGAAGAATACAAACACTGCTATTTTTTTGAACAGTCTAATATTCCCTTTTCATCAATTTATTTAGAGGAACAACACAAATTTGATCTATTTTTCTTCATGTTTTGATTTGGAATAGAATGTGTAGTGTTCCCAATGCATTTGTGTGTATGGAAATAAAAGCTATTAGAAGGATTCTGAGCTTTATTCACTTTTTTCAACACACTGCTATTATTTTGAACACAACTGTATATGCAGTGCGGTATATCGCCTGTGATTTGCACCGGAACCACACCACATTCCTGTGCAAATCACATGCGATTTGTGTTTCGGTGCGATTGGAACCATACATGTTGTATGGGTCTAATCGCACCGCACCTGCACCAAAAAGGCACAGGACCCTTTTTTGAGTCCGCACTAGATTCAGATTGCATGGGTATTCAAGCCTATGCGATCTGATTCTGTACATCGCTCTTCATTTTGCGGACCGCTTTTGGGGTGTTTCTAACTTAACATACACATCCTCAGCAGTTCACATGAACGGGGTGTGATTCTGATGCGGTGCGGAATTTGCACAGAAAACACTGCAAATTCCACACCACGTCAGTGTGAACCAGGGCTTAGGCTAGTAACAGAATCACCAGTTTCAGTAGCTTCGCATGGCGGACCAGCAATTTGTAGTTCCATAGATAAGTACTTATGCTAGGTCCAAATACCAGAGGAAATAGTGAGAGATATGTAGTTGCTACACATTGCTGCTACAAAGTTGCTAGTGTGACATGAGCCTAAAGCCTGGTACACATGATGAGAATATCGGACTAATGATTTTTTTTGCAGGCTAGTCTCATATCTAGAGATGAGCGAATCGAACCAGGCGAACCGGAATTCGAGTCGAATTTCAGGAAATATTCGATTCGCGGCGAAACCAAAATTTTGCCTACTTCGGGTGCGCGAATCGAACATTTCCCGATCAGCCGGCAAAAGTGTCCCTGCAGTGAGCTCCGCTATTTCTGACAGTTCTCTGACAGAAGGAACACATGTTTAGCGGTTGAAACATTGTATCTATTAGTTTACATTTAGGATACAGATGTTTCAACCACTGTACATGTGAAGAAGCTGTGAGAGAACTGTCAGAAATAGAGGAACTCTGCACATACACTTTTTGCCGGCTTGGAATTATTCTTCTTTTCATCCTACTTCTTCTTCTTCTTCATCTTCATCCTCAGAAGAAGAGGATGAGGATGAGGATGAAGAAGAAGAAGAAGAAGTAGGATGAAAAGAAGAATAATTCCAAGCCGGCAAAAAGTGTATGTGCAGAGTTCCTCTATTTCTGACAGTTCTCTCACAGCTTCTTCACATGTACAGCGGTTGAAACATCTGTATCCTAAATGGAAACTAATAGATACAATTTGTATCTATTAGTTTCCATTTAGGATACAGATGTTTCAACCGCTGTACATGTGAAGAAGCTGTGAGAGAACTGTCAGAAATAGAGGAACTCTGCACATACACTTTTTGCCGGCTTGGAATTATTCTTCTTTTCATCCTACTTCTTCTTCTTCTTCTTCTTCTTCTTCATCCTCATCCTCATCCTCTTCTTCTGAGGATGAGGATGAGGATGAAGAAGAAGAAGAAGCAGTAGGATGAAAATAAGAATAATTCCAAGCCGGCAAAAAGTGTATGTGCAGAGTTCCTCTATTCTGCAGATACACTTAGAGGAGCTCTGCACATACACTTTTTGCCTGTTTGGAATTAATCTTATTTTCATCCTACTTCTTCTTCTTCTTCTTCTTCTTCTTTATCCTCATCCTCAGAAGAAGAAGAAGAGGATGAAGAAGAAGAAGAAGAAGAAGAAGAAGAAGAAGAAGTAGGATGAAAATAAGAATAATTGCAAGCCGGCAAAAAGTGTATGTGCAGAGTTCCTCTATTCTGCAGATACACTTAGAGGAGCTCTGCAGATACACTTAGAGGAGCTCTACACATACACTTTTTGCCGGCTTGGAATTAATCTTATTTTCATCCTACTTCTTCTTCTTCTTCTTCTTCTTCATCCTCATCCTCATCCTCAGAAGAAGAAGAAGAGGATGAGGATGAGGATGAAGAAGAAGAAGAAGAAGAAGTAGGATGAAAATAAGAATAATTCCAAGCCGGCAAAAAGTGTATGTGCAGAGCTCCTCTAAGTGTATCTGCAGAGCTCCTCTAAGTGTATCTGCAGAATAGAGGAACTCTGCACATACACTTTTTGCCGGAAACCGCTGTATGGAGGGAATGTCCCAGAACTGTCATAAATAGTCTATTTCTGACAGTTCTGGGACATTCACTCCATACAGCTGTTTCAACCGCTGTATGGAGGGAATGTCATAGAACTGTCAGAAATAGACTATTAATGACAGTTCTGGGACTGTCCTTCCATACAGCGGTTGAAACATTGTATCTATTTGTTTCCATAAATGACATTCTGCAGATACACTTAGAGGAGCGCTGCAGATACACTTTTTGCCGGCTTGGAATTATTCTTATTTTCATCCTACTTCTTCTTTTTCTTCTTATGAGGATGAGGATGAAGAAGAAGAAGTAGGATGAAAATAAGATTAATTCCAAGCCGGCAAAAAGTGTATCTGCAGCGCTCCTCTAAGTGTATTTGCAGAATGTCATTTATGGAAAAAAATAGATACAATGTTTCAACCGCTGTATGGAAGGACAGTCCCAGAACTGTCATAAATAGTCTATTTCTGACAGTTCTGGGACATTCACTCCATACAGCTGTTTCAACCGCTGTATGGAGGGAATGTCATAGAACTGTCAGAAATAGACTATTAATGACAGTTCTGGGACTGTCCTTCCATACAGCGGTTGAAACATTGTATCTATTTGTTTCCATAAATGGATCCATTTATGGAAACAAATAGATACAATGTTTCAACCGCTGTATGGAAGGACAGTCCCAGAACTGTCATTAATAGTCTATTTCTGACAGTTCTATGACATTCCCTCCATACAGCGGTTGAAACAGCTGTATGGAGTGAATGTCCCAGAACTGTCAGAAATAGACTATTTATGACAGTTCTGGGACATTCACTCCATACAGCGGTTGAAACATTGTATCTATTTTTTTCCATAAATGACATTCTGCAGATACACTTAGAGGAGCGCTGCAGATACACTTTTTGCCGGCTTGGAATTATTCTTATTTTCATCCTACTTCTTCTTTTTCTTCTTATGAGGATGAGGATGAAGAAGAAGAAGTAGGATGAAAATAAGATTAATTCCAAGCCGGCAAAAAGTGTATCTGCAGCGCTCCTCTAAGTGTATTTGCAGAATGTCATTTATGGAAAAAAATAGATACAATGTTTCAACCGCTGTATGGAAGGACAGTCCCAGAACTGTCATAAATAGTCTATTTCTGACAGTTCTGGGACATTCACTCCATACAGCTGTTTCAACCGCTGTATGGAGGGAATGTCATAGAACTGTCAGAAATAGACTATTAATGACAGTTCTGGGACTGTCCTTCCATACAGCGGTTGAAACATTGTATGTATTTGTTTCCATAAATGGATCCATTTATGGAAACAAATACATACAATGTTTCAACCGCTGTATGGAAGGACAGTCCCAGAACTGTCATTAATAGTCTATTTCTGACAGTTCCATGACATTCCCTCCATACAGCGGTTGAAACAGCTGTATGGAGTGAATGTCCCAGAACTGTCAGAAATAGACTATTTCTGACAGTTCTGGGACAATCACTCCATACAGCTGTTTCAACCGCTGTATGGAGGGAATGTCATGGAACTGTCAGAAATAGACTATTAATGACAGTTCTGGGACTGTCCTTCCATACAGCGGTTGAAACATTGTATGTATTTGTTTCCATAAATGGATCCATTTATGGAAACAAATAGATACAATGTTTCAACCGCTGTATGGAAGGACAGTCCCAGAACTGTCATTAATAGTCTATTTCTGACAGTTCTATGACATTCCCTCCATACAGCGGTTGAAACAGCTGTATGGAGTGAATGTCCCAGAACTGTCAGAAATAGACTATTTATGGCAGTTCTGGGACATTCACTCCATACAGCGGTTGAAACATTGTATCTATTTTTTTCCATAAATGACATTCTGCAAATACACTTAGAGGAGCGCTGCAGATACACTTTTTGCCGGCTTGGAATTAATCTTATTTTCATCCTACTTCTTCTTCTTCATCCTCATCCTCATCCTCATAAGAAGAAAAAGAAGAAGTAGGATGAAAATAAGAATAATTCCAAGCCGGCAAAAAGTGTATCTGCAGCGCTCCTCTAAGTGTATCTGCAGAATGTCATTTATGGAAAAAAATAGATACAATGTTTCAACCGCTGTATGGAGTGAATGTCCCAGAACTGTCATAAATAGTCTATTTCTGACAGTTCTGGGACATTCACTCCATACAGCTGTTTCAACCGCTGTATGGAGGGAATGTCATAGAACTGTCAGAAATAGACTATTAATGACAGTTCTGGGACTCTGACAGTTCCATGACATTCCCTCCATACAGCGGTTGAAACAGCTGTATGGAGTGAATGTCCCAGAACTGTCAGAAATAGACTATTTCTGACAGTTCTGGGACAATCACTCCATACAGCTGTTTCAACCGCTGTATGGAGGGAATGTCATGGAACTGTCAGAAATAGACTATTAATGACAGTTCTGGGACTGTCCTTCCATACAGCGGTTGAAACATTGTATGTATTTGTTTCCATAAATGGATCCATTTATGGAAACAAATACATACAATGTTTCAACAGCTGTATGGAAGGACAGTCCCAGAACTGTCATTAATAGTCTATTTCTGACAGTTCTGGGACATTCACTCCATACAGCTGTTTCAACCGCTGTATGGAGGGAATGTCATAGAACTGTCAGAAATAGACTATTAATGACAGTTCTGGGACTGTCCTTCCATACAGCGGTTGAAACATTGTATGTATTTGTTTCCATAAATGGATCCATTTATGGAAACAAATACATACAATGTTTCAACCGCTGCATGGAAGGACAGTCCCAGAACTGTCATTAATAGTCTATTTCTGACAGTTCCATGACATTCCCTCCATACAGCGGTTGAAACAGCTGTATGGAGTGAATGTCCCAGAACTGTCAGAAATAGACAGAAACTGTCACAGAACTGTCCTTCTTCTCATCCTTCTCCTTCTTCTCATCCTTCTTCTCATCCTTCTCCTTCTTCTCATCCTTCTCCTTCTTCTCATCCTTCTCCTTCTCCTTCTTCTCATCCTTCTCCTTCTTCTCATCCTTCTTCTCATCCTTCTCCTTCTTCTCATCCTTCTCCTTCTCCTTCTTCTCATCCTTCTCCTTCTCCTTCTTCTCATCCTTCTCCTTCTCCTTCTTCTCATCCTTCTCCTTCTCCATCTTCTCATCCTTCTCCTTCTCCTTCTTCTCATCCTTCTCCTTCTCCTTCTTCTCATCCTTCTCCTTCTCCATCTTCTCATCCTTCTCCTTTTCCTTCTTCTCATCCTTCTCCTTCTGCTTCTCCTTCTCCTTCTCCTTCTTCTCATCCTTCTCCTTTTTCTCATCCTTCTCCTTCTTCTCATCCTTCTCCTTCTTCTCATCCTTCTCCTTCTTCTCATCCTTCTCCTTCTTCTCATCCTTCTCCTTCTCCTCATCCTTCTCCTTCTTCTCATCCTTCTCCTTCTCCTTCTTCTCATCCTTCTCCTTCTCCTTCTTCTCATCCTTCTCCTTCTCCATCTTCTCATCCTTCTCCTTCTCCTTCTTCTCATCCTTCTCCTTCTTCTCATCCTTCTCCTTCTCCTTCTTCTCATCCTTCTCCTTCTTCTCATCCTTCTCCTTCTCCTCATCCTTCTCCTTCTCCTTCTTCTCATCCTTCTCCTTCTTCTCATCCTTCTCCTTCTTCTCATCCTTCTCCTTCTCCTCATCCTTCTCCTTCTCCTTCTTCTCATCCTTCTCCTTCTCCTTCTTCTCATCCTTCTCCTTCTCCTTCTTCTCATCCTTCTCCTTCTTCTCATCCTTCTCCTTCTTCTCATCCTTCTCCTTCTCCTTCTTCTCATCCTTCTCCTTCTTCTCATCCTTCTCCTTCTTCTCATCCTTCTCCTTCTTCTTCTCATCCTTCTCCTTCTTCTCATCCTTCTCCTTCTTCTCATCCTTCTTCTCATCCTTCTCCTTCTTCTCATCCTTCTCCTTCTCCTTCTTCTCATCCTTCTCCTTCTCCTTCTTCTCATCCTTCTCCTTCTCCTTCTTCTCATCCTTCTCCTTCTCCATCTTCTCATCCTTCTCCTTTTCCTTCTTCTCATCCTTCTCCTTCTCCTTCTCCTTCTCCGTCTTCTCATCCTTCTCCTTCTCATCCTTCTCCTTCTTCTCATCCTTCTCCTTCTTCTCATCCTTCTTCTCATCCTTCTCCTTCTTCTCATCCTTCTCCTTCTCCTTCTTCTCATCCTTCTCCTTCTTCTCATCCTTCTCCTTCTTCTCATCCTTCTCCTTCTCCTTCTTCTCATCCTTCTCCTTCTTCTCATCCTTCTTCTCATCCTTCTCCTTCTTCTCATCCTTCTCCTTCTTCTCATCCTTCTCCTTCTCCTTCTTCTCATCCTTCTCCTTCTCATCCTTCTCTTTCTTCTCATCCTTCTCCTTCTTCTCATCCTTCTCCTTCTCCTTCTTCTCATCCTTCTTCTCCTCATCCTTCTCCTTCTTCTCATCCTTCTCCTTCTCCTTCTTCTCATCCTTCTCCTTCTTCTCATCCTTCTCCTTCTTCTCATCCTTCTTCTCATCCTTCTCCTTCTTCTCATCCTTCTCCTTCTTCTCATCCTTCTCCTTCTCCTTCTTCTCATCCTTCTCCTTCTTCTCATCCTTCTTCTCATCCTTCTCCTTCTTCTCATCCTTCTCCTTCTCCTTCTTCTCATCCTTCTCCTTCTTCTCATCCTTCTTCTCATCCTTCTCCTTCTTCTCATCCTTCTCCTTCTCCTTCTCATCCTTCTCCTTCTTCTCATCCTTCTTCTCATCCTTCTCCTTCTTCTCATCCTTCTCCTTCTTCTCATCCTTCTCCTTCTCCTTCTTCTCATCCTTCTCCTTCTCATCCTTCTCTTTCTTCTCATCCTTCTCCTTCTTCTCATCCTTCTCCTTCTCCTTCTTCTCATCCTTCTTCTCCTCATCCTTCTCCTTCTTCTCATCCTTCTCCTTCTCCTTCTTCTCATCCTTCTCCTTTTTCTCATCCTTCTCCTTCTCCTTCTTCTCATCCTTCTCCTTCTCCTTCTTCTCATCCTTCTCCTTCTCCTTCTTCTCATCCTTCTCCTTCTTCTCATCTTTCTCCTTCTCCTTCTCCTTCTCTTTCCTCATCTCCAAGGGCATTTAAATTAAAGGTACAGTGTTCTGCACTAATTTAAAGGCTCTCTGAAGCCTAGAAACCCTTTTTATAAGTCATCTTCGTAGCGAAGAAATTCGCATCGAATCGAATTTCACACTGGAATTCGCCGAATCAGCCGAATCGAATTTTTGAGAAATTCGCTCATCTCTACTCATATCGAAAATGAAGAGATTACTAAAATTCCAAAAATTCTTGAATGACAGAATACAATTTCAGAAGTAATGTAATGTGTTGTATTGTATTGTAATGTATTCTTTTGGACCAAAATTGTACAATCCAGTATCATACGAAAACATTGTTCATGTTTGTCCCTTCGAATAATTTTGGACGAAAACTGTGTACTAATGATTAGATTATTGTCTGATCGCTTCGAAAGCAGTATTTTTCATGCAATTTTCTGATCTTGTATAGTAGGCTTAAGAATCCAGACTTTTCATTGCCATTTGTTCATTCCAGGACACTTTGTGTCAACAAACCGAGGCACATATGCAGGCACTGCCACTATGAATGTTATCTGAAATCTGAGCTGTCGAACAGTAAACATGGCATTTCAAAAGAAAACTCTACTTAAGGTATCAGTATGTTAATGTGAACCTGGATGAATCTGAAAACATGACAAAAAAAAATGAATGCTTCCTTTGACAGTTGACCTCCTACCTAGTGCTTTAAAGTGATGGACAGCCATAAAAACAAATAGGAAGGTTCAGAAGACAGGAGGTCAGATAAATAAATTTGATGTTAATGGGAAATATTCAACTACACACAGTATATCTCTTAAGGTTTTCCCTCTGCTTATGCATTTTTATCAAATGTTTGCAATATGTAAGAGGTTTACTTTAATGTTACTGTTGCTGGTATATTGCTATAGTCTGTTGTTCTTTAAAGATGGTCTTGGGTACCTCATTGCAGGCTTTTAAAAACTTCTGCTGTACTGCATATGGTGAGACGAGCAATTCAGCCCTCCCAAACCAAGATTCAACAAGATAAGGGGGATTCAGGGTAAGAGAATACTGGTCAGACATCACGATAATAAAGTTAAATTATTTAAATTATAGAAAAGGTAGGGTTCAATCAGTATAATATTATGATTAATAGCGTACATCTGTGGGTAAATTCATGCTATATAAGTATTTTGACATAATCACGTTAGACTCTGGTATATATTTTTTTCTTTTAAATGTACCCCAGGCGTTGCATTACTTACATTCAATTTGAAGCTGCCTTCAGCAATACCACTTTACAGTCACAAGATGTCCTCTCCTAGTTGAAGGACACTCATGTCACTGAACCCATAAAGACTATAAATGCAGTATGTAATGGTCCTCCCCCTAACCATGGCACTCTACAGAGTATATAAGCAGAGAGTGGCACTGGTGTCACCAAGTCAGCACTCCTTTTTGCATTATTCAAGACTGCCCACTGGCTGGGAGAAGACCAAGGAGGAAAAGGACCCAATGTGTCACATCAAGAAACATAAAAGTTAAAAAAAAAAAAGCGTAAAACAGAGCTGGGGGACCTCAGGAGGATAGGGGACTGGTGGTGCGAAACCAAAAGTTGGGATGTAAATTCTAGGGAGGATAGCAAACTGGTATAAGATCAGGTTCGCTTCCATAGTATGGCAGGATAATTCAAAAATAGAACCAAAAATAAATGAATTTTTACAAATTAGTTATTCTCTATTAGCTTATGTGAAAACTGTTTAGCCAGGGCAAGTAGAGACATTCTGTCAATGGACTGAAGATCTCTCCTGTTACTGGAGACTTTTTCTGGACAATGCAATTGCAAAAACATAGAGTGAAGAACAAACTGAGCAAACAAAACAGCACTGCTACTACTACAGACCATGTGACCTTGGATGACCTAGAATGAGGTGGCCACACAGCCTAATACAGCCTATTTTTTGGTTAACATAGTTCTTTAAAGTGGACTTTTTTATTCAAACAATATTGCTCCACCCTCCTTCAAGAAATCACAGATACCATATTTTTTTTAGGTACAAGAAATATCTCTTTTTGAGTGCAGCCCACAATTCCACTTTTCTCATCTAGGTAAGAAAGACACCTCCAGCTGCCCAAAGCCTCCTCAGATACTTACATCACACATTCCAGGAGGCCTCAGTACAATATGGAACACATTACACATGTGCAGCTGTGTATCACTAAGGGTCAGCTGCAAGAACCTGGAGGAGACAACCACCCACTCATGACATAAATAAAGAAGATGTCAATAGGACAATGCTTGATTCAATGGACATGTGAGTATGAGTTTTGAAGATAACCAGGTAAGGAGAAAGAAAAAAAATAATACGGGGAGATAAAGTTCCTCTTTATCTACTTCACTGTCTTTCCAAATTAAATATATTCATCACAAGCAATACGTTGCGTTGTTGTTATTGTTTTCCGACACAGCCTGTAATTATTACGAGATTATCTCCATCACTCATTAAATTCTTGCTTGCTTGACCATGTCACACGCTTCATGAATTAGGCAGGAGCTTGAAATTGACTGGGGAGTTGACTACTCCCACTGTATAAGTAGCAGCAATCTAATTTGTGCGACCATGGAGTCCTTTCTACGTCCCAACGCCAAGTCATTCACCGAAAAGCCTATTTATCTCCTGGAAATTATGCAGAAAACAGAATGTCACCAGATGTCGGGTGGACTGTTTAACTTTATTTTTAATCATATTTCTGAGAATCCAACAATGTATTCCATTGAGCTCACTCTATATATTATGTAGGCCCCGATGAGCAGATTAAGTGCCAGTTACAGCTTAGACTTAACAATCAAAAGCTCATAGGGAGAAGCCACTTCTAAAAGAATATTTTATGAGGTTCTAGATTCCTCATGACAATTGGCAATTTTCTTTTTTTTTTTTTTCTGTATCTTAATGCCACATCCTAGGTGCAGCCAGGCGAATCTTGATATGAGCTTGGCAGATATCACATCAGTCAAATTTGACTGACTGCTTCTGCACAGCACGAGAGTAGCGGCATACATACTGTATATTGAAAACGTTATTGCCGTTATTGGCTTGTTAAGTTCACACTGGCATGCGGCCATTGTGCAAAGATCGGAGGGGCCCTTTATCCACAAGGAATTCATAATGAACCTGTTTTTTTTTCACAGAACGATTTGAATGATGGAAATTCTCATACATCATCCTATCTCTGCCTAATCCTTCCTTAGCAGGACAGGGAATTTTTTAGGTAGGAAGTTCTGAGACTTGTAGGCAGCTGAGTGTCTAACAAGCTGTCACTGAGTTAAAAAAAAGAAGGGGCTTAGACAATGATTTTGCAGGCCTCCTGGTTATAGCTGAATTATATTATTCTAATTCTCTGAATTTTACATTTAACTATTTACCAACCTAATCTCAGGTCGCTTACATAAAGTTGTTGAAAAAAGCAAAACTTAACCTCCCTGGCGGTCTGATTATTTCAGATTTTTGGTGCTGAAAGCGGTACCATTATTTTGCATGGAAATATGTAGTTTTTTTATTGTAGGCATGTAATTTTTATGAATAACTCACTGAAATCTGTCTGAACAAGAGTCTAGTAAACATTCCGGATATGATAAAACTTAAACACAAAATCATAAATTATAATTTAATAAATAATCATAAAAAATAATAATATAATAATAATAAATTTAATTCAATAATATAATCAAACTAAAAACACTGAAATTTAAAATAGAGCGCCAAGTTCGCACATCACTGAGCAAAGTCGCAAAATCGTTTTCAGTGTCTGATGACGAATTTCCCCACAAATCATTATCACTCAATTCTGCAAGTGGTTCTGATTTACTATCGCTGTTCTCTAGCCGGTCTAAAACCGCTTTTGATCTAAAAGGACACTTTTTGGACACCATGGACTTTTCTAAGTTTCCAGGCAGAAAGAACAGTCAAAATGCCGGCAGGGCACAGGACAAAGCTCTAGGGACAAAATGTATGTGAAATGCTTTGATACAGCAATGTTTTGCTATGTAATATTCGTTTACAAAAAAATGACAGTTTTTAAAATTTTTAAATTTGCCACTGGTTCCGGCCGCCTTATGTCCCGACGTCACAGGGACCGGAACATGGAAGCCGGATGCCGGCATCGGCCGGAAGAGATGGCCAGGGATGCTGCAGGAGGGACATTGCGGGAGCGAAGTCAAGGTAAGTGCTGCAGGGAATCCCTGAGCAACGCCGCATGGTAAGCCCGAGTGTAGCTCGGGGTTACCGCTTTTGGTACTAAAATTTCACCCCCAGCTACACTCGGGAATACTGCCAGGGAGGTTAAAGTGTCCCTAAACCCAGGACCCTGCATTCACTATATCTGGTCTCCCACAGTACACAGAACATGGAAATACAATTATTTTAGTAAATATAAACTGCTGAATGCCTTTTCTCCTCAGCAGTTAGAGCAGTTTTGTGACTTCTATCAGTGTCCAGTCGGGCACTGGTTAAAGCTTGTAGGAGTAGTTTTAATTTTGCTCTAGGAGGATGCAGAACCCCTGACCTCTGTCTGAACAGTGCTGCTTGGCCCTGTGCTGATCACATGCACTCTCCCAAGAAAAAAAACCTCTCTAACAATACGCCAAACTGAGCATAAGCAGAGTGACTCCACACTATATGTTTTATCAAGAGATAAGAGGGGGACACTGGAAGAAGGGGAGGATCAGAGAAGTCAGGATCAAATAGCGTTTTTACACAATGCAAAGCATTAACCCTTTAGGTTCCACAGTGAGAATAACAAGCATGCAATACTGCACATACAGACTGATTTTACTGTTGTGGATTTAGTAACACTTTAAAACGTTAAAGACTAAAGAGAATAATCACCTCTTGTTTCTCTAAACCACTGAGCATGTCTATATTATAGAGAAATCCTCTGCTGAAGTTTCATCTGGAACCACCACTTCCAGGAGTGTTGATCTGCTGTGTCTCCTGCAGCGTTCAATGGTTTCTCCCGCCAACCTCCACATCACAATAGGACAGAGTAGTGATGTGGAGGACAGCAAGAATCAATGAGTACTGCAGGGGAGGCAGCAGATGAAGGCTTTATGCACACTGGATGTTTTTAACTCTGCTATTAGGGGTGTCTTGATTTCTTTTTCTGCCTATAAATGCCCCTGCATGTTAGCCTTTGTGTTTCTGCATATATATGCATTTAGAAGCAGAAAAACAAAACAACTCTGCCAGTGCTTCCAGGAGCAGCAGCGTTTTGGCAGATATAACGCTTGACTTGTGCAAACATATTAATTAATTTCAATGGCCAAAACAAATAGTTGTTCTGGCCAATGAAATTAATTAACTCTCAAGTGCTTGACGTGTCTCAATGCATCTAGGTACGTTTACAAGCGTCAAATGCTTTTGCTGCAAAAATGCTGCTGCCAGGAGGAAAGGAGTCCAGGAGAGATGGGCAAAAGCCCTGTGTGCATGAGGCCTAACGCTGTAAATCTGTCACATACACTATGGCCAAAGGTTTTTTTTGTACCAAACCATCACACTGATAACACTATAAGGACAATAGATTTTTGTACACCTAACCATCACGCTTTCTGGACATCCCATTCCAAAAGTATGGACATTATTATGGAGTTGCCTCCCCCTTTACAACTATAACAGCCTCTGCTATTCTAGGCTTTCCACAAGATTTTTTCTGCTGTAGTATTAACAGTATTCTTCACTAGAAACACCTGAATACAATCATTTGAAGGGCTGTTCACACACTTTTTGCTATAAAGTTGCCTTATCAAGCTTACAGAATTCACGTGAAGCTTAGACAGGACCAGTGGCGTCCCGAGGCAGGTGCGGGTGGTGCACGCCGCACCGGGTGACACCTTCGCACGGGGTGACACCGGAAGCACTCCATGAAAATCCCTGCAGATCCCTGCAGGGATCCCTGCACTCCATGAAAATCCCTGCAGGATCGTCCGATGGATCGGACGATCCTGCAGGGATCGTCGGCTTTCTTTACAACTTACCTTTTCCTGGAGCGGGTCCGGTGTCACCCCGTATAGGTTGCATGCTGACAATTCCACGCAGGATGGATCGGATCTGCAGATTGGGGATCATAATGGATCAGACTGTGATCCATTATGCTCAATCCGCAGATCCGAACCATCCTGCAGGGCTCATCGGAATGCAACCTATATGGGGTGACAACGGACCCGCTCCACAAAAAGGTAAGGTGTAAAGAAAGCCGATGACCTTCGCAGGATGGTTTAGATCTGCGGATTGGGAGCATAATAGATTGGAGTCTGATCCATTATGCTCAATCCACAGATCCGATCCATTCTGCGGGGATCGTCGGAGGGATGTCACCAAGTGTTATCGCTAGGGACGCCCCTGGACAGGACTTCTCTTTAATTCTGGGGGAACATAGCAGATGGGTAATGGAAGGAAGTATAAGAAGCTACAGGGGCTGGCATTAATGTGAACCCCTTCATTTCCCTGCATATACAAAGCACAGGTTCACTTTAAAGCCAACTCAGTGCTTCATGTACCCCCCCCCCCCCACACACACACACCTTCCCAAACAGATCCCCTTGTGTCCTCCCCCAGTTTGCATTTTATGCTATTTTTTGTATTTACCAATTCCAGGCACTTAGGTGAACTCACAAGGTTGTCTCCCCCCTTAACTTATCTCCACCTTGTGCCTTCTTTACTGATGCAGAGACTGGTGCAGATGGAATGACATCAGTGTCACTCAATGCATCAGTACACTACCCCAGGGGGTGGGCCTTTGACACCCTGCACTCACAGGACGTCCTCAGTTTTTTATACTGAGTTATACTGGGCCATCAGACTTAGGACATCATGTGATTAGGAACAGTTACTGCAGGGAACAGCTACTAATTGAACTGAGTATTAAAATCTATGCTTAATTTTTTTTCATTACTTTTCCATTTCTTTACATTTATTTTTATATCATATGTGCTTTTCAATACAGAATCATTTCACAATTTTTCTCTGTAGATTGCCATTGCAAATTTTTCTGCCTATGACACTCACGCTTAAACTTTCACAGATGTCTTTGAAACTTTTCTAGGGTTGACACGGTGACGCGCACAACTGTAAAGAAGAGAAAAAAAAAGATTGGTTTAGCAAAGGAAAAATAAATAAATAAGAAGTGACAGCTCTTTTATCGTTAACTAAACCGGAGCAAACAAAAGAGAACTTGGCATGGAGGCGACACCATGCCACCGTATATCTTTCATTATCGGGGAATGACAAGGTTGATCTTGCTACATTGGTTGCCTATTGCCATGAAAAACAAAATCCAAATTGTTCAGCAACCTTATTAGCTGAGCATGGAGGACAAAATCAAGCAACAGATCAATGTCTAACTATCTGTCAAAGAAGGATGTCTGTTGAGTGAATGTGAAAGACAGGGTAAACAATGACCCACAATTTATTCATGGGATAAACTTTTATATTTTCTTTTCTTTTCCGACAAATCTCATTAATGAAAGGGTAATGGAGGGCCTGTTACGTAATGATGGTGCTGTAAGGGGAAAGGTTAGTCTTGATCTGTAATTTTGAATTTATACCTAACCATGAGGGTGTTGGAGACTCTCAGCTGTTTGCAACAAGAGCTAGCTTGAAATGTGTCAAATGTCGAGCAAATGCCGAGCATTGTTTGGCAGAATTTATAATGAAAGACTTAAATAAATGCAGCCACTTTTGCTGAGGCAATTTGTTTTGATTTTTAAAGTATATGTAAAACCAGTTTTTTCTGCTGCCGTTAAGGGCATATTCATTAAATAGTGAGTCCAGACACATTTATTCACAGGCTTGCTGAATGCTGGACTTTAATTATTTGAAGGGGTGGATGTAAGGGTGAATGCTTGGTGTGTATAATATACAGCGGGTAATATAAGTATTGAACACGTCACCATTTTTCTATGTAAATATATTTCTAAAGGTGCTATTGACATGAATGTTTCACCACATTAACAGTCCATGCAATCCATATATACAACAAAACCAAAACAAATAAGTTCAGAAACAAGTTATGTGTAATAAAATGGAATGACACAGGGAAAAAGTACTGAACACATGAAGAAAGGAGGTGCAAAAAAGGCATGGAAAGCCAAGACACCACCTAAAATCTGTCAGTAATTAGAAAGCAATCCTGCCCCTTGTCAATGCAAATTCATGTCAGCTGGTTCAGTCTCAACTGATGGCCTATAAAACGACGTCTCATTAACAAGGTATCACACAAGAAACCTCTTATGATGGGTAAAGCAAAGAGCTCTCTCAAGACCTTCAAAACCTTATTGTTGCAAAACATACTGATGGCGTTGGGTTACAAAAGGATTTCCTAACTTATGAATTTCCAAGTGAGCACCATTGGGGCCATAATCAGGAAGTAGAAAAAACATAATTTACAATAAACCGGACACGACCAGGTGCTCCTCGCAATATTTCAGACAGAGGAGTGAAAAGAATTAGCAGAAAGGTTGCCCAACAGCCAAGGATCACTTGTGGAGAGCTTCAGAAAGACCTGGAATTAGCCAGTACAATTGTTTCAAAGGAAACAATAAGTAATACACTCAACCACCATGTCCTATATGCACACTCACCACGCAAGACTCCATTGCTGAAGAAAAAGCATGTTGAAGCTCGTTTAAAGTTTGCTGCACAACCTTTATACAAGCCTGTGAAATACTGGGAGGATATAGTCCGGTCAGATGAGACCAAAATTGAACTCTTTGGATGTCATAATACACACCATGTTTGGAGGTCAAATAGCACTGCACATCACCCCAAAAACACCATACCAACAGTGAAGCATGGAGGTGGGAACATCATGGTGTGGGGCTGTTTTTCCGTATACGGTACTGGCAAACTTCCTGTCATTGAAGGAAGGATGAATGGAAAAATGTACCAAGACATTCTTTATAAAAATCTGCTGCCATTGACCAGGATGATGGAGATGAAACGAGGGTGGACATTTCAGCAACACAATGATCCCAAACATAAAGCCAAGGAAACTCTCAATCAGTTTCAAAGAAAGAAAATAAAGCTGCTAGAATGGCCCAGCCAGTCACCTGACTTGAATCCAATAGAAAATCTATTTATATAACTAAAGATTCAAAGAAAAATTAAAGTTCAAAGAAGAGGCAAACGGAGCCTTCAAGATTTGAAGACTGTGGAAGAATGGGCCAAAATCACACTTGAGCAATGCATGCAACTTGGTTCTCCATACAGGAGGCATCTTGAAGCTGTCACAATGTATTTTACGAAGTATTAAATACATTTCAGTTAGCATGTTCAATACTTTTTCCCTGTTTCATTCTATTTTATTACACATAACTTAATTTCTGAATTTATTTGTTGTGACTTCTTTGTATGTGTGGATTGCATGAGTTGTTACTGATATGTTTTGAAAATTTCATATCAATAGCACCTTTAGAAATATATTTACCTAGAAAAATGGTGACATGTTCAATACTTATTTTACCCAGTGTATGTTTCCGAGGCGCCTTTCACACAGCTGGGGGGGGAGGGGGACAGTTGGTTATGGCGCTGCTTAGATGTGTACACATAGCATCATGGTACGTAAATTTTTAACAACAGCATTTTTTATTAAAACGTTTAACAGAGTAACAAACAAAGGCACATCTCGGTATACAGCAACAGCAGTGTTTAAAAAGGAAAAAAAACACAGTAATACACAGATGATGGACAATCCAGGTAAAGTCAGTATACAGTAGTCACAGTAATAACCATACACAGATCAGAAAATTAACATGATACCCTCAAGTTGCTCTAAACCAGAAAGGAATGGGGGCAGGGAAGGGAAAGAGGGGGGAAAAAGGGGGGGGGGATAAAAAAGGAATGGAAGGGCGGATAACCTGGGTGGGAGAGAGGTTAGTAAGGACGTCTAAGGGGCACATCAAGATAGGAACATGATCAATCAAATCGAGGTATCAGTAAAAGACAAAGGAAGACAAAATCATACTTTTAAACCTTGGGCATCAATCCACTTTCTCCAGATTTTATCAAACATACAGGGGCAGTTTCTGCTAGCATTAGTTAGCTTGTACAAGGGCAAGGATGCATTAATGACAGCCATCCAGCCTGAAAGTGTAGGTGGGGAGTGAGTTTTCCACTTGAGGAGCATTCTCCTCCTAGCATAATATAGGATGTAGAAAATAAACAGACCACTCCTCCCCTGTTTGACGCCAGCCCACTTGTTCAGGTAATCAATATACATAAAGCTGGTAACCACTGATTCCCTAGACTTGACAAAGCACATGCGCTTGAAATGCTTTGTCGTGGTTACCAGCCAAGCTTGCGATCCATACCCAGTACTCCACTTCCGCTTCCTCCCCGGTTGCAATGACGTCACTTCCGGAGCGCCTCGATCCCTGGCCAGTCCAGACACACACTGAGGATATCATCCCTTCCCTGCCTGAGGACGAAGGTGAGCGGGCATTCCATCTTGACAGCCTGGGTTTACCATTGCTCTAGATGTTGTTTGGATATATTTCATGATTTTGTTACACAATAAAGACATACCTCTACGTGTGGTTTTTACTGATTTAAAGCCACAGTCTCCTCAGCCCTGGTCTTTAGCATTTATGTATCGCTTCCTTCAGTGTGACACTAGCAGCAGTCTATAAGTGGCCTCCATATTTGAGCCATATTTGGGCCTATGCACTTGGACCTTTTGTTCCAGCATTATAGTAATGACTCACCCAGGCCCTCTTCCAGCTAAGAACCCTTTGGCCTTGAAGATATGTTTCTTGATTTAGACTAATGTGTGGGGAGTATGTCCTAAGAAATTGAAATACTAGAGAGCATTTAATAGGGGAATTAAGGCCTCTCACATTCCATGAGAGGTATTTGAAATGTAAAGTCTCCATTTTACAGTAGCATCAAGGTAGTGACATTTTCAGACTGGATCCAGATTGACACCCAATATAGTGCCATCCAGCAGGAGTGGCATTCCCAAGGCTGAATATAGTCATTAGAGATGAGCGAATCGAAGTATCCGAAGTGGAATTCGAGTCGAATATCGGAAAAATTTCGATTCGTGCCGAATCCGAAAAACAGCCTAATTCGGACGCGCGAATCGAAATTTTTCCGAAAATGGCGGCTGACATGTGCGGCGACGGAGCGGGGATGTCGGGGAAGGCGCGCAGACAAGGCGCGCTGCCCCATAATGCATTCCTCAACGACATGTGATCGCATCAGCCAATCAGCAGCCAGCCAGCCAGCACTGTGTAATGGTCGAGGTATATATAGCGGCCATTTTGGAAATCTTCATTTGCCTGCAGTCATTGAACAGAGGCAGACCGCTCTGTACTAGGGACAGGGACAGAGTTAGGGCCACAGAAACGAGAATTGGGGACAGAGAGAAGTTACTTAGGGACAGAGAACCATTACTCAGGGACACAGACTTGTTAATGAGGGCCACAGAATCGTTATTTAGGGACAAAGAAACGCTAGTTAGGGCCACAGAATTCATACTCAGGGACAGACAGAATTTTCACTCAGTGCCAGAGAATTGTTACTTAGGGCCACAGAAACGTTATTAGGGCCACAGAATTTTTACTCAGGGACAGACAGAATTGTTACTGAGTGCCAGAGAATTGTTACTCAGGGACAGACAGAATTGTTACTGAGTGCCAGAGAATTCTTACTCAGGGCCACAGAATTCATTCTCAGGGACAGACAGAATTGTTACTCAGGGACAGACAGAATTGTTACTGAGTGCCAGAGAATTGTTACTCAGGGACAGAC
Source organism: Staurois parvus (assembly GCF_062004578.1). Taxonomy (NCBI): domain Eukaryota; kingdom Metazoa; phylum Chordata; class Amphibia; order Anura; family Ranidae; genus Staurois; species Staurois parvus. Next base: position 12,573,257 of record NW_028318045.1, on the reverse strand, counting down.
AGAATTGTTACTGAGTGCCAGAGAATTGTTACTCAGGGACAGACAGAATTGTTACTGAGTGCCAGAGAATTGTTACTCAGGGACAGACAGAATTGTTACTGAGTGCCAGAGAATTGTTACTCAGGGACAGACAGAATTGTTACTGAGTGCCAGAGAATTGTTACTCACACAGACACAAAATTGTTACTTGCACAGACACAGAATTGTTACTCGCACAGACACAGAATTGTTACTCAGGGCCACAGAATTCATACTCAGGGACAGACAGAATTGTTACTGAGTGCCAGAGAATTGTTACTCAGGGACAGACAGAATTGTTACTGAGTGCCAGAGAATTGTTACTCAGGGACAGACAGAATTGTTACTGAGTGCCAGAGAATTGTTACTCAGGGACAGACAGAATTGTTACTGAGTGCCAGAGAATTGTTACTCAGGGACAGACAGAATTGTTACTGAGTGCCAGAGAATTGTTACTCGCACAGACACAAAATTGTTACTTGCACAGACACAGAATTGTTACTCGCACAGACACAGAATTGTTACTCAGGGCCACAGAATTCATACTCAGGGACAGACAGAATTGTTACTGAGTGCCAGAGAATTGTTACTCAGGGACAGACAGAATTGTTACTGAGTGCCAGAGAATTGTTACTCAGGGACAGACAGAATTGTTACTGAGTGCCAGAGAATTGTTACTCAGGGACAGACAGAATTGTTACTGAGTGCCAGAGAATTGTTACTCAGGGACAGACAGAATTGTTACTGAGTGCCAGAGAATTGTTACTCGCACAGACACAAAATTGTTACTTGCACAGACACAGAATTGTTACTCGCACAGACACAGAATTGTTACTCAGGGCCACAGAATTCATACTCAGGGACAGACAGAATTGTTACTGAGTGCCAGAGAATTGTTACTCAGGGACAGACAGAATTGTTACTGAGTGCCAGAGAATTGTTACTCAGGGACAGACAGAATTGTTACTGAGTGCCAGAGAATTGTTACTCAGGGACAGACAGAATTGTTACTGAGTGCCAGAGAATTGTTACTCAGGGACAGACAGAATTGTTACTGAGTGCCAGAGAATTGTTACTCGCACAGACACAAAATTGTTACTTGCACAGACACAGAATTGTTACTCGCACAGACACAGAATTGTTACTCAGGGCCACAGAATTCATACTCAGGGACAGACAGAATTGTTACTGAGTGCCAGAGAATTGTTACTCAGGGACAGACAGAATTGTTACTGAGTGCCAGAGAATTGTTACTCAGGGACAGACAGAATTGTTACTGAGTGCCAGAGAATTGTTACTCGCACAGACACAAAATTGTTACTTGCACAGACACAGAATTGTTACTCGCACAGACACAGAATTGTTACTGAGTGCCAGAGAATTGTTACTCAGGGACAGACAGAATTGTTACTGAGTGCCAGAGAATTGTTACTCAGGGACAGACAGAATTGTTACTGAGTGCCAGAGAATTGTTACTCAGGGACAGACAGAATTGTTACTGAGTGCCAGAGAATTGTTACTCGCACAGACACAAAATTGTTACTTGCACAGACACAGAATTGTTACTCGCACAGACACAGAATTGTTACTCAGGGCCACAGAATTCATACTCAGGGACAGACAGAATTGTTACTGAGTGCCAGAGAATTGTTACTCAGGGACAGACAGAATTGTTACTGAGTGCCAGAGAATTGTTACTCGCACAGACACAAAATTGTTACTTGCACAGACACAGAATTGTTACTCGCACAGACACAGAATTGTTACTCAGGGCCACAGAATTCATACTCAGGGATAGACAGAATTGTTACTGAGTGCCAGAGAATTGTTACTCAGGGACAGACAGAATTGTTACTGAGTGCCAGAGAATTGTTACTCAGGGACAGACAGAATTGTTACTGAGTGCCAGAGAATTGTTACTCGCACAGACACAAAATTGTTACTTGCACAGACACAGAATTGTTACTCGCACAGACACAGAATTGTTACTCAGGGCCACAGAATTCATACTCAGGGACAGACAGAATTGTTACTGAGTGCCAGAGAATTGTTACTTAGGGACAGACAGAATTGTTACTGAGTGCCAGAGAATTGTTACTCAGGGACAGACAGAATTGTTACTGAGTGCCAGAGAATTGTTACTCGCACAGACACAAAATTGTTACTTGCACAGACACAGAATTGTTACTCGCACAGACACAGAATTGTTACTCAGGGCCACAGAATTCATACTCAGGGACAGACAGAATTGTTACTGAGTGCCAGAGAATTGTTACTCAGGGACAGACAGAATTGTTACTGAGTGCCAGAGAATTGTTACTCAGGGACAGACAGAATTGTTACTGAGTGCCAGAGAATTGTTACTCGCACAGACACAAAATTGTTACTTGCACAGACACAGAATTGTTACTCGCACAGACACAGAATTGTTACTCAGGGCCACAGAATTCATACTCAGGGACAGACAGAATTGTTACTGAGTGCCAGAGAATTGTTACTCAGGGACAGACAGAATTGTTACTGAGTGCCAGAGAATTGTTACTCAGGGACAGACAGAATTGTTACTGAGTGCCAGAGAATTGTTACTCGCACAGACACAAAATTGTTACTTGCACAGACACAGAATTGTTACTCGCACAGACACAGAATTGTTACTGAGTGCCAGAGAATTGTTACTCAGGGACAGACAGAATTGTTACTGAGTGCCAGAGAATTGTTACTCAGGGACAGACAGAATTGTTACTGAGTGCCAGAGAATTGTTACTCAGGGACAGACAGAATTGTTACTGAGTGCCAGAGAATTGTTACTCGCACAGACACAAAATTGTTACTTGCACAGACACAGAATTGTTACTCGCACAGACACAGAATTGTTACTCAGGGCCACAGAATTCATACTCAGGGACAGACAGAATTGTTACTGAGTGCCAGAGAATTGTTACTCAGGGATAGACAGAATTGTTACTGAGTGCCAGAGAATTGTTACTCGCACAGACACAAAATTGTTACTTGCACAGACACAGAATTGTTACTCGCACAGACACAGAATTGTTACTCAGGGCCACAGAATTCATACTCAGGGACAGACAGAATTGTTACTGAGTGCCAGAGAATTGTTACTCAGGGACAGACAGAATTGTTACTGAGTGCCAGAGAATTGTTACTCGCACAGACACAAAATTGTTACTTGCACAGACACAGAATTGTTACTCGCACAGACACAGAATTGTTACTCAGGGCCACAGAATTCATACTCAGGGACAGACAGAATTGTTACTGAGTGCCAGAGAATTGTTACTCAGGGACAGACAGAATTGTTACTGAGTGCCAGAGAATTGTTACTCAGGGACAGACAGAATTGTTACTGAGTGCCAGAGAATTGTTACTCGCACAGACACAAAATTGTTACTTGCACAGACACAGAATTGTTACTCGCACAGACACAGAATTGTTACTCGCACAGACACAGAATTGTTACTCAGGGCCACAGAATTCATACTCAGGGACAGACAGAATTGTTACTGAGTGCCAGAGAATTGTTACTCAGGGACACCTAATCGTTGAATTAAATAGTATGTCAGACAACATGCAGAGGAGTGGCAGAGGAGGCAATGTTTTAGGAGCGAGCAGACGTGGCAGCAGAGGAAGGGGTCGAGGCAGCAGTATTCGCAGCCAGAGGCCAGTGCTCCCGGTGTCATCCAGCGGTCGTGTCTCCACCGACAACCCTGCCGTCATTGATTGGTTGGCTCGGTCGTCTTCCTCTTCCCAGGTCACCTCTGACACCTACAGCCAACGGTCGGTGGGTACGTCAGACACAACCGTTAGTTGGCATGGCCCGGGACCAAGCCCACTGAAATCACGTGTCCTCTACCTGCCCCTGTCCTTTGCTGTTCCCTCACCAAGCGAAGTATCGCATGCTGTGGGCTCAGCCCCACTGTACAGTGAGGAAGAGCTAACAGAGGGCGGTCAGGAACGGGGGGAGACATCGGCCTTTTCAGCAGCCAAGCGAACAAGTACTGGCGAGGAGAGTGGCTCGGTAGCCGGTCTAGAGACAGGTCTGTCTCCTGACCCAGACGCAGCCGAGGGGGCTAGTAGTGAGGCGGAGACCCTACTTGATGATGAGGAGGTTGATCGCACTTGGCAGCCTCGTCGTCATCAGGCAATTTCTTCCGCATCATCAGGAGAAGAGGGTGGCAGCTTGGCAGCGAGCAAAACAGTCGGTGGGTTGCCCAGGAGACAGCAGCAGGGTCGCATCAGTGTCAGTGGAGCCAAACGTCCACGGAGTAGAGCACCAGCTCCACTGCAGCCTACCACCACGGCCAGTAGTGGTGCCGGTGCGCACGGAGGAAGTAGCAGTCAGCCAGTGAAGAGTAGCGGGGGCAAAGTTTCCTACTCGGTGGTGTGGCAATTTTTCCTCAAGCCGCCCGAGGAAGTAAACGTAGCCGTATGTCGACTATGTGGCCAGAAATGCAAGCGTGGCCAGGGGGCCCATGTTGGGACTACAGCGTTGCGTCAGCATATGCAGCGTCACCATTCGGTGGCCTGGGAAAACCGTGATAAACATACGGCGGTTCTGCCTGCCCCAGCCCCCGCTCCATCACCCGCTCCGTTACTTGCTCCGTCACCCGACGTCGTCAATCGCCCTCTATCAGCCAGTCAAGGCTCCAACACCTCTGCTGAGGGGAGTTGTCGCTCATTGGCATCTTCCGCTCGTTCAGATGCTCCTTCTCCTGCTACTCCTCTTCTCGGATTCCGTCAACAGTCTTTCTTGGAATCCGTATCCAAGAGACAACAGTTTGCGAGCACGCACCCGACGGTGCAAAAGCTGAACGTCCTCCTGTCCAAGTTGCTGGTGCTGCAGTCCCTCCCTTTCCAACTGGTGGACTCAGCACCTTTCCGAGAAATGATGGCTTGTGCCGCGCCGCGGTGGAGAGTGCCAAGCCGTCATTTCTTTGCCCAAAAGGCAGTGCCAGCCCTGCATTCACATGTAGAAGAGATGGTGGGCCAGTCTTTGAGCATGTCGGTCTCTGCCAAAGTGCACGGCAGCGCCGACGTGTGGAGCTGTAACTACGGTCAGGGACAGTACATGTCATTTACGGCCCACTGGGTGAACGTGGTGCCGGCACAGCCGCACCAGCAACTTGGACAGGTCACGACGCTTTTGCCTCCACGTTTGCACGTCCTTGGTCCAGCAAGCATGTCCGCCTCTACCACCTCTTTTTCCGCCGTGTCCTCAGCCGCCACCCCCGTGCCAAGTCCCATTACCCGACCGGCATATCACATGTGCAGGGCGCAACGGTGTCACGCTGTGCTGCACCTGGTATGCCTTGGCGAACGTAGTCACACAGGGGAGGAACTGCTGAGTGTAATGAACAGAGAAATCGACAGATGGCTGTCTCCGCGCAAACTAAAAATCGGAACCATGTTGACTGACAACGGAAAGAACATGGTGTCTGCTCTGCGTCAAGGAAGGTTGTGCCATGCGCCATGCATGGCTCACGTGTTCAATCTGGTTGTCAAGCGGTTCCTAAAATCCACCATCCCACTGCAAGACATCCTTAAAATGTCACGTAAACTGTGCATGCATTTCAGCCATTCCTACACCGCAAAGAACACCCTCATTGAGCTGCAGCGGCAGAACGGAATTCCACAGCATCGCCTGATCTGCGACGTTGCAACAAGGTGGAATTCAACCCTACACATGTTAGACCGCCTTTACGAGCAGCGAAAGGCCATCACCGATTTCCTGATGTTACAAGCGGATAAAGGTACTCCCCTGTGTAACTTAGATGTCAGCCATTGGCAGCTCATGCGTGACACCTGCCGCTTGCTCAGGCCCTTTGAGGAGGCCACGCTATTCGTGAGTCGGCAGGACTATGGGATGAACGACGTCATTCCTCTGTTGCACGTCCTGGAACAAATGCTGTTAACAATGGCTGGTCAGGGTGCGGTAGACGTGGCGCACAGATCTCAACGCCACATGACCCCTGTGGGGGCAGGACAGGAAGAAGAGGAGGAGGTAGAGGAGGACATTTGTGCTCAGGAATTATTGAGTGAAATGGGTGGTTTTTCCACTCAGCGGACAGGAGTGGAGGAGCAGGAGCATCTGGTAGAGGAGGAGGAGGAGGAGACAGAGGACCCAGACGCACTGTGGCAGTATGCTGTGGAGATGGAGGCAGGGAGTCCCTCGCATTCCTTGGCACAAATGGCCCATAGCATGCTCGGTTGCTTGCGTAGCGACAGCCGAATAATAACCATCAGACAGAGGGATGACTTTTGGCTGTCCACCTTGTTGGACCCTCGCTACCGGTCCAAAATGGTGGCCTTTTTCACACCTGCTGAGAGGGAGGCCAAAATTACGTACTATAAAAACCACCTATGTAGTCAGTTGGTCTCTGCCTTTGTGCGCCAACGTCCATCCTCAGACACTGTGGGCCCTGTGCGCTCGCGTTCCGCTGGCATGGCAGCAGGGGAGGGGTGGGGTGGTAGGAGCAGTGGCAGCTCCACCAGCAGTGGCTGCCTCAGTCTGCAGTCGATGATGAGTAGCTTTCTTCACCAGCGCAGTGAGGAAACTACTAACCAGCCGCAGCAGCAGCAGCAGCATCAGGTGGACCTGGAGCAGGAGCTCAAACAACAGGCTTGGGCCTACTTGGACAGCACCCTGCCAACCGAGGTAGACAATCCCCTTGACTACTGGGCAACGAAACTTGACCTTTGGCCCCAACTAGCTGAATTTGCCCTTGAAAGGCTGTCATGCCCGGCCAGTAGCGTGGCATCGGAGCGCGTGTTTAGTGCGGCAGGAGGTATTGTAACTCCGCGGAGGACACGACTGTCCACCCAAAGTGTGGAGAGACTCACGTTTGTGAAAATGAATCAGGCGTGGATTAGTCTGGATTTCAAACCACCAGTTCCTGACACAACTGACTAAATCCGCCATGAATCATGCCTCAAACATGTGCCACTTTCAGGTCTCCTCACACTGCTGGTGTGTTAAATTTTTTGACATAGGGTGCAGGCAGATTACGGGCCTCACATAGCTGCTGCCAGGCCCCTAATCTGCCATGGGCCCCTATATACCGCCTCCTCATGCTGCTGCCAAGTCTAGAGTCTCTCATGGGTCCCTGTACGGCCTCCCATTGCTGCTGTCTCCATCGCCACACTCTGCTGCCATGTGCCACTTTCAGGTCTCTTCACACTGCTGGTGTGTTAAATTTTTTGACATAGGGTGCAGGCAGATTACGGGCCTCACATAGCTGCTGCCAGGCCCCTAATCTGCCATGGGCCCCTATATACCGCCTCCTCATGCTGCTGCCAAGTCCAGAGTCTCTCATGGGTCCCTGTACGGCCTCCCATTGCTGCTGTCTCCATCGCCACACTCTGCTGCCATGTGCCACTTTCAGGTCTCTTCACACTGCTGGTGTGTTAAATTTTTTGACATAGGGTGCAGGCAGATTACAGGCCTCACATAGCTGCTGCCAGGCCCCTAATCTGCCATGGGCCCCTATATACCGCCTCCTCATGCTGCTGCCAAGTCTAGAGTCTCTCATGGGTCCCTGTACGGCCTCCCATTGCTGCTGTCTCCATCGCCACACTCTGCTGCCATGTGCCACTTTCAGGTCTCTTCACACTGCTGGTGTGTTAAATTTTTTGACATAGGGTGCAGGCAGATTACGGGCCTCACATAGCTGCTGCCAGGCCCCTAATCTGCCATGGGCCCCTATATACCGCCTCCTCATGCTGCTGCCAAGTCTAGAGTCTGTCATGGGTCCCTGTACGGCCTCCCATTGCTGCTGTCTCCATCGCCACACTCTGCCATGTGCCACTTTCAGGTCTCTTCACACTGCTGGTGTGTTTAATTTTTTGACATAGGGTGCAGGCAGATTACGGGCCTCACATAGCTGCTGCCAGGCCCCTAATCTGCCATGGGCCCCTATATACCGCCTCCTCATGCTGCTGCCAAGTCTAGAGTCTGTCATGGGTCCCTGTACGGCCTCCCATTGCTGCTGTCTCCATCGCCACACTCTGCCATGTGCCACTTTCAGGTCTCTTCACACTGCTGGTGTGTTTAATTTTTTGACATAGGGTGCAGGCAGATTACGGGCCTCACATAGCTGCTGCCAGGCCCCTAATCTGCCATGGGCCCCTATATACCGCCTCCTCATGCTGCTGCCAAGTCTAGAGTCTCTCATGGGTCCCTGTACGGCCTCCCATTGCTGCTGTCTCCATCGCCACACTCTGCTGCCATGTGCCACTTTCAGGTCTCTTCACACTGCTGGTGTGTTAAATTTTTTGACATAGGGTGCAGGCAGATTACGGGCCTCACATAGCTGCTGCCAGGCCCCTAATCTGCCATGGGCCCCTATATACCGCCTCCTCATGCTGCTGCCAAGTCCAGAGTCTCTCATGGGTCCCTGTACGGCCTCCCATTGCTGCTGTCTCCATCGCCACACTCTGCTGCCATGTGCCACTTTCAGGTCTCTTCACACTGCTGGTGTGTTAAATTTTTTGACATAGGGTGCAGGCAGATTACAGGCCTCACATAGCTGCTGCCAGGCCCCTAATCTGCCATGGGCCCCTATATACCGCCTCCTCATGCTGCTGCCAAGTCTAGAGTCTCTCATGGGTCCCTGTACGGCCTCCCATTGCTGCTGTCTCCATCGCCACACTCTGCTGCCATGTGCCACTTTCAGGTCTCTTCACACTGCTGGTGTGTTAAATTTTTTGACATAGGGTGCAGGCAGATTACGGGCCTCACATAGCTGCTGCCAGGCCCCTAATCTGCCATGGGCCCCTATATACCGCCTCCTCATGCTGCTGCCAAGTCTAGAGTCTGTCATGGGTCCCTGTACGGCCTCCCATTGCTGCTGTCTCCATCGCCACACTCTGCCATGTGCCACTTTCAGGTCTCTTCACACTGCTGGTGTGTTTAATTTTTTGACATAGGGTGCAGGCAGATTACGGGCCTCACATAGCTGCTGCCAGGCCCCTAATCTGCCATGGGCCCCTATATACCGCCTCCTCATGCTGCTGCCAAGTCTAGAGTCTGTCATGGGTCCCTGTACGGCCTCCCATTGCTGCTGTCTCCATCGCCACACTCTGCCATGTGCCACTTTCAGGTCTCTTCACACTGCTGGTGTGTTTAATTTTTTGACATAGGGTGCAGGCAGATTACGGGCCTCACATAGCTGCTGCCAGGCCCCTAATCTGCCATGGGCCCCTATATACCGCCTCCTCATGCTGCTGCCAAGTCTAGAGTCTCTCATGGGTCCCTGTACGGCCTCCCATTGCTGCTGTCTCCATCGCCACACTCTGCTGCCATGTGCCACTTTCAGGTCTCTTCACACTGCTGGTGTGTTAAATTTTTTGACATAGGGTGCAGGCAGATTACGGGCCTCACATAGCTGCTGCCAGGCCCCTAATCTGCCATGGGCCCCTATATACCGCCTCCTCATGCTGCTGCCAAGTCTAGAGTCTCTCATGGGTCCCTGTACGGCCTCCCATTGCTGCTGTCTCCATCGCCACACTCTGCTGCCATGTGCCACTTTCAGGTCTCTTCACACTGCTGGTGTGTTAAATTTTTTGACATAGGGTGCAGGCAGATTACGGGCCTCACATAGCTGCTGCCAGGCCCCTAATCTGCCATGGGCCCCTATATACCGCCTCCTCATGCTGCTGCCAAGTCCAGAGTCTCTCATGGGTCCCTGTACGGCCTCCCATTGCTGCTGTCTCCATCGCCACACTCTGCTGCCATGTGCCACTTTCAGGTCTCTTCACACTGCTGGTGTGTTAAATTTTTTGACATAGGGTGCAGGCAGATTACAGGCCTCACATAGCTGCTGCCAGGCCCCTAATCTGCCATGGGCCCCTATATACCGCCTCCTCATGCTGCTGCCAAGTCTAGAGTCTCTCATGGGTCCCTGTACGGCCTCCCATTGCTGCTGTCTCCATCGCCACACTCTGCTGCCATGTGCCACTTTCAGGTCTCTTCACACTGCTGGTGTGTTAAATTTTTTGACATAGGGTGCAGGCAGATTACGGGCCTCACATAGCTGCTGCCAGGCCCCTAATCTGCCATGGGCCCCTATATACCGCCTCCTCATGCTGCTGCCAAGTCTAGAGTCTGTCATGGGTTCCTGTACGGCCTCCCATTGCTGCTGTCTCCATCGCCACACTCTGCCATGTGCCACTTTCAGGTCTCTTCACACTGCTGGTGTGTTTAATTTTTTGACATAGGGTGCAGGCAGATTACGGGCCTCACATAGCTGCTGCCAGGCCCCTAATCTGCCATGGGCCCCTATATACCGCCTCCTCATGCTGCTGCCAAGTCTAGAGTCTGTCATGGGTCCCTGTACGGCCTCCCATTGCTGCTGTCTCCATCGCCACACTCTGCCATGTGCCACTTTCAGGTCTCTTCACACTGCTGGTGTGTTTAATTTTTTGACATAGGGTGCAGGCAGATTACGGGCCTCACATAGCTGCTGCCAGGCCCCTAATCTGCCATGGGCCCCTATATACCGCCTCCTCATGCTGCTGCCAAGTCTAGAGTCTGTCATGGGTCCCTGTACGGCCTCCCATTGCTGCTGTCTCCATCGCCACACTCTGCCATGTGCCACTTTCAGGTCTCTTCACACTGCTGGTGTGTTTAATTTTTTGACATAGGGTGCAGGCAGATTACGGGCCTCACATAGCTGCTGCCAGGCCCCTAATCTGCCATGGGCCCCTATATACCGCCTCCTCATGCTGCTGCCAAGTCCAGAGTCTCTCATGGGTCCCTGTACGGCCTCCCATTGCTGCTGTCTCCATCGCCACACTCTGCTGCCATGTGCCACTTTCAGGTCTCTTCACACTGCTGGTGTGTTAAATTTTTTGACATAGGGTGCAGGCAGATTACGGGCCTCACATAGCTGCTGCCAGGCCCCTAATCTGCCATGGGCCCCTATATACCGCCTCCTCATGCTGCTGCCAAGTCCAGAGTCTCTCATGGGTCCCTGTACGGCCTCCCATTGCTGCTGTCTCCATCGCCACACTCTGCTGCCATGTGCCACTTTCAGGTCTCTTCACACTGCTGGTGTGTTAAATTTTTTGACATAGGGTGCTGGCAGATTACGGGCCTCCCATTGCTGCTGCCAGACATGTAATCTGCCATGGGCCCCCGTACCGACTCCTCATGCTGTGACGTTGCAACAAGGTGTAATTCAACCCTACATATGTTAGACCGCCTTTACGAACAGCTAAAGTCCATCACAGATTTCCTGATGTTAAAAGCGGATAAAGGTACTCCCTGTGTAACTTAGATGTCAGCCATTGTCAGCTCATGTGTGACACCTGCGCTTGCTCAGGCCCTTTGAGGAGGCCACGCTATTCGTGAGTCGGCAGGACTATGGGATGAATGAGGTCAAATCGGCCATGGGCCCCCGTACCGCCTGTTCACGCTGATGCTGGTCCCACAGTGTGACCTGGGTCCCTGTACGGCCTCCCATTGCTTCCACTCTGCCATGTGCCACTTTGAAATCTCCTCACACTCCTGCGGTTGTCCATTTTGTCATAGGTTGCTGGCAGATTACAGGCCTTCCATAGGTGCCACCAAGCCCCATATCGGCCATGGGCCCCCGTACCGCCTGGTCACGCTGCTGCTGGGCCCACAGTGTGACCTGGGTCCCTGTACCGCCTCCCATTGCTCCCACTCTGCCATGTGCCACTTTCAGGTCTCCTCACGCTCCTGCTGGTTTCCATTGTGTCATAGGTTGCTGTATGGCCTCCCATTGCTGCTGCCTCCACCGCCACACTGTGGCTCCAAACACTGGTTTTGGCCCCGTGACTGGCCAAAGGAGTGAAGTGTGCAGTGATTCTAAGATCGACGGCACTCATCTGCATGTCATACTGACAGACAGTATTATTTCTCTTCCCCAGCAGACTCCAAGGGCATTTAAATTAAAGGTACAGTGTTCTGCACTAATATTAAGTCTCTCTGAAGCCTAGAAACACCCTTTTTTAAGTTAAATTCACAGCGAATTTATTCGACTCGAATCGAATATTGTCCACGAATTCGCCGAATCAGTCGAATCGAATTTTTCATTTCTTCGCTCATCTCTAATAGTCATCATCAGCTCTGTAAAAGCCCAAATTACAAGTATACCAAGCAGTGCCAACATAAAATCAAACTGAATGTTCCCCTCCTCAACAGGAGGGAGTCTTAGAATCCCAAACCTGTAAACAATGAGGCAAGTAGCCATGGGGGTTTACCCATGCAAAAAATGTGTAGGAGTAGAACACAAGTCAATTGGACCGCATATAGCTTGTAGTGTAAAAAAGAAACAGCTTTAAGGTATAGTCCAGTATCAACCAAGTCCAGGAAGCTCCATTGCTGGCTAAAGCTGGCTAAGATGCAACATCAGGAACCACGAGTGTGCAGCCTACACGATACTGTAAGATCTGGAGATGAAAACACTGTAGACACAATGGCGGTACTGTCAAGAAAGCACCCAGCCACATCCTGATAGATATCTGGGCTGCAGAGACTCCTGGTCAGAAAGCAACAAAAAGTCATAAAGCAATAAGAAAAGCGAAAAAAGTACTTGAGGGTGAAAAGCACCTTAGGAAGGCACCTGGGACTCCATACATTAGGAACTGAGAAAGGGATCAGCACTCTGGTCATTGTTTCCCCAGCCATGAGGCTGCTTCCTCCAGGATGGTGAAGAACCTTGTATTCTCATCATCATGGATCCTCAGTTTGGAGGGGTTCAACATGCTGTATGCAATGCCCTTGGCTCGCAGCTTCATTTTACACCCCATCAAAGGAGCAGTATTGGCATTGAGTATCAACTGAATAATCCAGGAACAGCATTAGCTTGGCATTTTCAAAGTGGAGTTCCCCCTGTTTTCTGATTTCTTGCAAGGCCAAGTCCCGGGTTCTGTAGTTCAAAAACCTGAAAATGAAGGTGCACGGCAGAGCAATTGGTGGGCCATAGCTGGTATACGGTTGGCCCTCTCAACTGCAAACATACCAGGATATCTAGCCTTAGGCAGAGGGTGCATAGCAGGCGTTTGGTGAAACTTGGCATGTCATCCCCTTCCACCCCCTCTGGGAGACCCACTATACGCAAGTTATTTCTTCGGCATCGGTTTTCGGCGTCTTCAGAGTGGGCCCCAAGGGATTTTACCTTAAGTCGTAGGGTATGCACTGCAGCCGAGGCCTCGTGGGTAGAATCCTCCATGTCTTTCACCCTTTGCTTGGCTGGATGGGGGTAGATCAGCCAACTGCTCTACTGTCTTGGTAGCCATATCTGTTCAGTCCTAAGAGCAAGATGGCATGGTTCTGAAGGACATCCGTGGGATTCCTGTGGGTTTGGTTTTGGGCATCCCTGGCCAGAGCAGCATCACCTCCTGGAAGCCTGCAGACGTCCTTTCACTGTCTTCTGAAAAAAAGAGATCCACTGCGGACCGCTGCTAGTGTGAAAGGAACCTTAAAATTGAAACTTTGTCTTTTCATTTGGGAGTAGGTTATTTTGCACAGTAGAGTAGGGACTGAGTAGATCTCTTTGATCTACTCTCGTGTGCTAGAAATGTAAGGGTGTATAGTAGTGTGCAGGACAGACAGTAAAAAAGTAGATTTAGCAGGAGTTTCCAACTATTCTCTACTGTATCCAAAATTAAAAAAAATATTGCTTTGAATATAATTTTAAATATACTTTTTCCATTTTATTTAGTGGGAGCACGTGTACCAGTCAATTTGTAATCATGTACCTGATGTGGACTAGCAATGCGAATGTTAGTGCAGGCACCCAAGTTCCCTCCGTTATTGTCTAAAGCACCCTGGGACCTGTGAAACTTGGGGTGTTGTAATATTCTAATGTGGAATACAAAAGGGAAGCAAATACTTGGCCCCACCCCTACTGCCTTTACTGCCAAAGTAGACCCTTGCCTATGGACAGCTAAGTAGTAATGTGACCACATGTTTTATTCCATGGTAAATAGAAATACAGTGATCTCAGCTTTTTTTACAATCTGTCACAATATCCAAGTCAGTTTAAGAACAGTAGAAAAAAATGTGTTTTTAAACTATATATATATCTTGGCATGGGGTAATGTTCTAGGCTCCAGTAATGTAAATCCAATTCTGGAAGCCAGCCATCACATTGATGGAACCAGAACAGCAGGAAGAGGCAGGGATAAGCTCTGGCTTCCTAGTTGCTGCTAGTATTTGCATATTAGAGAGACTCCAATTCCAGGATTCCTGGATATGCAAACCCTTATGGGGGGATTCTCATGTAGCTTACATTGGGGTGGGGAAAGTACAGGTACATTTGGAAGTCTTTGCTGATTTTTTTTATTTTTTCTTCAATTTGTTCTTCAATTTCATTAAGTATAGTACTTCTTTTCATAATCTCTTTACTGTGTCCTTCAGAGTTCACTAGTTGCCATACACTGTTGTACATATTCAGTTTAAAGGACCAGAATCCTGAAACAAATTCTGATACATTCACAAGTGTCCATCAGCAATCACTGCAGGTAATTGCTGGCTGTGCGAATAGCTGTGGCCACTTACACTCTGTCAACGGGATCGTTGGCCACAGATAGTCACTCACAAGTGTCAAATACAGCTGCAGGTTTCAGTAGATTTGCACTGGAGCAAAACATCCCACATTGCTAGCTGCTTTCTAACCCTAGCTATGAGGTCAGAACTGTACTCCTTCACCTCCTGCCACAGCCAACAGCTAGGAAGGAGATGGCTGCTTCACAACTGCTGCTTGTCTCAGTTCAGAGCACTTTCTTGAGACCAGCATTGGCCAGAGGAAATGCCCCCAGTTTGTAACTGGACAATGAGGCAGTACAGTGAATCTTCTTAGCTCTTGGACTGACTGGCTCTTTGTATTGCTTCTTCTTCTCACACTCCAGCTCTGCTGTACAGGGACTTAAAGTGGTTGTAAAGGCTCAAGGTTTCTGAGCATCAGCTACCCCAGCTCCCCGAATACTCACCTAAGCCCCCTTTTGATCCAGCGATGTGGACTGGAGTCTTGGCAATCCCGAGACTCCCTCTCCTCATTGGCTGAGACAGAAGCTGTCAATCGCAGCCAGTGAGCCAATGAGACGAAAGAGGGGACGGGGCCAAGCCACAGCTCCGTGTGTAAATTGACACATGGAGCAGTGGGTGCCCCCATAGTAAGCTGCTTACTGTGTGGGCCCCGAACAGGAGTGAGGGTCCACTAGCGCTGGCAGGGAACCCAAAAAGAGGAGGATCCGGGTTGCTCTGTGCAAAACCATTGCGGTGAGCAGATAAGAAGGATGTGTTGGTTATTTTTTTTTAAATGTAAGCCTTTAATATCACTTTTAACTATTTTTATTTAAAAAATGTTTGAATGTTTAATGATGTATCAATGAATACAGGGCTGCATTTATTTGTACCTCTTATATATAAGAACACATCTGGATCCCCCATCTTTTGATTAAAAACAAATATAAATAATCTTACTCATCAGAAGAACAGTATTTGCTAGTCTGCAATGTCTAGCCAGCCCGCATGCTGCTGTCAGAACTTATTTTCGGATAGACGTCACAAAGGCACACACGTGAAAATTGCCAGAAGGCGATGAAAAAAATCCCTAGCAAAGTCACATCTTGCGATGACCTGAGCAGACACAGAAACTTCTCTGGGGCGAAATGTGTGTTTCTGAACCTGAGATCTGGAAGACACAGCAAATGATAAGAAGATGACATGGAATTCTGTTTGTGTACGGATTTGGAGAAAAAAGAATTGTTTACTGAAATGTACTAAACATGACAAGCCATTGTTTCATAAAAATGACACATGGAAAAAGCAATGGCTAGATCTTCACTCTTATGCTCCCCTAATTTTCTGTTTTGGTTCTGTCATTTAGTCACGGGTCACACCACTGCGATTTAACAACAATTTCTTGCAATTTGCAGTGTGATTTTCATTATATTCTATGTATGTGAAATTGCAACAAAACTACAGAAAAAGTAATGCAAGAACTACTTTAGAAATCACGCTGCAGCAAATCGTACATGTTCAGATACTGACATTCACATTCATTACATGAAATTTCAGGTGCAATTTCAATTCCCAAATCGCACCTGAAATCGCATCAGTATGACTGGGCAATAAATTTAGATTTCACCTGATTTAGTAAAGCAGAAGCCAGCAAAACCAAATCACAATATTAGCATGAAAAGTACTTCTTTCTGGGGTTGAGCCAGGGGTTGGACCGAGATTAGGCTGTTCAGAGGTGTGGCGTATGGCTAAACGAAATGGGTATTGGGTGGAGCTGAACAACCGACTACAACAGGAAGATGAACTTTCAGCAGCCAAATAACTACCACTGCTAAATGTGACAGCTTCCTGCTCAGGGCTCCTTGGTTATTAGGTAAATGGCGACAGTCAATGTTCTTACAACCAGTGTTGTACCCCCACCGAGTCCATTCCGATGAATGTAAATAAACAATAAAAACTTGCCCTCCAGAGGATTTACCCCCCTTCCTGACCAGGACATTTTTTGCAATATGGCGTTGCGTTACTTTAACTGACAATTGTGCGGTCATGCAACGCTGCACACAAATTAAATTTATGTCCTTTTTTTCCCACAAATGAAGCTGTCTTTTGGTGGTATTTGATTGACTCTGCGTTTTAATTTTTTGCGCAATAAACAAAAAAGACCGATAAATTTGAGGAAAAAAAAACAATATTTTTGACTTTTTGCTATTAAACATGTCCAGTAAAAAAATTTAAAAAATCAAATTTCATCATAAATTTAGGCCAAAATGTTTTCTGTGACATGTCTTTGCTAAAAAAAATCCCAATACGTGTAAATTAATTGGTTTACGTGAAAGTTATAGTGTCTGCAAATGGTGGTATATATACTGGAATTTCTTTTTATATATATATATATATATATATATATACAGTCAGGTCCATAAATATTGGGACATCGACACAATTCTAACATTTTTGGCTCTATACACCACCACAATGGATTTGAAATGAAACGAACAAGATGTGCTTTAACTGCAGACTGTCAGCTTTAATTTGAGGGTATTTACATCCAAATCAGGTGAACGGTGTAGGAATTACAACAGTTTGCATATGTGCCTCCCACTTGGTAAGGGACCAAAAGTAATGGGACAATTGGCTTCTCAGCTGTTCTATGGCCAGGTGTATGTTATTCCCTCATTATCCCAATTACAATGAGCAGATAAAAGGTCCAGAGTTCATTTCAAGTGTGCTATATGCATTTGGAATCTGTTGCTGTCAACTCTCAAGATGAGATCCAAAGAGCTATCACTATCAGTGAAGCAAGCCATCATTAGGCTGAAAAAACAAAACAAACCCATCAGAGAGATAGCAAAAACATTAGGTGTGGCCAAAACAACTGTTTGGAACATTCCTAAAAAGAAGGAACGCACCGGTGAGCTCAGCAACACCAAAGGACCTGGAAGACCACAGAAAACAACTGTGGTGGATGACCAAAGAATTCTTTCCCTGGTGAAGAAAACACCCTTCACAACAGTTGGCCAGATCTAGAACACTCTCCAGGAGGTAGGTGTATGTGTGTCAAAGTCAACAATCAAGAGAAAACTTCACCAGACTGAATACAGAGGGTTCACCACAAGATGTAAACCATTGGTGAGCCTCAAAAACAGGAAGGCCAGATTAGAGTTTGCCAAACGACATCTAAAAAACCCTTCACAGTTCTGGAACAACATCCTATGGACAGATGAGACCAAGATCAACTTGTACCAGAGTGATGGGAAGAGAAGAGTATGGAGAAGGAAAGGAACTGCTCATGATCCTAAGCATACCACCTCATCAGTGAAGCATGGTGGTGGTAGTGTCATGGCGTGGGCATGTATGGCTGCCAGTGGAACTGGTTCTCTTGTATTTATTGATGATGTGACTGCTGAGAAAAGCAGCCGGATGAATTCTGAAGTGTTTCTGGCAATATTATCTGCTCATATTCAGCCAAATGCTTCAGAACTCATTGGACGCCGCTTCACAGTGCAGATGGACAATGACCCAAAGTATACTGCAAAAGCAACCAAAGAGTTTTTTAAGGGAATAAAGTGGATTGTTATGCAATGGCCAAGTCAATCACCTGACCTGAATCCGATTGAGCATGCATTTCACTTGCTGAAGACAAAACTGAAGGGAAAATGCCCCAAGAACAAGCAGGAACTGAAGACAGTTGCAGTAGAGGCCTGGCAGAGCATCACCAGGGATGAAACCCAGTGTCTGGTGATGTCTATGCGTTCCAGACTTCAGGCTGTAATTGACTGCAAAGGATTTGCAACCAAGTATTAAAAAGTGAAATTTTGATTTATGATTATTATTCTGTCCCATTACTTTTGGTCCCTTACCAAGTGGGAGGCACATATGCAAACTGTTGTAATTCCTACACTGTTCACCTGATTTGGATGTAAATACCCTCAAATTAAAGCTGACAGTCTGCAGTTAAAGCACATCTTGTTCGTTTCATTTCAAATCCATTGTGGTGGTGTATAGAGCCAAAAATGTTAGAATTGTGTCGATGTCCCAATATTTATGGACCTGACTGTATATATATACTAGTAATGGCAGGGATCAGCAACTTCTAGCAGGACTGCGGCAGGCATTCTGACACTGGGGGGAACTGACTAACTGCCACTAACATCCCCAGTGACACTAATACAATCATCAGTGCCAATAAAAAGCACTGACACTGTACTAATGACATTGGGCTGGAAGGGTTAACATCTGGGCCAATCAAAGGGTTAACTGTGTGCTGTTTTATTGTGTGCTATGTGTGTGTTTTACTGTGTAAGCACACTGCTTTGTATTGCTATACAGAGCAATACAAAGCAGCGTGCTGGAGCTGACAAGGGAGAGATCAGTATTGTTTACATACAGACCTCTCCCCTGTCAGTGATACTCGGCGATCGCTGGGTGCCGGTGGGGAATCTCCATCCGGGACCTGGTAATCGACAGCTGTAGCCCCCTACCTGGAAATGCAAAATCACATATATATATATATACGTGATTTAAGTGATTTTGCGCAGGCCTGCCGCCCTGTAGCTGTTTTTCTGCTGTAGGGAGCTGGGCAAGCGGTGAAGGTCTCCCCCAGATTCCATACCAGACTCTAAGGGTCGTGTTTATGTAGTCAATGATGTCACTTGGAAGATTTTGCCCCTTTGTTTATATTCCACAGGGGGGCTGGGAGTGGCAAGCAGTTGTTTGGAGCTGATCATGTTGGCAGTCGGCAGGTTTTTCTTTCAGTGGGCATTGAATTGAATTGTGTATGTGTGGCTCTGCTAATAGATGTATCAAACCCGTGTGTCAGTCAATCCTCTTTAAACTCAAAAATAGCAGCTTTTCTCTCTAAGGGTATCTTGGCAGCTCATGAGTCTCTCCTTGCTTTTCAGTGCGCATTGTTCATTGTAGGTGATGTGGATCTGCATTGCTGGACAGATTGATTGACAATGGATTGACATTGTGGGACATTATTTGGGGATTTTTATTTTCCGATAAAGGACAAAAGATGTGTTTTTTTTTCAACTATTTATATTTTTTGTGACTATGTACAGGTAACCTGTACCCCTTACTCATGCACGTAGGGTGGACTGGTATGTGTGGGCCCCCTTAGGAGTCATGCTCAGTGGACTTTTAAAAAAAATGCTGATTTTACAAGCTTTTGGCATTTTTTTAGCATAGGCATTTACAAGCACATTAGAAGAGCAGCTTTTGGGCAGAAAAAACACTTGATATGCCTAAATGTTAGATGCATTGAGCATTCATTCATTCCAATGGCCAGAATAAATTATTATTCTGGCAAATGAAATCTATAAATGCTCACACACTTGATGTGTCTAAACAAGAGTAAACGTGTGCATGTGTGCCTTAGGCACGTTTTTTTCACCACTTGCCCTCCAGAGGATTTACCCCCTTTCCTGACCAGGCCATTTTTTGTGATATGGCTCTGTTTTACTTTAACTGACAATTGCGCGGTCATGCAAACTATGTACATAAATTAAATTTATGTCCTTTTTCCCCACAAATAGAGCTTTCTTTCGTTGGTATTTGATCACCTCTGCGGTTTTTATTTTTTGCGCTATAAACAAAAAAAGACCGACAATTTAAAAAAAAAACAAAACAATATTTTTTACTTTTTGCTATAAAACATATCCAATCAAAAAATTTTAAGAATCACATTTCTTGATAAATTTAGGCCAAAATGTATTCTGCTACATGTCTTCGCTAAAAAAAAATTCCAATACATGTAAATTAATTGGTTTACGGGAAAGTTATAGCTTCTACAAATGATGGTATATATACTGGAATTTTTATTTTTATTTTTTCTATACTAGTAATGGCAGCAATCAGTGACTTATAGGACTGCAGCAGGCATTCTGACACTGGGTGGGAACTGACTAACTGCTACTGACATCCCCAGTGACACCAATACAGTGATCAGTGCTAATAAAAAGCACTGACACTGTACTAATGACACTGGGCAGGAAGGGTTAACATCTGGGGCAATCAAAGGGTTAGCTGTGTGCTGTGTGTGTTTTATTATTATTATACAGTATTTATAAAGCGCCAACAGTTCGCTCAGCGCTGTACATTACAATGGGAGACAGAACATGTGACAGTACAATAACAATACAATGTGATACACGAGGGGTTCGAGGGCCCTGCTCTTTCGAGCTCACAATCTAGGAGTTTTACTACAGAGGCATGCTGCTGTGTATTTCTCTGCTGTGCAAAGAGATACAAAGCAGCATGTCTTTGCTGACAGGAGAGAGACCTGTGTTGTTTACACACAGGTCTCTCCCTGTCTGCTTTACCTGATGATCGCTGGCTGAGATCCGGTGATTGACATCCCTAGCTGCTATTGGTAGGGCGACAAGTGCGCGCGTATGTAAACGTGATTGGTATTTCCGGGTAGGGTGCCTCCCTGTAAATTTAAATCATGTATATATATGTGATTTTGTGCAGCTCTGTCACCCTGTAGCAGTGCTTCTGCTATAGGGTGGCAGGCAAGCGCTTAAGCTGATTTTTCTGCCAGAAGTAAAAGGAATTCTGAGGAAAAATTAAAATGCCCAGTGTACATGGACCCTTATTTTTAAAGGGAGCTTCCAGATTCCGAAAAGCACCCTGCTCGCAGTACCCTCCCCATGTTAAGGGCATGTGGCCTGGTATGGTTTAGGGGGGGGCGCACAGTTGTCCCCCCTCTTAGCTGGTCAGCTAGGCTGCATGCTTGGATAAAGGTCTGGTATGGATTCTGGGGTGATGTTGTGAATTTTTGCCTTTATTTGTTTGCTTGGGGGTTACCCTTAAAAACCACCATTTTGTTTGTGGGGAAGTCCCCCAAAAGGAAGTATCTAGAAGCTGTCATTTAACAGCATTTTTTTTCTTTGGAAATGTCAGTTTTGCTGTAGTAGGTTGTATACACTATAGAGAGGGGCCACGTTACTGGCAAGTTCAGGGCATCCCCAGGCATGTTATATAAAGGAATTTTGCATTATTAATATTGCCATTTAAACATTAATAAAATCACTGATTCTGGTTAAAAAAACATTTTTTTTGCTTTTGTACATGTTCCCCTAGGGCAGTGCCCAGCCCACCCTCTCCCCCTCCATGCCCTTTTTTTGACAATCAACTGCCTATTAAGCCTGTACAATATCCATTAGTGGGTTTTTTTTACATTCAGCTCTTATTAAATGATTATTTTTAACGTAAGCAGTGTAAGTAACAGAAGTTGTTTGGGAAAGGGAGAAGAAGCACAAGGAGTCAATGGTAAGTAATTCAGTACTTTTGTGCTAACATGTTGATAGGTGGAGAGAGCAGAGGACAGAGAGATACACTCATCATTGTGCTGCTTCTCCTTTCACCGTCCAAGTACAGGCTGGGGGAAGGAGAAGAGCTGTTAGGCTTCATATACACGAGCAGCTCCTAAACTCGAGTTTAGGAGCTTTTGGCATTTTTCTCCTAAGCTCCTAAACTCAACTCCAAGAAAGTCTATGTGTCCATGTACACATAGGCTTTTAGCAGAGTTTAGGAGCTGCCACGTTTAGTTGAAGTTAAACCTCCCTCTCCTGAACGCATAAGAATCATGTTCAGGATAGGAATGTTTTGACCGCCAACTGCAGGGAAAATGCAAACCGCAGCAAAATGCGGCAACCGCAGTACCGCGTTTTTGCCTTGATTTGCACTTTTCATGGGCGACGATCAGGGTGTACATGAAGCCTTAGACTAACTGAACTGCAACAGAGAAAATTGAGGTCTCCTGTCTTGTCAGATAGGACTATTCTTTATGGCAGAGTTGTGTAAGTCTCAGGACTGGATGGACTGAACTACAATTTCTTTGGCAGCTAAAACAGCTTATTGTATTTCATCTGTTTTTCATCTGTCCATTCAGCTTTATGGGTAGGGTTGGGTTAGGCAAAGGTTACAAGATACCTGTCAGGATAGGAATATGAGAGCTCCTTTTGCTAACTTGTTTTGAATTAAATACTTATTACTACTCAAAGTTGCTGATTTAGAGCATATATATATATATATGTATGTACAGTACACTATATTGTCAAAAGTATTGGGACACCCCTCCAAATCATTGGATTCAGATGTTCCAATCACCTGCAATGCCACAGGTGTATAAAATCAAGTACCTAGGCATGCAGACTGCTTCTACAAACATTTGTGAAAGAATGGGTCGCTCTCAGGAGCTCAGTGAATTCAAGCGTGGTACAGTGATAGGTTGTCACCTGTGCAATAAGTCCATCCGTGAAATTTCCTTGCTTCTAAATATTCCACGCTCAACTGTCAGTGGTATTATAACAAAGTGGAAGCAACTGGGAACAACAGCAACTCAGCCAGAAAGTTGTAGGCCACGTAAAATGACAGAGTGGGGTCAGCGCATGCTAAAGCGCACAGTGCGCAGAAGTCACCAACTGTCTGCAGAGTCAATAGTTAAAGACCTCCAAACTTCATGTGGCCTTCAGATTAGCACAACAACAGTGTGTAGAGAGTTTTATGAAATGGGTTTCCGTGGCTCAGCAGCTGCATCCAAGCCTTACATCACCAAGGGCAATACAAAGCTTTGGATGCAGTGGCGTAAAGCATGCTGTCACTGGACTGTAGAGCAGTGGAACCGTGTTCTCTGGAGTGACGAATCACACCTCTCTGTCTGGCAATCTGATGGACGTGTCTGGGTTTGGCAGCTGCCAGGGTCACGGTACTTACCTGACTGCATTGTGCCAAATGTAATGTTTGGTGGGGGAGGTTATGGTGTGGGGTTCCTTTTCAGGAGTTGGGCTTGGCCCCTTTGTTCAAGTGAAGGGAACTCTTAAGGCGTCAGCATGCCAAGACATTTTGGACAATTTGATGCTTCCAACTTTATGGGAACAGTTTGGGGATGGCCCCTTCCTGTTCCAACATGACTGCCCACCAGTGCACAAGGCAAGGTCCATAGAGACATGGATGAGTGAGTTTGGGGTGGAGTAACTTGACTGGCCTGCACAGAGTCCTGACCCCAACCTGATAGAACACCTTTGGGATGAATTAGTGCAGAGACTACGAGCCAGGCCTTCTCATCCGACATCAGTGCCTGACCTCACAAATGTGCTTCTGGAAGAATGGTTAAACATTCCCATAGACACCCTCCTAAACCTTGTGGACAGCCTTCCCAGAAAAGTTGAACCTGTTATAGCTGCAAAAGGTATATATACAGTGCCTTGAAAAAGTATTCATACCCCTTGAAATTTTCCACATTTTGTCATGTTACAACCAAAAACGTAAATGTATATTATTGGGATTTTATGTGATAGACCAACACAAAGTGGCACATAATTGTGAATTAAAAGGAAAATGATAGTTTAACATTTTTTTTTTACAAATAAATATCTGAAAAGTGTGGCGTGCATTTGTATTCAGCCCCCTTTACTCTGATACTCCTAACTAAAATCCAGTGGAACCAATTGCCTTCAGAAATCACCTGATTAGTAAATAGAGTACACCTGTAATTTAATCTCAGTATAAATACAGCTGTTCTGTGAAGCCCTCAGAGGTTTGTTAGAGAACATTAGTGAACAAACAGCATCATGAAGGCCAAGGAACACACCAGACAGGTCAGGGATAAAGTTGTGGAGAAGTTTAAAGCAGGGCTAGGTTAAAAAAATATCCCAAGCTTTGAACATCTCATGGAGCACTGTTCAATCTGTCATCCAAAAATGGAAATTGTATGGCACAACTGTAAATCTACCAAGACATGGCCATCCACCTAAACTGACAGGCTGGGCAAGGAGAGCATTACTCAGAGAAGCAGCCAAGAGACCCATGGTAACTCTGGAGGAGCTGCAGAGATCCACAGCTCAGGTGGGAGAATCTGTCTACAGGGCAACTATTAGTCGTGCACTCCACAAATCTGGCCTTTATGGAAGAGTGACAAGAAGAAAGCCATTGTTGAAATGAAAGCCATAAGAAGTTTGATTTGTAATTTGCAAGAAGCCACGTGGGGGACACAGAAAACGTGGAACAAGGTGCTCTGGTCAGATGAGAAATAAATTGAACTTTTTGGCCTAAAAGCAAAACGCTATATGTGGCAGAAAACTAACACTGCACATCACCCTGAACACACCATTCCTACCATGAAACATGGTGGTGGCAGAATAATGTTTTCCCGCTTTTTCCCACGTTTGCATTTTTAGAGGTTTTTTTGACCCAAAGAAAAGGGTTTTTTTTGGGCATTTTACTGCATTTTGCCACGTTTTTCAGCATTAGAGCGTTGTTACAGCTAAAAAACTCCTCTAGAAACCCACTCGTTTTATTTTTTTTTTCAAGACAAAATATGTCACAGCCAGAAAACATTGATTCCAGTCTATGTGTGCATGGATACATAGGATAACATGCTGGGGGGTTTACTGACTGTATAAAAAAAACCGTCAAAAGCCAACAACTGCAGCTGTAAAAATGTCCAGTGTGCATGAGGGCTAAAGCTGAACTCCAGGCACTGAATTCACTTTGTGGGCAACAGATGCCTTTTGTAAACCAAGATAAAATCTTGTAAAAGTAACATTGGCATCAGCGATGTGCTGTACTTAGCCTGTGCAGAGAGCAGAGGTTTGGGAGGGACCCAGCAGATCAAACCACGACAGGCTGACTGCAGGGGGAGGCAGATACTAGACCAGTTACCCTGTACAAGGAGAGAGAGAAGCGGTGACTGGTATTGGTTACAGGAAGTTCGAGACAAAGTTTCACACTGGATTATTGTACATATCTGGAAAAAATACACCAAGCACACCAAGATTTAAGGAATAATACACCTTTGTATATAAATAATATTTGCTTATCTGGGAATTCATCTTTAAATATTGAGACAAAGTAATAAGAGGCTATGAAATAATCTTTATTTTGAAGTTATGTGTTAAAGAAGAACTTCACTCTCAATCAACATTGAATATTATTAATCCTTATGTTGCTAGGATTAGTAAATAGGTAAGAAAGTATATTACATTTATTTGTTTTAAACTTACATTTTTTTCAGTTATGTCCTGGTTTCTGGCCTAGGCAAATGATGTTAAACAACCCAGGAGTCTTCAGGAGGGGAGGAGGGGTTTTATCAGCTAAGCACACCCTCTTGTCTGCATGCCTGAGCTAAGGGCAAATGGATTCCAGGAAGTAAAGTATGCATGATTCATCTGCTCTTACTCAAGACAGCCATGAACAGAATTTAAAATTTGAATAAAATAAATAGCATTTTTGGTTTTTAGTTCTTATAAGTGGTGTAGTTCTGCTTTAAGGCTCTTGGTTGGAAGAGGGTTAAAGTCCAACTGTGAAGGGAAATCTCCCCAGCAGTATAAAAAATAATATAACCCTTTCCTACTCTATTAAAAAATAAAAAAAAGTGATGGCTATACAAAGACTTTTAAATTAATAATTTCAACAGTTCCTCAGTCTGAAACAATGTTCAGATTTTCTGCTGGATTGGAGTCCTTCTTTATATGTTATTATCTGTACTAAATCCAAAGTGAATTTTTGAAAGTTCTCATTCTGCTTGCAGCAAAGTTAAATCTGTTGCCTTAATTACTCAGTTTGGTGCCGTTCTCATCTGTAATCAATTCCTAACAAAAGGTCTAATCAACAAAGGTGCAATCATCTCACCGTTTCAGCGCATTCCCATCGAAGAGCGAAATTATTTATCCAGAGAATCGGCATGCATGAGCCCAATGCATGTTTCCTTTTAATAAAGCAATCAATTTTTTTGATAGAGATGTTAATTAACTTTTTTCCATCGCCTACAATCTAGAAAAATTACATTTTATTATTATTTTACATTTTTAAAGTGTTGTGTAACACTTTATGAAACTATATAAGGACTCGACAGAATGTGCTGCTGCTTGAATCGACACACCATTAAGCTTGTAATTAGAGATGAGCGAATTATTCAAAAATTCGATTCGGCTGATTCGCCGAATTCGCGGAATAAATTCGATTCGAGGCGAATATATTCGCTGCGAATTTAACTTATAAAAAGGGTGTTTCTAGGCTTCAGAGAGCCTTTATATTAGTGCAGAACACTGTACCTTTAATTTAAATGCCCTTGGAGTCTGCTGGGGAAGAGAACTAATACTGTCAGTCAGTATGACATGCAGATGAGTGCCGTCGATCTTAGAATCACCGCACACTTCACTCATTTGGGCAGTCACGGGGCCAAAACCAGAGTGTGGAGCCACAGTGTGGCGGTGGAGGCAGCAGCAATGGGAGGCCATACAGCACCCTATGACAAAATGGAACCCACCAGCAGTGTGAGGAGACCTGAAAGTGGCACATGGCAGAGTGTGGCGATGGAGACAGCAGCAATGGGAGGCCGTACAGGGACCCATGACACACTCTGGACCTGGCAGCAGCATGAGGAGGCAGTACAGGGGCCCATGACAGATTACGGGCCTGGCAGCAGCAGTGGGCGGGCGGTGGATGCAGCAGTATTCGGAAGCCAAACACAGGCCTCGGTTAAAAAGCGGAAGCCATCAGCAGCGCGAGCAGACGACAGAGGCACATGGCGCAGGGTGGCGGTGGAGGCAGCAGCAATGGAAGGCCATACAGCACCCTATCACAAAATGGAACCCACCAACAGTGTAAGGAGACCTGAAAGTGGCACATGGCAGAGTCTGGCGATGAAGTCAGCAGCAATGGGAGGCCGTACAGGGACCCATGACACACTCTGGACCTGGCAGCAGCAAGAGGAGGCGGTACAGGGGCCCATGGCAGAGTGGCGAAGCGTAAACAGCTTAAATTGAAGGCCATACAGAGGCCTATGTTAAAAATAATAACATGTTTGGGGCATGATTCATGGCAGATTTAGTCAGTTGTGTCAGGAACTGGTGGTTTGAAATCCAGACTAATCCACGCCTGATTCATTTTCACAAACGTGAGTCTCTCCACACTTTGGGTGGACAGTCGTGTCCTCCGCGGAGTTACAATACCTCCTGCCGCACTAAACACGCGCTCCGATGCCGCGCTACTGGCCGGGCATGACAGCCTTTCAAGGGCAAATTCAGCTAGTTGGGGCCAAAGGTCAAGTTTCGTTGCCCAGTAGTCAAGGGGATTGTCTACCTCGGTTGGCAGGGTGCTGTCCAAGTAGGCCCGAGCCTGTTGTTTGAGGTCCTGCTCCAGGTCCACCTGATGCTGCTGCTGCTGCGGCTGGTTAGTAGTTTCCTCACTGCGCTGGTGAAGAAAGCTACTCATCATCAACTGCAGACTGAGGCAGCCGCTGCTGGTGGAGCTGCCACTGCTCCTACCACCCCACCCCTCCCCTGCTGCCATGGCAGCGGAACGCGAGCGCACAGGGCCCACAGTGTCTGAGGATGGACGTTGGCGCAGAAAGGCAGAGACCAACTGACTACATAGGTGGTTTTTATAGTAAGTTATTTTGGCCTCCCTCTCAGCAGGTGTGAAAAAGGCCACCATTTTTGAACGGTAGCGAGGGTCCAACAAGGTGGACAGCCAAAAGTCATCCCTCTGTCTGATGGTTATTATTCGGCTGTCGCTACGCAAGCAACCGAGCATGCTGTGGGCCATTTGTGCCAAGGAATGCGAGGGACTCCCTGCCTCCATCTCCACAGCATACTGCCACGGTGCGTCTGGGTCCTCTGTCTCCTCCTCCTCCTCTACCAGATGCTCCTGCTCCTCCACTCCTGTCCGCTGAGTGGAAAAACCACCCATTTCACTCAATAATTCCTGAGCACCAATGTCCTCCTCTACCTCCTCCTCTTCTTCCTGTCCTGCCCCCACAGGGGTCATGTGGCGTTGAGATCTGTGCGCCACGTCTACCGCACCCTGACCAGCCATTGTTAACAGCATTTGTTCCAGGACGTGCAACAGAGGAATGACGTCGTTCATCCCATAGTCCTGCCGACTCACGAATAGCGTGGCCTCCTCAAAGGGCCTGAGCAAGCGGCAGGTGTCACGCATGAGCTGCCAATGGCTGACATCTAAGTTACACAGTGGAGTACCTTTATCCGCTTGTAACATCAGGAAATCGGTGATGGCCTTTCGCTGTTCGTAAAGGCGGTCTAACATATGTAGGGTTGAATTCCACCTTGTTGCAACGTCGCAGATCAGGCGATGCTGTGGAATTCCGTTCTGCCGCTGCAGCTCAAGGAGGGTGTGCTTTGCAGTGTAGGAATGGCTGAAATGCATGCAAAGTTTACGTGACATTTTAAGGATGTCTTGCAGTGGGATGGTGGATTTTAGGAACCGCTTGACAACCAGATTGAACACGTGAGCCATGCATGGCGCATGGCACAACCTTCCTTGACGCAGAGCAGACACCATGTTCTTTCCGTTGTCGGTCAACATGGTTCCGATTTTCAGTTTGCACGGAGACAGCCATCTGTCGATTTCTCTGTTCATTACACTCAGAAGTTCCTCCCCTGTGTGACTACATTCGCCAAGGCATACCAGGTGCAGCACAGCGTGACACCGTTGCGCCCTGCACATGTGATATGCCGGTCGGGTAATGGGACTTGGCACGGGGGTGGCGGCTGAGGACACGGCGGAAGAAGAGGTGGTAGAGGCGGACATCTTTGCTGGACCAAGGACGTGCAAACGTGGAGGCAAAAGCGGCGTGACCTGTCCAAGTTGCTGGTGCGGCTGTGCCGGCACCACGTTCACCCAGTGGGCCGTAAATGACATGTACTGTCCCTGACCGTACTTACAGCTCCACACGTCGGCGCTGCCGTGCACTTTGGCAGAGACCGACATGCTCAAAGACTGGCCCACCATCTCTTCTACATGTGAATGCAGGGCTGGCACTGCCTTTTTGGCGAAGAAATGCCGGCTTGGCACTCTCCACCGCGGCTCTGCACAAGCCATCATTTCTCGGAAAGGTGCTGAGTCCACCACTTGGAAAGGGAGGGACTGCAGCACCAGCAACTTGGACCGGAGGACGTTCAGCTTCTGCACCGTCGGGTGCGTGCTCGCAAACTGTTGTCTCTTGGAAACGGATTCCAAGAAAGACTGCTGACGGAATCCGTGAAGAGGAGTAGCAGGAGAAGGAGCATCTGAACGAGCGGAAGATGCCAACGAGCGACAACTCCCCTCAGCAGAGGTGTTGGAGCCTTGACTGGCTGATAGAGGGCGATTGACGTCGGGTGACGGAGCAAGTAACGGAGCGGGTGATGGGGCAGGCAGAACCGCCGTATCTTTATCACGGTTTTCCCAGGCCACCGAATGGCGACGCTGCATATGCTGACGCAACGCTGTAGTCCCAACATGGGCCCCCTGGCCACGCTTGACTTTCTGGCCACGTAGTCGACATACGGCTACGTTTACTTCCTCGGGCGGCTTGACGAAAAATTGCCACACCGCCGAGTAGGAAACTTTGCCCCCGCTACTCCTCACTGGCTGACTGCTACTTCCTCCGTGCACACCGGCACCACTACTGGCCGTGGTGGTAGGCTGCAGTGGAGCTGGTGCTCTACTCCGTGGCCGTTTGCCTCCACTGACACTGCTGCGACCCTGCTGCCTCCTGGGCAACCCACCGACTGTTTTGCTCGCTGGCAAGCTGGCACCCTCTTCTCCTGATGATGCGGAAGCAATAGCCTGATGACGACGAGGCTGCCAAGTGCGATCAGCCTCATCATCATCAATTAGGGTCTCCGCGTCACTACTAGCCCCCTCGGCTGCGTGTGGGTCAGGAGACAGACCTGTCTCTAGACCGGCTACCGAGCCACTCTCCTCGCCAGTACTTCTTCGCCTGGCTGCTGAAGAGGCGGATGTCTCCCCCCGTTCCTGACCGCCCTCTGTTAGCTCTTCCACACTGTACAGTGGGGCTGAGCCCACAGCATGCGATACTTCGCTTGGTGAGGGAACACCAAAGGACAGGGGCAGGTAGAGGACACGTGATTTCAGTGGGCTTGCTCCCGGGCCATGCCAACTAACGGTTGTGTCTGACGTACCCACCGACCGTTGGCTGTAGGTGTCAGAGGTGACCTGGGAAGAGGAAGACGACCGAGTCAACCAATCGATGACGGCAGGGTTGTCGGTGGAGACACGACCGCTGGATGACACCGGGAGCACTGGCCTCTGGCTGCGACTAGTGCTGCCTCGACCCCTTCCTCTGCTGCCACGTCTGCTCGCTCCTGAAACATTGCCTCCTCTGCCACTCCTCTGCGTGTTGTCTGACATACTCTTTAATTCAATAAGCACCCCAAACATAAAACAGGATTTAACTTTTTGAACGTACAATAGTGGTTGTGAAGCAGAAAGTAACGATTCTGTGTCCCTGAGTAACAATTCTGTGTCCCTGAGTAACGATTCTGTGTCCCTGAGTAACGATTCTGTGTCCCTCAGTAACAATTCTGTGTCCCTGAGTAACAATTCTGTGTCTGTCCCTGAGTAACGATTCTGTGTCCCTCAGTAACAATTCTGTGTCCCTGAGTAACAATTCTGTGTCCCTGAGTAACGATTCTGTGTCCCTGAGTAACAATTCTGTGTCCCTGAGTAACGATTCTGTGTCCCTGAGTAACAATTCTGTTTCCCTGAGTAACGATTCTGTGTCCCTGAGTAACGATTCTGTGTCCCTGAGTAACGATTCTGTGTCCCTGAGTAACGATTCTGTGTCCCTGAGTAACAATTCTGTGTCCCTGAGTAACGATTCTGTGTCCCTGAGTAACAATTCTGTGTCCCTCAGTAACAATTCTGTGTCCCTCAGTAACAATTCTGTGTCCCTGAGTAACAATTCTGTGTCCCTCAGTAACAATTCTGTGTCCCTGAGTAACAATTCTGTGTCCCTCAGTAACGATTCTGTGTCCCTGAGTAACGATTCTGTGTCCCTGAGTAACGATTCTGTGTCCCTCAGTAACAATTCTGTGTCCCTGAGTAACGATTCTGTGTCCCTGAGTAACGATTCTGTGTCCCTAAGTAACAATTCTGTGTCCCTGAGTAACGATTCTGTGTCCCTGAGTAACGATTCTGTGTCCCTGAGTAACAATTCTGTGTCTGTCCCTGAGTAACGATTCTGTGTCCCTGAGTAACAATTCTGTGTCCCTGAGTAACGATTCTGTGTCCCTGAGTAACGATTCTGTGGCCCTAAAGTCTCTGTGGCCCTAACTCTGTCCCTAATACAGACAGGTCTGTCTCTCTTGAATGACCGGAGGCTAATGGAGAATTCTAAGATGGCCGCGATTTATAGCTCCACCATTACACAGTGCTGGCTGGCTGGCTGCTGATTGGCTAATGCGATCACATGTCATGAATGAATGCATTATGGGTCAGCGCGCCTTGTCTGCGCGCCTTCCCAGAGATCCCCGCTCCGTCGCCACACATGTCGCCGCCATTTTTGGGAAAATTCGATTCGTGCATCCGAAGTTTGCTAATTTTCGGATTCGGCGCGAATCAAATTTTTCCTAATCTTCGAAACGAATTCCACTTCGTCATGTTCGATTCGCTCATCTCTACTTGTAATGCAGATCTCAAAAATATAAGCGAAGAAAGTTAGCACTGAATTGACTCTGTCATGTTATGGTCTTCCTGTGGCTACATTTTGTTTCATGTGGCTCTTGTTTGGTTCAGATTTAGACCATGTCCCATCCAGTACTTAGAGTTTGCCTGTGTAGGAACATGATTGGACCAGTTATCAAAGCAGGTCGAAAAATGTGACTTTTTCATGTATGCCAGCAAACATTGGTATTCTTCCTGTTATGCCAGGGAACGCCCAAATAATTAATTTTTTCAACTAAAAGTGCCTCCAAATATAAAAATAATTTAAAAAAATAATTTAACTGACTTAATTAATTATTCTGAGTAAATCTTAGCCAAGCAGAACTCTTTTAAGAACACAAACACAAAGTAATTTGCAAACACCATAAATAGTAGCCTGATTGTGATGTGTATAAACACTTGAGATAATTGCATAAAAGTTCTAAACTTGTCTGTAACAATAGATTACATATACAGATATATATATATATATATATATATATATATATATGCATTTGTGAGGTCAGGCACTGATGTTGGATGAGAAGGCCTGGCTCACAGTCTCTGCTCTAGTTCATCCCAAAGGTGTTCTTTTGGGTTGAGGTCAGGTTTCTGTGCATGCCAGTCAAGTTCCTTCACCCCAGATTCGCTCATCCATGTCTTTATGGACCTTGCATTTTTTGCACTGGTGTGCAGTCATGTTAGATCAGGAAGGGGCCATCCCCACACTGTTCCCACAAAGTTGGGAGCATGAGGTTGCCCAAAATGTCTTCGTATGCTGACACCTTAAGAGTTCCCTTCACTGGAACTAAGGGGCCAAGCCCAACCCCTGGAAAACAACCCCACACTATAATCCCCCCTCCACAAAACTTTACACTTGGCACAATGCAGTCAGGAAAGTACCATTCTCCTGGTAACTGCCAAACCCAGACACATCCATCAGATTTCCAGACAGAGAACAATGATTCGTCACTCCAGAGAACACGTTTCCACTGATGTAGAGTCCAGCAGTGGCATGTTTCACACCATTGCATCCAATGCTTTCCATTACACTTAGTGACGTAAGGCTTCGATGCAGCTGATTGGCCATGGAAACCCATTCCATGAAGCTCTGTATGCACTGTTGTTTTGATAATCTAAAGACCACACAAAGTTTTTAGCAGGCAGTTGGCCTACTACTTTGTGGCTGTTGTTCCCAGTTGCTTCCACTTTGTTTAATACCACTAACAGTGGTATTTAGTAGCAAGGAAATTTCACGGATGGACTTATAGTACAGGGGCAACCTATCATGGTACCACGCTTGTATTCACTGAGCTCCTGAGAGCGACCCATTCACCTAGGTGCTTGACTTTATACACCTGTGGCCATGGAGGTGATTGGAACACCTGAATTCAAAGATTTGAAAGAGTGTCCCAATACTTTTGGCAGCACAAAGGCTTAATTATGTGCTGTTACACTTGTTTTGTAAAAATAGAATACAATGCATAACCATGGTTAATGTTCATATCACTGTGAATTGAGGATTTATATAGTTAAATTCCTTAAGCCATTGTTTATTAACATTGGAAGATATGATTAATATACTGCCATCTTGTGGATATTTTGGTTATTGCACCATCCTTTTCTGTATTCTTTTGTGTTCCCTCCCACTTGTGATGCACTTCTGCTTCCTTTCATTCTCTCATTATTCAAATGAATATGGTCATTTGTCTCTAGGCCATGTATAATCGGCTCACATCCGGGAAAGTATTACCATGTTTTGACCTGCAAATACCATCTTTTCAATCATCTGCTACATCTTGTTGTCTGTTGTACATTCTGCATTGCAATAAAAGATTCCTGGATGAGAAAAAGGTGGTTGGTGAGTTGAGCTATCTGCTAAAGACTGTCTGCAGTGATTGTATCTGCTTGGTTTTATTTATATTACAATTTATTAATTTGAGCAATCCCTTTTATACGTTAATATGAATTAGTAGGAACACCAATAAGAAATAAAGTTAATTTAGTTACAAGTAATGAAAGTTCATGGCTTACGAGCGGCTTTGATTGGTAGTGGTATGTATGTATGTCCATCAGCACTGTCAGCTGATCCCCTTGAAAATATCTCCTAGGACAAAACATGTTGGACGTGACTTGTGCCCATGTCATCACGCCACCAGGGTGGCCAGTGGTTGCTTTGTTTGTTGCTCCTTGAATATTGTATTATGTGAGTACCTTCCTTTTAGGAGAACTGCATTCCTTGCTGGCAAATCCTGTGATTTCCATTCTCCTGTTTGTAAGGTGAATTGTAGATGACAGCTTTCTTGCTACATTGAGTGCTACAAGACCCCCATAACTTGGGGTCTTGTTTTTTGGATAGAGATGTGTGTTTATGAATAGTAACTAAACTCACAGGGAAGTCACAAAAAAGCTTGCAGCATCACTGGTGGATTTTATTTATGATATACTGTATATAGATTTTTTGCATGATTTACACAAGGTGTTTGGTCATTTATATTGGACTATAGTTTAACAATACAGTGTAACATATTTTGGTATCACAAGCAGTCAATAGTATTTAGCCCAGCCATTCTCAACAAGATTTTCTTGAAAGACCAGGATTCCTTCAGAGGTTTCCAGGGCTTCCTTGAGCTATGGCTAATTGACCTCCCTTGTGATGGCACCTTCATATTTCCTGGGTCATCCCCACTTGGCAGCTTCATATACCCAATGCTCTTTTTATCTGTCTGTAAAGGGCGGGTGGTGCATTCTTTCCACTAGTCACCATTGTAAGGAGCATTTTTCCCACTTACTACCAATGAATTGGTTTTAGCAAAGGCTTCCTGGGACCTGAAAATGATTTCAAAAGTTCAGAAGGTATGAAAGCTTGGCTTAGCTTCTGCCCATAAAAATGTCATAATTACATGTGAGTCAAAGTGCTGTATGATGCTAAGAGTGACATTGTTGTAATGTTATTTACATCGATGTACTGAAATTGCAGGGCACTGGGGGGGACGGTGATCAGGGCACAGAGGGGGAAGGGTGGGCATCATCTTTAGATTTGTGGTCACAGTTTTTCTCAGTCTTCTGGTTTGAGTGGCACTGAGAATTTTTCAGCTCAGAAAAAGACATTTTGTGACAAAGAAGAAGAACTGTGGAGGACAGCTCTGGATTGAAAGCGAGTATCACTAAAACAGAGGAACATTTAAAAAACGCCTAGGGCTGGGTTTTATTGGTAACAGCCATGCTGACATATTTGGCTTATTTGTAACAGTATAAAAATATTTTTTACCTTTCCTATATCTTCCTTGTACACAGTAGGACACTTTAAGGTTTTCAAACAGCCATCACCAACTAGGAGCTTATTACCAGTAAATCCGTCAATACAGCTCCTCAAAAACGATTATGGAAATCAGCGATGACGAACTAATTACTTATTCACTTGGGAGATTGTATTTATCACAAGGCAGGATCCAGCTGTTAACAAGGAAAAATGCTCTATATAGCAAAGTGGGATAGAGAAGGGCAGCTGGTGATGGCACAGATTGTGTGGAAATCCCGGCAGATCTTGACATGTTCTAGTTACTGCGGAAAAATGAGGTGAATAATCCTGATGTATATTCTTAGGACCAAAGTAGGAGGCAAAAGCAAAATAAACCCAAGACAAGTATGCAGATATAACATTCCCATGACTAGAGCCCCTGTATGTGCACAAAAGGTTGTAGACAGGCAAGAGTGAACAGACTGTTCAAGGCTCAGTCTGACTGATTGCTGACTGGTCTTCAGCTGTTTTCACATGACCTGACCTATCCTGTGCTTGTGAGTTATATGCTGTTACCTGGTTTTATTCCTGACCTGCTACTGAAATCTCTTATTAAGCTATTATGCTCAGATCTTGGGGTCCTGATACTGACCTTGGCTCACCTCTCTGTCTTTATTCCTGTCTTCGATTTGGTAAGTCGCTGCAAGCATGCTAATGACTTTAGACTTTCTAGCCTACTTTCAGACAACCTATCTGTAATTGAAACTTCAGTGCCTTTTAAAAGGAAAGGCAGAGAGGGGGAGAGTCACTGCTTTGTCTCGTTCACAATAGCAATTTTTCAATGAGCAAGAAAGAGATCCTGATAAACATGAAAGGAGACAAGAGCTCTGACTACTGTCTACCTATCAAAATACAATATACTATAATAATATATTAAATATTATTTTTGCCACCAGAGCATGCATCCCTAGCATGTGGAAACAACAATCTCCACCCACTGTGTCGCAAAGGTTTGCCAGGGTGAACGATATTCAACAGATCGAACACCTAACTTCTGCCCACAGGGACAAAACAGAGGAAAGTAATACACACTGGCTGTATTATATGTTTTACATTTTGGATAAATATCTAACTTACTTCTAACTTGAGGATATTTATTTATGTGAGCTTGACTCCGTGTGAAGTTGACCCCGCCATGGTCTCCCACCCTGTTCCTTTTTCTTTTTCCTTCTCCCTCTTCTCCCTCCTGGACACCTCAGGTGTCTGCTTTTCTACCCCAGATTTCTTGGTAAATGTAAAGGTATGTACTGACCGCAAGGTACGACTGTCCAGAAGCCTAGGATATGTGTCCTTCACTATGTGGGATCTCTGCTCCACTCCTACCCTCCAGCAGTAAAGTATCTGTAGGTTGTACTATCTTGTCTGTATGTACGTGTTCGTCATGTTTCCTGCCTGTTTCCCACCATAACCTGGTATACTTTTTATATAGGTGTTTCAACTCTAAGATTTTGGTTACTACATATTGACTAGGTGGGACTAGGTAGATCAAGCTGTAATTGGCTGCTAACTCTTCGTTTGTACACCTACAGCTTGTTATCGCTGTTGTTTACCATTACAAATGTGATGTCACATCATACCATTCTGTTCTGTTGCATACCATTAAATAAAGAATTAAAAAAAGAAAGACATATTATTTTCCTGGATAAAAATAAAAAAAAATTACTTTTTAACCCTAACCATAGTAAAAAAAATAGAAATATACAGATTAGAGCTCTTTTTTCCTTTTAGGACCCCTTTACACCTGTCTGGTCCAGTATGGCATGCATAACAACTTGCAGTATTTTGCATGTTAACCTATGTTTTTTTAAAGTAGAATTCCAGCTCCAGGTTAACTTTTCCCTGAAGCCCTCTCAGATGTATTTTCTAAACTATGCATATCTTTTTTTAGAGAAGACTTCAGGCTGGACAGATAACTTTACAAATCTCTTCTTACTTTCCCTGATGGTGGTGGTGGTCCCTCCTGCTGAGTTGCATGAGGTTCAAATAGTTATGCATGAGTGCGCTCAGTCCAGGAGTACTGTGAGCTCAGGCTGCCTGAAAACGTCCTCCTAGGGGGTAGGTCCATGACTGTCTGTGCTGAATGACACCAGACATCCTTCAGCCTGAAAGACAGAGGACATCTTGTGGCAGAGACAAAGCATTGAAGGGGACAGCTCCAGAGTGAAGGTGAGTATTGTAGCAAAAGGTGCTTTTTATTTTACCAGGAGCAGGGCAGCAAATTTAGAATTAAAAATATAGAGTTTCACTTTAGGTCATCCCATTTATTTTCAATAGGCAGTATAGTAAGGTATCAAAGTCAGACCTGCACCTCTTATTTAATACATCCTGGGTTCATTGGCACTTATGTACCATTAAGAATGGTAGCACTAAAAAATAAAAAATAAAAAAAAAAAGAATGGTAGCATAATACACCATGCTAGGTGCCCCAACAAATTACCACAACAAATATTGATGAAGCCAGCCTTATACCTGGCTATGACAGATTAGCTATGGAAAACTGTGTGTCTGAGTGATAGGATACATCCATTACTCCTAAAGGAAGGATCTCCCAATTTTACTAGCAAAAGTATATGTCCAGCAGGTTCCAGGGAAAGTGAACCGAAAGCGTGTATAGCCTAATTGCAGGCATCAAAGGAGGTGAGCGCACATCTTCACTATTTGAAGGATTCACAAAAGTCACAAATTGAGGAACAACAAGCACCAAGTCACTATATACAAACAATTGTTTATTCAATGGGACTATTATTTTGGTGATGTTTGGATTCATACTAATCACTACTAGTTATTTATGAGCATTTGGTTATTTTTGTTTATGGGGATCATTTAAATGCGTTTTAGTTGAGTGTTATTAGTTGGTTTATTATTTTTGTTATATTAAATGAGGGTATTATGAATATAAATGAAATTGAGGGTATTAGTAAGTACATCATGCCACTAATGATTTATGAGCACTTGGCAAAATATTTTTTCAGAGGAGTATTTTATGTGGAATTATTTTGATATTTATTTGGAGGAGATTGATTAGTTGAAATTATCTATTTAAATATTTTTTGGTATTTATACACTTTTATTAGTTATTGTATCATAATTTGAATTAATTTAATGGTAATAATTTAATTATTTATTGAGAAGTATTTAGGAGCGCAACATATATTTGTAGATGTGTACAACTGTGTTTTATTCATGAGAGGCAGTCAATTGCATTAAAACCGCAGTTCAACATCTATGTTTCTTGCAAGTGTGCAAGTTGTAAGTGTGAACAAGCCATTACAGCCTAATTTGTGTATAAAGTAGCCACAGCGTGAGGAGAAAAGCACGTATGCTGCCAGCATGCTGCAGAGGACACTTAAGGGCTCGTGTACACTGCAGCTGCTAAACTGACGTTCAGGAGCTGTTCAGCATTTTTTTCAGTAGCCCCTGAACTCTCCCTAATGTTTTCCTATGTGTACATCTACACATAGTCATTTACAGTCAGTTGAGTTTACAGTCGTTTTTTTGAACGCACCAAACTTGCTTTCAGGAGTAGATTTTACTGGCTTTTCAAACGACAAACGCTTGTAAACGTGTGTAAACACTTCTAAACGTGTTTATAAGCGTTTGCTTTTAGAAGCATTTTTTAACTGTTCCATATCCAGATGCTGTCCAGAGCCTTTTTTCATCTTTAGAAATGCATGCAAAGCGTTTTCCATGTATTCAGATGGACCTAGTAAACCAGCCCAGTCAGTTCCAGGTTTCGTGTGAAGGAAGAAATGGTAGAACGTGTTGCATTATGCTCATGGTGGGATCCATAGTGAATACAACCAGAAAAGACAGATAATCTCAACACATACTGCTCTCTCTGCTTCTGCTCTCTCTATTTCTCTCAAAATGTCTGAAATAGTTAATTATTTACTAATTTTCAGTGCATTCTGGGTATTTGGGAAGGTTATGTTTTAAAAAAGTTTCTAAACGCAAACGGTCATCAACCTGGTATGCAAACGCTGCTAAACTGACATTTTTTAACCTACGTTTTCCAGCACTCAGTTTCCATCATTCAGAAGAGTTTTCCAAATGCCCTGTGTACATGAGCCCTTACTCTCTGTGTGGAAACAATAGTCTCTGAACACACAACCTGCTTAGTCAGACCTATCGTTTTGGAATCAGCAAAAATAATTCTCTCTGTGAATTAGAGAGTTTCAGCTTTTGTAGCAAATCATGGCCCTGTTACTGTGCAAATGTAATTTTACTGAAGCTGTACATACAGTATATTTTATCTTCTTAAAATGGTGTGGTTTTATTTCCTATGGCCAAATGCAAGAAAGAGATGCTTTGCATTTACTAAGGATCAGACGTATGTGAAATTTTGTGCTTATGCAAACTACAAATAAAACACAGGACAATCAATTCTGAGCCTATAAAACAAAGACATGTTTAATTGACAGAAATACCCTCTATTTATCAGCATTATGCTGTTCTGCATTCAAGGACAAAACAAACATTTATTCATCACAACCCTGTCTGTTGACTGCCAGATGAAATGTTACCTTATTGTTGTTCTGGTAACCATTTAAAGGAAACCTAAGCTTGCATTCGAACTTAGAGCTACACATATCCAAAGGTTTGTGAACATCTAACCATCACATCCACTATTTGGTCAAAGGTTAGTGGAACTCCCTTCAAATGACTGATTTCAGATGTTTACAGTGATGGGAAGTGTAATGTTAATGCTACAGCATACAAATACAGTACATTTGAAAAATGTTGCATTCATAACATTATGGAAAGATTTTGAGAAAGGTCCTTTTCTGTTCCAGTATGATTGTGCCTCTGTGAACATAGCCAGCTCTATAAAGACATGATTTGATGAGTTTGGGGTGGAGGAACTTGAGTGTCTTGCACAGAGCCCTGACCTCAGCCCTACTGAACACCTTTGGAATGAACTAGAATTGCCAATTTTGAGCTTAGTCTTCTTGTCCAACATGAGTATCCACCTACACTGAATGGGCACAAATTCCCATGAGCACTCCAAAATCTTGTGGAAAGCAGAGTAGAGGATGTTATAACTGCAAAGGGGGAAACAACTCCATATTATTGAGCATGGTTTTGGAATAGGATGTCCAACAAGCTCATATGGATGTGATGGTCAGTGTACAGTTCAGGAGTATAGCTCCTCAGGACCACATGCAAAGCCATTTGTCTTAAACATAAATGTGTTTATTTTCCTTTAAAAAAAAAAACCAAAGAGTACTTTCAGCAGCAACACAAAGTTGACTTAATTTCAGAAAACATAACACATAACATAAGTCTGCTTGTCTTCAGCATAAACATCATAAAGGAAACATAAAGAAGCGTAAAGTTCATACACAGGATTTACACCAAGGTTAGCACAGTCCACCGCTAATTGTTTGGCAGCTTCCAGCACTTGTGCAGCACTCAGACAGGTCTCTTTCTCAAACTCCTACTCCCCACACATTAGCACTGGGAACTTCCTGCCTTATGTGCTGCTTCCTGGAGGCTACTTAGCCTGGTAGGGACCAGAGTCAGGAGTGGAGGTCCTTTTCTCACCCAAATGGAACTCCAGACCTCCAAAATTCTGGGTCCCAAATTAGCTACTACTAAAAACCGAGAGGACGAGTCAGTCCTCTCCATTGTACAACTGTCCCATAATCCCTCACCCTGTACGGGTGAAACCCCTGAGTACATCCACCTATCCCCCTAAAGGGACCACAACCCAAATATCTGTGCCACAAAACACCCATCCAGGACCCACCCTTGGCATTCTGTACATCAGATATCCCCAAATGTTTCTCTATATATTGTATGTTAACAGTCTTAATGGTTGGATAAATAATAGTGCTAGAAGGGGCTGGAATTCCTTCTTTCTCTTGAGAAAATATTCTCCAGGTTTCCTTTAGTGCTGGTCACATGACTAAAGTCTAGGCAATTGGTCTTGTGCTTTTTAAAGAAGATAAGGACTAGAGTTCAAGTTGGCTGAATCTAATCATTTGTCCAGTTCCTGATGAAGTCTAGATGAAAATTTAGACTAGAAAATGTAAGTATGTTATTATTTTTAAGGCTTTTTAGTACATGATAAAAAAGCTGCATTGCATCTGCTCTTTTTTTATAATTGTTCTCTGCCCAAACCCCATAAGTAGAAAACCTCTATGAACAATAGGATTTTTGTGATACACCACCCGATTCCTAGGTCAGGAACTATAGCTAGCAAGTGTTCCTTCCACTTATAGCAGTGCCTATTCCCTTAAAGTGGAGCTGAAGTCTCTTTGTAAAAAAAACAGCAAGCAGGAAGACGTTTATGCAGAAGAGACATACACTGTCTCTTCTGCAATAAAATACCCCTACCTGCTTGCTCACTTTCTCCTCCAGCACTGTAAATTTAGCTGCAGATGCGCAATTCAGCGCACAGTACCGGGCCAGTCACTGAGTGCAATGACGACAGCCTCCTGTGCATGTGCAGGAGTAACGTCATCCCCCTGCCAGCCAATGAAGAGGCCTGAAGACCAAAACTCAGAAGAAGATGTTAGTAAGTATTGAGACTTTAGTTCCACTTTAAGACAAGCTGGTCTACTGGTACTTGTTTGCCCCCAGGTCTTACTACATAATAAGGCGGAGTGAAGTTAAGGAAAAGGAGTACCTGTAGTCTTCAAGCTGGTCAGGCAGAGCCCAAGACTCCACAAGAGACTGTCTGTGAGACTGTCAAAGGTCAGGACTGCTGTGGGTGGATGTGCTCCAGAAGACAAGTCTGAGGTCAAGGCAGGTGGCAATCCAAAGAAAGTAGTCCATAATCATGAGCAAGGGTCAGCAACAAGAAATCCAAGGTAGGTAAACTAAAAGAAACAGGTGGTGAGCCAGGGAGCAGGAATGCTATCACGTGCCCTGAGCTCTAGGTTTGTGATGCTCAAATTGAGCGCCAAATCTGCCCAGTCATTTAGAAGGAAAGAGGTATGGTGGCTGAACTATTACTTAACAACTGGGATGCTGCCAGAGGGGGCATGCCACCGATGACCAATCAGGGCAATGGGCACATCAGTTAGGAGGACACAGTGACCACTGGCCACACAGGAGCAATTCATGCTCTGAATGACAGCTACAGGAGAGCAAGTTCATCTTTCTCTCCTAAAAAATGTTTACTTACCTGTAAAATCCTTTTCTTAGAGTACATTACAGGACACAGGATCTTAGTCTTAAAACATGAATAATGCAGCTACATTCAGGTGATTGAATTCAAAGCTGTAAGGACAGCTCTAGCATAATCTATCCCATTCCCAGCTAGTCTTCATTAAGTGCCAAGCAATAAGGAGTGAATCATAAAGAAGAGAGGGGAGGTACCTGTGTACTGTGCTGTACTCAAAGAAAAGGATTTTACTTAATTATAAATCACAGGACACAAGATCTTAGTCTTAGACCATAGGAATGTCCAGAAGCAATGCAACTTGAGGGGTGGGCGACACAGCAAACAAACACCACAATTGGTAAGACATGGCACTTGAAAACTCAGTGAGAAGTCTGAAGCACATTATACCCAAATCTGACATCAGAAGAGGTCTGAACATCCACCTGATAAGACTTAGCAAACATATGAACAGAAGACCAGATAGCAGTCTTGCAGATGTGGAAAATAGGTGCCTGATGCTGAAAAGCTCAAGTAGCACTAACAGATCTGGTAGAGTGTGCCTTAACAGGGAAGAGAGGAGCCTTAATCTACCTGGCAATAGAGGAATAAGAGGTAGGACTTTCAGGAATGACGAAGAGATAACATCATTTTCTAAAACAGGCCAAGGCTGGTAGGTTGGTAGGTGTGGATCGCATCCAGACAGTAAGAAAAAAAATCTCCCTGGAATGTTTGGGACATAGGGATGCAAACCACCTTGGGAAGAAAGGAGGCCACAGACCAAAGGATAACATTATCCTTATGTAACACTAGGAAGAATAAGGCCTACAGGTCTCACAGAGATTAGCGAGGAGGAAAGCAACCTTGTGAGTGAGGGACCACAGGATCTTTCCCTGAAAGGCTCAAAGGGCAGTTTCTGAGGAACAGACAAAACCTAGTTGAGGTCTCATGATGCAAGGGGTTCTGTGTTGGTGGAACGAGATTGTGACTTTTATCCGGATCTCCTCATTTCACAGAACATCTTGTATCCCCTGGAAAGAATGCACTTTTTTATGAATGAAGGAGGTGCTGATAGAGTGACCTCCTGTGATATCTGTACTACAAGTCTCAGTGCTCGACACTTGACAGGAGAGTGCAGGCTGAATAAAACAATGCAGCAGCCAGAGGTGGGGCACATTTCTTTAGAGCTAACTTATTTTTACTTTGCCAATGTATAAGAGTAGTTTTTGCTCATCCTTCAGCCGAGGCTGCGAATAGCGCACCCCCTACCTGGAACTACAAAATCACGTATATATATATATATATACGTGATTTTGCACACCCATGCCGCCCTGTAGTAGTATATCTGCTAGAGAGCATCAGGAAAGCTGTTAAATAGTAGGATTTGAGCTAATTTTTTATAGTTTCAGGCAAAAGTATGATGGATGGCTCACCAAAAAAGGTAAAGCAGAAGCTTCCCAGATGTCACTGACCCCTTGACAACTTTTATTCAATGCTAATAAAATGACTTCCCATAAAAATGACTTCCTACTATAATAAAATACCATCCCATGACAGCAGATGGACACTTAATCGATATAAACGTTCTCAGAAATATATGTATAAAAACCAGGCCAAGCGGGTAGCAAGGGGGGGGTTGTGTAATGGTGATGTTCCTTTCTTGCTTTTCATCAGATTCTGCATTGCAATTGAGAGCAGATGTTACCTAAAAACTGTAATTAAATCATTTAGTGTCTCTCCGTGACTCAAGATAAATACCCACCTGCTCAAGGTACACTGATGCGGAAGATAAAATAACTTCAACAGCGTCTATTTGCCTACACTCCTTTAAAGGTCCGTGTGTTTTACCCTTTTATCATCATTATTATTCCAGCAGGCTTTTAAATACTCTGGAAATGAAAGAGGCTTCAGAAAAAAAGCAGCATAAACTTCCTAAGACCCAATTATTATAATTACATCCCCTGGGAATTAGTTTTGGAGTTTTAGCTGGCGGGCCAGGAATTGTATATTCATAAGATTGAATATGTTTTTTTTAAGTACGCAATTGGGAAGGAGGAGGTTTGAAATCTTCTGCCTGCTGCCCCTACTTAATATTTAGAAAGCAAAGATGATGTTTTCCTCCAAGGTGCTGACCGAAAGTTAAACTGATTCATCTGATAAGATAAAAATAAAGGACCTTATTAAGCTGGAAATCAGCCATTGGAGTTATAATGCCAAATGGGGATCTTTATTAACAAGAAAGTACAATATAATGCCCCCCTTGGTTTAGCTAGACACATTTGTACATATGTAAACCAACCCCTGCTGTGTTATATATCTGCACAGAACAAAGAGGGTGGATGTCTTACCTCTCTAATGTCATAATAAATATTGCAATACTAATTGCATTATGCAGGCCATAGACGGGTCGTTTATCAGCCGAATTTTTGTCCGCACAAAAAATCGTCCAATATTCACGTGTTAGTGGGACCAGCCCGTCGGCCATTTTTCGTGGATCTCGTCATTTATTTTTACCGGTCATGCTGGAAAATCCACAAAAAACAGCTTTTGTGGACATTGGTGGCAGC
Source organism: Staurois parvus (assembly GCF_062004578.1). Taxonomy (NCBI): domain Eukaryota; kingdom Metazoa; phylum Chordata; class Amphibia; order Anura; family Ranidae; genus Staurois; species Staurois parvus. The sequence goes on along the minus strand of NW_028318045.1, from coordinate 12,528,297 downwards.
ATCGGCAACGGGGCCGACTGATTTTTCGTTTATCGGCCGAAAATTCGTTGGCCCGTGTATGGCCTGCCTAATGACACCCACTCTGGACTCCAGGTATACAGCTAAATACATAGAGTCTATCTGCAGCAAAACCTCTTCTTGTAAAACCTCTGTCACATTGTGATTGCTGCCAGTGACCTTGTTGAGAGGCTTCACCCTCTGTAATTATCTTGCCAGAAACTGAAGAGAGATCCAATATTTTGAGTTGCCACCAAAAAAAGATGACAGGAAATCTGGAACAGGGACACCTGTTCCAGTGACTACGGTCTAAAGGCTCATTTACATTAGCAGTGCCCTCTAAAAAACAATCCACGGTGGATGATTTTTCAGAGGGAGTTTGATGGGAAGTGAAAATGTAGCTTAACTGTTCTTCCTTCATGTTGTAGAAATTTCCTCTTGCTTCCTGTTGGGTCTTCTGGACAAGAAGTAAAGGGAAATTTCCCCAACGGGATATAGAAAGCAAAAAAGAAACTGACAGGGACAGGGGCGTCCCTAGGGTTGGTGTCACCCGGTGCAGTAACACTTGGTGTCACCCCTCTGACGATCCCCGCAGGATGGATCGGATCTGAGGATTGAGCATAATGGATCGGAGTCCGATCCATTATGCTTTCCAATCCGCAGATCTGATCCATCCTGCAGGGATTGTCGGATTGCAACCTATACAGGGTTAACTGATCTCTCCACGAGCTCCACAAATAGGAAAGTTTTAAAACAAGTCGACTATCCCCGCAAGATGGATCAGATCTGCGGATTCGGGAGCATAATGGATCGGACTCCAATCCATTATGCTCCATCCTCAGATCTGATCCATCCTGCGGGGATCGTCAGAGGGGTGACACCAAGTGTTACTGCATAGGGTGACACCAACCCTAGGGATGCCCCTGCCCCTGTCAGTTTCTTTTTTGCTTTCTATATCCCGTTGGGGACATTTCCCTTTACTTCTTGTAATCCGCAGATCCGATCCATCTTACAGGATCGTCAACTTGCTTTAAAACTTTCCTTTTCGTGGAGCTCATGGAGAGGATCCAGTGTCACCCGGTGCAGCGCGCACCCCCCCCCCCCCCCCGCACCTGCCTAGGGACACCACTGGACAGGGGTTTTTTTCCTTCCCTGTTATATCCAAAACTAAAAATCAATGTTGGCTATATACCCTTTAAGTAATACCCATTCCCATCACTAAATTTACAGAGGGCCCCCTAACTGAAAATCCCCCCATTTTTTTTTTTCAGCTGAATGATTAAATCAGCTTTTAGTTGGGCTGAAAATGACAATATGAATTTTCAGCAAATGCACTTATGGATTTCAATATTTTATATACTGTATGTGTGGATCGACAGGCACCTTCTTTTTCCTTTTTCTGCTTGCATCCCCAACATAGTAGACAACCACCCTGTTTCATTTTTCCTGATACCAACTACCGATACTGCTTTCACCACCCACCCAACCCTTGTTGGCCAACTTCACCATATTCACTTGTGTAGTGATGTGATATATTCTTTGCCCATTTTCCAGTGTATACTTCTATTATGCAGTGTTTGTTTTGCCCTTTTCCAATATGGCTGCTATGTTCCCTGTGCACTGAGGATGAGGTCATTATGGAGAGACTTGTGAAAAGGAGGGAAGTGTGGATTTCCTGAGAGAGAGAGAACTCAGACTATAAGTGTTGCAGCCTCCCCTCACTGAGACATGCAGAAAAGACTGTTAATGCTTTAATGTTCCTGTTTGGAAGATACTTTATGTTGGATGGTTCACTGAATGTTATTTCTTCAATACATGGACTTTCATATACACTGCTGTGTGGATTATTGTCTGTGGATGATACATTTCTCAGTTGGGATTTCACTTGTTATCCACAAGCCCCAATTGAGTGGAGGCACTAGCGCTTGTTAGAGATCTTGTCCTGATCACACAGATTATAAGTACTCTGCTCCTATTACTATACAGGTGGTGCCATCATACCCCAGTAGCCGCAAAGAGCGTACAAATAGCGCTACACTTGCATTGCATAACAAAATCCCAAATGAAGGCAGGCCAGCCTTGTCCATCCTGTAGGTGTACAGGGATCGGCCATCCTTTTACAGACTTACCTTTTGGGTTTTATACGCATTTTATTAAAAATAAAAATCTCTAGTACACTGCCATAAAATCAAATTTGCAAATTCAATATTCAGTATTCAAATGTGTTCAATTCTTTTGTATACCTGTATTTATTTCCTAAGACTCCCTACATACCTGAATGTTCTATAATTCGTAGATGGTAGGGATAAACTGAGATTTTGGCTTGTTCAGATCAATTCCAAACATAAGGACGTTCAGATTGGCCAGTGAAACATCCCATAGTGCTTTGGAAAAAGCCATCATTGGTCAAACACTTGCTCCTGACCTCTCGTCATGTCACCTGACCAGATGTCAGGTGCAAGACTTTGGACATCGATTGTTTTGGCCAAATCCCAGCACATAACTAAAAATTTCTTTCAGGAGCCATTTGTCAGTGTATTGGAGTTTAGTGAGAGAGAGAGGGAGTTTGCTAGTGTAGTGTGCTATCATAGAGTTATATAGTATGTGTTATATACAGTGCTGTATACATTGCTGCTGCGTATCCCCACTGATTCTTTGCAGAGAATTGCAGTTTGTGTGGCTTTGGAGTGTTGAGTGTAAGCCACATCATTGTTCCTCCATCCAAAATACAGACACCCTAAAACAGGAAGTATGTTACTGGCCAGATTACCAGGTGAAATAAAAGGTTAAAAAGTCTAATTTATTGTTTTTTTTTGTTCATGGGTTTAATACCACTTTAATAGCTGTGGTGCAAATGTGTGAAATTTTTATGTTTCCAAATTTAAACAAAAAAAAAACACTCATTGTGATATTTGATTTCCAGATGCCACAATTTGTCTGAGATTGCAGCCTGGCCCAAAAGCTCTGGTGCCAATCTGTAACATTTTTCAGACTCAGAAAAAAGACACTTATTTTTTTAAGTCCAGATTTAATCTGCTTTAGCTCTCCCTCAAAAATTGCGACCTATACAATAAAGGCTTAAAAGGTGTGCTTTAACCACTGCCTATCCAGCCCATGTACATAAACGGCCGGACGGGAGCAGTGCAGGAGAGGGTGGCCGTTTATAAATGTCCTCCCGCATCCATTGCCTGTGCACGCTCCCTGTGAGCGCATGGCACCGTGATCCGGTGCCCGCTGTGTTCGGAGAGCACAGCGGAACACTGATCACTGTACGGGACCTCTGTGTGAGGTCCCGATCATGTGATCACTGATTGGCCAGTCAGTGATCACATGAATAGTAGTAAGCAAAATGTCACTTGCTGACATCATTGCTTACTACTAGAGAAATCTGTGAATGATCACAGAGGTCACATGGTACAAGGCTATTCACAACAGCCATGTACCATGTGACACGCTGTGACCAATCACAGCTCTCACAGTATTTCTCAATGGCTGCAAGAATGCAGCCAGAGAGAAGGAGAAATTATTGCTTTTACAGCCTTTATGGGTATAAAAGCAATCAGTGTAAAAAAAAAATAAAAAATCTTCATCATCCCCCACAAGTAGTACAGTGTCACTATGGTGACATACTGCTAGGGTGACAGTATGTTTAAAAAAAAAACATACATAATAATATAAAAAAGAAAGTTACATTTAGAAAAAGTTTAAAAAATTATAATTTTTGGTTATAAAATAATTTGGGTTATTTTTTTTTTACTAAAAAGGTAGCTCAATACATTATGGCCAAGATTTATGAAGAAAGATTACTTATTTGCAAAATTTTAGAAGAAAAACACTTTTTCATCAAAATGTTTGGATTTTTTCATTCCTTTAGCAAAAAAATAAAAATCCTAGTGGTGAATAAATACCGCCAAAATAAAGTTTTATCTGTCTCAAAAAATGCTAAACAATTCATATGGGTACAGTGTTGGATGACCGCGCAATTGTCATTCAAAGTGTGATAGCACTGAAACTGAAAATTGGCCTGGACAGGAAGGGGGTAAAAGTGTCCAGACTTGAAGAGGTTAAATCCGTATATTGTTTCAGTTTTCAGTTTGTTTTTTTAATTGACAATATTTTATTATACATGAAATTTGTCTGCTGTCTTCCTCTGAAATAGCAGGTGTCTGCTAAAAGACACTATTTGTTTAGTCCAGATAAAATCTGCCTGTTCTCTCTCTCTCTCTTGCATTGTATCTTAACAAAAAAGGAATATATACGGTGCAGCAAATCAGCTGGGTTTTTCTGGCAAGTGGATCTGAAAAAGCAAACTCTGATTTGTATCCCAACCTGCCTCTCTGTCTTCCATTAGTAAAAATGCTTACATGGTGTGCAGCATGTCCATGAAACATTTCTGGCTTTTGATTGTGACAAAGTAAACTGCCTTTTTTTTTCACAATAAAATCTGCTATACCATTTCCTCCAACATAGTGCCCAAGTACAAATGTTTGCATAATATGCAATGAGTCTATATAATATTTATGGCTTCTGCTGAAGAAATATCATACTCTTGGAAAAAAATTACTTCTCTCTTCCTCTTACATTGTTGCCCCGTGCCCCAATTAAACATATTCACCAGCTACTGAGACATGTTTGCCTGTTCTTTCCAAAACATAACACTGTTATTTTTTTAGTTCGCATTAACAACTTCCTCATCTCTGGAATGTGGGTTTGTGGTTGTGAAGTGTTTTGGTGCCCTCATTTTGTGGTACTGAAAAAAAGATCACAAGCTAAGCTATGTGACTTTTTTTTACACTGTTTGGCAATCTGTATGACGTTGATAGCATTAGATTTTGTTTTTTTTATTGAATATACTTTGTAACATATTTTAGCTACTGTATCGTGTCTCTGCTGCTTCAAGCACATAATTATGGTCTGTCACTGCTACATAACAAAAAAAAATCTTGTCTTTGAAAAAACATCCTAAAAAATAGATTTTTGAGTGGAAAGCAATCATACTGAGTTTCTGCTTTATGTAAGCAAATAAATAATGTAAAAGTAAACTAAATTATTACACATGCAATTTATGTGATGCCACAATAAGTTTCAATTAATGCTGTCCCTGAGAATTGTAGGTGGAGGAAGATAAATCAAAAACTGCAGTAACTGAAAGGCTTCTTTCACACGCACAGTAAGTTTACTGCCACCCTCTGAAAAGTGATCTGCCTTCTGACACCTGTTTTTATTTTACGTTTATATTTTTATTTGCAAAACAAAAATTTTACATTGTGGGACCTTTTTTTTACTTTCCCCAGCCACCATGTGAGAGAGCCCAGTGACACCTGTGAACTAAAACAAACATTTTCCTACAGTAACTGAAACAGTGACATCTGCAGGCCAAAATAATGTCTTACACCTACAGAACAGCACCAGTGACACCAGCAGGCTAATTAGATGTACTGCACTCACAGTAGTTAGAACAGCATACCAGCAGACTAAAAGAATGTACTGAAGTCCATTAAAATATTTGACTTACAAGCTCCTATCCCCAGAAACATCCCCAGTACTCATGGATCTTTATAACTCAATCCTTGACTGTTAGAAGCTTTCCTTAACCTAATATCTAATATCTTCTTATTAACAGTACTAACATAAGTATGAATGAGTTGGATCTTAATAGAATAATTGAGTTATTATATTTATATTTGTTCTAGATTGGGAAAAGTAAGTAATTAGACTTCATAGTCTGTGAATATACATATGAACATATATCTTGGGTTTTCTTTACATTCAAGCCACACATGTGGTGTGTGTGTGTAATACATCTAATTTATTCGGACTGATGGAATGTCTAGGCCTTCTTAGGTTACACTCCGACTTTAGGAGAAGTAGACTAGAGGTTTGTTATATATACACATCTGTTTCCAATTATGTTGGTGGGACTACAAGGAACACAAGAGATCAGCCCATTTTTAGGAGATGGTGGGGGCTGGATTGCTCTTTTAAGAGCAGAACAAAGGTTTGAGTCTCACTCACTCTTTGCTAGAAGCCTTGAGACACACACACACACACACACACACACACACACACACACACACACACATATACATATATACAATCTTATTATCAAGAACTTAACTATATTTTTTGGACATTATTTAAACATTCTGTATGCCAATATTTTATTTCTAATTTTATGCAACATTATTATTAAATCATCTTTTTGAGTTTATGCAAGAAGTGGAAGGACTTTCTATCTGAACATTTCTCATCAATACAAGTTAATAAAATATCGAGACAATACGATATTTTACAGTGGCGAGCCACCAGTTCGATTCGTTTCCGCCAATCGATTGTTTTTGACTTTTTTCTCTTTCACCTTGATGAGAGGGAAGATGTTTGCAAACTCAGGAAAATATGAAATCAAGCTTTCAGGAGAAGTAAAAGTCTTCAACAGATGAATCGTCGGCATAATCGAGAACCTAAATGCAGAATTGGTGAGAATTTTGCGCAATTGCAAGAAACGCTGTTCCTTGGTGATGTCATTTCCCGCCAAGAGAGAAAAGATGCGTTATGTAAAGAAAGACCTTCTTAATTGGTAAGTAATGGATTTTATTGATGAATTATCTAGAGAGAGTAAGTTAGAATTCAAGAATCTGTCTACATTTGTTAAAGATGATGAACGTTGGCGGTACATGTATAATGAGTGCTTACAGGCTAATATTAAGATAGAAAAATCTAAGTTTTCCTTTAAGAAACTGAGCAAACAAGTTAGAAATGTAATGAAGTTAGTTAATGTTTTTAACGTCATGATTTTTGATGTTCCTAAGACTGCTGCTTGTGTAATGAAGCAAGATCAGAACAGTGTATGTGCTAATTGCCAGACTTTGACTGAGCAAATAGATGATCTGCAAAGTGCAATTCAAACAAAAGACATTCAGCTTTTTGAACTACAGAATGATGTAAAAAGAATTTGTGTGAATACTAAGGCAGAGAAACAAAAATCTTTTGTACCAGAGATCCAGTCTATAGAAGGAGATCCTACCAATCAGGAAGAAATGTTTAAGAGAAAATTAAGGGATAAAGCTGCAGAACTTAATCTTAAAATCCTTGATCAGCTCATGAAAATTTTGAAGGATATGCCAGCCTATGATAAGGAAGCCGATGCTTTCCATAACATGGAGGTTTATGAAAATTTTTGTAATAATTTTTGTTTAAATCAGGAGCAAAGAAATTTTCTATTCTGTTTATGGCTCCCCAGCGTTATGGCACGTAGATTAATCAAAACGCCATATATTGAGGATGATGAGGAAATGCATAGCAATGAATCAGACCGACTGCGTCAATTATTGATATTTACTACTGGAGAGGAAACTCCTTCTTTGGAAATCTTAGACTCCTTAAGAGCTACGATTAATGATGATCCTTTTGATTTTAAAAATAGATTTTCTAAAGTATACAAAATTATATTTAATTTAGACAATGAGACTCCTTCTATGGTAAATGCGTTTGTTAAAAAATTCAAGTATCTTGATCCAGCATCTTTTATTATTGCTACTGGAAAAAATGAGTTAGATCAAGCAGCCAAAGTTATAGATACAGTTAGGAGACAGCTTAAATTAAACAATCAGAAGAAGGAAAGTTTAATTGTTCAAAATGGAGAACAGAGAGAGACCATGTGCTTAGCCACACCCAATTATGATGATGAACACGTCACAGGCAGGACGAGAGTCTCAGAGCAGACTGGAAATACTATTTGTTTCTATTGTAAACGATTTGGTCATTTGAAAAGAGATTGTATTCATTATAAATTAGATTTACAAAGAAAAGCTTTGGAATTAGAAGACCAAAATATAATTTCTGAACAATCTGCTCCTCCATGTTCCAACATTAGTCTGTCTGAGTTGCCTTATGCCTCAGAAGTTAAAAAGATCAGTTCACTGAGAGACAACAACAGCTTAAACAATATGGTAAATAGTGCTGTTGTCATTAATAGGAGTGGTTTATTGCCATTGCCGAAATTTAAATCAGGATCAAATCGAGATTCTTCTTCCTTACCGTTGGAATATGTTGCTCCAATTTTATTGGATGAAAGTGGAAGGCCCAAATCAACATTAATTGATTCTTCCATGTACTGTAATGTTGGAAGTATTTGTACAGCAACTGCTGACATGTCTTCAGATCATAAATGGCCACATACAGGAACCAATCTTGAATTTGAACAATTGGTTAGATCACATAAAGATCTTTGGAGTCAAAGCAAAAATGATGCAGGTTTGTTTATAGATTTTGAAGTTGACATTGAAGGTAGAGACCCTAAGCCTCAACCTCAATACAAATTGCCATTAGAATCAATTTATCCAATTTCTTCCATTGTAGATGAGTTTTTACAGCAAGGAATTTTAAAGAAAGTACAATCAGTGGTGAATAATTGTATTTGGCCTATAAAAGCTGATAATTCATATTCTTTATCAGTTGATTTCAGGACAATGAACAAATGCATCACAAATAACAAATCTATTGTTCCTGATTGAAACATAATGTCACATCTGGATGCCAAGGCCAAAATATTCTCTGTACTTGAAATCGCCAATAGCCATTTGTCAGTACCCCTGGCTAAGAGTTGTCAATATAAACTTGCTTTTAGCTTCAACCAAGAAACGTATACATTCACAAGATTAGCCCCAGGCTTAGATGTAAGTGATGGAATTGTTCATGAGTATTTGGGAAAAATATTATCTAAATTCTCTAGGCCAGAATGTATTGTCCAGCATGTAGACAAGCTTCTCTTGTCTACACAAAATATAACTGAGCATATCACTCTTTTGTCTGAAATATTTACTTTGTTACAAACAGCAGGATTGAAATTGAATACAGAGAAAATTCAGTTGATGAAAAGACAGGTGGAATTCCTTCATATGCAAATTAGTCATGGACAGAGACAGTTGTTGCAAGAAAAAGTTAGAACTATTTCTGCTCATCCAATTCCAACAAATCGCAAGACTTTGCATCAGTTTTTGAGTGAAGTAAATCATTGTAAAGATTTTATACCCAATTTTGCAGAGAAGTCTAGATCATTATTTGATCGTTTGAGACAAAAAGATGACGTATTTGATCAATGGGATCAAACTGAGAAAGAAGCTTTCGAACTATTGAAATGGGATTTGCAGAATGCTACTACATTAAATACTGTTGAGTTTTGTAGTAAAATTCCTTTTGTTTTAGAAACCAATGTTTCCAATAATGCAATCTCAGCAACTTTGTCACAATTAAAAGAAGGTAATCAGAAAATAATAGGATTCTTCTCAAGAACTTTGACAAATATGGAGAAAAACTTTGATGCACATATGAAAAAATTGTTAAGTGTTTTCTTTGCAGTCAAGGTAACTGAAAACATTGTGAGATCTAGTAATATCATATTACAGACACCTGATTCATCACTGAAACTCCTAGAGGAAGATGGTTCAACAGAAAATTATCGTGAAAATTATCCTATATGGTACAAAACACTCTCATCCAAACACATTCAGATAGATGTAACAAAAAGACATTTTCAGGAAAACATACCAACACATGTTTGTACAGCTGTAGGTGAGAAGTTTGTACCTCATGTTTTCAACATAGGACCTGAGAAAAGTTTGAAACCAGTATGTATTACTGCAGATCAGTCTTACACTACAAGAAGTAAGCCAACACAAAAAACAGTTACGCATATTTCCAATTTTATAGAGATAAGATCAAAGGCATAATCCTTTGTCATCTCTGGGTTGATACAAAACCTTTCTTTGGTTTTGAAACAAAGGTTTTGACTCATGACCAATAATGGAGATGTAGCGTCCTGTTATATTTATTTTTGTTTATTTCAGGTACTTATATAGCGTCGTCAATTTATGCAGTGCTTTTTACATATATATATTGTACATTCACATCAGTCTCTAACCCTCAAGGGGTGTACAATCTAAGGTCCCTAACTCACAGTCATACATACATATACTAGGGACAATTTAGATAGGAGCCAATTCTCCTACCAACATGACTTTGGAGTGTGGAAGGAAACCGGAGTACCTGGAGGAAACCCACGCAGGCACAGGGAGAACATGTAAGCTCCAGGCAGGTGGTGCCGTGGTTGGGATTTGAACCAGCAACCCTAGTACTGTCAGGCGGAAGTGCCCGCATTCTAAAATAGAACACTACAAGTCAATAAGAAGTGTTATAATCAAAATATGTCTTCCATGTCATGACTAGAAATGTTTGTGATTGTGATATGTAATATTAACAGATAAATGTAAGAGGATTAATCAATGTAAAATTTTCAATGTCAAAATAATGATACTGCATTTCTGTTACAGGAAATGACCTAAGAGTAACTGTTAAAGGAAGAAAACTCAAATATTTCTAAACCTTTCAGATGATAATACATTTTCCAAGAAGGAAATTTATTCTGGAAGAAGCTTTGCAACAAGAATTTCATTCATCATAGTTTTTGTTGTTCTTTTTATGTTCAATAAAGTTATTTTAACTTTACAGAGCGCTAGAAGAAGACAAGACATTTCAAGGCATCTCATAGAGGAAGAACTTATAAAACAATTGACTTTTGACTACTGATGAAATAATTCATTCATCAGATATATTGTTTTTTTTTGTGTGTACATTTTATTTTGACATGACATGTTTACCATATCAAGATGAGATCAGTTTTCACATGAACATTTGCAATCACACCCTATGTACTTTCAGAAGTGAAAAGGTTAAACCTTTGTTACAACAGAGTCACTCTTAATTAGTCAGAAAATCTGTTGTTAATTAAGCTAGAGATACATTTTTCTAAGGTACATATAGAAAAACTTAGGCAAGCTTTACATTGTTATATATATGTTTTAAAAAAAAAATCATTTAATATACATGTATGGATTGAAGCTAGGGAACATATGTTATGGTTAAATGTTAATAAGGTAATTTGAAAAATGTATGGATTATAGAACTGTGTGCTACACACATTTTGGAGGGAAAATATGAAACATCTATTTTTTAAGTGACGTATTTTAAAGTATTGTACTATAATGTTACAGTTATACATTTATTAAGGGGATGAATTATTTGGTGAAAGGAAAGGAAAATAATAAGGGTAAACATATTTTTATGTGATACATAACAAAAGGTTTATCAAAGAATTTGTTTTCCCATTATAGAATCAAATTGAAGATATGTTCAGATCAATTATCTTAAGATCCAAAAACGCATGAATGGATACGAAAGTGACGAGAATGTGTATAAATGGATTAAGATAAGGAAAATGATTAAGATTCGATAAAATCGATCATTTTGAGAGGGAAATGTTAGAAGCTTTCCTTAACCTAATATCTAATATCTTCTTATTAACAGTACTAACATAAGTATGCATGAGTTGGATCTTAATAGAATAATTGAGTTATTATATTTATATTTGTTCTAGATTGGGAAAAGTAAGTAATTAGACTTCATAGTCTGTGAATATACATATGAACATATATCTTGGGTTTTCTTTACATTCAAGCCACACATGTGGTGTGTGTGTGTAATACATCTAATTTACTCTGACTGATGGAATGTCTAGGCCTTCTTAGGTTACACTCAGACTTGAGGACAAGTAGACTAGAGGTTTGTTATATATACACATCTGTTTCCAATTATCTTGGTGGGACTACAAGGAACACAAGAGATCAGCCCATTTTTAGGAGATGGTGGGGGCTGGATTGCTCTTTTAAGAGCAGAACAAAGGTTTGAGTCTCACTCACTCTTTGCTAGAAGCCTTGAGACACACACACACACACACACACATATATACAATCTTATTATCAAGAACTTAACTATATTTTTTGGACATTATTTAAACATTCTGTATGCCAATATTTTATTTCTAATTTTATGCAACATTATTATTAAATCATCTTTTTGAGTTTATGCAAGAAGTGGAAGGACTTTCTATCTGAACATTTCTCATCAATACAAGTTAATAAAATATCGAGACAATACGATATTTTACATTGACCATAATACCCCCTATCCAGAGTTTAATGAGGCATACACAACCTTAATTTTAAAACTGGGGAAAAACCCAGTGGATTAGTCGATTCTTACCGTCCTATATCACTACTCAATATGGACTATAAATTGTTAGCTAAAATCATGGCAGATTGTATCCAAACCTACATCCCCACATTGTTTGCCCCTCACCAGTTGGGCTTCCTTCGCAATAAACATTCTACTATAGGCATCAAAACTGCAATTGCAGCTACAGTCCAGGCTAAACAACATCCCTCTTCTCTCCCTCCCTTGTTACTCTTGAGCCTTGATACCGAGAAGGCTTTTGACAAAATTAACTGGTCACTCCTGAATCACATTCTTTCTACTAGGGCTTGTGGACATGTCTTTTCTTCCTTCATATGATATATTTATCATAACCCCTGTACCAAGCTTATTATCAATAACCAACTTTTTTCTCCATTATCAATGTCCCAAGGCACCAGGCAAGGATGCCCTCTTTCTCCCATTCTTTCTAACCTCACACTGGACCCCCTCCTTCACCTTCTAGAATCCCAATTTACTTTCCAAGGTATGACTATATGCCATAAAACTATTAAAGTCACTGCTTTTGCAGACACCTTGCTCCTATATATTTCCCACCCAGAGTCCTCTCTTTCCAGCATAATGTCTTTCATGAAATCATTTTGTTTAATCTCAGGTTACTCCATCAATTTGGATAAATCAAAGGTGTTCTATTTAACTAACCGTCACAAGCCTCCTTTTAGCAATCTCTACCCTTTTATTTGGTGTAAAGAAAAAATGTCTTCCCTCGGAGTAGTCATACTGAAAAAAACCCATAATTTATATACAAGATTAACATCCCTCCTTTGCTTCACTCCATTAAAGCATCCCTCACTGCTTGGACACACTTCAATATGTCCTACATGGGCAGAATAAGCTTGATAAAAATGGTAGCCTTTCCTAAACTTTTTTATACCATACAAGTCCTCCGTCTACTTCTTAAACACTCTGATCTCAAACATATCTATAAGATGTATAGACAGAATGCAGCGCTCTTAAAGAAAATTAACAATAGACACAGTCCGGTGAAAACAGTGCTCCGTGATTCCCAGTGCAAATGGTAGAAATTCAAACTAACCAGAAAGCGTATGGGTAATACGCATGTATATATATATATATATCCTGAAGACTCCCCTCTCCTCTCAGGTCTGGTCAGAGAAATGGCTGGGAAAGATGGTAATCCTACGCCCTCATGTGGTGAAAAGGTGGTCCAGCAGGTCAGAGAAGTATCAATCTGGATAAGCCTCCACAGGAACTGACACAGGGATCACTAGGGCTGCAAGGATTAAAGGGGCTCCTTCACTGCCACCTCAGGCGCCGAGTTCACCATCATCAGCGTCCCCGCCCCCGAAGGTATAAGATGTTCTGAGAATTCATCTGAGGCAGCAGGAGAGCAACAATAGGTCTACGTACCTTATAACAACCCCCCAGCAATTGAGGACTCAATTTTCCAGACCTAGAACTGTATAACTTAGCATCTCTAGCTAGATACATAAGGGATTGGATTCATGGCACCTCGATGTACACGGACACTGAACTTGGCCAAAACATGATCCTAAGAAATAAGAAATATGTTCTTCATAGACATAAAGATCTCCTTCGCGCCGAGGTGTGAGCGAATTCCCTTCTATTCTTTACATGGTTGGCATGGCACAAAATATGCACACGCTGCATGCTTAATATCCATGCATCTCTTTTCCTCCCCTTATGGAACAACTCAGATCTCCCGGAGTCCTCTGGACTTCCCACCTTTAAACTGGCACCATGCAGGTCTTCGTTTTTAATATCCTTGGTGGATATTATCAATAAGCTTGTACTTGTCTACCAACCCATTCCTTTTCCTAAAAGTGAAATCCTACATTGTCTCTACTTTTAAGAAATGTTCTCATAAGGACTGGACAAATTCATTGGACATACTTTTAGGCTGTCCAAACCCTAGTAAAAAAGCTATCTCCACTTTATACAACCCCAGGACTATACCTCCACTACAGCTGGTCTTACCAAATGGACCAAGACTTTCCCCAACTTCAGGTTGACACACTTTTAAAATCATTATCTTTTTCCGTGAGATGATGCTTCAGTTTTTCCATCATTCTTATATATCCACATCGCTTATAGCTTATGGGCCTAAGCTCCTCTTTCTGTTGCCTGAAATGTGGACAATTAGATGCAGACTTGTTCCATGCCTTCTGGGCATGTCCCAAGATTAAATGATTCTGGAACACAGTTATGCATTATGCTTCCACACATTTAGTAAACTACTTACCTCTAACCCCTGACTGGGCACTCTTTGGCCTAATCAACATACCAGGTGTTAAAATCTCAAGAGGATGTAAACAACTCCTAATTGTCATATCCCTTGTAGCATGAAAAAACATTTTACATAAGTGGATCTACCCAGAACCCCCCACTGTTTCTTTGTTTATAGAAAAACTCTCTTATGTACCCCCCACCATTTCTTTGTCTATAGAAAAAATCTCTTATGTTTTTCGCATGGTCTCCCTGCATAAGGAGTCACGGGTCCAAAAATTCTTTGACATCTGGGAATATTTCATTCAAACCTTGCCTACAGATACCCAAAAATCAATAGTACAATGTTTTCAATATACACAATGGTTTCAAACCAGACTGTTAACCAATGATCCTCCAATTGATACCCTACCCTCCAATTAAAATTAAAATATATTCTACACTTTAGCAGCTACTAAAGCCTCTGCTCATTCCATCATCTGCTAGTTTTTAGGCCAACCACCATCCATTTATTTAATTTTTATAATTATTATTATTATACAGGATTTATATAGCGGCAACAGTTTGCTCAGCGCTTTACAATATAACGGGAGACAATACAGCAACAATACAATTCAATACAAGAGTGAAAGGAGGGCCCTGCTCCTTGGAGTTTACAATCTAGGAGGGATTTTGTTTCTTAATGTCCATCCTTTGACCCACCACTGATACCTGGTTCTCATACTATAATAACAAACTGTATGTTTTCAATTTTGCATTGTCCTACTGGCCAAATGTTGTGGATATTTGTTAACTGCATTTTCCTATAAAAAAAAAAAAAATATTTGACTTAAGAACATTGATTACATTTAGTTTTACTTAAGGAGTAAACATTGAACTTTAGTTTTTATATTTTAAACTGGATGGTATAATAGGTTATATACAGAATATATCATATATATATATATATATATATATATATATATATAGAGAGAGAGAGAGAGAGAGGGAGATATTGTAGTATTTCCCCCTACATATTACATATGAAGTACCTGCACAAAAGCACTGTGAGACACTTACTTGGATTAGTAACCAACAGAGAGACAACAGAAACAGCCATGTAATGTTATGGTTTGGAAGTGATTTATACTGAAGGAGCATGCAATCATATAGCTATAGAGTCATACATTCACAACAGGAATACTTTTCATTTTTGTTGGAATTTCTTTATATGATTTATGGATGAATACACAGTGTGAAGTTTCTGCGTCTGAAGTCCAAAAGGTGCCATATGCTCCTTTTGTTCTTTATTTTCTGTATATGCCTATATGTCTTTATTGTTTAAAAGCAATAAAAAATGTTATTATTAAACTGGACCCTATAATGACTATATTTTAAAAAAAAAAAAATACCTATGTGCTCTGCTTTTAGATCTGTTGGAACTGCAGCTGGATTGTTGTTTCCTTTGTGAAATAAGGGGTCAAAGATTTGTCACTGACTCAGAGTTTAATGGAAAAGGTCACTGCAGGTTCTCAGCAGTAAATTGCACAGGAGGGTTAATGCCAGGTATTACTGGGGTGGTAATAGAAAAGTTCCAATTTCCTAGTAATAGGCAACCTGAGCAGTCAACTTTCCTTTTATGTAGGTAGCAGTGACTATTTCCTCTAGGTGGATGGCATTACAGCTAACTGTGGAAAACACAACGTTGATAGGACTTGAATGTTTTAACATAAAAATAGGTATTTGCCTGTTCTCAAGTGCTCTTTTATTACATTTATTACATCTGGGCTTTAAAGGAATCCTAAGGGTTGTGAACGCTCATTTCAACTATCCTGGACCACCTCCACAGTCTTTTTATTAGTTTTATTTTTTTGCAAGTAGACTGACTAAAAAAAATATGAAAAAAATATAAAAAACACTAAAATGAAAAAACTACACCACCATAAATACACCAAATAACAAACAACCTCTAAATAAAGAAAAAATTGCCTAATATTTCAATTGACAATGTACACTTCAGTGAAATATAATAGAAGGTAAAAGAAATTGCTCCAACATCCACTTCTCCTTCTTCATGTATACCGTATTTTTCGCTCCATAAGACGCACCTGACCATAAGACGCACCTAGGTTTTAGAGGCAGAAAACAGGAAAAAAAAATTCTGAACTAATGGACTGCAGACACAGTACAGGAGATGACCAGAGACTGCGGACAGCACAGGGATGACCAGAGACTGCGGACAGCACAGGGATGACCAGAGACTGCGGACAGCACAGGGATGACCAGAGACTGCGGACAGTACAGGGATGACCAGAGACTATGGACAGTACAGGAGATGACCAGAGACTGCGGACAGCACAGGGATGACCAGAGACTGCGGACAGTACAGATGACTGCTGACCTTTGGGGAGGTGGGGAGCGGGTACCTGAATTTGACAGGTACCCGCTCTTACTTCCGCAGAGTTTTTGTTTGATCTTACCTGTTCCTCGATCCAGCCGTGCGCTGTCTTCCCGGCTTCTGTAATGGCGCTCGGCATGACAGCCGGGTGCCCAGTGCGCATGAGCGAGAAGCACTTGCACTTTGTGATTGGTCCGGCGGCTTCTGGGATCTGTCATGTGTCCCAGGTACCGCCTTACCATTCACAAAAAGCACCGCTTCTTGCGCATGCGCACTTGGCACCCGGCTGTCATGCCCAGTGCCCACACTACAGAAGCCGGAAGACAGCGCACCGCTGGATAGAGGAACAGGTAAGATCAAAGAACAAAGAGGTAAGAGTGGGTACCTGTCAAATTCAGGTACCCGCTCCCCACCTCCCCAAAGGTCAGCAGTCATCTCCATAAGGTCCCGCTGCAGAGCTGAGCGGCCGGCCCGGTATTCTGACACGGCCGTGGTGGAAATACCGGACCGGCCGCTCCATATTCGCTCCATAAGACACACTGACATTTTCCCCCCTTTTTTGGGGGGAAAAAAGTGCGTCTTATGGAGCGAAAAATACGGTATGTGTGAGAATGTGGAAAGCCTAGTGACTAGAGTATAGCATGGCCACTCTGATTTTAAGTACTTTGTTACTGTAGAGATATTTACTGTAGTAGTATTTAGGCTATATCCTGTGCTGATTAAATATTTTTCATTGATTTAAAACAGAAAATATCATTGGCATTATATTTTTTGGGAAATTTGTATGATATGCTGAACCATCTAGTGGCAATAAGGAGGAAGGACCTAGAGGCAGTGGGTGGATCTGAGGAATTGCTGTCTTGCACTCTTGAGGGATCCTGGCCAATCCCCAAATGGAGGTTGGAAAGGGGCCAAGACACCCTTAAAAGTGTTGGAGCCTGCTCAGCTGCAGGAGAGTTTGGTGAAAGACAGGGAGGAAAATGTGAGGATTGAAGGCAGGAGGCCTGCAGGCTGGGAGTTGGAAAGGGAGAAACACAGACTTTCACTAGCCCCCAGAGTGGGGACCACCTGTATGGCAGGGAAGGAGCAGCCCATATGGAAAGGCCTAGTAGCAGCCACCAACCCACCATTACTACAGGAAAGAATCTGAGTACACCTGCACCCCCCTGGTTGGATAAGGGTGGAGCACTCTGGTGGGAAATCAGATTCGCTGCCTATTTGGGACTGTCCATTTTTGAAGTAACAAGCACCAGATCCCTTGTTCAGGGATACCTCCAGATTGCTGGATGAAGAAGAGGAGTTCGTCTAGGGTCTGGGGTGATACATTAAGGAGACCCTGGCTAGCTTTCCAACAAAGACTGTGCTGCAGAGAAGGCTTGTAAATAGTTCCAGGAAATTGTCCTCAGTTCATTTCAACTATCCTGGACCTCCTCCAGAGTCTCATTATTTTAGTTTTTTTTTGCAAGTAGACTGACAAACAATATGAAAAAAAATATAAAAAACACTAAAATAAAAAAAACTACACCACCATAAATACACCAAATGACAGACAACCTTTAAATAAATAAAAAGTTGCCTAATATCTCAATTAGTAAACATTTCAGTGAAATATAATAGAAGGTGTGACTGACAGCAGAAATATTATTTTATTTTTTTGATGTTTTGTTGAACTCAACAGTGTGTCAAGCAGTCAGCCTGTCTGCTTAATTAAATCTAGGAGTTCCTGTGCCCCGCAGGGGATGGAAGATGAGGTTGATCTCAACGGGTGGCACAAATAGCACAATGTCCTGTAGCTGGATAAAGCTAAACGTCAGCTCCGCGTGTTTGAGGTTTGGTTGAATTGAAGGGACACTATAATGTCCCTATGCTGGCTGAAAGACTCAGACCTTTTCCTGAGTTTACTCCTGTGATGGACACACAGGAGCTGAAGGCTGCATGCCTTCCTAGAATTAAGTTAGAAGATAAGCAGAATTGCTGAAAAAGATAGTCTTGTATGGGTGTGCGCCGCTTTCTAAACTGTTGGGGCTTGTAGTTTCATATTGTCTATGTGGCTTACTGGACACTGGGACTCTCCCCCTGCTCTCTCTTTTCCTCCCTTGTCGTTGTGCTGTGAGAGGTCTTGTGCTGCGGCCAGATCCTACAGCCCCCTCTCCATCCCAGGACCCGTGCCAATGGACCTCTGAGGAGCCTGGCTGGCCTGCCACTGCTACCGGCCCCTTGCTCTCTCCACCACTCGCAAGAGTTCTTCTTTGCTGTGTAACAGCCCCTGTGCTGAGGATTTAACCCAGAATTAACCCTTGCCCGCCAGAGTTCTGCTTCCTTGCTGTATGTCAACCCCTGCGCTGAGGATTTAACCCGGACTTAACCCATGCCCGTCAGAGTTCTGCTTCCTTGCTGTGTGCTAACCCCGGTGCAGAGGATTTAATCTGGACTTAACCCTTGCCCGCCAGAGTTCTGCTTCCTTGCTGTGTGCCAACCCCTGCGCTGAGGATTTAACCCGGACTTAACCCTTGTCTGCCAGAGATCTGCTTCTTTGCTGTGTGCCAACCCCTGCACTGAGGATTTAACCCAGACTTAATCCTTTCCCGCCAGACTTCTGTCCCCTTGCTGTGTGCCCACAACCATGCTGAGGACTTAACCCTTGCCAAACAGAGTTCTGCCTCCTTGCTGTGTGCCAATTGCTGTGCCGAGTACTTAACCCTTGCCCGCCAGAGTCCTGCCTCCCCATTGTGGGCCAAGACTGTGCAAAATACTAACCCCCTTTGTCTACTAGACATCTGCCCCCTGCCATGAGCCCCATCCTGTGTTACGGACTTAACCCTTTTTTTCCTACCAGAAGTCTGCTATACTAATCGTGTGCCCTCACTATCATTCAATAAAAGTCTTGTGTGTCCCACTGCTCTCTGCCTGTGTTCTGTTCCACCCACTCTTCTGTCACACTGTCCACTCTGATTTTACGTGCTTTGTTACTGTAGAGATATTTACTGTAGTAATATTTAGGCTATTTCCTGTGCTGATTAAAATGTTTTCGTTGATTTAAAACAGGAAATATCATTGGCATTATATTATATAGTTAATTTATATGATATACTGAAACATCTAGTGGCCAAAAGGAGTATTTTTGTTTTAAATCAATTAAAACATTTGACTGACACAGGAAATAGCCTAGAAACATGCATTTTTGACTCATTCACAAAGAACTATTGTACATGCACTTTAACTGCAATTTTTTAAATAAATACACCCCTAGTGTAATAACACTTGCTCGTCAACTCTAACTCTCAGGCCAATAGAGGTCATGCCAAAAGTGATACTAAGCAAAAGATTTTATATATACTTGTTTTGGAAATAAATATGGAAATAAACCATCATCGATCAGCTTTAATTACAGAACTGCAGTTCAGAATTTGATAGTCTATGAGATATTATCAATCTAATGTAGCACCCTCCTAGTTTAGCTAAGGGGAGCTAAAGTCCTGATTGTCAGTGAGGAAAGCTGAGTAGCAGCCTGGCTGTAATAGCCAGAAGGTCAGATTGTGGTCAGGAGCTAAGAGGCTATGCAGGCCGGCCCCTTTGGAATTTCCCCCTGCTCTAGGGCTTTGGAGGAAGGTCCTAGAGGCAGTGCATGGATCTGAGGAGTGGCTGGCATGGACTCTTGAGGGATCCTGGCCAATCCCCAAATGGAGGTTGGAAAGAGGCTAGGCCACCCTTAAAAGTGTTGGGGATTGCTCAGCTGCAGGAGAGTTTGGTGAAAGACAGGAAGGAAGATGTGAGGCTTGAAGGCAGGAGGCCACGAGGAAGCCCAATGGGTTGGGGTCTACCTGCAGGCCTGGAGCTGGAAAGGAAGAAGCTCAGACTTTCACTGACCCCCAGGGAAGGGGCAGCACAGCTGGAAAGGTCTGGTAGCAGCCACCAATCCACCAGTGGTACAGGAGAGAATCTTAGCACAGCTGCACCCCCTGGTCAGAAAGGAGAAGGAGCACTCTGGTGGAAAATCAGATTCGCTGCCTGTTTGGGACTGTCCACTTTTAAAGTAACAGACACCAGATCCCCTGTTCAGGGATACCTCCAGATTGCTGGGTGAAGAAGAGGAGTTCAGCTAGGGTCTGGGGAGGTACATTGAGGAGACCCTGGCTAGCTCTCCAACAAAGACTGTGCTGCAGAGAAGGCTTGTAAATAGTTCCAGGAAATTGTCCTCCGTTCATCAGTTTCCTTGGGCATCCAAAGCTTAAAGATTGATCTCTGACTCTGGATGTAAGCCTGTGTGAAGATGCATGATGCCTGGCTGTGGAGGACTATATGGGGACCCAAATCCTTTAGTGACTCCTAAGGGGGTAGAGCTACACTTACTAATTATAAATTATATTTCCTTTTTAAGCTCAAGTGACAGAAAATTCCTAGCATATTTTTTTTTTCTTTCTCCGTCCTATTGGGGAGATTTCCTTTGAATTTCTGTCCTGGAGATGCACTTGGAAGGGAAAGGAAATCTCTACAAAGTCTGGAGAATAACCCCCTTAGACAGTTGTCACAAGACCAGGTGTCCCCATTGGAAGATTTGCCCTAAACCCTTGTTTTGGTATATCTATGCGGATATGTGCTATCACAGACTGGGATCCATGCGGGTCCATGACCTCCTTTCAACCTGGCATACAGAAGACATCTACTCAAAAAAAAAGTACCGCAGAGTTCCAGATTGAAGGTGAGTATTGCAGCAAAAGATGCTTTTTGATTATATCTTCTAATTAGCTATTTTTCATAATTGGAGTTATACTTTAATATCACATAAAAGCTACTTCAAGTAAAAATGTAATTGATAATTAAAAATGTATTCTACTGAATAACGAATGTTAAAGCTACAATCCACAAAAGCTACAATGAGCACAAACATTCTATATGAACTAGTATCACCCTTTGCTCTAGTTGCAGATCATTCAATCGATGCACTCATATCTTTGTGTATTCGTTATTTAGCATGACCTTATTGGATCAATTAGAATTGACTGGTGTGCCTTTTAAAGTTATTGGACTAGCAATTTATGTTTGTTCTTGCAAGTGTGCAAGTAATTGATGATTAGTGGCATAAATGTCATTTAATTTTAAATAGATGACGAGACATCTTATTGATAAGTGCTTGAGGAAGTGGTTTGGGAAGCCATTAAGAAGGATGCAAACAAAGACAGACATCTGACCTTGGGATTAGAAAGAAGGCTCATTTCACTGAACTATAGTACAAATTTAAATGCCACAACAAACCTTATTTTTAGCTTTGTAATTGGTATCTTTCTTCTCCTATTGGCTCTCACTGGCCAATCACAGCAATCACAGATGTTCTCAAAGCTTGCATGATTGCAACTGAGAACTGTAATGGCTGTATAAGCAATCACAATGTGCAAAAAATCCTGATCACCATCAGATATTGCACTGGTGACAGCATGTACAAAAAAAAAATACAATTTTTTTTTGCATACTGTTACCATGTAATGTTACTATGATGATCATATACAATGGCTGGCTGCTTTGTGTCACTGGTCACCACCGCACCAGTCACAGAGTCCCTGATCACTGCCACAACTGTCCCATTTTCCCTGATCTCCCTGATCTCAGGCACACCAGTCATAGTGTCACCAAAAGGATTTGTTCACATGTGCAATGCTCTCTGAAGAGCCATCTGCGTTTGGATGGCTCTTAACAGAACAATTGATAGGCAGTGAGAAGGCGTTGTACCCCACACAAGCATCCCCATTCACTTGAATAGGTTGCGATTAGTTGAAATACAGGGGTTATGAGTACCTCTGCAGCTAAAGCGGGTAGTGGTTGAGCAGTTGTAAAACTGCAGCTTAAACATGAGGTTTTACTGCCCCCCAACCTCACATGTGATCAAGCCCTAAGGCCCCATGTATATGGGACACTTCTGAACGATGGAAACTGACTGCTGGAAAATGTAGGTTAAAAAACGTCTGTTTAGCTGCGTTTGCGTAACGCGTTTATGTGCATTTGCATTTAGAAGCGTTTTTTATAGATAAGCACAGGAGAACCTCCCAGATGCCCAGAATGCACTGAAAAGTGGTAAATTATTAACTATTTCAGACTGTTTCAGAGAAATGCAGAGAGTAGAAGCAGAGACAGCAGTATATCTTGAGATAATTTCTTTTGTTTCCAAGGGTGGGAAAGGTGTCTGGTGGAGTGAGTCATTAAGGTCACCTGGCAGGGGGTCTTCATGAGGAATTTGAGGTGTGAATGATCATTAACATATCTTTTGTTTCCAAGGGTGGGAGAGGTCTTAGGTGTGGTCAATACAATGTGTGACAAGCTTGGTAGGAACATCCTGTGTTCAGTTTTTTGTCCATCTGAGTACTTTGAAAATGCTTTGCATGCATTTTTCATGATGAAAAAAGGCTCTGGACAGCATCGGGAACTAGAAGAGTTAAAAAAAAAATTTCTAAAGCAAACACTTATAAACTAGATTTTCCAAGTTTAAAAGCGTTTACAAACGTTTTGCGTTTGAAACGCTGATAAAATCAACTGCTGAATGCAAGTTTTCTGCGTTCAAAAAAAATGACTGTAAACTCAAATGCCTGTAAAAATGTGTACATGGACGCATTGAAAAACATTAGGGTGAGTTCAGGGGCTGCTGAAAAAAACACTGAACAGCTCCTAAATGTGAGTTTATCAGCTGCAATGTACATGAGCCCTAATAGTGCAGCAGGTCATAGTGTTCTGATCATGATCACACTAGCCACAGAGTTGCTAGAAAAGTGTAGTTAGAATCAGTGTTCCTGACTGCCACCACAGCAGACCAGTGCAGAAAGCAACAGTTTTCCTGATCACCGCCACACCTCAGTGTCACCAAACCAGTGTATACCAGCAACAATGTTCCTCATCACCGCCACACCAGGTATAGTGTCTTCACATCAATGTAAGCCAGCAATGGATCCCTGATTGTCGCCACACCAATCCCAGTGTCAGCAGACAGCATACTTCAGCAGCAGTGTTCCTGATTGCTGCCATTCTTGTCCCTTGTGTCACCAGACCAGTTTAAGTCAGCAACAGTGTTCCTTATGTGAACAATAAAGGGAAAGAGGAAAACAGTGCCATCTGAGTGCAGTATTAAAAGCTAGCAGTTTACTCACATAAAATTGTCAACTCACAATTATAGCAGTAAAAGCGTTTATAAAGCATCAGTAGCCGCTGAGATCACCCCGATCCAATCCCGCACCTCTGGCGCTGTTCTCAGCAATGCTGGTGGCTCCCAACACAGCGCCAGAGGTGTAGGACACAACAGGACAGGACCGGGCTGATCCCAGTGGATACTGATGAGTGATATGTGTTTTTACTGCTATAATTGTGAGTTGACAATTTTATGTGAATAAACTGCTGGCTTTTAATAATGCATTCAGATGTTGCTGTTGTCCTCGTTACCTTTATTGTTCACATGCAGAGTCGCTTCTAGCTTGTGGGACTAGCTGCCACTGGATCACGTTGTTACATTTGAACTGATAGCTAGGACTCACGCTGCCAGCATTATAGAGACTTTTATATGGGTCCCCTTTCTCAGTGTGCAAAAAACGTTTTTCTTTTCCTTCAACAGTGTTCCTGATCACTGCTACATGTGTCCCACTGTTAGCAGACCAGTGCAGCCATCAACAGCATTCCTGATTGCTGCTACACAAGTCCCACTGTCAGCAGACCAGTGTAGCCATCAACAGTGTCCTCATCACTGCTACACAAGTTCCATTGTCAGAAGACCAGTGCAGCCATCAACAGTGTTCCTGATCACTGCTACACAAGTCCCACTGTCAGCAGACCAGCGCAGCCATCAACAGTGTTCCTGATCACTGCTACACAAGCCCCACTGTCAGCAAAATAGCGCAGCCATCAACAGTGTTCCTGATCACTGCTACACAAGTCCCACTGTCAGCAGACCAGCACTGCCATCAACAGTGTTCCTGATCTTGCCACCTGTTTATTGATCACATTTGTGCCTGCTGCCTGCACCAGTCCTTTGCCTTTTTGCTGACCATGTCTCTGCCTGCCGCCTGAACTGACTCAACTGCATGTCTGACTGACTATGTTCCTGCAAGACACCAGTCCCAACCATCCCCTGCAGACAATTCCACTCCTGGAACCACAGGAACTTTTGTTCTTCCTTTCTTCAGCCTCCTGTATTTTGTGGCCAGTGAACATGGCATTCCTGGGTGAAGCCACGTAATCTATATCCAAGCTATATTCCTTGATCATTTGTACAGAAGTGACCATTACAGTACATTGTCTTTGACACAATTGGTTCATTTTTGTGATACACAAGATACAATATCTGGTACATAAGCAGTCCAAACAGTGAAAAAGCCTCACACATGCGGTATCGCCAGATTCAGGAGGGGTAGTATGTTGAATATGTATTTATTGAAGTTGAACATAGAAAATCCAACATAGAAAATCCAATAAAAAAGCGTAAGATACAAAAGTATCAAGTAAATGTTTCAGTATAACATACATTAATATTCATGTTCATAGCCAATTTAGATAAAAAAGATGATAATCATTGAAATGACACACATGGGGAATGATGATGAATAGTAAAGGCTTGGACCTGAAAAACAGAAATACGTTTTACCCAGGGTCTACCAAGAAGGTAGACTATGAAGTGCAGAAAAAGGGGGAAGAAAGAAAAAATAAACAAAAGAAGAAGGAAAGAAGAGAGAGTGTAGAGTAAGTCGGGCTACTAGGTTGGTCCATCTGTTTTCAGACTATGGAGTGGAAGGGCGTATGCGACAAGGGGAGGGGGACAAAACAAGCCCATCGAAAGGTGTTTTGTTCTGTGATAGTGTCCTTATGAGGAATTAGCAAAAGGGGATCCTGTAACCAACTGCATCAGGAGGGGTAGTAGAATGTGTTTTTGGTTGCAATTCTAAGTATGCCCATGCTGTGTGCGAGAAATATCTTAATGAATAGACAACTTTGTGTAAAAAAAATATTTTTCATTTTCTTTCCACATTTTCAAAAACATTTTAGAAAAAAAAAATGAAGACTTCAAAAGAATCACCATGCCTCTTAAAAATACCTTGGGGTGTTTGCTTTCCAAAATCTGGTCATATTATGGGTGTTAACACTGGCCTGGTGCTCCAGGGCCTCCAAAAATGTGATAGGTAGTCAGGAAATTAGATGTGTAATTTATGCTCCTGGATTGCCTGAATGTGCTCCTTGGAGTTCGGGCCCCTCTATGTGGGCCCAAACTTTTGAAAAAAATCTCATGCATGTGGTATCACCATACTCGGGAGGAGTAGCAGAATGCATTTTTGGCTCCAATTCAAAGTATGCCCAAGATGTGTGTTAGAAATTGACAACGCTATGTAAAAAATACAATTTCATTTTCTTTCTTGCATTTTCCAAAATCTTGTGGCAAAAAAATGACATTTTCAAAAGACTCACTTTGCCTTTAACAAAATGCTTTCCAAAATAGGGTCATTTTTAGGTGTTTTTCACTGTGCTGTCCTGGCTCTTCAGGGACTATTCATAGGTAGTCAGAAAATTAGTTGCATCATTTATGCTCCTTGAAAGCCCAAGGGTGCTCCTTGGATTTTGGGCCTCTCTATGCATCTAGGCTGTGAAAGAGTCTCACACATTTGGTGTCTCCATACCCAGGAGGAATAGCAGAATATGTTTAGTGGTGTAATTGTATGTATGCCAGTGCTCTGTTTGAGAACTTGTTAAAATTAAAACTTTGTAAAAAAAAATGTGTTTAATTTCTTAAATTTTTTAAAAAACTACAACTTCAAAAAAACTCCACTTACTAAATACTTTGAACTGTCTGCTTTCCAAAAAAGGGTAATTTGGGGGGTATTTATACAGTCCTAGAATTTTATGGCCTCAAGAAATGAACTAGGTTGTATATAGTATCATAGTTTTTAGAATCTATAACTTTCACAAAGCCTAAAAAATATACACTGATTGGGATAATTTTTACCAAAGAAAAGTAGCAGAATACATTTTGATATACATTATAAAGAAAGATTATTTGCTAAATTCTATACCAGAAACTAAGAAAATTGTTCTTTTGCAAATGTTTGGTGTTTTTTTCATTATGTAGCAAAGAATAAAAAGCCCAGTGGTGATTAAATACTACCAAAAGAAAGCTCTATCTGTCTAAGGAATTATACAAAATTCATTTGGGAACAGTATTGTATGACTGAGTAATCATCATTCAAAGAGTGACAGCACTGAAATATGAAAAATGACCTGCACTGGAAGGGGCTGAAACAGTCCGGACATGAAGTGGTTAAATACTTGTAAACACTGGATCTTGCTGCTAGAAGCATACACATGTATGTGTGCATTTTTACATATTTGGTGCATAAGTGTGTAAAAAACAACAAAATACTGTTCTCGGAAAGTAGGACTTGGGTGTTTCAGTTTTACGCCTCTGAACACTGTGACAGTAGATATTGGGCTATGAGGTCCCTTATAACTTAACTTGCCAGTGTTCCATTCCTGCCTTGCAGTCTTAAGTTGAACTGAAGGCATTTTAATAAAGCTTAAAAGCAGGCAGGCTATTTTTGACACTTTTATACTCAAAATGTATGTGGTGTTGATGGTGTCCCTGCAGGACTTCAAGGTAATGAAGGTGATGAGTGGGTAGCTTCCATGCATTACCACAATAATCTCAGGATGTGCAGACAATATTTGAATCTAGAATCAAAGCACCAAGAGTCCAAGATGACAGTTTTTTCCAAACATCAACTGGGTAGAAGAGCCAATGCATTTTGGGGGCTTTTTGTGGGATTGTCAGTGTGGACTCAGAATGATATATAATCTGAGTGTGGTATGTTATCAGGAAGAAGTCAGTAATGTTCAGCTTCTGGGTTGGTAACAATCACCTCCTGACAGGCTGAGAAATACCCCTTACTCCAAAGCATCAGGTAGAAAATTTCCCTCCATCTGTCTCACATCTTCACAGTGCATCTCCCATCGCCTTAACGGCAGGTCACCTGATCAGGCAGAGTTGGAAGACTGTGCATTTGTTCTGATACTTAGCAAATCAAAACATGCAAAGGCATTTTTGGTGGTCTGGTGAACAATAGAGGCAATGAGAAGGGTAAGTAAAGTCTTCTTATGGTCCCTAAGTAAAGTGAACTTGTTTCTTCTACTACAGGTTTACTTTAATGGCACAATAATAACTCAAAATGGGCATTAACTAAAACACAATACAAATTCAAGTACACGTTTTTAATTAAAAAATATGAAACAGTAACAAAGTTATCGATAGGCAGGCACTTTTTTCCTTTTAATATACTGCCAGGTCCAGAGATTTGCCAGCCTCTGCCCAGCTGACAGCAATCCAGTTCATTGATGTGCACAGCAACTGGCACTGTTCTCGGAGAAAAGTTCCAATTAATTTGATGCTCTTGTTGCTCAGGAAAAGAGCTCCTCAGATGTGCACTACATATCATAACAATAAAATGTTCTGCGAGAGAAGCCCAGCACCCTCTGATCACATTAGCATAATAGAATATATACCTATCCCTTTGGGTTTTTGCAGAATTCTTTGCTGAGGTTGGAGATGTAATCATGCATTGTTATTTCATGACAGGTGGAGGGGGTTATTTCCATATGGATTTGGTGAGTAGAGGAGTATATTCATGCAATGGTAACTATCTTCAAAAGTACCTTGAAAATTTTAATGCCATTTTTTTCTGTCATCTGTCAAATGAAAAAAATAATTTCAATAGGATTTTCTGGATATGTTGAAAAGAGACAAATCAGACATCTCAGATTGAGTTGACATTAATCCCCTTCGTGTCTGGAGGTAACTGAAACCTTCACAAGGAGAATACATTCTTGATATTTTGGTGAATGTGACTATACTTAAAGTGTATGTGCAGGCATGACCCACACTGACCCCCAAACCACCTTTTCTCCACTTGATCAAACACCAGCATTTTCATTTTTACTTTGTTTCTTTTTATTACTGTGACTTCATCACCAGACTGGTAAACTGCTGAGAACTAAGTTCTTATTCATGTAAGCACACTCCCCAGAACTACATCTCCCCAGAGCCTTTTCCCTACACACAGTGTGTGGTCAGACCCTTTAGAGTCATAGCAGCAGCACTGTTTTGTTGTCGAATAAATCAATGCATGTACAAAGAGTTACAGATGGTAAGGATTGAATGAGTTTTGTAGTCCAAGAGGTGGACAACGCTGCTTAAGATTTTAGTCCTGTAAACCCACTGTGTTGTCAGCCCACACATAAAGCTAGGAGCTCTTGGGATTTCAGACAGATCAACAGCTGTTTTTTTCCTGTACTTGCAGTAAATCCAGACTTGCTGTTATAACAATGTTGTTACACAATATCTTGTATAGTTTTCCATAATAAGGTATGGTGCCACTCTCAAAAGAACTGGTTGATGACTGGGTTCTCTGGTCCCTAGTGACACTGACCTTTTAGATAATACTGTACCCTCTGACATACAAAAGCTGGAGGAATAGATGTTTATTTGGGTGGTATGCCTGTCAGAGTAAGAAGTAACAATAACCGTGGACAATAGCAAACAGTAGTTGCAATAAGGTACAGGGTACCAAAACTTGGCTAAAAAGGGAAAGGTCCACACCTTCAAGGCCTTGACTTATGGGGGGGAGCCCTAAATACAGGATAAATATACTCTGAGGAGCTGAAAGTCATAGTCCCTCCTTATCCCCTTCCACTGGCCACTGTTTGGGCTCAAAAACAGAATTTGTATAATTTTTTATCTTTGTAAAATAAAGTGAAGTAATCTTCAAACAAATCCCTGGGGCTCCCAAGAGGGGTGATACTACCTATGTGAAGAATTCCTGGTATGGATATATTTACATAGTTACACTGTTCCAGTTTATACCAATGTAACTATGTATATAGCATACCTGTGGCATAACTCTGGAAGTTGGAAATCATTGTAGTAAGCACAGCTACTACAGTGATCTCCTCCAGCTTTGGGTTCCATGCCAAGCAGCTGCCCTACTGCATTGTGAACACAGGAGGCCACCCACTTGGCATGGTTAAAACATGGGGAAATGTGCATGTTTTGCGAAGTATTGTAATTTACTGTTTTGTTTTTGTTTTGCCTAAATAAACACTTTTAGTGTGTTTTAGGGACATTTAAAGAGAAGTATGTTTTTTTTAAATCATACTCACCTAGGTTTTTTGCCCAGAAATACACTATTAGTGTGTTTTAGGGACATTTAAAGAGAAGTATGTTTTGTTTTTTTTTAATTAATCCTCACCTAGGTTTTTTGCCCAGAAATACACTTTTAGTGTGTCTTAGAGACATTTAAAGAGAAGTATGTTTTGTCTTTAAATCATACTCACCTAGGTGGAGGCAACATCAATCCGATGCTGCATCTGTCCCATGCTGACTCTAAGGGTGAGAACTGAGCGTTCAGACACCGCTGATCGCTCAGTTCTCCCTGCCACTCTAAATTAACTGCACTCCTGTGATCCACAGGAGAAGTATAGCCAAATCAAGCTTTGGCTGTACTTCTGCTTTAATGGTTTTGTTTATTTATTAGAGGCCAGGAATCTACTTCCTAAGAAAGTCAAAACCCAAACTGGGCTTTTGGGCAAATAATAATAGTGGGCAAGCATGGGGAAGGTAAGAAATGTTGCCTATGCTGCCACATGTAATGTGAGAAGAGAAATAAGCGGGTGCTGAAAGTCACTATAGCAGCTAGAACACCAAAAGGCACCAAATAACCTCTAAAAAGACAATATAAATGAAGGGTGCAGCGCTAAAATTGAAGATATGAGATATTGCATACAATGTAAACATATGATGTATATATAACTTATAATAAAGTGCAAATAGATAAATCATATGACTTCAATGTGTCAATCCATATGTGTCACTATGCGGGAACAAAAAGGTGCATAACTAAAGTGCAAAAATGAACTCGATAATCTCCATATAAAGAGTATAAGCGTCACTCCTTCATGACCACACATGCAAAAATAGTGATGAAGGAAAGGTATAGTTCAAAATTAAACGTGAATCAATCCAAGTATATAAGGTGCATGGAAGATCTCAAGGATTTCCAACAACCGGTATTGTCATCCAGTAAGTGATGGTGTATCCAAAACTATAAACACTGCGCACTCACCAGATGCGCAATCAGTAAGCACATTTAAGAGAGAACACTCTTATTGGAACCGTTGGAAACTCCTCTGGAATATGGTCTGGTCTGCTGTCCCTCACTGCTCAATCAGCTCCTATTCTGGGGCTCTATGTGAGCTTCTCACCACTCACAGAGCCACATGAGGGATGGTTTGAGCCATGACAGACAGCTGATCTGGTGAGTGCGCAGTCTTTATCATTTTGGATACACCATCACTTACTGGATGACAATACCGGTTGTCAGAAATGCTTGAGATCTCCCATGCACCTTATATACTTGGATTGATTCACGTTTAATTTTGAACTATACCTTTCCTTTATCACTATTTATGCACGTGTGGTCATAAAGGAGTGATGCTTATACTCTTTATATGGAGATTATCGAGTTCATTTTTGCACTTTAGTTATGCACCTTTTTGGTCCTGCATAGTAACACATATGGATTGACACATTGAAGTCAGATGATTTATCTATTTGCACTTTATTATAAGTTATATATACATCATATGTTTACATTGTATGCAATATCTCATATCTTCGATTTTAGAGCTGCACCCTTCATTTATATTGTAATGTGAACTTGTTTACCCAATATAGACAAATTATAGCTTCCATTTGAAATGAACTTTATGACAGATATGGCAAAGCTATTTTCACACATTCTCGCAACATTTTCAAGGCACAGAAGATTCCATTTAGTAAATAGTTTTATTAAATAGCTAGCATCTATTTTTGTTGTGAGAGTAGGAATAGACAGCAGGCTCCATTCACTAAGGTGTATGACATGTGTTTTTATTACAATAATCTTTATTTTCAGACGTGACAGCTTTCGTTGCTAAAAAAAAAATAACTGTTTTATGGCAAATAACTATCATTCTAGCTTAGCGAATTATGTCTTTTATGTTAAAAAAAAGTTAACCTCTTTAACCACTTGCCTACCAGGCACTTATACCCCCTTCCTGCCCAGGCCAATTTTCAGCTTTCATCGCTGTTGCACTTTGAGTGACAATTGCACGGTCATGCAACACTGCACCCATATGAAATTTTTATAATTTTCACACAAATAGGGCTTTCTTTTGGTGGTATGTACTCGCTGCTGGGTGTTTTATTTTTTGCGCTATAAACAAAAAAAGAGCAAAAAGTTTGAAAAAAATATTTTTTTTCTTTGTTTCTATTATAAAATTTTGCAAATAGGTAATTGTTATCTTTCATTGATGTGCATTGATGAGGTTGCACTAATAGGCAGCACTGATAGGCAGCACTGATGAGCTGGCACTGATATGCAACAAAGATGGGCACTGATGGATGGCACTGACTGGTGGCACTGCTGGGTGGCACTGCTGGACAGCACTGATGGGTGGCACTGCGGGCACAGGTGGGTGGCACTGCTGGGCACAGGTGGGCGGCACTGCTTGGCACTTGTGGGCAGCACTGCTGGGCACAGATGGGCAGCACTGGTGGGTGTCACGGCTGGGCACCAATCATCAGGGTACTGATCGACAAACTGCTGTGCATATGTTTGTGTCTAATATGCAGTCAGGTTTAGTGCCATTCTCCAGCTTACACAAGCTTACTGCACTTCACCTGTGAATGCTGAAAACTCTTTCTCTGCATTGGACTGCGATATCCCACCAGTCTAAGCTGCTGTTCGTCTTCTTAAAAAGACGGTAACCATTTTTTGCAAAAACGTAAAAAAAAATATCTGGACAAGGTTCTAAGCCTTCTATTATTGCTGAATTAACACAGACACATCATGTCTCTGACCACACAGATGTACTGGGAGCAGATTCTGCAGAGCAAAGTGTAAAACCGAAATGCATAATAAAACCAACACAGAAACTCAAAGACAAATTATGAAACCACTAGAGATGAATTCTCCAGCAATCTGTCAGATCTATGGAACAGAGCTACATACTGCATGTCAGTTTTGCTGCACTTTAATGATCAACCAGATGAATTAAGAGACTCCATAGATCATCTATCTGCAGCGTTCCAGCGACTGTCTGCAAAATACACAGGTTTCTTAAAGGACTCTAATATAGAGGGCTCTTTAGCAGAGCTAAGTAAGACAGATGCACTAAACCAACAAAAATGCTAAGGATAAGCCAGAAAACCGCAATGCTCAACTGCAGGAGACCAGATCTCATAAATCCACATCTACTAAGCTCACAGCACATTCTTCTAGATTCTCTCGCTCCAGAAGCTCAACATTAAGAGACAAGCTAATAGAGGCCCACGCAAGTCTGGAAGCAAATAAAGTGCAAATTTCTATTTCCAGAAAGGAAACTGAAATGGAAGCTCAAAGCAAAACTCTGCACGCAGAGGCAGAAGCTCAAAGCAAAACTCTTCAAGCAGAGATGACAGCATGGCAAGCAGAGGCAGAAGCTTAAAGCAAAACTCTGCAAGCAGAGATGACAACTCACCAAGCAGAGATGACAGCTCACCAAGCAGAGATCACAGCTCACCAAGCAGAGATGACAGCTCGCCAAACAGACATGACAGCTCACCAAGCAGAAATAGAAGCTCAGAACAAAGCTCACCAAGCAAAGGTGGAATCTCAAATAAAAATTCTGTAAATGGAAAGGGAGTAAGAAGCTGTCCTAGCGAAACTCCTTGAACAAGCCATGGGAGAAAGTACTCATTTGGACTGTTCTATTACAGCAGAACTGGAAGATTCAGTTGAACGCACCAATGAATATGTGCTAAGGCATAATGTTTGTGTGAGATGGGAAAACAGCTCTCATTGTTTGAACACTGTTTGTGTGAAAGTAAATTAATGTTTTGACTGACATTCTGCGGTTTAGTCACAAGATGTCACTGTTTTTCTAACACAGGCTCAGACTGCTTAGATATTTGTATATTCAAGAAGAGGTGGGGTTTTGCACTCAGAGTTGGAGTTAGTGAACGGGAAGAGGAGACTGCAGCCATGTTTTGGACGATGCTGAATGGAGGGGCCGTGTGAGCTGATGAGATTGCTGCCAGGAAGCTGATGAGATTGCTGCCAGGAATGCTCATGAGATTGCTGCCAGGAAGCTGATGAGATTGCTGCCAGGAATGCTGATGAGAGCAGAGGAAGTAAGCAGCATATACGGCAAGACCGCATGCTTGTTGGAGAGACAATTGTTCTGTTCAGAGTCACCAGCGGATGAAAAGCAGACCCGGTTCGGTAAGATCGTGCACGCACCTCATTTCAGTGTTGGCGCCTTGAGACTGAGTCCAGGCCTATAGTTAGTTAGTTAGTTAGGGTCTCTGTTTGTGTCAGGCCACAAGTGTTGTTACTGATTGGAAGGACTCCACAACTTAAAGTGACATTTCACATTGGAGAGCTGATAAAATCCTACAAACTCAAGCCAGACTGGCGTTTTGCTCAGAAGGAATACTCAGGCACGTGCTACAGGACCAGTTATGGGAGAGGGAATACTGTAGATTTGTGTAAGATTGTAAGCTGTTGTGCTGCACTGCAGGCTAGCCCATACCATACACCCATACACTGATTTAAGCTCTTTTAGGGTAATAACAAGTAAGGTGTGGCAGCTTATTTGTGCCCGCCAGTAGGTAAATTACTTCACTTTCTACCTTCATCCATCAGAAGGCGCCGTGCTGTGCAGCACAAAGATCTCAGCCTTTGGGCTGGGTTTATGTAAATGTATTGTATGTTTCCAGCATTTGTGGTTGTTTTTATTTGCCACATCTAAGTAAAATTCTGTTGTGGCAAAAGCTGGTGTTGGGGTTGCTTTCCTTGTTCGTGACTTCACTGTATCCTGGGGAGCCCACCCTGGTACACCGCTTACATTTGCAATGATGCAGAATCATCTCCTGTACCTCTTATGAACAGTACTGTTTAAACCTAAACTTGCAAAAGTCTGAGCCCTCCACAATGCAAGTGCATCCACACAGCAAACCACATCACCTCCTGCCAACGACAAGGCGACTCACTGTGATAAGCCACAGTTCGAACAACAGCCAGCAGAAGCCTTATAAACTAAATCACAGCTAAATGCTCTTGCAATGTAATTTTATCTTGGTAAACCTCAATCTTATTCACCAGAAAGGGTTCATGCCCAAGGGGTCCTACAAGTTACCTTTGCACAAAAGAGTGAGAGATCAGACCTATCTGAGTTCACCAGATATATGATTCACTGCAAGCTCATTAACATTAGCCTCTCAAGGTTCGACGACTTTCCAGAGAACTATAGGGTTTGGAGATCAACCTTCAAAGCTGCCATTGTGGATCGCAACCTCACTTCCAAGGAGGAATTTGATTTGCTCACAAAGTGGCTGAGGCCAGAATCTGCAGATTGTGTTAAAAGACTGAGAGCAGTACATGTTGACTGCCCAGATGTAGGTCTTGTTGCTGCATGGGCAAGACTTGAGCAAACCTATGGTAGCTTGGAAAACATAGAAAGCGCTCTATTCAAGAGACTGCAAAACTTTCAAAAAATGGGTAGCAAAGATTATCGCAAGCTTCAAAAACATCCTCATGGAGCTAGAGTTGGCAAAGACAGACCCTCATCGACTTGATCTAAGCTATCTGGACACCACTCATGGCGTGAATCCAGTTGTGTCTAAACTGCCTTACAACCTGCAAGAGAAATGGGCACAACAGGACTCAAAATATAAAAGAGACTATAATGTATCTTTTCCTCCATTCTCATATTTTTGCAGGTTCATCAGTGAACAAGCCTGGATGAGAAATGACCTCCGCTTCAGTGAATCTAACTTGCCTGCTTCATCATCATCAAGGTATGATAACAAAGCAGCTAAACTAAGAGACTTAAATAGACCAGTATCTGCTAAAAAAGACAGACATCTCACCTCCTCTATCCTCTCCTGCTCGCCAGAGTGATTTAGGTGATAGAGATAAAGATCCTAATCATCAGTGTCCTTTTAACAAAAAAACTCACCCTCTTAAGAGATGTCATGGGCTTGTGGCATAGACTGTACAAGAATGCAAGGAGATTCTCCAGAAACTTGGAATATGCTATAGGTGCTGCGCTTCCTATGATCATTTTGCTAAAAATTGTAAAGTGGTCATCAAGTGCACAGAATGCAGTAGTGACAAACATGTTACAGCTATGCATCCTGTTCCGCTTCCAAACAATCCACAGCAGCCTTCTACATCTATCCCTGCTTCTAATCATGGCGGGGAGCAACAATGCTATGCTCCAGCCACAACAAATGTTTCTTCTTCATGTACTGAAGTCTGTGGAGAAGGATTAAACCTGTGCCAAGGTATGTCTAATCAAAATATATCCGAAGTATCAGCCTGTGAAAGCTACCAGGATGTGTACCATAATAGATGAGCAGAGCAACAGATCCCTGGTTAAACCTAGATTCTTTGAGATCTTTGGCATAAATAGACATGCAACACCATATACTGTCAATACCCCTGCTGATCATGTAGAAACCTCCAGCAAAAGGGCCGATGGGTTCATGGTCTCCCACATCAAGGCAAAGGCAAAAAGGGCATACTCTTGTAGGCATTAGTTGAGTGTAACCAAATACCAGACAACAGACAAGAAATCCATACTCCAGAAGCTGCGTGTCACCATCCCCACTTAAGGCACCTGGTTACTGAGATTCCTCCAATGGACATGGATGCTGAATTCTTAGCCTTGTTGGGAAAAGACATTCTCAGAGTACAGAAAGTACGCCAGTAGTGCAATGGATCTGACAACGCCCATATGCACAAAGACTTGATCTAGGCTGGGTAATAGTGGCCGATGTATATTTGAATAGAATGCACACTATCTGCGATCAACTCCTGAATGATGTTCTTCCCACTGGTCCTAACTTAACCAACAACCTTGTAGGAGTACTTATGAGGTTCAGAAGAGAGCCAGTTGCCACAACTGCTGACATTGAACAAATGTTCCATTACTTTATAGTAAGAGAAGACCATAGGAACTTCCTAATATTTCTGTGGCAGCATGACAACATACACAATGAAGTGTTTGAATATCGTATGAAAGTACATGTCATCGGAAACAGTCCCTTGGCTGCCGTTGCAACATATGGTCAAAGAAGGACTATGGTGCAGATGCTTCGTGAAGACAGGCTTCTGTGTGGACGACAGACTGAAATCTTTACCCACAGATGAAAAAGCCATGGACCTGCTCCTAAAGACTCAAGGTATGCTTTCTGAGGACAACTTCAGACTCCATAAGATTGCCTCAAACAGTGCTGCTGTGATGAAAGCCTTTCATCCTGGTGGTCAGGCCACAAGATTCAAAGATTTAAATCTGGGAATGGACAAGCCTGCTGTTCAGAGAAGTCTGGGCTTACAGTGGAACCTGTTAAAAGATATATTCGGCTTTCAAGTCAGGTATGCAGACAAGCCATTTACAAATATGGCAGCTTTCTCTATCAAACCCACGTAGGGTTTTTTGTTAGGCAAAGCTAAGTTAGTGCCTAAGTCTGAGCACACAATTCTCAGGCATGACCACTGTGAGACTGTGCTAGCCATAGAAATTGCAGATTTTATACTTCATAAGCTAGACATACAGATAGAGTTGGCGACATCAAATTCTACACTGACATCAAAGTTGTTTTAGGCTACATATACAATCAGACAAAATGCTTCTACGTCTATGTCAGCAACAGTGTAGAAAGAATCAGGAAATCCTCAAGGCCTGAACAATGGCATCATGTTTAATCCTGCAGATCATGCCACCATGCAGTGTCTGTCATAATCAATTCAAGACCACTTGTTCCAGTGTCTACAGACTGAAAGTCCCCAACCATCCTTACTCCAGCTACTCTTATTTCCTAGACGCTTGGATCTGTTCTTGTTTCAACTGGAGACTTTAAAGCAACACCACACCAACTGCTTCTGGAATTGTTGGAAGATGGAGTATCTTTCTCTTCTGCAAGAATGTAGAAAATAGCAATGTCTGAATCCTAATCTCCAAGTTGCAGACCTAGTTCTGCTCAAAGACCAGCAAGCTTAAAGAATTGAATGGCCCATGGGGCTCATTGTAGAAACCATTCCTAGTGATGGTGGTAAAGAACGTAAGGTAGAGATGAAAATTACCAGACAAGGTACTGTAAAGACTTTCATCAGACCCATCACAGAGCTTGTTTTGCTCTTGTCTTTTGGGGACTGAACTTGCTTACCTGGGTTTTTTGGATCCTGTTTCCCACCTCAAGAAGAGAGTGCCTTGAACTTTAATGGACACTACTTGATGCCTTACATTGGAGTTATTTTGTTGCATATATAAGCATGTTCTTTCTTTTTTGTTTTTCAGGTCTTCAATACAACTGCGAATTCACCATTGTTTATTTGCACTTGCATAACTACCGTTATACAGTGCATCCAGAAAGTATTCACAGACTATAATTTTTGCCATATTTTGTTATGTTACAGCCTTATTCCAAAATGGATTAACTTAATTTTTTTCTTCAACATTCTACAAACAATTCCCCATAATGACAATGTGAAAGAAGTTTGTTTTGAAATCTTTGCAATTTATTAAAAAACAAAAAACAAAAAAAAAAAACACATGAACATAAGTATTCACAGCCTTTGCCATGACACTCAAAATGGAGCTCTGGTGCATCCTGTTCCCACTGATCATCCTTGAGATGTTTCCACAACTTGATTGGAGTTCACCTGTGGGAAATTCAGTTGACTGGACATGATTAGGAAAGGCATAAATCTGTCTATATAAGGTCCCACAATTAACAGTGCATGTCACAAACCAATCCATGAAGTCCAAGGAATTGTCCGTAGACCTCCGAGACAGGATTGTATCAAGGCACAGATCTGGGAAAGGGTACAGAAAAATTTCTACAGCATTGAAGGTCCCAATGAGCACAGTGGCCTCCATCATCCATACATAGAAGAAGTTTGGAACCACCAGGAATCTTTCTAGAGCGGGCCCAAAATGAGAGAAGGGCCTTAGCCAGGGAGGTAACCAAGCACCCGATGGTCACTCTGAATGAGCTCCAGTGCTTCTCTGTGGAGAAAGGAGAACCTTCCAGAAGAACAACCATCTCTGCAGCACTCCACCAATCAGGCCTGTACGGTAGAGTGGCCAGACGGAAGCCACTCCTCAGTAAAAGGCAAATGGCAGCCCACCTGGAGTTTGACAAAAGGCACCTGAGGGACTCTCAGACCATGAGAAACAAAACTCTCTGGTTTGATGAAACAAAGATTGAACTCTTTGGCCTGTATGCCAAGCGTCATGTCTGGAGGAAACCAGACACCACTCACCACCTGGCAAATACCATCCCTACAGTGAAGCATGGTGGTGGCAGCATCATGCTGTGGGGATGTTTTTCAGCGGCAGGAACTGGGAGACTAGTCAGGATCGAGGTAAAGATGAATGCAGCAATGTACAGAGACATCCTTGATGAAAACCTGTTAGACTGGGGTGAAGGTTCATCTTTCAACAGTACAATGACCCTAAGCACACAACCCACATAACAAAGGAGTGGCTACAGGCCAACTCTGTGAATGTCCTGGAGTGGCCCAGCCAGAGTCCGATTGAACATTCCTGGAGAGATTTGAAAATGGCTGTGCACCGACGCTCCCCATCCAACCTGATGGAACTTGAGAAGTACTGCAAAGAGGAATGGGAGAAATTGCCCAAAACTAGGTGTGCCAAGCTTGTAGCATCATACTCAAAACGACTTGAGGCTGTAATTGGTGCTAAAGGTGCTTCAACAAAGTATTGAGCAAAGGCTGTGAGTACTTATGTACTGTACATGTGTTCTTTTCATTTTTTATTTTTAATAAATTGCAAAGATTTCAAAACAAACTTCTTTCATGTTGTCATTATGGGGTATTGTTTGTAGAATGCCGAGGAAAAATAATTAATGAGAAAAACAGATGTTTGGTGAGTTCAGCTATCTGATAAAGACTGCCCACAGTGATTGTATCTGCTTATATGGGCCAGGCATAGAGGTCTCAGCAAGGGATAAGTCATTAATACAACAGCTGAAGTCAGAAAATAGCAAGTGGTACTGTTCTGTATTCACATCATTGTGTTGAGTAGGGAGCCATCTATTGGGCATTCAGTGCAATTGCACTCTTTTGTACTTTTGTCAATAAAGAACAGGGAGTGTCTCATGCTTGATAAAAATAAAGATTTCCCATCTACCACTGCAATTCTAGTTTAGCTTCCAGAAGAACACACCAGTGAAGGTCTCTTTCCTCCCTTTGATACACATATTCCTGTAAGTTCATTCATTGTGTTTGTTAAAGTCACATATAGATATCTAGACTGCGTTTCAATATATTTAATGTGATTTGTAGGTAGCTGTCTGCAAGAAATATGCTCATTTTATGCATTTGTAAGAGACATGTTTACAAGCATATTGTACCTTCAGTTTATGTGATTGTTGTTCAGTTTTACAGAATAATTCACAGAAATAAGTTCAGTTTTGGAATGAAACACAACGCTGCTTCTGTCAGTTTTGTTAGCTAGCTGTCAACTGTTAGTAAGACAACATAGTACATAAGGACAACATTGAATACACGTGGATACATTTTGATTTTCTTTTTTAAGAGATACTATGATGATTTAAAAGGGCATATACAAACATTTTGGTGTGTTCACGTTCATTTGTTATTTAAAGGATATATATATATTTATTATTTTTTTTTAAAATATATTATTAGTATTACTCCGAGTCAAGGTCGTTTTGATGATGTCCCACCAGGTCGAATTACACTGGCCAATAATCATCTCATAACACTGGTGGCATCTTGAGGCCAAAAGGAATACTGCAGGGGACAGCTCAGGGTTGAGTGTAAATATTGCAGAAAAAAATCTGCTTTTTAGTTGTAGATTTTGCTAGGATTTTTAGTTATTCTACTTTTATTTTTCAGGTCTGTCATTCTTATCCCTTCTTCAGTGACTCTAAAGAGTCACTGAGTTCTAGTAGGCAAGCCTAGAGTCAAGATTTCACTAGCTGCATGTTCCAGGTCAGTGACTCACTAAGTAGAAAAGCCAGGATGAAGATTACAGCCACATAACTGGCACTTCCAAAGTCAACAATGGCACCTCCCTTTTTTTTCTATTATGATAGGATTTATTTGAGCTTTCTGTAGGGTCCATCAAAACAAGTTAGAGCTTGACAGGCAACAATAAAAAGTTGTAGTTGCTCATCTCACCTACCCGTGGCACACCAAAACACAGAGCTGAACTTTCTGTACATTTCATTAATGGAAATTCATAAGGCAACAGAAAAAAAAAAATAATAACAATGCTTTGATACATAACATTCTAATTTCCCTATGAATGGTATCAGTGGTCTTGCATGAGGTTGCTGTTGCTATGATGTTTCCATGGCAATTCTATTATTGGACCAGGCAATCTTGGAGCATTTCAATGCTCTGCTACATCTCTGACGAGCTTATAGAAGACGACAAAAAGGGGGACGTAAGTTGAATCATCTGAAGGGAAAGCCTGGCGTGAATTAGGAAGTCTCAGGTGGGAATATGGAGATAAATTTCCTTTGCAGAAGCGTAGCTTCAAATGTGACATTTCTCAGCATCCGTCAGATAAGCTTTTAGAGGCGAAACGGGGCAGAAAATCACAAAGCAGCAGACACGTAGCTCACGCTTTGTAACTGAACCCATCTAAGAAGCCAATCCAGGTCAAGATTTCAAAAGAACTTAAAGTGAACTTGTATTTGTACTTTGTGCATGCAAAGCAACGGCATCACTTAAAGACAACATGCCAGGTCTCTAAATGAATACTCACCTCTATGACAGCCAATATCACATACCTTCCCTCCGCTCCAGTGCTGCAGCCTCCTTCAATTTCTACAACATTTGGCACTTCTGGAAGCATTGGAAATCTGTATCCACCACCACCATCGTTCCTTCCTCTGACCCCTGCATCACTACAGGACTCAGCAGTGATGTAGGGATCAGAGGAAGGAACCACGGCACACACAGTGCAATACAGACAGACACTGGGAAGAGGATCTGCAAATTTGTTTATGCATTGCAATGATAAAAATATGATACATCAAGCACATAAAAATGGAAACGTTACATGAAAAGGACATTATGTAAATATTGCAATAATAACTCATATGCCCATTGAACATTATACACTATAGTCTCCCTTTGTTTATGTTCTTTAACATGACACAAACTTTGTGTTGTCCTCCTTTAATCCCCTAACCTTCATATGCACTATAATGAGGACCTAAACAGCAAATTAAGGAATCTTCTGCTGCTTACAAAGGAAATGTGATTCTTTCTTAACTTAAGAAGAGCTGAAAAAGAGATGTGTTTCCATAGTGACCAAAACCCAGGGATATTCTGATTTGGAAGAAGATACCGTTAGTTTTTTTTTCTTTTTAAAAAAGCCCATGTACAGTATTTGTTGATTAGTGACCAATGAATGTGTGCCAAGCAGCAGCTGTGATAACAGTGTGATCGCATCTCACATCTGCCAAATTTCTGTATCACACAGTCAACAGGTAAGGAATGCCAAATAAGTAAAAATAATCTTCAGGTACTTTTCTAATTTGATGTTAGTTAGTTTGCCCACTCACAAAGAAATGATCAGTCTAAAAATCGAATGGTAGGTGTATTGTAACACTGAGAGACAGAATAGCAACAAAAAATTCAAAAGAGATGCATGTCTAACAAATTATGCACTGATTTGCATGTTCATGAGGGAAATAAGTATTTGATCCCCTATCATTCAGCAGGATTTCTGGCTACCAGGTGTCTTTCATACAGGTAACAAGTTGAGATCAGAAGCAGTCTCTTAAAGGGAGTGCTGCTAATCTCATGTTACCTGTATAAAAGACACCTGTCCATAGGTGATCACACCTATATACTTATATATACACCAAAACTATGCAGGCACCATCTACTACCATTGTTGAAAAGACAACATATTTGAATTTTATAACCTTTAAAAAAATAATGGATGACTGCAGATTAAAAGAAAGGTTTTGAGACATTGTAATGTAACACAAGCTACATAAATAATGCAAGGTCATAAAAAGTTACATAGCATTACAAAGCATCTTGTTTATCCAATACGCATGTTATATCACTTATAACGAAGGCACGACAGTTGACAATGTTCTCTAAGTAAGTTTGCTTTGCTTCACTTTTTATATATGTATTTTATCCTCACAAAAGCGTAACAGGCTGCAAGGTAATACTTCATGACTCATTATG
Source organism: Staurois parvus (assembly GCF_062004578.1). NCBI lineage: Eukaryota > Metazoa > Chordata > Amphibia > Anura > Ranidae > Staurois > Staurois parvus. The sequence continues at coordinate 12,485,310 of NW_028318045.1, read as the reverse complement.
TGAGGGTAGCACTTTATGCTCCAGTAAAAGCAGAGAATGTTCTTCTTTCTGGCAGACAACATTTCAGTGCTAATAATCTCAGTAGGTATGCTGGACACACATACTTCTGTCTCCATTAGTGACTCAGAGTGCAGGACACAACTATGTAGATGATGCAAAATGCTTTTATTACTAAGAATTCTCTGCAAATGTAAATACATGTAGAAATACAAATGGAAACCATGTATATATGCTTTAAAAGGAAAACCAAAGCAATGTTCACAGTAAAAAAAAATGTAATTGGACTTTAAGGCTCCATGCACACACATTTATTTAAGCTCCTAGAAGCTGTTATTAGCATTTTTTTTCTGCTCCTAGAAACAGAATAGTGGTATCCTGTGTGTGTCCATGCACACTACTTTAGGCTATTAGAGTGTTTTGAGTTTCAGATTCTAGGAGCAGAAAAAAAATTGTTTTTGTAGAGTTCTCTGCAACCTTTTTTCCAGCAGAAAAAACCGCTGAACGCTCCTAAACGCTACTAAAACGCTCCTAACAGATTTTTCCAGTTTTTTTAATGTAGTGTAAAAACGCTAATGCTCCCAAATGCTTTGAAATGCTTCTAAATCTCTACTATAAGCTGGCACAAAAACTGTATTATTAGCATTATTCATCCAGTGTTTTTTTCCTTAAGTTTTTTGAGCTTATAAAAAAATGCTAGTGTGCATGAAGCCTGACTGTGTTTATTTATTTTTTGTTTACTGTTTTCTAATACTAGCCATACAGATAAAGATCCAATAGTTAGTTGATCAGATTGTTTTAATATTAGATCTAATAAATTTCACTTGTTTTTATCACTATTTCAACCACTTTGGTTGATTTACATCATAGAATTGAAGATTACATCAATCCTATGGAGTCATTTTGAAAAACTCTTGTTTTGATGAACCATCACTCAAGTAATCATTTGTCTTGACATCATTCAAAGATGAATTCCTGGTATGGATATTTTTAAATAGTCATTTTGGTCCATCTTTGACCAATGTAACCATGTATATATCATAACTGTGGCATTCCTCTAGAACAGTGGTCTCCAAACTGCGTCCCAAGGGCCGGATGTGGCCCTTGAGATAATAGTCCTCCCACAGATATGAGGCACTATTCCTTCCACCGACACCAACAGTGGGGCATAAATCCTGCCACTGACACTAATAGTGGGGCACTATTCCTCCAACTGATATCAATAATGGGGCACCAGTCTTTCCACTAATATCAATGATGGGGCACCATTCCTCCCACTGATATCAATAATGGGGAACCATTCCTCCCACTGATATAAATGGTGGGACACTATTCCTCCCACTGATATAAATGGTGGGACACTATTCCTCCCACTGATATAAATGGTGGGACACTATTCATCCCACTGATATAAATGGTGGGACACTATTCATCCCACTGATATAAATGGTGGGACACTATTCATCCCACTGATATAAATGGTGGGACACTATTCATCCCACTGATATAAATGGTGGGACACTATTCCTCCCACTGATATCAATAATGGGGAACCATTCCTCCCACTGATATAAATGGTGGGACACTATTCCTCCCACTGATATAAATGGTGGGACACTATTCCTCCCACTGATATCAATAATGGGGAACCATTCCTCCCACTGATATAAATGGTGGGACACTATTCCTCCCACTGATATAAATGGTGGGACACTATTCCTCCCACTGATATAAATGGTGGGACACTATTCCTCCCACTGATACCAATGATGGACCACTATTCCTCCAACTAATATCACTAATGGGGCACCATTCTTTCCACTAATATCAATGATGGGGCACCATTCCACAAACTGATATCAATAATGGGGAACTATTCCTCCCACTGATATCAATGGTGGGACACTATTCCTCCCACTGATACCAATGATGGGCGACTATTCCTCCTACTGATATCAATGATGGGGCACTATTCTTCCTACTGACACCAACAATAAGGTACTATTTCTTCCACTGATACCAATTATGGGGCACTATTCTTCCCAGTAATACCAATGATGAGCCACTATTCCTTCTTCTACTGACCAAAAGTGCTATGTAACTGACTACCAACCCTTTGTCAATGTTTATTCTCACTGATGCTGGGACATTTTCTACCCCCACTGGCCACAATTTGCCCCCTAATGTCTGAAGGACAGTAAACTGGCCCTTTGTTTGTAAAGTTTGGAGACCCCTGCTTAGAAGCTGGGGATTATTGATCCCCCTTAGCTTCTGGGTCCCATGGCAGGTGGTTGCGCTGCTGCATTGTAATAAATACACCTGGTGGCGCCATCCACACCTACAAACTCGTATTAAAGAATAAAAAATAGTAATAAGGGAAGCAGCACGTGACAGAGTAAAAATACCCTCTTACTATCAATAATAATAAAAAAGGCGCTAAACCCTTGTGATCAACAACTAATTGAAACAATGGGTATGCAATAACATAAATACATATAAATACTACAATCCAAAACATTGTGAAGTGTCCATATATTAGTTAGAAGTCCTTTCTAACTGTCAACGATCCAAATATTCGCCCAACACCAGTGTCCAGTGTAATAAACAAGTAAATTCTTCACCACCAACGTGCAGTAGAATGGGAGGCTTACCAGATCCAATCTCAATCCACTCTTTTCATATAATCAAACACTACAAGCACCATCAGGATCTCCAGATCAAGTTCAGGCATACCGCTGAAATGATGCCAGGAACATAGCAGCCAGTGGTAGGAAGATGTCTCAGCAAGGCAAGCTGGTAGATGGTAGATGGCACAACAGACAGGCTGGTAGTAGACAGGCTGACAGCAGATAGATAGCACAGAAGGCAGGCTCATAGCAGACAGAGGGAGCAGGCAGACGTATCAGATGAGAACATATTGGACTATGGAGCTGAGCAGGCAAACCAGGTCGGCAATAGACAGGCAGATCGGGCATAAACAGCAGGCAGGAGAGGAGTCAGGTCACAGGCCAGTGTCAGCAACAGTGGAGGCAGATCAGACAGAGACAGTAAGCAGAGGCAGAATCTGGAGAACAAGCCAAGGTCAGGACAGGTAGCAGACAAGCAGAGTCAGGAGCAAGCTGGGTCAGGATCAGAAGTTAGGCACTGGAATCAGGATAAACACATACAGAAGCTGCAGACCAAACAGCAATCAGCCAGTGCAGTAGTCCTGTTTAAATAGGCTTACAAGTGTGCAAATCTGCCCGGCCAGTTGCATTTTTATGTGCCTGGAAACTTTGTCTGTACTAAGAGCAAGTCTTTCCTGACAGTTGTGCGTGAAAATCCTAGTAGATTATTATTATACAATATTTATATAGTGCCAACAGTTTGCTCAGCGCTTTACAACATAACAGGAGACAATACAGCAACAATACAGTTCAATACAAGAGGGATAGGAGGGCCCTGCTCCTTGGAGCTTACAATCTAAGAGGGAGGGGCTAGTGGTACAAAAGGTAATAACTGTGGGGGATGGACTGGTAGGATGAATAGAAGATTCCATTATTAGCTGAGGGCAGGATAGGATTCCCTGAAGAGATAGCTTTTCAGAGATCACCTAAAAGTGAGCAGAGTAGACGATAGTCTAATAAATTGGGGTAGAAAGTTCCAGAGGATGGGGGAAGCCCTGGAGAAGTCCTGGAGATGAGCATGGGAGGAGGCGACAAGGGAGCTAGAGAGCAGGAAGTCGTGCACGGAGCGGAGAGTACGATTTGGGTGATATTTGGAGACAAGATCGTTGATGTATTTTGGGGCAGAGTTATAAATGGCTTTATATGTTATTGTTAATGTTTTGAATTTTATCCGTTGGGCAATGGGAAGCCAGTGGAGGGATTGGCAGAGAGGGGTGGCAGATATGGAACAGTTAGTAAGGTGGATGAGTCTGGCAGCAGCATTCATGATAGACTGAAGAGGGGATAGCCTGCGATGAGGTAGGCCAATGAGGAGGGAGTTACAATAGTCAAGATCAGCAGTTGTTGAAATACTCAGAGCAGCCCGTCTGGAACCAACAACCATGCCACATTTAAAGTCACTTAAATCCCCTTTCTTCACCATTCTGATGCTCAGTTTGAACCTCAGCAAGTCTTCACCATGTCTACATGCCTAATTGCATTGTGTTGCTACCATGTGATTGGCTGATTAGCAATTTGTGTTATCAAGCAATTGAACAGGTGTACCTAATAAAGTGGCCGGTGAGTGTATATCAGGTCTTATGCACTTTCCTTTTAAAGGGACCCCCAGGTTAGAGCTGCACTTATTATTTTTTGTAAAACGTAAACTTAGCCTTTAAATGTGTTATTTTATCACGTTTACATTCTATCTACTATCTACACTTCATGTTTTAAAATAATGTAAAGCCCAATATAAAATTTTATAATGGCCAGTAACCATACCCTTTAGTCTGAGCTGTCTGTACAGAACAAAAAAACTGTGTGGGAGCATGCTGCTTTGGCGGGGGCTGAGTGTGTGTGCTAGGGAGAACTGTTAGCAGACAGGGAGGAAACCAAGCAGCTGAAATGATACACATTCAGTGGACACCATTAATATCTACAGATTTCTTAATAGATGTAGCACTACCCTCTTGAGGGTTGCTAAGAGAATTGGGTCCCCCTACAGTTTTGCACAGCAGGCATCACACATCTTCACAAAGACTTGCATCCAGAGTTAGAAATCAGTCCTTGAGCTTTTGTTTTGTTGTTTATTGAGGGGATTTGAACTGGGATAGGGTTAGGGGTGTATAGTTCGCCCAAGGGTACCAACAAACTGAGGACAACTTCCTGGAACAATTCACTAGCTTCTCTTTTGTAGCACAGTCTTTGTTGGAAAGCTAGCCAGCGTCTCCTTAGTGTACCACCCCAAAGCTTAGATGAAATTCTCCTCTTCAACCAGCAATCTGGAAGTTTTTTCCTGAGCAGTGGATCCAGTTCTTGTCCCTTTAAAGAGGTGAACAGTCACTAGTAGGAGGCTAATCCGGTTTCCTACCAGAGTGCTCCTTCCCCTATCCACCCAGGGGGTGCAGGTGTACTCACTCAGATCCTCTCCTGTACTGCTTGTGGGTTGGCTGCTCCGTCCCTGCCATACAGGTGGCCCTCTCTCAGGAGGCCAGTGAGTTCCAAGCTTTGCACCTTTCCAACTCCAGGCACACAGGCAGGCCCCATCCCATTAGGCCTCCTGGCAGCCTCCTGCTCTCAGCCTCACATCTTCCTCTCTTACTCTTCCACCCGGCTCCAACACTTTTTAAGGATGTCCAACCCCTTGCCAATGTCTTGTTGAGGATTGGCCAGGACCCCTCAAAAGTGCAGCCAGACACTCCTGAGATCCACCCTCTGCCTCCAAGGCCTTCCTCCAAAAGCCCCAGAGCAGGGGGAAATTCCAGAGGCACTGGCCTTCAGAGCCTCTCAGCCCTGACCACAATTTGACCCCTCTGGCTATTACACCTGAGCTGCTATTCAGCTCCTATCTAACCATTAGGATCTAGATCACCCTAGCTAAACTAGGAGGGTGTTACATAGAGTTTAAAAAGATAATTCCTTGCACAAATAATATTGAGTATTATTATATATAGTACATACATCTCAAACACAAATTTTAAGAGGAACTGGTACTTTGCCTATTCAGGGCAAAATGACAGTATGTTAGCATAGCCCCCCTCCAGTATGTCTTTGTTACCATTCACATTTCCTTCCCCATTGCCAGAACCCTAATAGGGTGGTGTATGGGGCAGCAAGTGACCTCCCTTACGTGCAAGTGCTTGGGCCTGAGGAGCCAATCATGAGGTTCATAATGCAAATAATGTTCCACCAGATAAGCAACATGGTGAAAATAAGAAGAAGAAGATGACAGCAGAAGAAATGGGGCCAGGGTCAAGGAAATAGCCACTAAAGGCCAGCAGTGGATCAGCAGAAGTTGATCATTGCTCTTAAGTGTTTCTGACCTACTCTATAGGTCAAGGAAGAAGGTAAGTGTATGGTACACTTATTCGGTGATGAGAAACACTATGGATTAATTTGCACGGTGAAGAAATGCGTATATTGGATTATTTAATCTTGGAGCACATTTATTTTTTTTCTCAATGTGAGTGCATACGTGAGTGCGTGGAAAATATAGTTTTTTAAAAAGAGTGCTACACTACGGTATATATTTTGCTTTTCCATGCACGGTTTTGGAGCTAAGATTCAATGAAGATATAGCACATGGAAGGAATATCACAGGCTACACAGTCCTAAAAGTGCATTTGGCCTATTATAATTTGTAGGTCAAACTTCAAAGTGAGCAGGGAGAGGAGCTACAATTCAAGCACGGTTTTGGAATTTTTGGATGATAGCACATTAGGACTCTATATGTTGGATTCGACTGATACAACTTCACATTTGATTTTTTGAGGATATTATTGTTTGTTTTTAAGGTTTATGTTTCACATTTTAGGAGTTAGAGCATCACAATTTTTGTCTAATCAATCATGAGGTTCGAACACTGTGATATGAGGAGTGCCATGACATTATTTCTTTGTTTAAAGCATAACTAAACTCAAGAACAAACATGTAATGTATTGAACAGGGGCAGATTGACAAATCATGGGGCCCCCGGGCAATAGGGGATCATAGGGCCCCTGTGTCCTTGCCCAAACTCAGAAAAGCCTATGAAAAAGGTACCAGGGGCATCTCATGGGACCCCCTACTGACCCCGGGCCCTCAGGTAGTGCCTGAGTTTCCAAATGGTCAGTCCGCCCCTGGTATTGAAGCTTACCAGTCCTTAAATGGGGTGGCTTCACCAGTGTTCATTATTCAGGCTACGCACATTTCAGCAAGCACAGAAAATTCTTGTCACCTTCTGTGAGCTGCACTGAAGACAAAAAAAGTTTGCTTTCTCATGTAAACTACTAATCCCATTAGCCACCATGTAATGGGGACGAACAAATGCAGGCATATTAGTTTAGCCTGACTCCATGGGTAATGTGGAGGAGAAAACATAGCCACCCGGAGACAGAAAGTATTTGCAGGGTTACCAGGGGATATAAAGCAGAAAAGGCCTGCAAAAAGAACAGTAATGCAGCCACTACATCTATGGACGAGTAAGCTCCAATGTATTACAATTTTGGTTTTGGGTTTAGGCTATGCACTGATTTCCCCAGAAATGCACCTGTGACCTGCAGAAGTATAGCCAAAATAGCTTTGGCCATACTTCTCCTTTAAGTTCTGTTTTAAAGGCCAGTATTTCTCCTTTGAACAAATGCAGCAATGACAAGAACAACACACAAAACATGTACCTATAAAATTAGACCAGATAACTCTACAAAAGAAAGACTGCTTATACCGAAAAGTATAATTAAAGTGAAAACAAAAAAAAATTTCATATTCATGAGGATTCAGAATTTTCCCATTCAAATCCTTTGCTTGTTTCAAATAATTAGAGTTTGTTTGGAGCACAGCAGAGCAAAAAAAAGTAAAACAACAAGGTTCCATGACAGGTTTGGGTATATCCGACTAGCATTTGAAATATGAAAAGCGTTACCTGGATACAATGATCATCAGAAGTAAAAGATCACCCTTCCCAGGGGTCGGTCCCCCAGCTCCAAGCTTCCATCTCTGAATGGAAATGATCAATGCCACTCATCAAATATAGAGAGCTGTAATCATTTCACAAAGTTATTGTACCTGAGCGCTGAATTGTGCTGGCGCTGCTATCTCTGAACTATTCAGGACCCGCAGCGACAAAGCGATGGATAAAGAAAGAGATGAATAGGCATCCCCAGGTGGCAGGGAGATGTCACTGGTGACAGCTCCTGTGTTTTTTTCTTTTCACGCTTTCACTGCAAGTTTTGTGTTGATAATTCAAGAATAAATGGCAGTGTGTGATTAGCAGGTTCATTTCATATATGCAATTATCGTACCTGCATGGGTTCTGTAGCGAGTAATTTTAAATTGGATTGCCATGAATTCAACATTATCCCCAATTGGTGATTAAAATCAAGACTCCAGCCAAGTACAAGATAAGCACCATGTAATGCAACTATGTATTCTTTAACCACTTGACTACAGGGCACTTATACCCCTTTCCTACCCAGGCCAATTTTCAGCTTTCAGCGCTCTCACACTTTGAATGACAGTTGCATGGTCAACACTGTACCCATATGAAATTTTTATAATTTTTTTTTAGAAAGACAGAGCTTTCTTTTGGTGGTATTTAATCGCCTCTGGGTTTTTTATTTTTGCTAAGCAAACCAAAAACAACTGAAAATGTTGGAAAAAAAATAGTTTATTTCTTAGTTTTTGTTATAAAAGTTTGTAAATAAATTATTTTTCTCCTTCACTGATGTGCGCTAATGAGGCTGCACTGATGAGCCCTGATAGGCTGCACTGATGGGCACTGATAGGTGGCATTGATGGGCACTGATGAGGAGGAACTGGTAGGTGACACTGATGGGCATTGACAGACATCACTGATGGGCACTGAAAGGCAGCACTCATATATGGCACTGATAGGCGGCACTGACTGGCACTGATAGGCAGAACTGACTGGCACTGTTAGGTGGCACTGACTGGCACTGTTAGGCAGCACTGATGCGCACTGATAGGTGGCACTGACTGGCACTGATAGGTGGCAGTGACTGGCACTGATAGGTGACACTGAAAGGCGGCTCAGATGAGCATTGATATGTGGCATTGATGTGCACTGCTGGGGCTACAATGATCGTCAGGGCACACTGGTCATCAGTGTCCTGATGATCAGTGTACATGTCCCCTCTGAGGGATGCCGATTACCGGCTCTCCTCTCAAGCTGTCAGCGTGACAGCTTGAGAGGAGAGAAATGCCGATAACCGGCATTTCCCTATTTACACGCGATCAGCTGTGATTGGACACCGCTGATCACATGACCGAGCTGACATCTTTGGCTCTTTCCATTGACTGGTGATCTGCTGTGTCTGAGTGACACAGCGCAACACCGATCGCCGTGCTGCGTGCCCCCGGAGCCACGCATGCACGGTTAGAGTGGGAGAACAACATATGACGTCCTCCCAGAACGAGAGAACTGCCTTGTGCCCGTCATTGTCTTATATGGTGGGTGGGAGGTGGTTAAAAATGTATTTCTAAATGCAGCTGGTACAAAAACCTGAAGTCACCTTTGCATTAGCTTCCTTCAATCGCTTACAAAGCAGGAATTAAGGGCAGTTTACACTGGAACTAGCGTTTTTGTGCATTCCTGTGTGTTCCGTTTTGGACAGCCTGTTAATTTAAATAGGTTGCCAAATGCTAAGGAATGCATAAAAAGTACAGCACGCAACACTTTTAACATGTCTGCACTGAACTGTATGGTACTGTGTTACCATGCAGTCTGTTGGCCACAAATTCACTGCGTTTGTTAGATTTGTTTGGGGTGCCATTAACAAAGGCCCCCCGTGCGTGCCCAAAAAGAGCAGTATGTTCCTGTGCTGTGCAGGAAATGCGCATGCCTTTTCTTCATGGTGTCCTGGTGTGAATGGGCCTTAGTCTGGGAGAGGGAGGGCCAGGAAAGCCAGAAGATCAGACCTTTCTGCACTGCACACTGATGTCAGTTTAACACTGAGAGAATGCTTGCAGGAGGGGAATGCACAATGTGGACTTCGTTAGGCCCTTTGCAGACAGAGCGCCCAGTTGTGTGCGTCCCTCACAGTGCACTATGACAGGCTATTACAGGCTTCAACTGGATGAGGCTGAATGGTGTACCGAGTGGTAGCGACATTTAGGGCCCCGCATGTTTAGGGACGATGCCATAGACTTTGATAGGCTGCCTGAAGCAGGGCTAGGTGCTGCATCTGTCCCTCCTGGGTGCTCTAGAATGCCAGGAGGGACACACTGTAGCTGGGTGGCCCCGTGTGTACGGGCCTTAGTGTACTGGTGTTTCTCAATTATCCAATGAGCAGGGTGGGGAGTTGACACCACTGTAATCCTTAACTGTAACAGAAAAAGTGGTGTCACCCTCCTGCCTATGCAGAGTGGCAGTGTGTGCAAATCACGAAAGTGGTATTCTGGCAGATAAAATTACAATCATGTCATTTATAAAACTACAACTAAATCTGATATGTTAAAGATAATCACAGTTTTGCTGAATTTTGATTCTGATACTCACTGCAAAAATACACTTCAGATTGCAGCCATGAATCTGACTACGCATAATTAAAATGCTGTGCTGGCCTGCAGTGCCATATGCTGTAATTGTAAGTATAAAGTTACAGTGAAGGAAAGAAGTATTTGATCCCGTGCTGATTATGAATGTTTGCCCACTCACAAAGAAATGATCAGTATAAAAACCGAATGGAAGGTGTATTGTAACACTGAGACACAGAATAGTAACAAAAAATTCAAAAGAAATACATGTCTAACAAATTATGCACTGATTTGCATAATCAATGAATACAGTTAACACTTTGAAGGTTTACATCATCATTTTCTACAGTATTCCGCCTGTAGGTCCAGGATGGTGGGCGGAGCCTTGACGCCATGGGCTCACATGAAGTGGGTTGAAAGACCCTGGGTCCCATGTAAACCTGCATCGATGCATCAGTAAGTTTTATCATATGATTTTCAGACTTTCCCCCGACTGCCAGCCCAGCATATGGATTGATATCAGCCTCAGCTACCTACACATTATGTTGCTGACTGGGTCTGTATACTTAGAATCAAACTGCTAGCACAGTAGGGTGAAAGCTTGCCCTGCTTTTAGTTTCTGGTGTACTGACACAGAGTGGGCAAGACGTCTCCTTCAGTGCAGCTACCATTGAAGTATCATTAAACTGTAATTGTAAGACGTCTCATTTAGCATATTGTGAAACAAGTGTTTGAAAATGCTGCTGGGATTGGTATTTTCAGAAATCGCACTCCGTCTTTTGAAATCAAGGAAAGCATTAAGTAACACTTTATATTGCTCTGTTTGCACAGTAGAATAATTCTGCTTTTAAAGCTCATGGAAACCTTGCATCTTTCATAAAAAGGATTTCAGTTTAGTGGGTGTTCACAGGCTGATATAAGTACTTAAGTAATGCTAAGGCCTTTACTTATAAGGGCAGGATACATTGATAATTTAGTTCGAGGTGAATGACTATGGGAATAACTCTTTACAGGTAGTAAGTCCAGTGGACGGGTAAAACTTAACTCCAGCTTGGGCATAACAGTAGAAATTTGACTTCCCAGCCACTTTAAAGAACCAAAAAATGCAGCTCCGACTGCTTTGCTGACCTCCTCTACAACACTGTAGACTTGGCAGCTCACCAATCCAGCGATGCTCCTCTTCCAAGTTGAATAATGCACAAAATGATTTAACCCATTTTTGGAAGCCCAGGGAGTCATGGCTCCGAACTACCTCCTTAGACTTACAGTAGAATGCTGCACATCAATATATGGCGCCACTTTGCAGCATTTAGAATCCACCCACTGGCAGAGGAAGAAGAGGGTGAAGTGGCCCTTTGATGTCACCGGACCTTTATAAGATATAAATAATGATTTTATTTTAAGGCTACAGGAGTGCTCCAGTGGGATGCAGTAGGCAAAGGGAAGATTCCAGACATGGAATCAGGTTTTAAATAAATGCTAAACACAAATTCTCAAATTGCAAATGGCGAACGCTATAAAAGTGGGAGCAGCTAGCACCAGAGATAGTGACACAAATCTCAATAAACGTTATATATAAATACTAAGCACACTCTGTTTAATTTACATTATCCCATGTTTTAAATCATAAAAATATGTATTTGGACTTAAATATGAATTATATTTGTGTAAAAACAATGGGCGGATTATTTAGAGGAAGTTTCTGCCATTCACAGCCTGTTTCACACCCCTCCAGTCTGTGTCTACAGGTGAAGCCTCCATCAATCAATTTGTATTACCCTGTCCCCATTGTGTTTAACTATTCAGTGGGCATGAAGGAGGAGGGAGGGAGTGGGCTGTCATTTATTCATTTATGACCCTGAGGAAATCACGTGATTCGTGACACAACGCGTAGGTCGGAAATGTGGTGATGTCAGTACCGGCGTGAACGGCATCCGCCATCTTACTACACCCATGCAAGTACACCCAAACTGATACATGCGGTTTTTTAGTTTTATATCTTGTATTTGATGTATGTGGGCATTTGGCATTGTGCTGCTTATTAAATTATATTAATTACTACACTATGGAAGTGTTTCTTTTCTCCTCCCTTGGGATCGTGTGAGAGGCTGTCCGGTGCATTTTTTTTTTTTTTTGCTGTGAGGGAGATAACACCACTACTGCTGAGGATTGATGGTTCCTGGATTAATGCGTAAGACCTCTTTTGGATGCTGATCTGCTTAGCGCTGAGCTCCCTGAAGTGCGTTGGCCCCTTTGGGGTCGCAGCATGGAGGTGAGCAGGCAATTTAGCCAGTGGTGGATTTCTGCTCCAGTCAATCACTTTCACTATCACCCATCAAGTTTATTTGAGAATATTTAATGGACTTTACACATTGGAGTCTATTTCAGACTTTTTCACCATTTTTCACATCATTTTGACGTTTTTGTTTTTTGTGCTTATGTTTTATTTCACTGATGTTTTATTTTGCACTGATATATATCACATTGGTTTTTGGATGCATATCATTTTATTGGTTCATTCCTTGTTTTTCGTATTTGTTCACATCATTATATATTATATTTTTTTTCTCTTCTATCTTATGCACAGTTCACTTATATCACTTTGGCACATATCTTGAGTTTAGGATGTGCTTTCCATTTATGTTGTTTCACTAATGCCAGTGCACTTGTGCTACGATTCACATGTGTCACGTTTTTGTGGGTTATTTTTAACCTCTTTCACGTTTTCTTAGTTTATTATATCTGTCTTAGCGCAGCACCATTCCCGTTTATTGCATCCTTACTATCTGCTTATATAGTCAGGTGTTAGCCACTTCGTACAGACCGTAAAATTAATATTAGAGTGGCAGCGCGGGAGGTTTTCTCTATTTTACATTTATTCAGAGTGTATTTGCCCATATGACTGATGTGAATGTACAATATATATGTAAAGCGCTGCATAAATTGACAGCACTATATAAGTACCTGAAATAAATAAATAAATAAATATGTGTGACTCTATTGTCATGTGGGCTGCACAGATAATAAAAAGGAGAATGAACAGCTTAGAAGGGAAATGAAACTGGAGCATGCTCAATAGAAGTGGCAAGTGCTGGTCTATACAATCTCAGGCTACAGCGGGGACACAGACAAGGAGGTAGGGACAGTGAATCAGGATCAGACAGGTTTTTTTCAGAATACAGAAAACAAATCATATAGTGACTGAGTGAGTATGATCAGCATGTAATACAGCATGTACAGACAGTTTTTAATAATGTGGGTTTAATGGTACTTTAAGGGATAAGGGGAAGGATTTATTTAGAGTAAAAATTTAGGTGTTTAGGTTTTAGAATGTTAAGCGTTAGGTTTCAGCATGTTAAGAGTTAATTTTAAGTGCTTATTTTCAGGGTTGGGTTAAAGTTACGTTGAGGTCAATGTTTAAGCGTTTGCGTTTAAGGTAAAGTTAAAGTATCGCTGTCATAAGAGACACAGAGGTACAGTATATGTGACAATATACTCTCAGCCTCACCCTGCACAGAGATCTTCCAGCTTGTGAAACAACAATCTAAGTGCCAGCATACTGAGAGCACTCAGTGAATTCTGCAATTAATCCTTTATACAAACAATAGTTAACACCATCTATTTTAATAAAGCATTCACTTTATCTGCTGCAACAATTCTGCTCTTTGGGAATGTCTGTGCAACTCAGTGCCATGCAAACAGGTAGGTAACAGAGTTTAAAGATTCTTCAAAGAAGAAAGAATTATTTTAGTTCTTATTTAGAGAATTATCATGATGGTTTTTAAATACTAATACGACAAGAAACATATAAAAGAAAAAGATATCACAAAAATACAGACAAAAGCAATAGCAAAATATTAAGGAATTAAGCTGAAAAAGGACTTAATAAAGTTCACCTTGTCTTTGGTTCTGACAGAGTACAATCCACTGTCCAATCTGATGTATTTGGACAATTGGCTGTCCTGAATGACCCTTCCAGAATGGTTTTGTTGATCCTGTAGACAGTATTTACATGACATTCAAAGGGTCTGAGGGTGGGAGGTAGGAGAGTTGAAGTGGTTGATGATACTTCAGCAGACCCTATTTTAATGTTATTTTTCAAACTATATTGATATGTACAGCTGATGCAGTTTCACAATCTGCAAAACAGCATACAACATATTATTGAATAAAATGAGATTACCATTTGAAAGAGACTAAATATAATATACATCAGAATTATACATATATAATTATATTTTGTCTTAAATGTTTTTGCTATTTTCTTATACATATGTAGAAATACTTGCTGTTAATGTAATTTGATCAGATCAGGATTTTATGAAGTATAACTGGATTTAGAGAGCTGCAATAAATAAAACTCAGACAGGATGTAAAATGACTATTAGCAGACATGCCTTAAGAAATATCTTGCTAATAGGATTTACAATAGGCTTCTTTAAACAGTGCCTGACTCTGGAGGTTTACGACCCTACTTACATTTAGGATACATTAGAGTATGTCTAGTGTGCTGCTAAAGGTCTTGTGAGATGACAGTTTTACAACAGGGCCTAATTAGAAGTTGTTTGAGGATTACAGACCCTCCAAGTATTGTTTATTCAACTTGATCTACTAAAGCTGTATTCTAGTGTGGGGGTGTTAGATGGAATGTGTCAGCTCTGACCCTTTTGCTGGGTACACACCATCAGTTTTTTTTAATCTACCCAGTGGCTGAACGGAAAAAAAATGAAGAGCTTTGGAAGAGCTTGCTTTATTATTATTATTATTATACAGGATTTATATAGCGCCAACAGTTTGCTCAGCGCTTTTCAATATAATGGGAGACAATACAGCAACAATACAGTTCAATACAAGAGGGATAGGAGGGCCCTGTTCCTCGGAGCTTACAATCTAGGAGATCTGATGTTAGTACAGTGATCTCCCAGCTGAGCTATTGTGTTCTGACAGGGAGACTGGTCCCTCGCCAGAACACACTAGTCAGCACTGGCAGCCATTGGCTGCCAGCACTGATCAGATGTCGATCAGACAAACGGCTTCTGTTGGATAGGTGAGTGTACACACTGGTCAAATGTCAGCTGGTTTCTACTGTACCATCTAATATCGTCTGATATTTGGCTCTTGTGTACAGGGCTTTAGAAACAAGATTCAGATCTGATGGTTTATTGCAGACTTGCAAATTTTCAGTATGCCATCCAAGTTTCCACTTAAGCTCTTGCCAACCGCACTATAGCCGAATGACAGCTACAGCACGGTTGTCCAGTTCTGGGAGGATGTCATATGTTGTCCTCCCAGCAGCGCATACTTATCGATCTCTGTGATTGATGTGTTCTAAAGACACAGCTGATCACGTGATGAGATAAAAGGCCAATCACAGCAGCCTTTTACCACATGATCAGCTGTGTCCAATGACACAGTACACCATGGAGTAAATACAGTTGCCAGTTATTGGCAGCACTTTCCTCACGCTGTCACAACGTGAGGAAAGTACTGCCGATAACCAGCAATTGTCATAGAACAGATCGGCACTGATTATCAGAGCACTGATGATCAGTGCCCAGCAGTGCTTACCACCAGTGCCCAGCAGTGCCACCCATCAGTGCCCAGTAGTGTTCCCCAGCAGTGCCACTCATCAGTGCTGCCCAGAAGTTGCGCCCAGCAGTGCCGCCAGTCAGTGTCCAGCAGTGCTGCCAGTCAGTGCCATCAGTCAGTGCTGTCAGTCAGTGCCACCAGTCAGCACCGCCCATCAATGTCGCCCAGCA
Source organism: Staurois parvus (assembly GCF_062004578.1). NCBI lineage: Eukaryota > Metazoa > Chordata > Amphibia > Anura > Ranidae > Staurois > Staurois parvus. The sequence continues at coordinate 12,469,436 of NW_028318045.1, read as the reverse complement.
GTGCTGCCTATCAGTGCTCATCAGTGTCGCCTATCAGTGCCCATCATTGCTGCATATCAGTGCAGCATCATCAATGCCACCTCATCAGTGCAGCTTATCAGTGCCCATCAGTGCTGCCTATCCGTGCCACCTCATCAGTGCCCATCAGTACTGCCTATCAGTGCAGCCTCAGTGAAGCAGAAAAAATACCTGTTTGCATAATTTATTAATAGAAACAAAGAAAAACTTTTTTTTCAAATATTTTGCTAGTTTTCTGGTTATAGTACAAAACATAAAACACCCAGTGCAATTAAATACCACCAAAAGAAAGCTCTATTTGTGTTAGTTGCCTGGCTGTCATCAACAGGTATTCAACACCTTCTAAACCACTGAACAAGTATAGATGTGGGGAATTGTGACTTTGCTGCATGTTTGATTTGGGCTTATAGATTAGGAAGTTTGAAGGTAGAGACAGCTACTAGCATTTTCAGAAGGAGGTTAGCAATAGAAGCCCCCATGGTCCTTCATGAGTTAGGTGGGTTAGTTATGGGTGTTTAATTTAAGGGCTATGTATGTTTTAGGGTTTAGGTGAAGGTAAGTTTAAAGCTGAAGTTTTGGTTTGACTTTTTTTTTTTTTTTTTACAGTTACATGGTTCACGCTGGTGACCAATTGTGTACACTAGATAGCAGTGCAGCCCTATAGCACGACCTGGACACTAGCGGTGATTAATGTAGCAGTGGTGCCAACTATAGCTAATATGTTTTGAGCCAGAAACGCATTGACTTGTGTTTCTCTTGTAGTCTTGTTTTTTAAAAGATTCTGGACTTTTTGACGTTTGTTCTGGCTCTCTTTTTGAACTATTTGCACTTGTTGCCATTTGCCAGCGAGACAGCACACGAGAACAATTGGGATACAGTAGTAGAGTTTTGTCACCTCATAAATGGGTTTGCATATCCTTTAAATGAGAGAGTTAGTCATAGATTTAGGTGAAGGTTAGGGATCAGGGAAAGTGGAGAGGATATTTTTTATATATGTTTTAGTAACAAAATCCCTATACTTGGTGTCAGGGTCTCACTATCAGAAATGTATCAGGAAATTGATACCTCAGCTTTGCCTATTACAGTGATATCTCGGTTCACAAACTTAATTCGTTCCACGACTCTAGGTTGTGAACTGGTCATGAACCAAGGCAAATTTTCCCATAAGGTTCAATGTAAATCAGGTTAATCCATTCTGACCCCTACGAACGTGGTTGCGAACCAAATTTGATCGCCAATTGAATCAAATTTTACCATAAGTTTCAATGTAAATAAGGTAAATCGGTTCTGAACTTTTTGTTTTTGAACCTCAAAAATATGAATCAAAGTACAGTACAGTATGGAGAGAGAACACTAACCTTGCTTGAGACGACTTCTGACATGGAGGACAAGAATGTGGGTGGGAGGCGGTTATTGGTCAGAGGGAGAGTCCCCCTTTATCCTCCATAAGGACATTGGCGAGATCTCCTTCAGGGGTTTCCTCTCTTCTTTGTCTCTTAGCTGCAGTTTTGGTGAGAAATCTGTCCAATGTCACTTGTCTTTTCCTGAGCTGCATAACCCTCCGGAATTGAGAGACTACATTATCAGTCATCATATTCAACATTCTGTTCGTTAGTTATGTTGGGGTGGTGCTTCTCAAAACAATCATGGCACTCATTCCATTTTTCCATAATGGATTGCACATTCTTGTCACCTTCATTTAAAGATATTAGTATAAACCTCCTGCGCTATGAAGTGGAAAATAAATCAAAGGTGGCTGTTAACACCCGAAACTTAATACCTATAAGTGAATGGTGCTAAAACATATAAAAATTGTGTAGCGCTCATATATACCATATATCAATAAGTAAATAAATAAATAATCAAATATAATGAATAATAATAAAAATCATGAATGGTGATTCACAGAAAATTATAAATAGTGATACATAAATATAAAGTGACCTGATCCCCTCTGGGATCTTCTAGTGATCTAAACGCTGGTGAAAATGAAAAACATGGTTCTAATTGGACCCAATGTGATAGACACACACACAAAGTGCTATTCAATACCCAAATCCCTAATTGGGATTTTACTAATTTTACCCAACTCCTGGTTCTGTCCTCTGTAGACCCACCTTGAGGTCAAGTTCTAGTCCTGTGAGCCCAGGTTGTCAAGGACACACCCTCTGTACAATACAACAGAGTCTGAAGACCACCCACTGCTGCCACATGGAGAAGAGGACCCAGAGGTATCACGTGACCGGCCAAAAGGGTCATGAATTTAAGTATGTATTAGGGGGAAATAAAACGTGCATAGGAAAGGGTGGAGTGGATTTTTTTTTGCTGGAGATGAGCTTTGATTAATTTTATCTTTTCATTTCTTTAGTACAAAAATAACCCCTTGATGAGGAATGTATCTATAATTATGTGAACGGCATGGCTGGAGACATGGGGTAATTAGATCAGGTCTGTGGCACCATGCATCTCTTCATCCCAGGGGTCGCTGACTACTCCGTGTAATGTGACAGAACGCTCAGTGAATCAGGCCAGAAGACAGTGCAGCTGAGCCTGGCCGCAGTGCAATTTCCCCGACCTAATCAAGGAAACCGGAGCTGGCAGATGGCTGCGGAGGTGCGCCTGCCGTACCCTCGTAATAAATCTAATGCGCTCCCTGAAGGAGGCCACAGAGTAGCCAATTCATCAAAATAATTTAAACACATGGCTACCTGTCCAGCAAAATAGTCTGTCTAGATTGTGTAAGCTGAACTTTAGGCAAATATAAAGGATGCAAATGAATGCATCTCTATATTCATGTGTGCATCATTAAAGTGTTACTAAACCCCGAACCCTGCATCCACTATATCTGGTCTCCCATAGTACACACAACATGGAAATGCAATTATTTTAGTAAATATAAACTGCTAAATACCTTTTCTCATCAGCAGTTAGAGCAGTTTTGTGACTTCTATCAGTGTCCAGCCGGGCATTGGTTAAAGCTTGTAGGAGTAGTTTTAATTTTGCTCTAGGACGATGCAGAACCCCTAACCTCTGTCTCGACAGTGCTGATTAGCCCTGTGCTAATCACATGCACTCTCCCAAGAAAAAAAACCTCTCTAACAATACGCCAAACTGAGCATGTGCAGAGTGACTCCACACTATATGTCTTATCAGGAGGTAAGAGGGGGGCACTGGAAGAAGGGGAGGATCAGAGAAGTCAGGATCAAACAGCCTTTTTACACACTGCAGAGGATTAACCCCTTAGGTTCCACAGTGAGTATAACAAGCATGCTTTACTGCATATACAGACTGATTTTACTGTTGTGGGTTTAGTAACACTTTAAATGTATTTTTAAAATGTAAGCAGCATAAGTACCTGAATCTAACTGCAATCCCTGTACAGCAGAGCTGTGACTTGGAGAGAGAGCAGCAGCAGAAGGCGCCAGTCAGCTGTGCTGCAGTGCGCTTGTGCTAACAAGGATGTTGATAGAAGGAGAGAACAGAGTGATAGAGAGATGAACTCATCAGTCTGCTGTTTTTCCTTTCATTGTCCAGTCACAGAATGCGGGCAGGACAAGACCTGTAGAGGTTATTGAACTACAGAGACAAATTGGATCTCCTGCCCCGCCAGACACAGCTATGTAAATCTAAGAACTGGATGGACAGAAGTACAAGTCTTTTGGCAAGTAAACTACTGCCCATGTACCGTGTTTCCCCGAAAATAAGACATACCCATAAAATAAGCTGTAGAAGGAATTCTAAGCATTTGCAAAATATAAGCCATACCCCGAATATAAGACATAGTGATGGATGGGCAGCCCTTCTCATCTCCCCCATTGTGACAGCTGCTATCTCGGAGGTGAACGGAGAGGTTTCGGGAAGCCTCATCAACAAGGCCGGTTCACGGTCATTCTGTCATTCTGTGCGTGCTGCAAGCTGTTTCATAGAGGGAGACAGTGAAGAGGTAGAAAGTAAAAGTTTCCTCAGTGAAGTGAGGAGCAGGACCAGGGGTGGACTGACAACTCATGGGGCCCCCGGGCAATAGGGATCATGGGGCCCCTGTGTCCTTCCCCAAACTCAAATCAGTCTATGAAAAAGGTACCAGGGGCATCTCATGGGGCCCCCTACTGACCCCGGGCCCTCGGGCAGTGCCCGAGTTTCCAAATGGTCAGTCCGCCCCTGAGCAGGACACTCTGCTTTAGGTACCGTATTGTGTGTCCTCACGGGGAAGAAGTGAAGCTGTGCCTGCTCTTTACTCAGTACTGTGAGTCTCTCTCCCCCAGCACCAACCAGCAAGTCTGTGGGTCTCTCTCACCCTCCACAAACACCAGTAAAGCTGCTGCTCCCCAGTACTGACCAGCAACAGTCTGTGGGTCTCTCTCATCCCCATACTTACCATACGTACCATACTTAATAAAAATAAGACATCCCCTGAAAATAAGCCATAGTGTCTCTTCTTGAGGAAAAATAAATATAAGACAGTGTCTTATTTTTGGGGAAACATGGTATTAATAGTATTTCATCTGTGTATTTAAAGCACATTTTACATTAGCATTTATTTCTAAGTACATGTCCATTTAGCTTTAGAAAGCAGCAAGCATTGGTGAAAAAATGACTTGCGGCACATTTTTGATGTTAAAACTTCACCCACTACACTCAGTTCTGTGGAGAAAGATAGAGAGAGGATATTGATCAGTGCTGGCTGGAAGGAAGCCCTGCCCACCACCAGGAGAACACAGAGGAAGGAAATGGACTGCAGTGCATCTTGGGAGTGACAAAAGCCTGCTGGGAGGAACTAAGACTTGTGGGGGATGTAGTCTCCAGACAGACAGCCTGTGTGTCAGTTTGGCAATGGAACTACACCTCCCAGCATAACCGGGGCTCTGTGGAGAGGAAGAGGAAGGTCTGGTCCCAGGCAGATGTGGTCAGGACATTGTCAGAAGGGGTTTGTTTGAGGGTTTCCATTTTTTATTTTTGTTATTGTAGTGTTATATATAGTATATTGTCACAATAAATATCACCTCTTCAGCCTGGGTATGTCGGAGAGTCTGGTCCTACCTACAGTCATGGACCTGAGAAAATAGCAGCTCCTTCAGGGGTACATGCTACCTATATGATATCTTATGAAAAACTGAAAGTCTAGAGAAAATGATTTAGAAAATTGGTATTTCCATTCATCGAACAATTCAATGTACTAACCTAAGTTTTATATGTTCCCATGATGCCTTTAGGAAAAGACAGTGCGGCGCTTAGGGTCACAAATATACAAACAAGAGTAAATAGTCACACAAGCCAAGGTGTGTGGCCTGAATTACCATAAATGGATACATATAAATAAAGGTATCATAAGTGTGAAGTGAAACACACAAAAATGGCAATCTCATGCATTATAGTGATTAAAGGTAAACAATGTGAATAGTGTCCATGTCCATATAACAAATTCCATGCAGATGTGAACTGCAAGTGCCAATCCTCTATTGCTCGGGTGCATGTTATTGTGTGTATGTCAAGACTTTGCATTATGGGTTTATATAAACTGAAGAATGAATTGTGGGAGGAGCTGGGAATCCCTTGCAATATTAGGTGTTCTTAGAGTGGTGAGCTGCAATATGTAAGCAATACCATATGAAAAGCAAAAGCCTTGAGAAGTTAGTCTGTGTCCTCTGTATAGATTTTAGATGGTAAATTTTAAAATTCAATGGGAGACTCCCTTTAACCTCTTGGCGTCGGCCGAACGCAAATGTGCGGCCTCCTGGCGTCTGGGCCTAGACGCTGAGCATTCTATTAAAAAAACGCGCTGTGAATGTTGGTTATGTGTTATAGAAGACACTGGTAGTGATAGCAGAATTCAGGCTTTACTTGTGTGGCTTAAGTTACAAACACACAGAGCACATTGATCAGCAGACAGATTACAGACTCATTACTTCCTGAAGAGATGATAGAGAAGAAGGAAGAAGCAGCAAGTTTTACACATACACAACTAGTAACCTTTAGTGTACAGTGCCATCTACTGGTCAAGTGATATTACCACAGAATACTTTATATAGTACATTATAGTATATGCTGTTGCATTCCCAACACCCCTTCTCAACGGCATGTGCATAATTATATGACATTTAGTCTCTTTTGTAGAAAACAATGACGTTCCCTTGGCAAAGGTTTGGTGAGTGCGTCTGCAGTCATCTCCTCTGATGGGCAGTACTGGATGTCGATAACCCCTTGTTCTTGCATGTCTCTGAGCAGATGATATCTTACATCAATGTGCTTGGTTCTTGGGTTAATCTTCTCAGAGTGTGTAAGCTTTATGCATCCCTGATTGTCTTCAAAGATGGGTGTGGGTTGTGACATATTCAGTCCCATGTCTAGTAGAAGTTGACGAATCCAAATGGCTTCTTGACATGCATGTGCTGCTGCTATGTATTCCGCTCCAGTTGAAGAGAGTGCAACAGTCACTTGTTTCCGATGGTTTTGCGACCAGGAGGGAGTTCTGTTAGTGACCAAGTTTTATTTTCTTGAAGTGATTTTATTTCTTCTTCAGCTGCTTTTCTCCACTGATCGGCTTCCCTTCTCGGCAAAGTTTCTATGTCTTCCCAGGATGTTGGCTCCTGTGTTTGATGTGTTTTAGCAGCGTATGATAACCTGCGGGGTGGTATCCCTTTTGTCATTCGAGAGGATCTTCTGATTTCTTGTTGTTCAGTGGATTCTATTGGCTCGTTGATTGTAAGTTCCACTTCTTGTTCTGGCTCTTGTCCTGCTTCGCATAAATCAGTGTCTCTTGCCAATTCAGTGTGTAAATCCTCTCCACATTTTTCAAAAATTGTATTATCTGGTGCTTCACTTTCATCAAAATAAACACTGCCGCTTACTGTGACCTTGTTGGTCTTTGGACAAAGGATTCTATATCCCTTACTCTGCTCACTGTAGCCGATCAGAATGCCTTCTATGGCTTTGTTCTCCAACTTGGAGCGTTTCTGACTTGGAATGTGGGCATATGCTTTACAGCCAAATACTCTGATGTGTCCTACATTAGGTTTTGATCCATTCCACATTTCATATGGTGTACTCTCAATAGATTTTGATGGGAGCCTGTTTTGTAGGTATGTTGCAGTCATTATTGCTTCTCCCCAGTATTTGTTAGGTAAGCCAGCGTCCGAAATCATACATCTTGTCATTTCTACAAGAGTGCGATTCTTTCTTTCCGCTACACCGTTTTGCTCAGGAGTGTATGGTACGGTTGTTTGGTGTATAATACCTTGTTTCTTTAGGTATGATTCCATCTCTTTATTCATATATTCCCCTCCATTGTCAGTGCGTATTATTCCAGGTTTCCTTTGAAACTTGTTGCTTGTCATAGCTACAAACTCTTGAAGTTTTTCTAATGTCTCACTTTTGTGCTTCATTAGATACGTTATTGTGTACCGGGAATAATCATCGATGAAAGTCAGTAAATATCTGTTCCCGCCAGGTGTGATGGTTTTCATTGGTCCGCACACATCACTGTGTATCAGTTCCATGGGTTTAATGGTTTTACTCTGACTGGTCTGTGGAAGAGGGGTTCGGGTGGCCTTTGCTTTGATGCAACACGTGCACTTGCTGAGTGTGTGGCAAGGCAATATTTTCATGTCTTCTGATAGACCTCTCTTTGCAAAGTCCTTTATAGCTTCTGGGTTTCGATGCCCCAGTCTTCTATGCCACAGGTGGATGCACTTGTCATGTGGGTTATGAGTTGCCGCATTAGCCTTCTCACTTTCAGTGACGAGTTTGTACAGATGTTCATTTAATCTTCCTCTTGCTAGAATTTGCTTTCCATTTTGAATTGTGCATTCATTACCTCTGAACTGGACAGTGAGTCCATTGCTTGCAAGGGTTTTAACTGATAGGAGGCTTCCTTCTAGGCTTGGAACATATAGAACATTCTTTACAAGGATGCTCTGCTTGCCCCCTGATGGCGTTTTGCAGTTCAGAAATCCCTGACCTTTAGCTTCCGCTGTAATACTTTTCCCATTTGCTAGGAAGACTTTATCTTTTACACTAAAATCAATTTCTGTGAAGACTGTCTCGTCGCTTGTCATGTGACTTGTTGCCCCTGAATCAATGTACCATCAATGTGAGGTACTATTCTGAGTCACTTTAAAAGTACCACTCCATGATGCACTTTTATTTTCTTTCATGGCTGCTTTAGCTCTTTCTCTTGTGGGTAGCTCCCGCTTTCGCTGCTCAGCTTTCCAGATTGAACAGTTCTTTTTCAGGTGACCGGCCTTTTTGCAGCGAAAACATACCCTGGCTTCTTTGCTTTGTCTTATGCCTTCATGCACCTTCAGAGCTGCCTCTGGTCTCTCGTTCTCTTCACTATGCAAATTTTCCTTTCTTCTGCTGTATTCATCAATTAATTTTCCCTTAACATATTCTAGCGTCAGTTCAGTTTCCGGTCTAGTTTCTAGAGCATTTATAAGGGCACTGTATGATTCTGGAAAGCTGCACAAAAGTAGCGCCACAACATGGCCATCCTCCATTTCTTCACCTATTGCACCCAGCTGGTCCACAATTTTCAGCATAGCATTTACATGTTCACCCATTTCCTGCCCTTTTTCCAGCCTCATCTTGTACAGTTTGCGCAGTAGATATAGTTTACTGTTTAGGTTTGCACGTTCATGCAGTTTCTGTAATGCAGTCCACATACCTTTAGCTGTGCTTTCTTTCCTTATATGAATGAGTTGATCATCCTCCACTAACAGGCTTATGACTGCTTTTGCTTGCCTGTTTTTTCTGTCCCATTCTTCCGGGTTGTCATTGGGTCTGTGTGTATCTAGTACCTGCCACAAGTCATCTTTGGATAACAGCATTTCAAGCTTAAACTTCCATAGCTGGTAGTTGGTATTGTTGAGCTTTGCTATTGTAAACTTCATATCTGAAGCACTTGCCATCTTTCAGTGAATTGGTAGGATTGTAAATGCAGCACTTACTTGCTTGTAGTTTTCCTTTTTTCAGTGCCTGGAGCTGGGCCCATAACCTGTTGGTTATGTGTTAGAGAAGACACTGGTAGTGATAGCAGAATTCAGGCTTTACTTGTGTGGCTTAAGTTACAAACATACAGAGCACATTGTTCAGCAGACAGATTACAGACTCATTACTTCCTGAAGAGATGATAGAGAAGGAAGAAGCAGCAAGTTTTACACATATACAACTAGTAACCTTTAGTGTACAGTGCCATCTACTGGTCAAGTGATATTACCACAGAATACTTTATATAGTACATTATAGTACATGCTGTTGCATTCCCAACAGTGAACGCGTGCCCTGCACTCTCCCAGCACACACATTCGGTACTCACGAAAAGGTCCCGATCTCCTCTTTCGATCGGAACCTTTCCAGATCATGTGACCGCCAATCACGGCGGTCACATGACCCTAAAATCCCGCCACACCTCCCGTCTTCTGGAACCCTTAAAGGGCCGGGAGGCGCCGGCGTCGGGGGTTAAAGAATCAGAGCACCCATTATTTATATTTCATTATTTGGTAGATGCTGCAGATTTAATACATTGACAGTTTCTTCTGTCACTCAGGGACACTAGTGGTGAGATGAGATCTCTGCACTGAGTTCCTGGGTCTGTACACCTGCTGTGCCCATTATCAGGGGTCCCCATCATCCCTGTACTGACTTACAGGTTCTGCCCACCTGCCGTGTCCATTATCAGGGGTCCCCATCATCCCTGTACTGAGTTACAGGTTCTGCCCACCTGCTGTGTCCATTATCAGGCGTTCCCACCATCCCTGCAATGAGTTTCCAGGTCCATACACCTGCTGTGTCCATTATGAGCGGTTCCCATTATCTCTGTGCTGGGTTCCTAGGTCTGTACATCTGCTGTGCCCATTATAAAGGTCTCCCACCATCCCTTAAATGAGTTTCCAGGTCTGTATACCTACTCTGCCATTTATGAGGGGTTTCCACCATCCCTTTACTGAGTTACAGGTTCTGCACATCTGCTGTGTCTATTATCAGGGGTTCTCAGCATCCCTGCAATGAGTCCCCAGGTCCATACACCTGCTGTGTCCCTTATGAGGGGTTCCCATTATCTCTGTGCTGGGTTCCCAGGTCTGCACACCTGCTGTGCCCATTATAAAGGTCTTCCACCATCCCTGAAATGGATTCCCAGGTCTGTATATCTACTGTGCCCATTATAAGGGGTTTCCACCATCCCTGTGCTGAGTACTTAGTTAAGTACACCAGCTGTGCCCATTATGATGGGTTCCCACCATCCGTGTTCTGATCTTGGTTCTGTATACCTGCTGTGCCCATTATGAGGGATTCCTACCATTCCTGTGTTGGGTTCCTGGGTCTGCACACTAGATGTGCCTCGTATGAGGGTCTTCACTAATCCTTGCACTAAATTCCTTTATCTGCACACCTGATGTACCCATCATTTCACTATTTATTTTATTTTAGAACACTGGAAATGGAATAGGAGAAGCCACAACACATAAGGGTGGGTGGGCCCACTTGACATTTCCAGGTGAACATTAACAGACATATAAGAAGCCAAGAACTGACTCCATCTATAACTGAAAAATCACTTTTGAGTAGATTGACCCTTTAAATTAAAAAAATAACTGAGCTAAGAGAGTTGCAAAGAAAGTCTATATTTATTTTAAGCTAAACTCCCCCAGAATCCCTGTACAGGTGGTTGATTTTCTTTTCTTTTAAACCTCCTTCTTTTTTTGCGATGTAGCGGGGGCCCATGTTGTGAAATGAATGTGTTCTAGGAGACTTTTTAATGGGTAGTTATTAAAATTGATTAAACATAACACAAATCGATGTAGAAATAATGGAATTACAAACAGGCAGGGAGTGAATTAGACAATTATGAAATACGGTAAAGGTGCATTAAATTAATGGGAAGGAAGGGAAAAGCCGCGTCATTGTTCTACCTGCCGTGGGTTATAATGGAATATGTTCTTACATTGGAAGTAATTTAATTTGGTTAATATTCTATAATTGCGTTCTGTAGGCTTCTTTGTGAGCTGGAATAAGATAGAGAACATTGGCTATGCGGTGAGCTAGATGAGCTGTTGTTCTGCATTTACTTATTGACATCACCTTACATTAACCCCTTTACGCCGGCCGCACACAAATGTGCGGCCTCACGGCGTCTGGGCCTAGCGGCCTCACATTTGCGTTCATGTAACAAAAAACATATGTGCTGAGAGTGCGCGCCTTACGCGCTCCCAGCGCACATGTCCGGTACTCACGGAAAGGTCCCGGTCTGCTCTTTCGATCGGGACCTTTCCCGATCATGTGACCGCCATGAGGACGCGTCAAGGCGGTCACATGTTCCCTAAACCACACCCCACCCGACTCCCGGCATCTGAAACTCTTAAAGGGTCGGGAGGCACCGGCGGGAAGGGGGTAAAGCTGGACTCCAGGCAAACAGCTAAATACCCAGGTGAAATACATATATGAAAGAGGTTTCACCTGCCAAAGGATTTGTATTTCTGTCCATCCGGTCCTGAGATTTACACATCTCTGTCACAGCCTTGTTTGGCAGGGCATGAGTCCTAGGTTTCTGCTGCAGTTGAGTAACGTTTACAGGGCTTGTTCCTCCGCTGGCCTGTGACTGGACAGCGAAAGGAGAAACAGTAGACTGATAAGCTAATTTCTCACTCAGCCACTCTGCTCTCTCCCACCATCAACATGCTGTTTGTACTGCACCACAACTGGCTTCTTATTCTAATTCTCTTTCTCCCAGTCTGCTGTACAAGGACTGTAAGAGGCTGATAAGAAGTCCAATTCAGGTACTTACTGTACATAGTGTGCACTAGGCCCGGTTAACACTACTGCAGCTCTGCAAGATGCGTTTGACAAGACCACTACAGTCCATTCATTTGGATGGGCTTCCGTGCTACTTTAAACTCAGGGAAAAGGTCCTTACATATTTTTTTAAATCTATCCCGCACGGAGACCGCAAGTACAATGCTGCTGTGTTTTCCAGTGTGAGCAGGTGCCATTAGGATTAAAGGCACCCGTACGTATCTCCTGCATTTTTCTTTGCAGGAACCACCGCACAATTGTGAACCAATCCTGAATGAAGAAACATGATTAATGATGAATTAATGACTACAGGGGTTCATTAATTCAATAGTTTTAAAAGAGAAGTGTGGCCAAAACTGGGGGTCGCAGAAGTGCACTTACTTTTGCTCTCCTTTAACCCAGAATCAGCCAATGGCAGGCTATTGCCCACTATCAGTTGTTGTGGCAGAGCCACCACAGGCTTGGAAGGATCCCGACATAATCGTTGGGATCTACCCAACTTACTGATTGACAGCTGGTTCCGCCTCTTAGCATGCAGCTGAGAGCCAAAGCCAGTTGCTCCTGCCCCCTCCCCTGCTGAACTAATGGAGCATCTCTGCATCCCATGAGGGTGAATACAGCTCTTCACACAGGTGTATGAATCAGTATGCCTGTGTGAATGAGGCCTAGAATTCCCAGGAAACAGGGCAAAATCCCCAGCAGAAAGCGGGAAGTTTCACTCCCTTTTATGTACTGCATATAGAGTAGCATTAACTTAAAGTGTTACTAAACCCACAATAGTGAAATCAGTCTGTATATGCAGTAAAACATGCTTGTTATACTCACTGTGGAACCTAAGGGGTTAGTCATCCACATTGTGTAAAAAGGCTGTTTGATCCTGTCTTCTTTGATCTTCCCCTTCTTCTACTGTCCACAATCCATCTGCTAATAGTACAGAGCTCTAGGAGTCACTCTGCACATGCTCAGTTTAGTGTGTATTGATAAGAGTTTTTTTTCTTTGGGAGGGTGCATGTGATCAGCACAGGGCCAATCAGCAATCTCCAGACAGAGAGTCGGGTTATACAGCCTCAGAGGACAGTCAGAGTCCTACAAGCTTTAACCAGTGCTCAGCTGGACATTGATGGAAGTCAATAGACTGCTGATGAGAAAAGGTATTTAGCAGTTTGAATTTCCATGTTGTTTGTACTGTGGGAGACCAGATATAGTGAATGCAGGCTCCTTGGTTTAGTAACACTTTAAAGGATAAGTTCATCTTTGGGAACATGTTACATGATCCACACGTTTTTAGGGTGGAACAAGCAACATGTTCCCATAGCCACAGCCGCCCGCCCCTATCCCCTTCCTCTGACTTCTCCCTGTACTATCTGTCAAATTTGAAAACAGCGCAGCCATGTTGGGCTCTGCCCACTTGGCCACATCATTCATTCATGGATTTCCATAAACTTGTAGTTTTCAATGAACTACCACTCATTGGTGGAGCACCGTGGCAGTTTGTTGAAGCCTCCTGTCAGAATATCTGCTTGCTAGTACATCCTGTACGGCAGGTAGATATTCTGACAGGTCTGCAGGAGCCTGCATGGTATCAGCAATCTACTGATCACTTGTGCAATGCTTTCCAGGCTCCTGAAGACAAAAATAATGAATGCACATTTTTTACTTGCAAAAAAATGTGCATTTATTATTTTTGTTTAAAAGGTGAACTTATCCTATAAGTACATTCAGAACATGGATCAAAAAATCAATTATAGTACTATAATAAATAATAATACTATAATAAATAAAGTTCTGATAATAAGGACTGCAACAATCTGGAAGGGAATAGAAGCAAAAAAGTATGCAAAATAAGTAAAAAATGTTGTTAAAAAATTAGCTCATATAGAAAGGGCAACAAAAAATGGAAAATATAGCTAGTATCACTGGCTGTACCTAATACACAATGAATATTTATAAAGCAGAGAATGTGATTTTGTTTCACCAAACATTCACTGAATCACTGTCATTTGAAACACTTGCACCAGGAAGATTCAGCTGCAGTGAATGGTTGATCAATGTCAGATTTGCTGCTATAAAGGTATACCCCAAAATAATTATTACACTAGCTATACAAAGTATGCATGTCAGCACTGCAGAATATTGAAAGATGTTCCAAACAATTGTACAGAATGGAAAAAGCATGTAAAACGTACAAAAAGCAAAGCATGTACAGAACAAACTTTGCATCTCTTCCTTACACTGCCTTATTTAATAAAAATTTAAAAGTCAATTCCAGCAAAGTTTCTGCTCTAATGCTATTTTTAGACCTTTTTTATTCCAGCTACAAAGACCTTTAGCAATTACACCTGACTGGAAATTTGACAGGCGTCATTAAATACACAGCCACCTATGGTACTTCATCAGATGCCCAAATGGAGAGGTTTTTTCATAGGTGACTTCTTAATAAATACATTTTGAAGACCTTTTTAACTCAATTACTTTAGAATGAAAAGTAGGCGAAAACTTTAATTAAATAAGTGCACTTTTTAGCACACTTATTCCCTCCTTGCCCTCTTCCATCTTTTCCTCTAGGAGACTGAATATATAATAAACCTATCTATTGGCAAGTTGTCTTCCTTAGGAGTTGACTTTCTGTTTGTGTGCTGCACAATCCCACCCACTAGAGATAATAGAGCGGATTAAAAATCTGCAAACCTCAGAATTTCATAATTTCATTGAACCCAAACCAGACTCCAAAAAACAGTGTTGTACAGAGCAGAAAATTAGGTACAATTGTGCAGAATTGGTCTAAGAGGTTTTCTAGCAGCTCAGCCTGATAGGATGATGGAGCATAATAATAATAATAATTTTAAGCTGGCCCTACACAGTTAGATTTTTTTTTTACAGCCATCAGGCTAAATTAAAAAAATCTTACTCATTTTTCCATCCATTTTTTACAGCACTGGTTCCAGCTGTCAGAATACCCAAGCAGTGGCTGCATCTGATTGGATAAAGCTGCTGTTCAACTGACAATTTTTTGGCCAGATCCTTGGATTTTTTTAATCGAATGATGTACGGGAGGGTGGTGACAGCACAAGCCACACAGCAAAATTTGCATAATTAGCTCCACCCAAAAGGGGAAGTTCCACTTTAAGGACTGCTCCCCCGCTTCCCATTAAGGATTGGCACCTTTGGGGGCCGGGGGGGAGCAGGTACCCGAATTTGACCGGTACCCTCTCCCACTTTCAGTTCGATTGCCTAGGCGATCAGAAGCGGAAGGTGTCCTCCCTCCCTGTAGTCTTTTGGGACACATGACAGGTCCCAGAAGACTACAGGACCATTCATGAAGCGCAGTGCTAATTGCGCATGGTCAGTGGGTACCCGGCTGTGAAGCTACAAGCTGTCACAGCCGGGAGCCCACACTGAAGATGCCGGCCTCCTGGAATACAGAACGGCCGGTGAAATGGGCTGCGGGGGACACACCACGGGACCAAGGGACAGGTGAGTGGCTGTTTTTTAAAAGTCAGCAGCTACAGTTTTTGTAGCTACTCACTTTGCTTTTTGACAGGGTGAGTGGAACTCCGCTTTTAGATAGAAGGGTATGACCTGGTGGCAGTGGGAGCTAAGCTCAACTGCAGAAACAGCTGAAAGTCAGCAACAGCCATTGAAGCAGGCATTGGTTCCGTTCTCTCAGAAGTCTTTTGGAAATTTGAACCACCAAAAATAGCAAGAAATACTCATTTTGTGTGACCAAATCCATATCTAGACTGCAGTGTTATTTTTGGTGAAATTTGGTCCAAATTTAGGGTCATCAAAAAATCAGGATCACCCTCTCACATCTATGGAAAGTTTGTCACAGAAAAAAAATCAAGATTTACATATACAGTCATTTCAACTCCCCCCCAAATCCACCAAGTGGCCCTGTTTCATCCCTTTTACCTTCCTTGTAAAATGTACAAATTTCTATTCACCAGAGACCAGAGCTCCCACATTTTACTTCATAGTTGTCAAGGGACACGTATTTAGCAAGACATTCCTGATATGTTCAGTAGAAATGAGCTCCTGCTTTGGACTGAACATGGCTTGTTTGGGCATTCATCTAAATGCTGGACATTCTGCCTGCTTAGACTTTCTTCCTCTGTAAAGGTTGTTAAAGTCAAAGTCTAGCCCATTCCTAACTAAGCTTAGACCTGCTCTCACCCTCTTCTAAACCCTATTCTATCTACCCTGTAAAAGATGTGTACTTACCTATTGTGAGAGTGATCTGGCCCTGTCACTTGATCTCCCCAGCAAAGAGGAGAGATTGCTGACAACAGTTGTACTGCCCAGGGGTGGACTGACCATTCGAGCACTCAGGCACTACCCGAGGGCCCGGAGTCAGTAGGGGGCCCCATGAAATGCCCCTGGTACCTTTTTTATAGGCTTTTTTGAGTGTGGGCAAGGACACAGGGGCCCCATGATCCCCTATTGCCCGGGGGCCCCATGAGTTGTCAGTCCGCCCCTGGTAGTGCCTGAGTGCTGATGTCACCCATAGGCTTTCTATGGGGCATGCATTGTAGGCTGTCTTTCCTCTGCATTGAAGCTGCCACTGGCCGCTGATCATGTGTCCTGACCAGAGCGCCCTCATAAAAGGTAAGTCTATATCATACCAGTTTTGTTTTTTTTTAAATATGTTTTGTTCTTTTGCATGGGGTCCTTCTTAAAATTACTCACAAGTTCCTTCCGAAAACTCCCCGACAAAATTCCTTCTCAAGACCAGATCCCTTTGAAGAAGTCCTGCAATCATTTCCAGGTCTCCTGCCCCAAGACCTCAGAGAACAGCAGCACAATCCATGGCTTGCTTCAGAGGGGCAACAGTCCAAACAGGGAAGACAATCATTCCAGGGCTCCAGACTATTTGTCAGCCTCTCCAGCCAGCATCTGGGCACACCTCCCTCGGGATTGGTTAGGCCCTGATCAATATTCAGGTTGTTTTTTATTCTCCCTCCCTAAACTCTAGAAACTTAATCTAGAGGCAGGTGGAAGCAATCAAACTGCCAGCCTGTGAAACCCTGAACAGACCAGGCCAAACAACCTCTGCTCCCTTGATTACAGAAGCTGCCAAAAACTGCTAAATTTGCTTCACAGCCTAACTAGGAGGAATCTAATTATCTCTTCTTATTCTGTATGTATAGACTCTGCACAAGAGCACTTCAATTGTCCTGTATGCGGGTGTAATTCTCATTATCTGTTCTTATTCTCTATGTATGAACTCTGCACAGTACCTCTTATTTTATATGCTGGGTGAAAATCTCAGTATCTGTTCTTTATTTGGACTCAGCATAGTAGTAGTTCTCTCATCCTGTATGCTGGGTATAATTCTTAGTATCTGCCTGATATCTCTGCTTATAGTTTTGAATCTTCTGATCTTTTTCACATGAACCTTTTCAGTGAAGGTAACCCCTCCTATGTATTTTTCATCATATTCTCTGTCTGTATAGATCAGGTTTATTTAAGTAATGAGTCTACAAATCTGGTTGCAGCCTGGTTTAATCATCACTAATCCATCCATCTCCCCCCTTATATACTTTTCATTAACCCGCTCTCCCCTGTGCTTTAGACATGTGACATAGTCATTTACAGGAGAGATCCTTTTCTTATTAAGCTCATCTGTCCATCAGCAGAGTCAGCATAGCTAGCATGAGAGTTTAGGGAGTAATGACCCTTATTATAGCATATCTACACAGAATATGCTGAGCGAAAAGCAAAGTTAAAAGCTATTTACCTACTTGCTGTATTCAAAAATGAATAGTCTGTAAATTTTGAGCCTTTAAGGGAACATAAAGCCTTTCCCAAACTACCTCCTGGTACTGTGGGCTTCTGATAGGAGAGTAACCGTGGCACACAGTGCAGTTCTATCTACCACTAAGTTTTTGTCCATCCACAAACAGACGTGATTGACTATATTTGGACAAATACTAGTGGAAATGACTCTCAAAGGAGCAGCTGGAACTATTGGGTTCTCCAACCAATTCCAGTGATAACCTGCCCTGTACACTGACACTTCAGTAGCAGATATCTGGCGTTTATGAACACAAAAACAACCGCTACAGGTAATTATTACCAAGGCAATGCTGGCAGCACAGTATAACCACAAGGTAATGTGAATTCAATGAGGGTTCATTCTCTTTGCTACCTATGATAGATCCTGCTTCAAATGTGCTAGCACTAGATACTAAAAAAATTATGAACGTTAGAGATTGTGGATATAGGCCTACAGAACAGACCACGTGTTTATCTGCTGCTTCTCTGCAAACAGGAAACAGGAACTTTATTATAGAGAAAAGACACATAGTTTAACCATAGATACAGCTACAAACTTATAAACACTGCCATCTACTGGTTGAAGAAAATATCTCTACTGAATCCTTTTACTTATGTAGTTATTGTACAAAAATACATGAACATTGAGTTCCAAAAATAAACAAACAATGGGTGCAACAAATATCTCCAACATGGATGTAGAGGAATAATATCTTATTTTATATCATTTAGATATTTAGATCCTGATTAACCACTGGCCAGTGGGTAATTCTCTTGCAAAGTCTGCAGCTGTTGCGGCACTTTAAACTCAACAATGGAAAGATGAAGGTATTTCTATATTCCACAAGGGTAAAGGTATCTTAGAAAAGTGTTCCAGACACTTAACAGTTAAAAAGTGCAGCAGTCCCCTTCAAGTTCACCACTATAATAGGTGACTAGAGGGTGTTCATCAATCTGATGTAATAGGTGACTAGAGGGCAGTCATCAATCTGACGTCAGGCAAAATGTCCATGAAGAAGCAGTGTGTCCTCTGATGGTTGCTCGAGTGGGCTGGAAGGGTCCAGTGAGAGGTAGGATGCGATGCCTCTCAGGGGTGTCAAACTGGCAGCCCTCCAGCTGTTGCAAAACTACAAGTCCCATCATGCCTCTGCCTTTGGGAGGCATGCTTGTAACTGTCAATCTTGTAATGCCTCATGGAACTTGTAGTTTGGCAAAAGCTAGAGGGCCGCCAGTTTGACACCAGTGCGAGTCTAGCAGATCTCCCCTGGATTTATGGAGCACCGTCAGTGTCCTGTGTGAGAGGTGCTCAGCAGATTGTCCTGGTTCAGCAGTTCTCCTATATGTGTGCAGGTTGCCTCCTCCCCGTGGACCCCACCTTGTCCTGCATTGTGCCCCTCAGGGTTCTCTGTTCTCCCCTGTAGCCTGTACCTTTCTTCCTCTCCTCTTGTGTGGACAGATCCAAGTTTAGCCACCAATACAGCTAATCACACTTCTCTCTCCTGTTCACATCCTGCTGCTTCACTCTCCAATCAGTGGCTAGGAAGAGAAGCAAACTGTGGCACAGCAGCAAGAATGCTTAGGTTGAGCAGCTCCCACCACTTATAGAGGCTGTCAAGCCAGGGCTACAAACAAATATTGACTTAGAGTCAGTAATGTCACAAGAAACTCACCTTACCAGAGTTTCCTGCACATTTAAAACCATCAGAGCACCAGTACCTGCTTCACTTTTCAACCAGAGGTTGCAAAGTAAGTAGCAGAAAGTCATTGCTCTATCACATTGGATTCCAGCATTAAAGTGTTACTAAACCCTGGACCCTGCATTCATTATATCTGGTCTCCCTCAGTACACAGAGCATGGAAATGCAATTATTTTAGTAAATATAAACTGCTAAATACCTTTTCTCATCAGCAGTTAGAGCGGTCTTGTGACTTCTATCAGTGTCCAGCAGAGTACTGGTTACAGCTTGTAGGAGGAGTTTTCTTTCTGCTCTAGGAGAATGCAAAACCCCTGACCTCTGTCTAAACAGTGCTGATTGGCCCTGTGCTGATCACATGCACTCTCTAGCAATACACACTAAACTGAGCATGTGCAGAATGGCTGTCTTATCAGGAGATAAGATGTGGACATTTGAACAAGAGGAGGGGCAGAGAAGACAGGATCAAACAGCCTTTTTTACACAATGCAGAGGATTTCCCCTTCCACAGTGATTATAAGCTGGGAAAGTTATCGGCTATATAAAGGCGAGCTAATATTCATTTATAGAGCTCATTCCGGATGATACAGTGGCAGAGGTTCGAGTGGCAGTATTCCATTTATCCAGAGGAGGGAGCTGTTCCATTAATATTGGTTGACAAGCATCTATCCATCCATTAAGGAGGCCTCCGGCTGGACCCAATCTGCACCCACCAAGGAAGACACCTTTAAGGCTATATACCACCCAGAGGGAGGAGAATCCGTAATCGGCATATCCCATCCATCCCATCCTGAGAGGGGGACCTCTGGCTATATTATTTACATGCGTATTTAAAATACGTATCTGGTGAGTGCGTATTTTTACCACACTTCTGACACGCCACTGAAGTTTGAAGTAACTATCAGCCCCTTTACCAAGCACTTTACCAGGAACTGTCACATTATTTATTTACTTTTTTAAGTGTCATTATTTTATGTTTTAGCGCTGCACTTTGTTATTAACACTTTAAAGGAGACCATACGTGACAGTGTTAGATGCTGCTGAAACCTGGAAGATAGGTTTCTGTAAAATACACATTAAAATATTTTTTTAAACATGGTAGTGTGTTTATGTACCACCCTTCAGCTATGGGGAGCTAAAGTCCATTTTTTAGCTAGGAGGCTTAGTAGCAGCCTGTGGTAATAGTCAGAGGGGGGTCAAATTTTGGTCAGAGCTGAGAGGTTCTACAGGCCAGCTCTCTGGAACTCCCAGCTCTTTTGGAGAAGATTCTAGAAGCAGTGGGAGGGGGTGAGAAGTGGCCGGTCTGCACTCTCAAGGAATCCTGGCCAATTCCCAAGCAGGAGGCTTGGCATGGGGTCAGGACAGGCCTTAAGAGTGAGAGAGCCTGCTCAGCAGCAGGCAAATTCAGGTAGAAGATGGAGTGAGAGGCTGGAGAGAAGGAGCCTGGAAGGGAGCCCAAATGGGAAGGGGCTCACCTACAGGCAGGTAAGCTAGAAAGGAGGGAAGCTCAAAACCCCATCGGCCCTCAGAGCAAGAACCATCTGTGGAGCAGAGAAGGAGCAGCCCAGGGCAAGGCCTGAGAGCAGCCACTGACTCATCAGCTCACAGTCAAAGGACTGAGTAGACCTACACCCTCTGGGCCAGAAAGGGGAAGAAGCGCTCTGGTGGGAAACTGGATTAGCTGCTACCCAGGACTCTCTTATCTTTTAAAGGGACAGGCACTGGATTCCCTGCCCAGGGATTCACCCAGAACAGCTGGATAAAGGAGTATCTGGGGTGGTACATCAGGAGATACTGGCTAGCTCTCCAGAAGATAATTTTTGCTGTAAAGAGACTATAGTTCCAGGATGTTTGTCCATGGTTGCCATTACCCTTGGGCATCCCATACATCCCTTACCCCATCCAAGATAAATGCCCCTACTAAAACCCAAAAAAACAAGCTCAAGGACTGGTTACTGTCTCCTGGATGCAAGTCTGTGTGAGGAAATGCGTGTTGCCTGGCTGTGCAGGACTATAGGGGGACCCAAATACTCAGCAACTCCTAAGAGGGTGGGGCTACATTTTATTAACATCTATAGATGTCTTAGGATGTCTTTTATTAACATCTATAGATGTCTTAGGAGTTGCTGAGTATTTGGGTCCCCCTATAGTCCTGCACTGCCCATATCGACCGTGATCTTCTTTTGTGCTGACCTCACACAAATATGCGGCCTCACAAAACTGAGCTTTTTTTCCGTGGGGCCGCATATTATTATTATTATTATACAGTATTTATAAAGCGCCAATAGTTCGCTCAGCGCTGTACATTACAAAGGGGACAGAACATGTGGCAGAACAATACCAATACAATGCAAAACATGAGGGGATCGAGGGCCCTGCTCTTTCGAGCTTACAATCTAGGATATTTGTGTACCTGTCTTTCTGCTGGGAGCACGCCGCACAGAGCGCTCCCTGCGCAAAGACCGGGGTGTCACTGAGAGCCCCGGGGCCTGTTCTAACGATCGGGACCCGGGACTCCTGATTCCGGATCACATGATCGCTGTGATAGCCTCTGATTGTCTATCACAGTGAACAGTCACTGTATAGCTGCCCCCCTTGTTTTTTTTCTCTCTATGAATGGAGGAGAGTGATACATTGTATCTCTCTAACTCCTGGCATAGAGAAAAAAAAAAAAGTGTTTAAATAAATATTTAAAAATAAAAAAAAAATACCTAGATCAAGGTTTGATCTACTTCAGTGTTGGGTCAAGGTCAAAAGGTCAGGGTCAAAGGGTTTTTTTTAAAATTGGTGTCAGTGTGTTTTAGGTAAAAAAAAAAAAAGCCCCCAAAAAACAAAATGCGCACTATTGTTTCTGGGCTGTACTAAGGGTACAAACAACAAATTACATACACATATATGGTATTGTGGCGATCATCAAGAGCTGGAAAATTTATTTTGGACAAACAGAAGATGTAACTGGTGCAAGAGAGGTAGTGACGGGTATAGAGTTAACACAGAAAGTTTTAGGAGAAATATGAATAGTTCAGTTATTGGGGGGAGCAAGGTTTTTTTTTCTGCGAAATAAGAGGGGAAGGAGAATATATATATATATATATATATATATATATATATATACAGTTGCAAGAAAAAGTATGTGAACCCCTTGGGATTACATGGAGTTTTGCATGAATTGGGCATAAAATGTGCTGTGAACGTCATCTAAGTCACAATAGAAGAACACAGTCTGCTGAACATAATACTACACAAACATTAGATGTTGCCATGGTTTAATTGCACATAACATGTAAATATTCACAGTGCAGGGAGGAAAAAGTGTGTGAGGCCCTAGCTTAATGACTTCTCCCAGTGCTAATTGGAGCCAGGAGTGAGCCAACCTTGACTCCAATCAGTGTGATGATATTGGATGTGTTGCTGACAGCTGTCCTGCCCTTAAAAAACACACACCTGTTTTGGGTTTACTGGTTTCAAGAAGCACTGTCTGATGTGAACCATGCCTCGCAGAAAAGAGCTCTCAGAAGACCTACGATCAAGAATTGTTGACTTGCATGAAGCTGGAAAGGGTTACAAAAGTAACTCCAAAAGCCTTGATGTTCATGTGTCCACGGTAAGACAGACTGTCTACAAATGGAGAAAGTTTAGCACTGTTGCTACTCTCCCCAGGCGTGGTCATCCTGTACAAATGACTGCAAGAGCACAGCGCAGAATGCTGCATGAGGTAAAGAAGAATCCCAGAGTGTCAGCTAAAGACCTACAGAAATCTCTGGCACATGCTAACATTTTTGTTGACACATCTACAATAAGGAAAACATTAAACAAGAATGGAGTACATGGGAGGACACCACGGAAGAAGCCATTGCTGTCCAAAAAGAATATTGCAGCACGTTTGAAGTTTGCAAAAGAGCACCTGGATGTTCCACAGCACTACTGGCAAAATATACTGTGGACAGATGAAACCAAGATTGAGTTGTTTGGGAAGAACACACAACACTATGTGTGGAGAAAAAAAAGGCACAGCACACTAACATCAAAACCTCATCCCCACTGTAAAACATGGCGGAGGGAGCATCATGGTTTGGGGCTGCTTTGCTGCCTCAGGGTCTGGACGGATTGTTGTCATTGATGGGAAAATGAATTCCAGAGTTTATCAAGAATTTTGCAGGAAAATGTACAACCATCTGTCTGCCAACTGAAGCTCCGCAGAGGATGGGTGATGCAACAGGACAATGACCCAAAGCATACAAGTAATTCAACAAAACAATGGCTGCAACAGCACAGAATACGCCTTCTGGAGTGGCCCAGTCAGAGTCCTGACCTCAACCCGATTGAAATGCTGTGGCATGACTTTAAGAGAGCGATTCACACCAGACATCCCAAGAATATTGCTACACTGAAACAGTTTTGTGAAGAGGAGTGGTCCAAAATTACTCCAGATCGTTGTGCAGGTCTGATCTGCAACTACGGGAAACGTTTGGTTGAGGTTATTGCTGCCAAAGGAGGGTCAAGCAGTTATTAAGTCCAAAGGTTTACATACTTTTTCCTCCCTGCACTGTGAATGTTTACATGTTATGTGCAATTAAACCATGGCAACATCTAATGTTTGTGTAGTATTATGTTCAGCAGACTGTGTTCTTCTATTGTTGTGACTTAGATGACGTTCAGAGCACATTTTATGCCCAATTCATGCAAAACTCCACGTAATCCCAAGGGGTTCACATACTTTTTCTTGCAGCTGTATAGTGGGACCTCAAGTCTGATGAAAAGGCTTGTTGCCTTGAAACACATCACCGCCCCCTCAGACAACTCTTAGCAACATCTTGATGTCACTTCCGCTCAGTGGCCACCTCGGATGCACCTCAAGCTGGCCCCATTACCCACGCTGATGTGAGAGACCAGCAGCACACACCCTGAGCACAGTTCCTCCCTGCACTGCGACTCCCATTAACTACACCTGCCGTCCTCACTGCTTCTTTGGGACCCACCTAGAGCACCAGCCACTGTGAGAACCCTGGCCCCTGGCGGAGTGCCATCCACTTGTGATGTACAGCTAAGATTTATTTATTTCAGGTACTTATATAGCACCATCAATTCACACAGCACTTTACATATATATTGTTCATTCACGTCAGTCCCTAACCCTCAAGGGGTGTACAATCTAAGGTCCCTAACTCACATTCATACATACACATACTAGGGCCAGTTTAGACAGGATCCAATTCACCTACCAGCATGTCTTTTGGAGTGTGGGAGGAAACTGGAGTACCCAGAGGAAACCCACACAGATACAGGGAGAACATGCAAACTCCAGGCAGGTGGTGCCGTGGTTGGGATTTGAACCAGCGATCCTAGTACTGCCAGGTGGAAGTGCTAACCATTTAGCCACTGTACTGCCCCAGATGATGTCCTCCCTCCTATACCTGATGCCTGATATATAACCACGTCTTGTGAGTTTTTAAATCTTGTGTGCAATAAACTGTTACCAATTTACTACACTTAGTCTGGCGCACCTCTCTCTCTCTAAAATTTATTTTGGGTTTATTTTGGCTAAATGTAAAAAAATGACTTGTTTTTTTGCTATTTTGGGCCAATTTTCCTTTGATGATAAAAAAAATCAGGAGATATCCATTACCATTTACCACCAAATGAAAGCCCAATTTGTCCTGAAAAAAACAAGGTATAATTCACCTGGATGTACAAAGTAGTTGTGATATGTACGGTTTTACTAAAACATGTCAACATTGCAAAATTGTGCTTAGGCATTAAGATTTGTTTTACCCTTAGGCGTGAAGGGGTTAAACCAGTTCACTAGGTGGTATAGAAACACCACCCCTCATTGACAAACTTTTTTTGTACCAGGGGAACCAAAGAACCCAGCATTCCTCTGTAATGAGAATCAGCTGCAAAGAAACCAGGAAGAGACAGGCAGCCTCCTTTTCCAGCCAGCCAGAAGACGACCCAGCATTATACCAGACAACTTTGAATGGACATGTATGATTTTTGTGGACAACCCATCAAGATAAGAGGAGAAAGAAAAAAGTACAGGGGGAATGAAGTCCCTCTTTAAGGAACTGCATCAATATTTTTAGAAAAATTAAGAAAACATATAACATCAGATTTATTAATAACATAATTATCTGATTCAAATCAAAACAAATGGTGAAAAGGAGGAACAGACAAGGCAGACAGGCCAAAGAGACAAGGGAAATCACTGTTTGCCACTAGATGCAGCCTATAGGGGTTAGAGTCTCCATTGTCTACCTGTCTCTGCAAACAAAGACAGCATTACCATCCTTCTTGCACTAGCAATGGCCTCTGGCACTATGCTAGTTAATATTAATAAGCAGAACAGCCATATATAATCCACTGAAGAAGCGCAACAAACTCAGAGGAAGCCAGGATGAAAATAATCAATGTATTCAGAACACAGGAGCCATTACAAAGGCCTTCAGCTAAATAGATTCCGAAACAAATGGTGCTCTCTAAAAATGCAACCGCTGACAAAACTAGCCTTGATAACAGCAAATGAAAGATTTATCATGTGTTTTGCATGCCTGCTATTAAAATGTGCGTAAAAAGAAACGGGGAAATGAAAATGCTTTTTGTTTATGGATGAGGTAGGAGACTTTATGGATTGTGGACATTATGCTGATGTAAAAAGTTGATTTACAGAAAATCATGACCCAGTCAGTGGAAGCGTAACAGCTGGAGAATGAAAGAAATGTTTGAAGAGATTAAAATAGGGCCTCTGGTCAAAAATGAAAAACCTCTTTTTTAAGCTGTTCAAATTCCCACTGTCTTGAAAACCTTTCCTTTTTTTGTGCGGCAGCTTTTTGTTTCTGCCAGACTCCCCCATTCTAAGTGCAGGGATTAGTACCACCGTAAAGGGGGCACTGAGCATATAAACCACATTTGGAACATGCACCAGAATAACGTCCACAGAACCTCAGCAACTTGTAACAATTTAATTTCAACAATTGTATGTCTGCTATTACAGCCCAATCTCTTACAAAATTCCAGATACTTGTATTCCAGTTGGAGGATTTGCACTTATTCTAGACTCCAATCTGTCTTTCCAGCCCCAGGTCCAATCGCTGACAAATTCATGTAGACTCCACCTCCGCAACATCTCCAAAATACGTCCGTTCCTAACCCCAGAAACTACAAAGCAACTCATTCACTTCCTTATTATATCACGACTTGACTACTGTAACTCCCTCCTCACCGGCCTACCTCATCACAGGCTATCCCCGCTTCAGCCTATACTGAATTCTGCAGCCAGACTCATCCACCTTACTAACAGCTCCGTATCCGCCACCCCCCTCTGTCATTCCCTCCACTGGCTTCCGATTGTCCAACGCATAAAATTCAAATTACTAACATTGACGTACAAAGCCGTTCATAACACTGCCCCAAATTACATCAACGGCCTAATATCCATTTACCACCCAAAACTTACTCTCCGCTCCTCACAATACCTCCTGCTCTCTAGTTCCCTGGTCTCCTCCTCCTATGCCCGTCTCCAGGACTTCTCCAGGGCTTCCTCCATCCTCTGGAACTCACTACCCCAATCCATCAGACTGTCACCTACCCTCCTCACCTTTAGGCGCACCCTAAAAACCCACCTCTTCAGGGAAATCTACCCCGCCCTCACCTAATTGCTGATCTCCTCCACTCTTCCTACCACTTCTTCCCCCACAGTTATTTCCTCCTGTACCACTATCCCCTCCCTCCTAGGTTGTAAGCTCCAAGGAGCAGGGCCCTCGAACCCCTCGTGTATTGTATTGTATTGTATTGTTACTGTGCTGTCTCGTGTACTGTCTCCCATTATAATGTACAGCGCTGAGCAAACTGTTGGCGCTATATAAATACTGTATAAAAATAAATAATAATAATAATCCGAGCCTAACAGACCAATGTGGGAAAACAGTGCTACTCTCCAAAGTACATTGTTCATGTGTCCATGAGGACACTCCAGTTTTAATGGATTCCTTGACCTTGTGATAGCTTTGATACAGTATAACAATTGTGCAGACTGCTGTTAAACAAGAGCCCTTTGGGAATTATTATTATTATTATACAGGATTTATATAGCTCCAACAGTTTCTGCAGTGCTTTACAACATGAGAGCAGACGGTAAATTTACAATACATTTTCATACAGTAAGAATCAGAGGGCCCTACTCATTAGAGCTTACAATCTAAAAGGGAGGGTCAAGTGATACAAAAGGTAGTAGCTGTGGGGGAAGAGCTGAAAATAACGAGTACAGTTGTTAGGCAGAGGCAGGATAGGCTTCTCTGAAAAGTTTTCAGGGATCGCCTAAAAGTGAACAGAGTAGGAGATAGTCGGATAGATTGGGGTAGGAAATTCCATAGAGGCTCAGGAGAAGTCCTGAAGGCGGGCATGGAAGGAGGTGACAAGGGAGCTAGAGATTAGGTCTTTGGAGGAATGAAGGGAAAGATTAGGTCGTTATTTAAGAAACTAGGTTATGAATAGCTTTGTAAGTTGTTAGTATTTTGAATTTAATTTGTTGGGTGAGTGGCAGCCAATGGAGGGAATGGCAGAGAGGGGTAGCAGACACTGAATGCAGGGTCGTAGCTACAGGGGCCGCAGGGGTTGCAATTGCGACCTGGCCCCGTGCTGTAGGAGGGCTGTGTAGCCCCCTGTATGTCTGAATAGGAGGAGCGGTGGAGGCTACTGCATATAGAGGAACGGATCTCTTCATGTTCCTCCTGCAGCTGCTGAATGCCTGCAGGAGGGACAGGAGGAGAGAGGCGTTCATTAGCTGCAGGAGGAACATGAAGAGATGGATTCCTCTGTATACAGCTGCCCCGTCGCTCCTATCCAGCTGCGTCGGCTGCACTCCCTTGCTCTTCCCCCATCTCCAGTGGCTGCAGCCTGCAAAGCTTTGAGATAGAGAAGAGTTAGTGCTGACAGGTCCTCCTCCCCTTCCTTCATGGACTAGGAGAGGAGAGCTGCTTCTGCTACTCCTCCTTCTACCCCTCCCTCTGCACCTGTGTCTGCTCCGCCCACACTGCATAAGCAGGAGCTTTGATGCCGAGGCATAAGAGGAAAGGTGCAGCCTGCCTATCTATCCATGCACTGTGAGTGACGTCTGTTCCCTCCCTTTTCTGTCCTGCCTCCCAGAGAGTACTGTAATGTAAGAGGGACGCTTTCTTTTCTTTAATTCTTTCCTTTCCTCTCCTTTCTTTTCTGTCTTTCTTTCTCAAAAGTTGCACATATGATCAGGCCCTGGCGTTCCACCACTGGGCTCAGAGGGAAGAGCCATGGTGGGGGGTCAGTGGGGCCCATCATGGTTTCTTGCAATGGGGCCCTGAAGATTCTAGTTACGCCACTGATTGAACGGTTGGTAAGGTGGTGGAGTCTGGCAGCAGCATTCATGATGGAATGTAAAGGTATGCCAATGAAGATGAAGTTGCAGTCGTCTAGGGGCCAGTTTTGTTAGATGTTGGCCGGGCAGGGGCTGGGACCCTCTCTGTTGTCATATAGACTTAGACACTGCTTACTTCCAGGGCAGGAGAAAAATTTCAGGTATTCTTCACCCAATGCCTGCAATGCTTCTTCTATTTTGTTTGACTCCATTTGGACTGGAAGTAAAGGGGTGTTTACTGTCTGATCACAGATGCATATTATAGACCCCTGGGAAAGTTCAGGGTATTAAAAGGTCTACTAAAGGGAAATGTTATACTTGAGTTATAGTTGAATGTGAAGACCCTTTCTTTTCTATGAGCGTTTACCTATAATTGGCTTTGGGAAGCAATGTAACAAACTTGGAAGTATATGATGTCTGGCATCTGACATAACGTTTGTGGATCAACCTAAGGATTGGTGGCAATTGAATTATCTCTCTTAAAAGGCTTTTTGATCACATTTTGATGGTAAGAGTATTCACTCTATCCACATAGAAGTGTCCACGGAGTAGTGTTTATATTGGAGTGTACACAGAGTGCTGCACTAATTCAGGTGTTTTCACGCTGTGTTTTATATTGTGTTTTCACATATGTACAGTTGCAAGAAAAAGTATGTGAACCCCTTGGGATTACGTGGACTTTTTGCATGAATTGGGCATAAAATGTGCTCTGAACGTCATCTAAGTCACAACAATAGAAGAACACAGTCTGCTGAACATAATACTACACAAACATTAGATGTTGCCGTGGTTTAATTGCACATAACATGTAAACATTCACAGTGCAGGGAGGAAAAAGTATGTGAGGCCCTAGCTTAATGACTTCTCCCAGAGCTAATTGGAGCCAGGAGTGAGCCAACCTTGACTCCAATCAGTGTGATGATATTGGATGTGTTGCTGACAGCTGTCCTGCCCTTAAAAACACACACACCTGTTTTGGGTTTACTGGTTTCAAGAAGCACTGTCTGATGTGAACCATGCCTCGCAGAAAAGAGCTCTCAGAAGACCTACGATCAAGAATTGTTGACTTGCATGAAGCTGGAAAGGGTTACAAAAGTATCTCCAAAAGCCTTGATGTTCATGTGTCCACGGTAAGACAGACTGTCTACAAATGGAGAAAGTTTAGCACTGTTGCTACTCTCCCTAGGCATGGTCGTCCTGTAAAAATGACTGCAAGAGCACAGCGCAGAATGCTGCATGAGGTAAAGAAGAATCCCAGAGTGTCAGCTAAAGACCTACAGAAATCTCTGGCACATGCTAACATTTTTGTTGACACATCTACAATAAGGAAAACATTAAACAAGAATGGAGTACATGGGAGGACACCACGGAAGAAGCCATTGCTGTCCAAAAAGAATATTGCAGCACGTTTGAAGTTTGCAAAAGAGCACCTGGGTGTTCCACAGCACTACTGGCAAAATATACTGTGGACAGATGAAACCAAGATTGAGTTGTTTGGGAAGAACACACAACACTATGTGTGGAGAAAAAAAGGCACAGCACACCAACATCAAAACCTCATCCCCACTGTAAAACATGGCGGAGGGAGCATCATGGTTTGGGGCTGCTTTGTTGCCTCAGGGCCTGGACGGATTGTTGTCATTGATGGGAAAATGAATTCCAGAGTTTATCAAGAATTTTGCAGGAAAACGTACGACCATCTGTCCACCAACTGAAGCTCCGCAGAGGATGGGTGATGCAACAGGACAATGACCCAAAGCATACAAGTAATTCAACATACGCCTTCTGGAGTGGCCCAGTCAGAGTCCTGACCTCAACCCGATTGAAATGCTGTGGCATGACCTTAAAAGAGCGATTCACACCAGACATCCCAAGAATATTGCTACACTGAAACAGTTTTGTGAAGAGGAGTGGTCCAAAATTACTCCAGATCGTTGTGCAGGTCTGATCTGCAACTACAGGAAACGTTTGGTTGAGGGTATTGCTGCCAAAGGAGGGTCAACCAGTTATTAAGTCCAAAGGTTCACATACTTTTTCCTCCCTGCACTGCGAATGTTTACATGTTATGTGCAATTAAACTATGGCAACATGTAATATTTGTGTACTATTATGTTCAGCAGACTGTGTTCTTCTATTGTGACTTAGATGACGTTCAGAGCACATTTTATGCCCAATTCATGCAAAACTCCACGTAATCCCAAGGGGTTCACATACTTTTTCTTGCAGCTGTATATATGGTTGAGATTATTGTTGCACTGAGGATAATACACTATTTAGTTTTTGTATTTCTTGAGGTACACGGCGATATTGGATTTCATTTTTGGACTATCACATTGAAGATTATTTGAAAGGATTTACTGACACTAAAGAGGATTCATGATTTAAATTTTGGACTTTCAAGGGTGAAAGTGGGACTTTTAAGTGTCAAGGGATAGGGTATTAATTTTTTCACAGTTTTTGTTTTGTTTGCAATATTTGGATACCTATTTTATTCAGTTTATTTTGAGCTGGTCAATCCACTGATTTCAACTGAATACAGATTTAAGGTAATAAAGAATTGCATTAACCGTCACGTAAAAGCTTCTCTAGGTATTATCAAGGCTAGTAGGCCATCAATAACCACGAACATAAAGTTACACTGTAATTTTCCCAGCAGGGAAAAGCATCAGGGTGCCTATATCAGGGAAAGGCCAATAGAGAGGATTAAGACGTAGCAGGGTTTTGATTATTTCAAAAACCTGGTCAATGTTTCCATTGAATACAAATTAGAAATTTAAGCTAAGCCTTCGTTTTTGATTTTTAAGGAATTATTGAATAAAAAACGGTTCACCATTTGCAAAAAGCAAAGAACTGATCATGCTGGTCAATGTATAATTGTCCGTATTACAAATACAATGAATATTCATGAACCCCACATTTCCAGTTTAAGAATGTGCCAGGTGTTGGGCAAAATGCAGCAAAAGATACATGTTCGGGGAATATATATGGATGTGGTGTCTCTTGAAAACAGAAAACAATGTGTTGCGCATGTGTGACAGGAAAAAGTGAAAAGTATGATAGCATGTAATTTGCAAGAGAAAACTGGCCTAATTTAAGTCTTACAGCTTCACCTAGTGGCAGTTTAATAAACTGATACAGGAAAGGAAATTAAAAGAAAGCTGCACTTTTCTCTTAATGAAGGCTTCCTTTGGAAACAATAAGGCAGACTTCTGGCCAGCACTTAATGAGAAAGTTGAAAAATGCACTATTGCTGATTTCAAAGGGACCATCCTCCTGGCTTCACTACCTAGGAAATCATTGACCTGAACCAAGTGGAGTAAGTAGACCTGGGCACCTGGCTGTTGCTGGAAGCCCTGGATGCTGGGTCCACGACTGCTTTGGTATACACCTTGACTTATTGTAAAGCCAGCCTCTCATGGTCCCTATAGAGATGTGGGCAGAATGTGATGGGAGCTGAGTATAATGATGGAGTTATCTAACCTGGCTGTCCTTTCTCTAGTTTGGCTACTTCGTATCTTTTGGGATGTGCTCAGTGTGCTTCTTCACCCTTCCTCCTTCAACTCTCTGAGAAATAAAAAACCTCCATTTTGCTACAGGTAGTTTGCAGCCCAGTTTTCCCATCAAATTTGTATCCTGGGTCTATGTGGTGATACAAGGGTGACTGCTATGGTGGTGAACTTTGGTTGTATATGAGGAGTCTCTTGCAGGTGCATGTGGAGTTCTGAAGGGCTCTAATGGATGTATATTGAGTTCTGAGAGAGTACAATGCCTTACTGATGAGGCTGTGTAAAAGGAGCTGGTCGAAGAAAAAGTGGGGTTGAATGAGGTTTGCTAGTGGTTTGCCTAGGAGAGCTGGAATAAAGGGGAACATTCATACAAAAGCCTGGGGCTACATAAGGTGGTTTGTGAGAGGCTGCATAAGGGGTCTTTTGGTTAAACAAGTGGCACCAAATATGAAGGAGGCTGGTGGTTGTGTATTGGTGACGTTAGTCATAGTAGATCTTACTTGGAAATTAATAATTTAGCAGAAACTCTAATTGAGTTACTTACGTGAAATTTGCTCTTTTTTCCTTACATAGAGAGTTTTTGGGTGTATTTGCCATAGTTTATTTATTTATGTTCTTTGTATTTGTGTTTTCACTTTTTCATGTGTATTTGATTATTGTCACCTGACATTTTTATTTAAATTTTTTTAGTGTCTGTTTTTTCTTTCGGTAACTAAAAACGTAACGTGGTATTAAACCCAAAGGCAAACATTTTATTATATTTCAATTCACCAATTCCTAGATGTGATGGCTACATTAGTTCCCTTTTTTAGGCTTTCTTTCTATTGTTTTCATCTGGTGATCCAGCCAGTAAGTCTGTTGTTTTTCAAAATCACAAGCTTTCCATAAGAATGTATCAGTTCACATGGATGAAGCTGTCCTACAGATGTAGCAGTTACAGAGTGTAAAAACTTTATCCCAAAAGGGAAAAAAAACTGTTGCTGTAGCTGATTATAAAGTGTGAGCTGGAGTTTGGCTTCAATTTGTTAGTGTATCTACAGTAAATCTGCTAACAAATATAATGCTACCCTCCCCTCCAGACTGACAATACTGCTGTCTGCTGAGTCTATTCATCCCAAGTTGTGTCTCACTAATACACGTGATGGCCAGATCACCAGCTGAAAACAGAGGGGGAAAAAAAAGCCACAGAAAAGAAAACTGATGCAGCCAACACATCTAATAATTGGTAAGCTGCAATATATTACATTTTTGGTTTTGTTATCACGTGTGGCTAACTAGAGGTCATTTTGGGCACAAGAACAGGTCCAGGATAAATACAATGAGCTTAGCCTTCAAAAGTGATTTAAAGCCAATTGAACCCTTTAAAACTACCAAGAACCTTAACCACTTGCTGACTTCCCCATAGCAGATGTACTGCTATAGGGCGGCAGCACTGTGCAAAATCATGTATGTATACGTGATTTAGCATTTCCGGGAAGGAGGCACGCACGCACTGCCCTACCCGCAATGTCAATCATTGGGTCCCACCCAGCGATCCCCAGCCGGAGCTCAGTGATTGGCGGAGCAGCTGACAAGGGAGAGATCTGTGTGTAAACACAGATATCTCTCCTGTCAGCGAGAATGCACTGCTTTCTATCTGCAAAGCAGAAAGATAGAAAGCAGCACATCCCCTAGTAAAACACTACACAGTAATCATAAAGCAGTACAATTAACCCTTTTGACTTCCCAGATGTTAACTCCTTCATGCCCAGTGTCATTAGTACAGTGTCAGTGCTTTTTATTAGCACTGATCACTGTACTCGTGTCACTGGATATGTCAGTGGCAGTTAGTTACTTCCCACCGAGTGTCAGTTAGTATCAGAATGCTCGCTGCAGTCCCACTATAAATCGCCATCACTAGCATAAAAACAAAATAAATAAAAATTTCCAGTATATATTCCGCCATATATAGAGTCTATAACTTTCACTTAAAGCAGTAGTAAACTGCAGGAAAAAAAAATCCCCTGCAAAGTAATGTCGTAATGTGCTCGTATGCATTGCATATGAGTACAATATGTAAAACGTACCTTAAAACTAAGCCCTTCAGTGGCGTGCTGTCACCACTGTAGAGGCTTCCATCTTCACCCATCTTCCTTCCAGGTTCGCGAGCTCTGGCCGCCTGACAGGCCAGGCCACGATGACATCACTCCCGCACTTGCACGCAGGAGTCCCGGGCCATGGCACACAGCTCTGAAGGAATAGCATGAATGTGCCGTTCCTTCAGTGCGCATGCGCCGGCTTAAATAAAGAGAGAATTAAATAAAGAGAGAAACGGTGCACATTTAGGAGATATTCATTTTACCTACAGCTAAGCTTTACTATTAAATCCTGTATAATAATTATAACCTTACCTGTGGGTAAAATTAAAATAAACAAGTTTATTACCACTTTAAACCAATTAATATACACTTATTGGGATTTTTTTTACCAAAGACATTTTGGCCTAAATGAATGAAGAAATTATATAGATTTTTTTATATAATTAATATTTGTTATTAATTTTCAAAAGAAGCATCTTGTATAACATACAACAAAAAAGGGATAATGGCCGCATGCAGGCGGGTGAAAAGTATAACAGTGTCTGATGAACAATAGTCATATCAATAGCATATAATGAGAAGGTTTAGCTTAGAAGGGGCAATCCTGGGTCAGAGATGTTACAGTTAATCAGCTAGCTCTTTTCTATAGGTTATCGGTAACATAGACGATATGACCGTCCACCTCGAAGACAAAGTACTAGATGCGTATTTTGTAAACAATAATGAACAAAAAGAAGAAAAATAGAAAAAGAAAGAAAAGAAAGAGATATAGGACTTTCCATTCTCCGGAAGTTACCCATGTCCACCAGCTGGGAGAGACCAGAAACCCTCCATTTTTTAAATTTTTTTATTGGATATATTTTATAGCAAAAAGTAAAAAAAAAATTTTTTTCTAAACTGTTGGTCTTTTTGTTTATAGCACAAAAAAATAAAAAAAAAGCACAGGTGATCAAATACCACCAAAAGAAAGCTCTATTTATTTGTGGGGAAAAAATTACATACATTTCATTTATGTACAGTGTTGTATAGCCACGCAATTGTCAATTGGTAAAGTAACGCAGCGCCGTATCACAAAAAATGGCCTGGTCATGAACGGGGGTAAATCTTCCTGAGGACAAGTGGTCAAAGTGGTTCTAAAGGCTCAAGGTTTTTTTCCTTCATGCATTCTATGCATTAAGGTAAAAAACGTGTTTGTTTGTAGCAGCCCCCCCAATACTTACCTGAGCCCTATCCCAATCCAGCCATGTCCACGAGAGCCTCGGTTCTCCGGGGACTCTCACTCCTGATTGGCTGAGGCAGCAGCAGGAGCCAGTGAGTCAATCAGGAGAAGGAGGGAGTGGGAGGGCAGGGCGGATCCACGGTTGTCTGTGTGAATGGACATGCAGAGCTGCAGCTAGGGAGCACACATCCTCAGGTGCCACCATAGCAAGCTGATTGCTCTGGGGGCATCCAGCAGGAAGGAGGGGCAGGAGCACTGTCGGGGAACCCGAGAAGAGGAGGATCCAGGCTGCTCTGTGCAAAAAACACTGTACACAGCAAGTAAGTATAACATGTTTGTTATTTTTTTTAAATATATAGTGCTGGTCAAATGTGTTAAACATACAAGGTGCTTATCCCAAAATTCCAGAGCCATAAAAAACATACAGAGAAGAAAAAGGGACTTTTTAGGCATCAAAACTACAAAAAGAAAAAAAGATCTTATATAAAAAATACTAATTTATTGAACATAGTACATCAATGAAAAAACATAGACACAATACATAAAACCTAATTGTGATGTGGATGGCGATGATTAGGCTATATATCACCAAAGAGATTCATTGAATTTATAATTTGAATCTTCTTCAGGGCCAAAGGTGAAATGCCATAAACAGTATTCTATAAAATAATAAAGTAATTCATTGAAGAGAAAAAAAAAACACACACACACACCATATGAAGAGTGACTCACATTGCCATTCATAAAAACAGAAATTCAAAGGATCCTTGTTGGACAAGGCTGTTTTTTTTTATATTTTTGCCTCTCCCCATATGGATATCTCTCTCTGTTTCAGTTGTCTGGGTTGATTTAATGGGGATCCCTATGACTAAGTCGGATATGACGAAACGCATCAGGGCATGGCTGTGCGGCCACTGGAAGTGGCGCTGACTGGAACCGGAAGTGACATAGGAGCGTCAGTGATCGAGTATCTGGCGGTGGTGAGAGCACTGGCTCTGCTTTTTTTCCCTCATGCACATTTTATGCAACATCTTTGGGCTTTTAATTCTCGTTTGTCTTGTAAGTGACAGTCCACTTTGGCAATAAAGGAGATTTGTTTCGTACTGCACCACTGGGGTTATCTATTCTTTTCTCTTACATGGTCATTTTTTGAGTGTGGATTATTAGGAGGAAAGAAGATTCCCTGATTATCCCTGATTATTACTACTGAGTACCCGATAAAAGTTCTTGGTCGATTTGAAAGGAAAGGAGAGTAAAATATAATGGTACGGATAATCTCCTTTCCCCATTGAAGAACATCTATTAAACCAATTTTGCCAACCATGAGAGTGTGAGGCAATACTTGCTGGTGAGTGTACACCTGAGAGGGGGAACACTTCTTTTCATTTTTTCAAGTGGTGGTCATCTTTTAAGAAGTTTGAAGAACCATTTGGTGGATAATCTGATATTATTTGGACTTTGTGGGGGGACTATACACTTTACTTTATTTTATTCCTTTTATTTTTTATAATTTGTTACATTTTCTTCACGTATAAGAGTTATGCGCTACTTGATCACTTGTTGAGTGTTCTCTTATGCATTCCTACCATTGACACCAATGATGGGGCACTATTCCTCTCACTGGCACCAATGATGGAGCAATATTCCTCCCACTGACACCAATGATGGGACAATATTCTTCCCACTGACACCAATGGTGGGAACCTATTCCTTCCACTGATTCCAATGATGGGGTGCTAATCCCCCCACTGACACCAATGATGGAGCACTATTCCTACCACTGACAGCAACAATGGGGTACTATTCCTCCCACAGACACCAATGATGGGGGCACTATTCCTCCCACAGACACCAATGATGGGGGCACTATTCCTCCCACAGACACCAATGATGGGGCACTATTCCTCCTACTAATACTATTCATGGGGCATTGTTTATTCCCAAGCCAGGACATTTTTTTACTCTCACTGGCCACAGTCCGGCCCCTCCAAGGTTCGAAAGACAGTAAACTGGACCTTTCTTTAGAAAGTTTGGAGACCCCTGATGTAAGGCATAAAGTGAAGAGCACATAGTGCTGACTGCAAACCACTAATTGTAATAAAAATGTCCACATATACACTCACATGGTAAATAGATCAAAAGCATGTGTAAGAACACACAATAAACTCCAATAAGATGGTGTCCTAGCTTCACCTCGACGAATGTCATTTTATAGAATGAATGTGGTCCTGTGGGTTGGTTGTGGGCAGAGCAACAAACCATAGGTATGCTACCAGGGAGGCTCTAGGATAGTAAGTTTACAATCTTCAAGATCATTCAGATTATTAGAAGTAAGCTAGAAATAATTGAAATACAATTGAAAATGGAAACTATATGGATTAAAATTTTAAATGTAATGGGTGGCATTGATTTCTTTTTTCAGGTATTTTTCCTTTATTTTCACCTGATGATCCTGCCAGTAACACATTTAGGGTGACAAAACTTAGTCACAGTACTGAATCTAAGGAGGAGCAGCATTGTTACCCTAGGACAGTGGTCGGCAAGCCGCGGCTCACGAGCCACATGCGGCTCTTTACACACATTAATGCGGCTCTTCTGTGTGCCGGGCGCGCGCTCCCCTCCCTCCTCTCGGGTGGCCGCCCCAAAAGTCAGGACTCTGCAGCTAGCCCAGCAATGGGCAAACTACGGCCCGGCGGACCTTTTAATCCGGCCCGTGGAGCGTGGCAAACATTGGCTGTCAGGATTTAGGCGGGGCAGCGTGACGAACTCCTCTCCTCTCACAGTCCGCCCTGAAGACCGGAACGGCGCGGGAACACGGTGAGAGGAACGTGCGGAGCAAAGGTAAGTGAATTGACACAATATGGGGAATGAATTACTATAGGGGGGATGAATTACTATAGGGGGGATGAATTACTATATGGGGGATGAATTACTATGGGGGATGAATTACTATATGGGGGATTAATTACTATGGGGGATGAATTACTATATGGGGGATGAATTACTATGGGGGATGAATTACTATGGGGGATTAATTACTATGGGGGATGAATTACTATATGGGGGATGAATTACTATGGGGGATGAATTACACTATGGGGGATGAATTACTATATGGGGGATGAATTACTATGGGGGATGAATTACTATATGGGGGATGAATTACTATGGGGGATGAATTACTATATGGGGGATGAATTAATATGGGGGATGAATTACTATGGGGGATGAATTACTATGGGGGATGAATTACTATAGGGGGGATGAATTACTATGGGGGATGAATTACTATGGGGGATGAATTACTATATGGGGGATGAATTACTATAGGGGATGAATTACTATATGGTGGATGAATTACTATATGGGGGATGAATTACTATATGGGGGATGAATTACTATAGGGGGGATGAATTACTATGGGGGATGAATTACTATATGGGGGATGAATTAGTATGGGGGATGAATTACTATATGGGGGATGAATTACTATATGGGGGATGAATTACTATGGGGGATGAATTACTATATGGGGGATGTATTTTCAGTTTTAAAAATGCGGCTCTCAAAATAAATTTCAATCGTGGTTTTGGCGAGATTTGGCTCAGTTGAAAAAAAAGGTTGCCCACCACTGCCCTAGGACAAGAAGTATGTTAAGACCAAAGAACACCTTTCCCTTTCACCATCTTCATACTACGGGGGGTATTCTGTAGTCTTTAGTGAAAACTGGGAACAATGTAACTGATATTTTTTTGAACTTATTGAACAGATATACAAAACACTATATATTTAAAAAAAAACTCAGCAGGAGAAAATAACTGATTAATTAATTGTTACATACATTTGAATTTCACCTTTCCCTTTGACCCCAGTGCAGATCATCAAGATGACACAATTCTGCTGAATCTCCTGATTTTCACTGAAATTTCAGCCTGGGTTCACACTAATGCGGTGCAGAATTTGCAGTGGTTTCTGTGCGAATTCTGCACCACATCATAATCACACCTCATTCATGCAAACAGCAGCGGGTGTGTATGTTAAGTTAACAACACCCCGAAATCGGTTCGCAATAACGCGGTGTGATGTGCAGAATCGGATCACATAGGTGTGAACAACCGTGAGATCCGATTCTAGTGTGGACAAAAAAAGGGTCCTGCACCTTTTTGGTGCGGATGAGGTGCGATTTGAGGCTCGAATCGCACCGCACAGAATTCGCATGTGATGTACACAGGAATGCGGTGTGGTTCCTGTGTGAATCACATGCTATATGCCGCACAAGTGTGAACCCAGGCTCAGGGAACCAATTCCAAATTGTATTCATCCCAGTTTAGGAGGATGAATGGTTCTGATGGTGGATGCACACACTGATACAGTATACAGTATATGGCTGTAATTTGGATGTGTGTGGTTGCATGAGAAGATAATGTCACATATGTCTGTATAGGTGTTGACTGTATGCATCTTATACAGTACAGCTGCTTTTGAGGAGGCTGCTTTGTACAGCTGCAGATGGAGAGACACGGGTGCCTAGATCTTGCATCCTTGATGGTTTCTAAAGCGGAGTTCCACTCACCCTGTAAAAAAATAGAAGTCAGTAGCTACAAAACTGCATATAAAAAAGTAATTTTAACATATATGTTTACAAAACGTAAATGCATTCCAAAAATGTAGATTTGTATTTTTAAAGACATACAGTATATTTTAAATGTATTTTTAAAAATATTTTTCATATATTTTGTAATTTTGTAATAAAAACGTGTTTCAACATGCAGTGTTTATATATATATATATACAGTGGGGATCGAAAGTTTGGGCACCCCAGCTAAAAATTTGTATTAATGTGCATAAAGAAGCCAAGGAAAGATGGAAAAATCTCCAAAAGGCATGAAATTACAGATTAGACATTCCTATAATATGTCAACAAAAGTAAGATTTTATTTCCATCATTTACACTTTCAAAATAACAGAAAACAAAAAAATGACGTCTGCAAAAGTTTGGGCACCCTGCAGAATTTATAGCATGCACTGCCCCCTTTGCAAAGCTGAGACCTGCCAGTGTCATGGATTGTTCTAAATCATCGTCTGGGAAGACCAAGTTATGTCAATCTCAAAGGTTTTAAATGCCCAGACTCATCTGACCTTGCCCCAACAATCAGCACCATGGGTTCTTCTAAGCAGTTGTCTAGAAAACTGAAACTGAAAATAGTTGACGCTCACAAAGCTGGAGAAGGCTATAAGAAGATAGCAAAGCGTTTTCAGATGTCAATATCCTCTGTTCGGAATGTAATTAAGAAATGGCAGTCATCAGGAACAGTGGAAGTTAAAGCAAGATCTGGAAGACCAAGAAAAATATCAGACAGAACAGCTCGCAGGATTGTGAGAAAAACAATTCAAAACCCACGTTTGACTGCACGATCCCTCCAGAAAGATCTGGCAGACGCTGGAGTTGTGGTACACTATTCCACTATAAAGAGATACTTGTATAAATATGGTCTTCATGGAAGAGTCATCAGAAGAAAACCTCTTCTACGTCCTCACCACAAAAATCATCGTTTGAACTTTGCAAATGAACATATAGACAAGCCTGATGCATTTTGGAAACAAGTTCTGTGGACCGATGAGGTTAAAATTGAACTTTTTGGCCGGAATGAGCAAAGGTACGTTTGGAGAAGAAGGGGCACAGAATTTAATGAAAAGAACCTCTGTCCAACTGTTAAGCATGGGGTTGGATCAATCATGCTTTGGGGTTGTGTTGCAGCCAGTGGCACAGGGAACATCTCACGAGTAGAAGGAAAAATGGATTCAATAAACTTTCAGCAAATTTTGGATGGTAACTTGATGCCATCTGTGAAAAAGCTGAAGTTAAAGAGAGGATGGCTTCTACAAATGGATAATGATCCTAAACACACCTCGAAATCCACGGGGGATTACATCAAGAGGCGTAAACTGAAGGTTTTGCCATGGTCACAATCTCCTGACCTCAACATAATTGAAAATCTATGGATAGACCTTAAAGAGCAGTGCGTGACAGACAGGCCAGAGAGTCTCAAAGAACTGGAAGACTTTTGTAAGGAAGAATGGGCAAAGATACCTCAAACAAGAATTGAAAGACTCTTGAGTGGCTACAAAAAGCGTTTACAAGCTGTGATACTTGCCAAAGGGGGCAGTACAAGATATTAACTCTGCAGGGTGCCCAAACTTTTGCAGACGCCATTTTTTTGTTTTCTGTTATTTTGAAAGTGTAAATGATGGAAATAAAATTTAACTTTTGTTGACATATTATAAGAATGTCTAATCTGTAATTTGATGCCTTTTGGAGATTTTTCCATCTTTCCTTGGCTTCTTTATGCACATTAATACAAATTTTTAGCTGGGGTGCCAAAACTTTCGATCCCCACTGTATATATATTGATTATATTATATTGATTATGGACAAAATTGTAGCATATCAAATATATGACAATGGATTTGGGAAGAATATCTTTAAAATATATTTCAAATATATTTTTTTTCCATATGGGTGACCTTCAGTAACCTGACTTAATTACAAACTCAGTTACCATGAGCTGGAGCGGAGTGTCAACTCATGGGGCCCCCGGGCAATGGGAAATCATGAGGCCCCTGTTTCCTCTCCCACACTCAAACCACACCCAAAAAAGACTATGAAAGGTATGAGGGGAATCTCATGGGGCCCCCTACTGACCCCGGGCCCTCGGGCAGTGCTTGAAGGCCTAAATGGTCAGTCTGCCCCTGACCATGAGTCTTAACATAATGAATTTACCTACACTAACACTAGTTGCACACTAGAGTGTGCTACATAAACAACATATGTAGCAGTTAATAAATGTTGAGACCAACTATTTACCACTGACAGGGGTGCTTACAATAATCCACTATTATTTATTCATGTAAAGCCTTTATCCCAAAAGAAAAACTGTTGCTGTAACTGCTTGAATAACTGCAGTGTGAGCTGGAGTTTGGCTTCAATGTGTTAGTGTATCTAAATCTGCTGGTACATCTAACACTCCTTTAACCAAATAAAAAACATTACCATTGTCCAAAGCACCTGTGCTCCTTCATCCAGAGTGGCCGCAGTTTAACCCAGGGGGTGTGTTACTGGTCAGATCACCAGGTGAAATTAGAGGGAAAACAGTCTAAAAAAAGGAAATGAATGCCGCCACTACATCTAAGGACTGGTAAGCTGCGATATATTACTATTTTGGTTTTGGGGTTAATATCACTTTAAAACACACCTAGTTTTTGGCCACGTCAACAGCTTCTTTTCTCTGGTGGCCTGAGGTGCAGCCTGTAAGTCCAACCAACGACTAGAGTATAGACTTCCACAAAACATGCATTAGACAAGCCAGTGACTCACTAGGTACTAATGGATAGCAAGCTCTAACACTTACCCCCGTAAAGCTCATCCTCTTATTTCCCCAGCACCACTCTTGTCCTGTACAGTCGCCATCCCCCCCCCCCCCCCAAGCGCCTTTTACCACCACTGATTTAAAATTGAAATTGCCAGAAAGGCACATGGGCACAATTAAATACTGGATCTTACTGCCAGAAAGATCTAAGGTTGATTTACTAGAGGCAAATAGACTGTGCTCTTTGTAAAGTGCAGTTTCACTCTGCAAGTGCAATTGCTCCTGAGCTTAGTAAACAAGGTAAAGCCTCTCTTTGCATAGGGTACCCTATCAGGTGCAAGGAAAAAAAACAGCAATTTTGTGTGTACATGATTGGCTGATGGAGGACAGTAGAGCGTCTACTCATTTACTAAGCTCTGGAGCAACTGCTCTTGCATAGTGTAACTGCACTTTGCAAAGTGCACAGTCTATTTGCCTTTAGTAAACCAACCCCATTATGTCTGTCCTGATAGGCTTGATTTACCCACCTCCCGCCCGCCATACAAGGTAATGACGGGAGCAAGATGGTTCTCTTGTTCTGGGAGGACATCATATGACGTCCTCTCATTCTAACCGTGCTCTGGGAGCTCACAGTGCGGCGATCGGCGGTGTGCTGTGTCCCTCGGACAGAGCGGATCACTGATCAACGGAAAGAGCCAAAGATGTCGGCTCGGTCATGTGATCAGCTGTGTCCAATCACAGCTGATTGCATGTAAATAGGGAAATGCCGGTTATCGGCATTTCTCTCCTCACAAGCTGTCATACTGACAGCTTGTGAGGAGAGGAGAGCCGGTAATCGGCTTTACTCAGAGGGGACATGTACATTAATCATCAGGGCACTGATGATCAGTGTGCCCTGATGATCAGTGTAGCCCCAGCAGTGCCACCTGTCAGTGCCACATCAATGCCGCATATCAGTGCCCATCTGAGCTGCCTTTCAGTGTTACCTATCAGTGCCACTTATCAATGCCAGTCAGTGCTACCTATCAGTGCTGCCAATCAGTACCAGTCAGTGCCGCCTATCAGTGCTGCCTATCAGTGCTGCCTATCAGTGCCAGTCAGTGCTGCCTATCAGTGCCAGTCGGTGCCACCTATCAGTGCCGCCTATCAGTGCCCGTCAGTGCTGCCTATCAGTGCCGCCTAACAGTGCCAGTCAGTTCTGCCTATCAGTGCCACCTATCAGTGCCATATATGAGTGCTGCCTTTCAGTACCCATCAGTGATGTATGTCAATGCCCATCAGTGCCACCTACCAGTGCCTCCTCATCAGTGCTCATCAGTGCAGCCTATCAGTGCCCATCAGTGAAGGAGAAAAATCACTTTTTTACAACATTTTATAACAAAAAACTAAGAAAAATTTTTTTTTTTAATTTTCAGTGATTTTTGGTTTGTTTAGCAAAAAATAAAAAACCCAGAGGTGAAACAAATTTCATATGGGTACAGTGTTGCATGACCGCGCAATTGTCATTCAAAGTGCGAGAGCGCTGAAAGCTGGAAATTGGCCTGGGCAGGAAGGGGGTATAAGTGCCCTGTAGGTGAGTGGTTAAAATGACTCAGGAGGCATAACACCTAGCGACAGTCACGCAGTTAGAATTTCTAGAAGCAGCTTACATATTTCCCATATAGACTGCTACCACATTGATCTGCTTTTCTTCCATTTTTGCCTTGCCAAAAGTGTAGGAAAAATGCATGAATGTTAAATCCTCTTCATGCCAGTTAGTTGCGGGTCAGTTGTGTTTTTAAAAGTCCTGCCTGTTGCATTTTTGATGCATGTTTGGTGTGGTAAAAAAAAAAACCACCAAAAATGCACCCCCTCATTGAAATGCATCAAAATTGTACCCGGAAACA
Organism: Staurois parvus; assembly: GCF_062004578.1. Lineage (NCBI taxonomy): Eukaryota > Metazoa > Chordata > Amphibia > Anura > Ranidae > Staurois > Staurois parvus. Next base: position 12,424,724 of record NW_028318045.1, on the reverse strand, counting down.
CACCAAAAATGCATGTGTGTTTTTACCAGTTTTTGCAATGAACCAGTGTGAAAGCAGCCTTAGTCGTCATTCACATCTGGGCCTTTTGTATTGCGGGCAGAATTGCCACGATTCTGCCCGCTATCCCAAAATACTGTGCAAAAATGACAAATCGTGCCACGTGTGTCCAGGTGCCTTTCGTATTCAATGGCACCTAAAACGCGATGTGATTTTGCCGTGATTATCACGCAATATATGTGCTGCAATTGCAACAAACCGCATTGCGTGACGCTTGTCACTCAAGAAGGAGCTTCTTTTGGGGTGACAAACTTTGCACAATGTGGTTTGCAGGGTTGCAGTGCAATTTATTGAGTGACAATCGAGGGAGAATCGCACCGTGTTTTTGGTGCTATTGAAAATAAATGCCAACTGAACACTTGTGTGCGGTTTGTCATTTTTCCACAGCGTTTTGGGATCACAAGTAGAATTGCGCTGATTCTGTCCGTGATACAAAATGCCCAGATATGAACAGAACCTTAAAGTGGTTGTAAACCTCAGTCATGAAATCTGAACAGAGCATATATACACATATAGAGCATATATATTCCACAGAAGTGAGTCCATCCCTCACATTGTTGTAACTATTTTATATCTTTTCATGTGACAACACTGAAGAAATTACACTTTGCTACAATGTAAAGTAGTGAGTGTACAGCTTGTATAACAGTGTAAATTTGCTGTCCTATCAAAATAACTCAACACACAGCCATTAATGTCTAAACCACTGACAACAAAAGTGAGTACACCCCTAAGTGACAAGGTTCAAATTGAGCCCAATTAGCCACTTTTCCTCCCCGGTGTCATGTGACTTGTTAATGTTGCAAGGTCTCAGGAGTGAATGGGGAGCAGGTGTGTTAAATTTGGTGCTATCGCTCTCACTCTCTCATACTGGTCACTGGAAGTTCAACATGGCACCTCATGGCAAAGAACTCTCTGAGAATCTGAAAAAAAGAACTGTTGCTCTACATAAAAATGGCCTAGGCTATAAAAAGATTGCCAAGACCCTGAAACTGAGCTGAAGGACGGTGACCAAGACCATACGTTGGTTTAACAGGACAGGTTCCACTCAGAACAGGCCTCGCCATGGTCGACCAAAGAAGTTGAGTGCATGTGCTCAGCATCATATCCAGAGGTTGTCTTTGGGAAGTAGACATATGAGTGCTGCCAATATTGCTGCAGAGGTTGAAGGGGTGGGGGGTCAGCCTGTCAGTGCTCAGACCATACGCTGCACACTGCATCAAATTGGTCTGCATGGCTGTCGTCCCAGAAGGAAGCCTCTTCTAAAGATGATGCACAAGAAAGCCCGCAAACAGTTTGCTAAAGAGAAGCAGACTAATGCAGGCCATAGATGGGGAGAAAAACGGCAGATTTTTCTTTTAAAAAACGAAAATTCGGTCGTTCAAGCGGCCGACGTTACCATCAATGGTGAAAAAAATCGGCCGATTTTCATCCCTTCTACAGCCGGCAAAAAGTGTCCCTGCAGAGAGCTCCGCTATTTCTACCAGTTCTCTGACAGTTCCTTCACATTTACAGCGGTTGAAACATTGTATCTATTTGTTTCCATTTAGGATACAGATGTTTTTATTCGGAAACAAATAGATACAATGTTTCAACCGCTGTAAATGTGAAGGAACTGTCAGAGAACTGTCAGAAATAGCGGAGCTCTCTGCAGGGACACTTTTTGCTGGACTGGAATTCTTCTTATTTTCATCCTACTTCTTCTTCTTCTTCTTCTTCTTCTTCATCCTCATCCTCTTCTTCTTCTTTTTCTTCATCCTCATCCTCTTCTTCTTCTTCTTCTTCTTCATCCTCATCCTCTTCTTCATCCTCATCCTCTTCTTCTTTTTCTTCTTCTTCTTCTTCTTCATCCTCATCCTCTTCTTCATCCTCATCCTCTTCTTCATCCTCATCCTCTTCTTCTTCTTCATCCTCATCCTCTTCTTCATCCTCATCCTCTTCTTCTTCTTCATCCTCACCCTCTTCTTCTTCTTCTTCATCCTCATCTTCTTCTTCCTCATCCTTATCCTCATCTTCTTCTTCCTCATCCTCTACTTCTTCTTCCTCATCCTCTACTTCTTCTTCATCATCCTCCACTTCTTCTTCATCCTCATCCTCTTCTTCATCCTCATCCTCTTCTTCTTCTTCTTCATCCTCATCCTCTTCTTCTTCTTCTTCATCCTCATCCTCTTCTTCTTCTTCATCCTCATCCTCTTCTTCTTCATCATCCTCATCTTCTTCTTCATCCTCTTCTTCATCCTCATCCTCTTCTTCTCCTTCTTCTTCTTCATCCTCATCCTCTTCTTCTTCATCATCATCCTCATCCTCTTCTTCTTCATCCTCATCCTCTTCTTCTTCATCCTCTTCTTCCTCTTCTTCATCCTCTTCTTCATCCTCATCCTCTTCTTCTTCATCCTCATCCTCTTCTTCTTCATCATCCTCTTCTTCTTCTTCTTCATCCTCATCTTCTTCTTCTTCATCCTCATCCTCTTCTTCATCCTCATCCTCTTCTTCTCCTTCTTCTTCTTCTTCTTCTTCTTCTTTATCCTCATCCTCTTCTTCTTCTTCATCCTCATCCTCTTCTTCTTCTTCTTCTTCTTCTTCATCCTCATCCTCTTCTTCTTCTTCTTCATCCTCTTCTTCTTCCTCTTCTTCTTCATCCTCTTCTTCATCCTCTTCCTCTTCTTCTTTTTCTTCTTTTTGTCTTCCTCTTGCAGGTCACTGCTCATGCGCAGATTTTTTATCGGTAAAAAATCGGCCGATTTGCCCACTAATTGCCGCAAAATCGGCCGATTTTGCCGATCGGCCGATTTTTTCCCAACTTTACCGGAAAAAAAAAACGGCCAAAATCCCGAAAAACGGCCGACCAAATAGCCCACTAACGATCCGAAAATCGGCCGATTTTATTTTTGGCCGAAAAATCGGCCGATTTTCGACCCATCTATGGCCTGCATAAGGATATGGATTACTGGAACCATGTCCTGTGGTCTGATGAGACCAAGAGAAACTGATTTGGTTCAGGTGGCATCAAGCTTGTGTGGCGGCAACCAGGTGAGGAGTACAAAGACAATTGTGTCTTGCCTACAGTCAAGCATGGTGGTGGGAGTGTCATGGTCTGGGGCTGCATGAGTGCTGCCGGCACTGGGGAGCTACAGTTCATTGAGGGAAACATGAATGCCAACATGTACTGTGACATACTGAAGCAGAGCATGATCCCCTCCCTTCGGTCCAACATGATAACGACCCCAAACACACCTTCCAGATGACCACTGCCTTGCTAAAGAAGCTGAGGGTAAAGGTGATGGATTGGCCAAGCATGTCTCCAGACCTAAACCCTATTGAACTTGAGGGCATCCTCAAATGGAAGGTGGAGGAGCGCAAGGTCTCTAACATCCACCAGATCTGTGATGTCATCATGGAGAAGAGGAAGAGGACTCCAGTGACAACCTGTGAAGCTCTGGTTAACTCCATGCCCAAGAGGGTTAAGGCAGTGCTGGAAAATAATGGTGGCCAAACAAAATATTGACACTTTGGGCCCAATTTGGACATTTTCACTTAGGGGTGTACTCACTTTTGTTGCCAGCGGTTTAGACATTAATGGCTGTGTTGAGTTATTTTGAGGGGACAGCAAATTTACACTGTTATACAAGCTGTACACTCACTACTTTACATTGTAGCAAAGTGTCATTTCCTCAGTGTTGTCACATGAAAAGATATAATAAAATATTTACAAAAATGTGAGAGATGTACTCACTTCTGTGAGATACTGTATCTCTAGTGTTTACTTGTCTATCTCCAAAGCTCAAGGTTCACACCTCTGCGTTTTGCAGAAACGCACTACAGTCCATTTAACATGATTTCCTATGGGACACATTCACATCTCTGAGTTTTATCCCAGTGTGTTTTTTGGAAAGGGTCAGGGCCTTTTTAAAATTCAAAATGTTGCATTTTTGGTTCTGTAGACTTCAATGGAGATGCTGCAGAATAGCACGTAGTGTATTTTTGATGCATTTTATGTTTTAATCTGCCTATCAAAAAAATGTGTCAAACATGTCAAAAACACACTGCAAAATGCACTTCAGAAACGGATCAAACACAAATTGCATAGGTGTGAACCTAGCCTTAAGGTGGGAATACACGATTAGAAAATCGACCGATCGGTAATCCGACAACCAAGAGTCATTCATTCGTTGGTCGAAATCATGGCCCACATTAACCAATCTAAAAAAAAAATTGTTCGTCGGGCAATACGTAGTGTTGACGTCTTCCGTACAAGTGGAAGTGATGCAGTGTGCGTGTGACCTTGTAGCCACGCCCTTCCGGACATAACGAGTGATTGTATATATACACAACAATTACCAGCAATGAGTATAATATCGTTTATTACATTACCTATATACATAAATAGTGATACATAAAAATATAATATGCAGAATTCTGGTTTTATTATCTCATTAGGCCAATCTACTTTTAACATTTGGATTTTTCGTTTGTGTTTACGAAGATTCTTTGGACATAAACATCCGGGTCATCTTCTGTTTTCACTCATGCGTGATAGCGCTTGATAGATTTTTTTCGTACGACCGTCATACCACTGTATAGAAAATTGGCCGTTCTTATGCAAAACGACAACATTTTTCACTGTTGTTCAACTGGATTATTTTGTTCACAATAAAACATCCTGCTCATCAGCAAAGAGAAAATTGTTCGATCAGTGGTTCCATGAAATTTTTCGTACGATTTTCTTATCATGTGTATGGGGCAATAGCGTTGTTTCTCTCTGGTGCTGCGTTACTCTGTTATCAGCATGAGTCACTTCTTAAAAGTTTTCTGTCACATGAGATAAATTTGTGTTGGGGGGGGGGGACGCAGGAGACAGCTTGTCTATGCAGAACATGGCTCCTATGAGCTGTATGAAGGGGGGGTATCCCTTTCCTCCAATCAGTTCTCACAGAGCTCTAACTGCAGGTCCCTGCCCCCACCTCTCTGAAGCCTCATGCACAAAGGTGTTTTTGGAGCCACTTTTAGGGGCATTTTTTTTTTTACTGCTTCCAGACGGCCCTCCATTTTATCCTGTGTGACCAGGCACACACAGACTTTTAGGCCTCATGCACACAGGACGTTAAAAAAAAAACTCTCCTAAAAGCTGCCTTCAGGCAGCAGCGTTTTTGCAGAAAAAATGCCTGATGCTTGTAAAAATATCTAACGCTTTTGCAAACATTTAGGCGTGTTTACAGGCGTCAAGCACTTCAGCGTTAATTCATTTCATTGGCCAGAATAATAATGTAGCCATTGAAATGAATTAACGCTCAAGCACTAAATGCGACTAGAGTTTAGGTGCATCAAGCATTTTTTATACCAAAACACTTCAGCTCCTAGCCCTGGGTTTTTTTTTCCTGCTGGTAAACGCTACTGCTACTAAAAGCTTCTAAAAGTCTATGTGTGCATGGACACATAGGATAACATAGAGGGCGTTTTAGAAGCAGTAAAAAAAACCTGCCTGATGCCCCTAAACATTGCTGCAAAAACTCCTTGTGTACATGAGGCCTTAGAAGCTTTTAGCAGCAGTAGCGTTTACCAGCAGGAGAAAAACACAGAGCCAGTGTGTGCAGGAGCAGCAGCGTTTTGGCAGAAAAAATGCGTGACGCAAGTAAATGTGTCTAAATGCACCTAAATGCTTGTCAACCCTAGGCGGGTTTAGCTTTTATTGATTTCAATGGCCAGAATAAATGATTATTCTGGCCAATGAAATGATTTAACGCCCAATCACTCGATGCCTACAAACGCGCCTAAATGCTTATAAAAGCGGTTGACACTTTGACAAGCATCAGGTGCTTTTTCTGCCAAAACGCTGCTGCCAAGAGGAGAAGTGTTTTAAAATGCCCATGAAGCCTGATACTAGAAGGATTTTACCTAAAAGTAGCCCTTTTGAAGGGATGTAGAAAAGAGAAGACTGCAGATGATCAAGTAAAACGTGTAGGATTTGTTTCATTTCTTTGTATCACCTGAGGCCAGTCACTTCACTAAGTATATGAGAGAGTTTACAATCACTTTAAACATTAAGGCTACTTTCACACTGAGGAGTTTTTGAAGCATTTTTGCGTTAAAAAAAGCACCTAAAAAGCTCAAGAAAAATGCTTCCCTTTGTATGTGAATGTATATCTACAGTTGTGTTCAAACTAATAGCAGTCAGACATCACTAACCTAATCAATCACTGTTTTTGGTAGAAATGATATTTCTACATGGCAAATAATTTACTAGCAGGTGTAGTAGAGTAATAGAAATCCAACAGACCCAACAGTCATGACATGAATGCTGCTGATTCTGTGTAATTGAATCACTAATTGAAAGGGGCATGTTCAAAATAATAGCAGTGTGGAGTTCTATTAGTGAGGTCATTCATTCTTTGAAAAACAGGTGGCAAGTATTGCCCTTATTTAAGGAAGGAAGGTAGCAAATGTTGTACATGCTGGTTACAGTGCATTTCTCTCTGAAATTCTGAGGAAAATGGGTCGTTCCAGACATTGTTCAGAAGAACAGCGTACCTTGATTAAAAAGTTGATTGGAGAGGGGAAAACATATAAAGAAGTGCAGAAAATGATAGGCTGCTCAGCTAAAATGATCGCAAATGCTTTAAAATGGCAACCAAAACCTGAAAGACGTGGAAGAAAGCGAAAAACTACCATTGGAATGGATAGAAGAATAGCCAAAATGGCAAGGACTCAGCCAACAATCAGCTCCAGGAAGATCAAAGAAGGTCTAAAGTTACCTGTGAGTACTGTTACAATTAGAAGACGCCTATGTGAAGCCAAGCTATCTGCAAGAAGCCCCGCAAAGTCCCACTGTTGAAAAAAAGACATGTGCTGAAGAGGTTACAATTTGCCAAAGAGCACATTGACTGGCCTAAAGAGAAATGGCGCAACATTTTGTGGACTGATGAAAGTAAGATTGTTCTTTTTGGGTCTAGTGGCCGGAGACAGTTTGTCAGACGACCCCCAAACACTGAATTCAAGCCACAGTACACTGTGAAGACAGTGAAGCATGGTTGCACAAGCATCATGATATGGGGATGTTTCTCATACTACGGTGTTGGGCCTATTTATCGCATACCAGGGATCATGGATCAGTTTGAATACATCAGAATACTTGAAGAGGTCATGCTGCCTTATGCTGAAGAGGAAATGCCCTTCAAATGGGTGTTCCAACAAGACAACGACCCCAAACACACCAGTAAACGTGCAACATCTTGGTTCCAGACCAACAAGATTGATGCTGTGGAGTGGCCAGCCCAATCCCTGGATCTTAATCCAATAGAAAACTTGTGGGGTGACATCAAAAATGCAGTTTCTGAGGCAAAACCAAGAAATAGAGAAGAACTGTGGAATGTAGTCCAATCATCCTGGGCTGGAATACCTGTTCACAGGTGCCAGAAGTTGGTTGACTCCATGTAACACAGATATACAGCAGTTCTCAGAAACAGTGCTTATACAACTAAATATTCATTAAGTGATTCAAAGGAAAGCAAAATCTTCAAACATTTTTCAGTTTATATAGTGAATGTTTGAGTTTGTAAAGAAGAATACAAACACTGCTATTTTTTGAACAGTCTAATATTCACTTTTCTTCAATTTTTTTAGAGGAACAACACAAATTTGATATATTTTTCTTCATGTTTTGATTTGGAATAGAATGTGTAGTGTTCCCAATGCATTTGTGTGTATGGAAATAAAAGCTATTAGAAGGATTTTGAGCTTTATTCACTTTTTTCAACACACTGCTATTATTTTGAACACAACTGTATGTGAATGTATATCTATGTATGTTTTCCCTTGCTTGCGGTGCAGTGTAAAAACTCCTGCTTGCAGCATCTTTGGGGCGTGTTCTGAGAGTTAAAAAACGCCCTAAAAACACCTCTTCCCATTGAAATTGATGGAAAACGCCTGAAAAAATGCTTAAAAAGCACCTGAAAAGCACCTCAAAAATGCCTGAAAAGAGCCTCAAAAACGCCTCTGAGAAGCATTTTTAGTGCAGTTTTTAAATTACTTGTCCTTTAAAAAATGCTTAGAAAGCAAAGTAAAATCACCTATGCTTTTTTGTTGTGTTTTTGGGGTGGATTAGTGTGAAAGTGGCCCAAGGCTACTTTCGCACTTGGGAGTTTTTGAAGCGTATTTGCATTAAAAATCGCCTAAAAAGCTCAAGAAAAACACTTCCCTGTGTATGTGAATGTATACCAGTGTATGTTTTCACACGGAGGCGTTGCGCTTGCGGTGCGGTATAAAAGCTCTTGCTTGTAGCATCTTTGGGGCATGTTCTGGGAGTTAATAAAATGCCCCAAAAATGCCTCTTCCCATTGAAATCGATGGAAAACGCCTGAAAAACGTCTGAAAAGCTCCTGAAAAGCTCCTCAAAAACACCTAAAAAGCACCTGAAAAAAGCCTGAAAAGTGCCTCAAAAATGCCTCTGAGAAGTGTTTTTGGTACAGTTTTTAAGTCATGTGTCCTATAAAAATGCAGCAAAAGCGCGGTAAAAATGCCTATGCGTTGTTGCTGTGTTTTTGCGGCATATCAGTGTAAAAGCAGCTTAAAACACAATTTTAGGCATGTGTTGGTGCTGCCACCCGGTGGAGACAAAGCAAACATGTTGCAAAACATTACTGGAAATCCCATTTGTAAAGTCTACACTTCCAGATGAACAGTTAGATGGGTGACAAACATTTCCAACCAAATTAATCACAATGTGACAATTTCATACCACCTCTGTGATACAGAGATACGAGATTTCAAGGAAGCAGATGGTGTCCAGTGTAAACATTGGCTAGGATAATGTGTTTACAAAGGGAAAGCACCCACTACTGTAGGCGAGAATCAAATTTCCATTGCATGGAACATTTAATCCGCTTACCAGGTACCCTTCATATTATTGCAGTTCTATAGAACAATAATAGAGGTGTATATTATTCATACTTCCTGTCTTTGATGAGAATAAAAAAAAACAGATGCTTCTAATTTATTGAGATCATTTTGACTGACATAATGCTTTATATATAATTTTTCCTGATTCTGGAGTTATATGGACAGATCTTAGATTTAAATTCTTCCTAAATATTCTTGTCCCTTGTATTAAAAATGAAAATGTATGGGGGCATTTTATTAAGACTATTTAAAACAGCATATATACAGTTAGGTCCATATATATTTGGACACAGGCACAATTTTAGTTTTGTTCAGGTATTTACCAAACCATATTCAAGCTATAGTTCTATAATGGATATGGGCTGAAAGTGCACACTCTCAGGTTTAATTTGAGGGTATGTACATCCAAGTTAAAGAAGGGTTTAGGAATTACAGGTCTTAAGAGTCGCCATCCCCCCTTTTTCAAGGGACCAAAAGTAATTTGACAATTGAATCAAAAGCTGTTTCATGGCCAGGTGTGGGCTACTCCTTTGTTATTTCTTCATCAGTTAAGTAGGTAAAAGGTCTGGAGTTGATTCGAAGTGTGGTATTTGCATTTGGAATCTATTGTTATGAACCTACATCATGCGTTCAAAGGAGCTGTCCATGAAAGTGAAACAGGGCATTGTAAGGCTTCAAAAACTAAACAAATCGATCAGAGAGATAGCAGCAACATTAGGAGTGGCAAAATCAACAGTGTGGTACATTTTGAGGAAAGAACACACTGGTGAGCTCAGCAACATAAAAAGGCACGGACACCCATGGAAGACAACAGTGGTGGATGATCACAGGATCCTCACTATGGTAAAGAAAAACCCATTTAATTTGAGGGTATGTACATTCAAGTTAAAGAAGGGTTTAGGAATTACAGGTCTTAAGAGTCGCCATCCCCCCTTTTTCAAGGGACCAAAAGTAATTGGACAATTGAATCAAAAGCTGTTTCATGGCCAGGTGTGGGCTACTCCTTTGTTATTTCTTCATCAGTTAAGTAGGTAAAAGGTCTGGAGTTGATTCGAAGTGTGGTATTTGCATTTGGAATCTATTGTTATGAACCTACATCATGCGTTCAAAGGAGCTGTCCATGCAAGTGAAACAGGGCATTGTAAGGCTTCAAAAACTAAAAAAATCGATCAGAGAGATAGCAGCAACATTAGGAGTGGCAAAATCAACAGTGTGGTACATTTTGAGGAAAGAAGAACACACTGGTGAGCTCAGCAACATAAAAAGGCATGGACACCCATGGAAGACAACAGTGGTGGATGATCACAGGATCCTCACTATGGTAAAGAAAAACCCATTCACAACATCCAGACAAGTGAAGGACACTCTCCAGGAGGTGGGGTATCATTGTCAGTCTACAATCAAGAGAAGACTTCATGAGAGCAAATACAGAGGGTTCACCACCAGGTGCAAACCATTCATAAGCCTGAAGAATAGAAAAGCCAGATTAGACTTTGCCAAAAAACATCTAAAAAATGCCAGACCAGTTCTGGAAAAGTATTCTTTGCACAGATGAAACTAAGATTATTCTGTACCAGAATGGAAGAAAAAAGTGTGGAGAAGGCTTGGAACAGCTCATGACAGAAGCAGCCGGATGAATTCTGCAGTGTTTAGAGATATACTGTCAGCCCAGATTCAGCGAAATGCAGTAAAGTTGATTGGACAGCGCTTCACAATACAGATGGACAATGATCCAAAATATCCAAAACACACTGCAAAAGCAACCCAAGAGCTTTTGAAGGAAAAGAAGTGAAATATACTGCAATGGCTGAGTCAATCACCTGACCTCAACCCAATTGAGCATGCATTTCACTTGCTGAAAGCAAAACTAAAGGCAGAAAGACCCACAAAGAACAACTGAAGACAGCTGCAGTTAGAGCCTGTCAAAGCATCGGAAAGCAGTCTTTGGTAATGTCCATGGGTTCCAGACTTCAGGCAGTCATTGCCAGTAAAGGAGTCTCAACAAAATATTAAAAATGAACATTTTATTTATGATTATATTCATTTGTCCAATTACTTTTGATCCCTTGAAAAAGGAGGTATGGCTACTCTTAAGAGCTGTAATTCCTAAACCCTTCCTCCAATCTGGATGTACATATCCTCAAATTATTATTATTATTATTATTATACAGTATTTATATAGCACTAAAAGGATTGCTCAGCGCTGTACATTATAGTGTGGGACAGTACATGAGACAATACAGTGACAAAACAAAACACGAGGGGTTCAAGGGCCCTGCTGTAATCTAGGAGATTAAACCTGAGAGTATGCACTCTCAGTCCATATCAATTATATAACTATAGCTTGAATATGTTTTGGTAAATATCTGGAATAAACTAAAATTGTGCCTGTGTCCAAATATATATGGACCTAACTATATATATATATATATATATATATATATATACTGCTCAAAAAAATTAAAGGAACACTTTTTAGTCAGAGTAAAGCATCTAGTCAATTAAACTCCTGGGATATTGATCTGGTCAGTTAAGTAGCAGAGGGGGTTGTTAATCAGTTTTTGCTGCTTTGGTGTTAATGAAATTGGAAGAGATTCCAAGGGACAGGCAGTTACTCTAGGAGAGCTGGACAGGGCCGTAGAAGTCCTTAACCCATCAGTAGGACCAGGATATGCTCCTTTGTGCAAGGAGGAACAGGGTGAGCACTGCCAGAGCCCTACAAAACCACCTCCAGCAGGCCACTGGTGTGAATGTCTCTGACCAAACAATCAGAAACAGACTTCATGAGGGTGGCCTGAGGCCCCGACATCCTCTAGTGGGCCCTGTACTTACTGCCCGGCGTCATAGAGCTTGATTGGCATTTGCCATTAAACACCAGAATTGGCAGGTCCTCCACTGGTGCCCTGTGCTTTTCACAGATGAGAGCAGGTTCTCCCTGAGCACATGTGACAGACGTGAAAGGGTATGGAGAAGCCGTGGAGAATCTTATGCTGCCTGTAGCATTGTTCAGCATGACCGTTTTGGTGGTGGTTCAGTGGTGATCTGGGGAGGCATATCAATGGAGGAATGCAAAGTCCTCTACAGGCCAGACAAAGGTACCGACTGCCATTAGGTATCGGGATGAAATCCTTGGACCCATTGTCAGACCCTACGCTGGTGCAGTGGGTCCTGGGTTCCTCTTGGGGCACAACAATGCTCGGCCTCATGTGGTGAGAGTATACAGGCAGTTCCTGGAGGATGAAGGAATTGATACCATTGAATTGCCCCCACGCTCGCCTGCCCTACATCCAATAGAACACCTCTGGGATATCATGTTTTGGTCCATCAGACGTTGCCATGGTCCAGATCTGGGAGGAAATACCCCAAGACAACATCTGTTGTCTCATTAGGAGCATACCCTGATGTGTTTAGGCATGCATACAAGCACGTGGGGGGCCATACAAACTACTGGGGATCATTTTGAGTTGCTGTAATGAAATTTCAGCAAAACGGACTAGCATCATTTTTTCACTTTGATTTTCGGGGTGTCTTTGAATTCAGTCCTCTGTAGGTTGATAATTTTCCTTTCCTTCAAACGATGGGGCATCCTTACATTCCTAACACATTACCCAGTCCATATCAGTATAGATATCCAGCATGCGATTTTTCCCCACTGAGATCTGATGTGTTTTCAAAGTGTTCCTTTAATTTTTTTGAGCAGTGTTTTTTTTATATATATGTATGTATATCATACTAATAGTGCAATAGATCTTTCTTTGGAACTTGTATCAGCAGACTTTTGTTTAAGCGTAATGTGATTTCCCATACAAGTCTATAGGAATACCTGCTTGAACTAAGTCCTATATGGTCACGGCTGCTGTTGGAAATCAGAGAGCTCTGTACAGCCTACCTAACAGCACACACAACACAAACACACACACACACAAACACACATACTGAAAAAATCCAAACTATTTTTTTTTTTAAAAAATAAATAAAATACACTAAAATCATTGTTAGCGGACACAAACACAACATGACTTACAAACTCCCTGCTAAATCTAAAAGATAAAACTGTATTAAGTTAATAAATAAAGCTCTGTGTGTGTGAATGAGGTCTTGGGGTTAGCGCCACCTGAAGCTGTGTGCAGGCAGACTATGTTATGCTATGGGGACACAGCAGCTGTACAAACAGTCACAGGTCTTAATATGGTAGGCATGTGAGTGTAGGTGTACGGCCCCAAACACAGATAATGTGCATTAACGGCCACTCACCCACACCTTTACATCTGTGAAATTAGGACCTGCGGCTGTATTCATACAGCTGCTGTGTCCTCATAGAGCAGTGGTTCTCAACCTGTGGGTCGCGACCCCTTTGGGGGTCGAATGACCCTTTCACAGGGGTCACCTTAGACCATTGGAAAACACATATTTCTGATGTGCAAAGAGCAGCTACTGCGTAGAAAGCAGCTGCTGTGTTGAAAGCAGCTACTCTGTTAAAAGCAGCTACTGTGCTGAAAGCAGCAGTATTGGAGGTAAAACGACACTTCATGAATTATAATTACTGGGTAAACAATTTTATGGTTGGGGGTCACCACAACATGAGGAACTGTATTAAAGGGTCACGGCATTAGGAAGCTTGAGAACCACTGTCATAAAGTAACAGGCAACTGTAGGTAGTGTAACTGCTCATTCACACTGTATGAGAACCTCTGTGAATGAGCTCCTATTTTTTTTATTATTTGTTACAATATTTTTATTATTTTTTACAATTTTTTTTCAAAATGCTGTTGGAGATTGGTGAAATATCTTTTATATATCCTTGATATACCGTATATACTCAAGTATAAGCTGACCCGAATATAAGCCGAGGTGCCTAATTTTACCACAAAAAACTGGGAAAAACTATTGACTCGAGTATAAGCCGAGGGGGGAGGGATAGTGCCCCATCGTTGGTGTCAGTGGGGGGAGGAATAGTGCCCCATCGTTGGTGTCAGTGGGGGGAGGAATAGTGCCCCATCGTTGGTTCTCCTCCTCCTCCTCTCCAAGCTCCACCTCCTCGCCGGTGATTGGCCGCCGGAACTGTAGCTCAGGAGAGGCACACAGGCGCCCAATCACCGGCGAGGAGGTGGAGCTTGGAGAGGAGGAGCCGAGCGGCACCGCGAAGATCGAGCGAGTGAAGAGGAGGAGAGCAGCCAGAGAAGGAAGACATCTGACCGGTAAGTGTGTACCATGGGAGAGGGAGGGAGCGGCGAGGATTGATCCCGGGGGTGTGTCCAGATGACAGGGACGGCATGTCATCTGCAGACGTTGACTCGAGTATAAGCCGAGGGGGCCGTTTTTCAGCACAAAAAATGTGCTGAAAAACTCGGCTTATACTCGAGTATATACGGTACCTGCAGAAGCTTTGATAAGATCTTGATCTCACCTGGCACTGGAAGATTTATCATAAGGACAGAAACACAGCCAAGAAGGAATATTAGGAAACATTATTATTGTATGTTTTTGCTAGCTAAAACTTTTTGTCTGTTTAGTCTATTTAAAATTATGCAACCCAACAGCTTTTGCAGAGAAAACATGTATAAATACCAATTACACTGCAAGCACATTCAGCATAAAATAATTACAAAAAGTCATTGGCTGCTGATGGGCTGAGGGTTTTTAGATAGCATGAATCCTGTGTAATATATTTAGTTAGGACTCTATCATCCAGCTTGATATAATGTACAATATAGCATATACAGTGCAGGATTTAGGAATATAATGTACTAGATAGTGTACACAATGCAGGGCTCAGGAGTATAATGTACAGCATAGCATATACAGTGTATAACATAGTGTACATAGTGCAGGGGTTGGGATTATAATGTACTGCATAGCATATATAGTGCAAGGGACAAAAGTATAATGTACAACATAGTGAACGCAGTTCAGGAGTCAGAGGTATGTCATATCAAGCCAACCATAGAGTGCAGTGGTCAGGTTTATGAAATGTACAACATGAGTGCATAATGCATAGGGTGCAGGGGTCAGAGATCTGTATCAGGGACCAGGATTGCATGATGCATAATGCATAGGGCATAGCTCAGGAGTACATGATTCAGAGAGTGCAGGGCTCAGGAGTTCATATTACATTGAGTGCAGGGGCCAGGAATGGTTGTTCCATAAAGTACAGAGGTCAGGAGTGGTTATGGCACAGGGTGCAGGAGTCAGTACAGATCTCCTGCTCAGTACAGACCCCCAGCCAGTGGTGTTTCCTCCATGGGTGCAATGTGTGCAGTGCACACAGGCCCCAAGGGGGCCCAATGTGCAAGAGCACAACAATGGAGAAATGCCTTTTGCTGTAGATGCGATAGTCACTCAGCTGTAGCAAAGATCCCTCAAATACTTGTGTTGGGGGAGGAAACTGGGTGCCAATCTAATGTTATGGGGTTGGTCCCTGTTTCCAGGGGGAGGATAACTGCCACTGCTAAGGCCAATCACAGTCCTGCTAGTCCTGTCAACCAGACTCAAAGAAAGGAGGAAGAGTGCCTAGGATAGACCAACTCATGGTGTCAAGGGATGGTGGTAAACTGTGCAGGAGAGGGCTGTGTGGTATAGATGCTCATTTACTTCTGAACTCTGCATCCCTTCCTACTGACCCCTGAACTTTCCGTCACTTACAACTAACTTCTGTAATACTACTGACCTTGGAATTCTGTAACACTTACTACTGACCTCTGAAATTTGCATCACTTACTTCTACTTCTGACCTCTAAACTCTGTCGCTTACTACTGACTTTATAACTTAACTCTGCATCATATTCTACTGACTCTTTAACTCGGCATCACTTACTCCTGACTCCTAAACTCTATTGCACCTACTACTAATCTCTGAACTCTTCCGAATCAAACAACAGTAAGTAGCCATGGAAGTTTAAGGGCATATTGGTAGAAATAATGCATAGATGTTTATACAAAAGCATAAGGTTTTTTAAACATCAAATTGTTAAAAAGATACATGTCGCATATATCCATTATAAGGGTTCACACGTTTCATTCAAACAAATCCACATGTGAACAATTAACATAATACATGGTCAGCTGGAGCTGATTTAATATGAAACATTTGTAGCACTACCCCCTTAGGAGTTGCTGAAGATTTGGGTCCCCCTATAGTCCTTCACAGCCAGGCAACACGCATTTTCCATTCATACTTGTACTAGGAGACAGAAACCAATCCTTGAGATTTGTTTTGAAGTTTTATTAGTGGTTTAGAACTTGGATGGGGTAAGGGGTGTATAGGATGGCTTAGGGAATTGCAACTGAGGACAAACTTCCTGAAACTATATTACATTGCTTTAAACAGAAATCCTCTTCTGGAAAGCTAGCCAGCATCTTCCAACTAGTCTCTCCAACCCCAGATGCTCCTCAATTCGGCTGTATGGAAGAATCCCCGACAGGGGATCCAGTAGTAACTACTAGAGGAACAATAGTCTCAGCTGTAGATCAAGTTAGGTTTTCCACTCAAGTACTCTCTCCCCTTTATGGCCCAGGGGGTGTCGGTGTACTCACTGTCCTACTCCTGTGCTGCTGTCGGGTCGGTAGCTGCTACCAGGCCTTTAAGATAGGCAACTCCTTCCCTGCTGCCAGGTGGTCCTCTCTCAGGGGACCAGTGAAGTCCACAGCTTTCCTCCTTTCAGGCATCACTCCTGGAGGTGAGGTACTTTCAGCCCAGGCTCGCTGCCAGGCTCTTGCACCTCAGCCTCTCTCTTCCACCTCCTCCCGCCCTGCTGAGCAGGCTCCCCTACCCTTAAGGGTTGTCCTGGCCCCTTTCCAAGCCTCCTGTTGGGGATTGGCCAGGATCCCTCAAGAGTACAAGCCAGCCACTCCTCAGATTCACCCACTGCCTCTAGACCTTTCTCCAAAGCTTTAGAGCAGGGGCAGCCCTACCCGAAATTTAACCTCCTGATTTTGACACCCAGGCTGCTACTCAGTCCCCTTATTTGACAATAAGGATTCTAGCTCCCCCTAGCTAACTAGGAGGGCACTTCACATCCTTTCCCAAAAAAGGGGCAACAGAGAGAGACAGTAGGATCATAGAACATCAAATTCCTAAGCAGGGAGCATAATTACAAGCACACAGCCCAATGCTGTATAGATCTCCAAAGGGGTAATCCTCCCACTTAAAACGAAGTTCCAGTTGAATTTAAAAAAATATAAGAGGCAGCAACTGTTGCTGCTGCGTCTTATATTTTTTTTAAATTCAACTGGAACTTTGCTTTAAGAGGGAGGATTACCCCTTTGGAGATCTATACAGCATTGGGCTGTGCTTGAATTTTAAAATACAGACACTTACCTGTCCCTCGGTTTCACCAGCCATCTTTCCCAGTGTCAGAATCTGACAGCTTGCAGCTTTACATGCGCATGCATTTTGTGAATGGTCCTGTAGTCTTCTGGGACCTTTCACGTGTCCCAGAAGACTGCAGGGCAATTGCTTCGGAAGTGGGAACGGGTACCTGTCAAATTTGGGTACCAGCTCCCCAAAGGTATAAAATCCTTAACGATGAGTGGGGGACAAAGCCTTAAAGCGGACCTTCCCCTTTTGGGTGGAGCTTCGCTTTAAGTAGACCATCAACTGAAAAACTGTGTCACCCATGGAGGGGCGGGGGGGGGGGGGTGGTGGAATGTTTAATCACATAATTCTAAAAACAAATAATATAATGTCCACTGTGTCCAGACAGCATTCCACCATCATAACCGCTCATGTGTTATGTAAATGAATAGCGGCGTTGATGGTTACATAGCCATGGCACTTTTGGTATTGTATCCTTATTTGCAAACATACACTGCAGCTATGGCTCCTGGGCCCCATAACAAAAGCCATATTTTACACTGTACACTTATATGCTTTTCATGGCTATATGAAAGAGGCCTAAAAGAAAATGTTTTGGGGCAAAAAAAAGTTAAACTAACATGCAAGTGCAGCCAATTACATGGAGTTAAAAAGCTGAACTATTAGATGGTTTAATGCTACTTTAACGCATGCAGTTAGCATGGGAGTCCAACACATAGGTTAAAATCAAAAGAACGTTTACTAAAATCTCAGAAAAATCTTTATCATTTTATAGTAAAAATTGTAAAGATTGTGTTCTACATCTACAGCTTTCATTAAAATAATACTTGGTAATCATAGCATGAAGGTTCTTGTTTTTGCACTTCCTGTTATGTCAATGATTTACATACATAGTTACATGGGGACCCCGGGCAATAGGGGATCATGGGGCCCCTGTGTCCTTGCCCAAACTCAAAAAAGCCTATGAAAAAAGTTCCAGGGGCATCTCATGGGGCCCCCTACTGACCCTTGGCCTTTGGGCAGGTCCCGAGTTTCCAAATGGTCAGTCCGCCCCTGGTTAGTCTGGCTGAAAAAGACAAAGGTCCATCCAGTTCAACCATAGAAAAAAAAATAGAAAGCATGATCCAATTTGCTCTTGTTGGGAAAAGAAATTCCTTCCTGATCCCCCGAGAGGCAATCGGATATTCCCTGGATAAACTTTACCTATACATGTTAGTATCCAGTTATATTCTGTGTATCTAAGAAATAATCCAGGCCTTTTTTGAAGCAATCCACTGAGCTGGCCAGAACCAACTCTTGAGGGAGTCTATTCCACATTTTCACAGCTCTCACTGTGAAGAAACCTTTCCTTGTCTCTCAACTGTACTCATACATTGTCATACTGTCACACAAGACCCAATAAAGGCCATAGTAGGCCATGCTGACATGCAATATTCAGAAATGGTCCACCGTTGTCATTATCAGGAAGCTGGTACAGAGCAATAAAGTGCAGTCAATGCTGGAATAAGAACATGTAGACAGAAAGTGGCTGAAAGAGGCTGGGTGAGATCATTAGCACTGAAATGTAAGAAAGGGTCTTCATTCTTAAGACAAAGTCCTATTTCTTAACCCCTTCAAGCCTAAGGGTAAAACAAATCTAAATGCCTAAGCACAATTCTGCAACGTTGACATGCCACCCGGGACATGGGACTTTAAGTCTGTACAACTAAGTGTCAGGCTTCAAGTGTTACTAAACCCAGGACAGTAAAATCAGTCTGTATCCTTTGTATAAAAAGTCTGCTTGATCCTGTTTTCCCCAATCCCCCCTTCTTCTACTGTCCCCAATCCATCTGCTGATAGTGCAGAGGTCTAGGAATCACTCTGCACATGCACAATATAGAGGGTATGGCTAGAGAGTTTTTTTTTTTCTTTGGAAGGGTGCATGTGATCAACAAAGGGCCAATCAGCCCTGTCCAGACAGAGGACCGGGGTTATGCAACCTCATAGGACAGTCAGGGCATAATGAAAACTCCTCCTACAAGCTTTAACCAGTGCTCAGCTTGACACTGATAGAAGTCACAAGATTGCTATATACTGCTGATGCGAAAAGGTATTTAGTAGTTTATATTTACTAAAATAATTGAATGTCCATGTTGTGTGTACTATGGGAGACCAGATATAGTGAATGCAGAGTCCTGGGTTTAGTAACACTTTAAAGTGTAATATTAGGCTACAGAATAAAAATGAGTGAACAGGCGAGATTGTTAATGCTTTGTCTCTTCTGCATTAAAAGTTACCTGCCTGCCTGTTTACCCCCGTACAGTGAGTTGCGCATGCGCAGCTCACTGTACAAATTCAGCAATGCCAAAGCTGACCACACTCCCTGCCTAAGTAGACACAATTGAAAGTGTTGTTTAGGTTTGACCCCATATTATATGGTTTTGGTACATCTAAAGCAAAATTCTCAAGAAAATTGTATAATCTATGGCCAGCCTAACGGACACTCATTCTACATATTTTTAAAAATTCTACTCAAAATATGCTGACTGTGACCTTCTACCCAAACCTTGATCCTGCCACTAACCCTGGCAAACCTTGATCTTGTTATTTATTTTCTTTATTTTTTATTCTTTATTTTAAATTTTTAATGTTTTTTTTTATTATTTACAGCTTTATCATCTGCAAGGAGAAGAAGATACAATGTATCTTCCTCTCCATTTGGAAGTAAACACAGGAGCATGCAATCAGAGCCAATCAGAGGCTATCACAAGGTGACCCGGAATCAGGAGCCCTCAGTCCAGATTGGTATTACCAGACCTATGGCTCTCGGTGAGAGCCCGATCTCTGTGCTTGGAGTTTGCTGTGCAGAGCATGTATGTGGCCCCACAAAAAAAAAGACCAACTTCTGTGAGGCTGCATATATGTGTACAGTCAGCAGGAAGGGGTTAAAGAGTTACTGCAAAATCTGACCTGACCTGTAATGCAGGCCATGTACAGGTCAAAAATCGGGGTTTTGGCACATTTTTTTTATCGGTAAAATTGGAAAATTTGAGGCCGATTTTGACGATCAGCCGATTTTCCCAGCAATGATGGTCAAATCGGCCGATCGTTTTACGATAAAAAATCTGCACATGAGCTGTGACCTGCAAGAAGAAGAAATAGAAGAGAAGAAAAAGAAGAAGAAGCAGAAAAAAAGAAGGAGAAAAAGAAGAAGAAAAAGAAGAATTCCAGTCCGCTATTATATTTTATATGAAAAGTCTTGTGGTTGCAACAAAGTATCTATTTGTATCTGAATAAAAACATCTGTATCCGAAATGGATACAAATGGATACATTGTTGCGACCGCAAGACTTTTTCATGTAAAATATAATAGCGGAGCTCTCTGCAAGGGACAGAAGTAAAAATGCTGGCCGTAGACGGGACGAAAATCGGCCAATTTATTTACCGTTGGTGGTAACGTTGGCCGATTGAACGACCAATTTTCTTTTCTTTTTTTTCTTTTTTTTTTTAAACGGACGATTTTTTGACCCGTCTATGGCCTGCATAAGTCTTTCTCTGTGTGTGTTTGATCTTTACAGACAAAGCACTAAGGGCTCGTTCACATTTTACTTATTTCTAACTCTTGCCAAATGCCCCTAGAGCGTTAGACAGGCATTTGGGAAGTGTTTTTAACGCTCCTCAAATGCTCCCCAAACGCCCTATGCATGGTTTTGACGCATTTGAGGTTTTGAGGCATTTGCCAAGCGTTAAAACCGCACCACAAGTGCCTATAATGAAGTTAAATGGTGTTAACACTCCGCAAACGCTTCACAACCACCCTGCAAACTCCTGCCAGGGGTTTGAGGAGCAGTACCATAGTCTTGGATGGGAGGCTTCAACTCCTCCTGACTCTACATGAGGTGTCAGTTTTCCTGCGACGCTAACGCTTCAGTGTGAACAGCACTGTGTGCTGCCATGTACAGAATTTTCATAGGCATTTGAGAAGCATTAAAAACGCTTCCCAAACGCCTGTCTGACGCCTGCTGACAAAGCTAGTGTGAAAGTAGCCTTACTGTGGGACTGGAATGAAGCCTGTGTTAGAAACAAATACATTGACCTTTTACTTTATAAAATGCTAGTTGACTGGCTGTAATGACGATCCACTGCATTTAGTACTTTCTCAGTCACTGAGCTGGCATAAGGTTGCAGATCAAAAATGGTAACTTCACTCTGCTGTCACTTGATGCATTCTTGAGCAATGACTCAGAAAGCGTTGAAGAAAAACACAGCCAGGCAATTAGCATTTTAGAAGGAGGTCAGCAATGGTATTTTACTTATTTTTCTCAGGTCCAGGTTCCTGAACTAATGCCATACTTTATATAGCATGATTTCCCATGTATATTATATTTTCTAGTATGACCAGTAGATGGTGTGGTCGCTCTTGCTGGCATTTAAAATGACAACGAATGTAGTCTTAGGTCAAAACAAGCTTAAACCTTAATTAATATTATTATTATACAGGATTTATATAGCGCCAACAGTTTGCTCAGCGCTTTACAATATAACTGGAGACAATAAGCAACAATACAGTTCAATACAAGAGGGATAGGAGGGCCCTGCTCCTTGGAGCTTACAATCTAGGAGGGAGGGGCTGGTGGTACAAAAGGTAGTAACTGTGGGGGATGGACTGGTTGGAAGAGTAGAAGATTCCAGTATTAGCTGATGGCAGGATAGGCTTCCCTGAAAAGACAGGTTTTCAGAGATCGCCAAAAAGTGAGCAGAGTAGGCGATAGTCTGATAAATTGGGGTAGAGAATTCCAGAGGATAGGGGAAGCACTGGAGACGAGCATGGGAGGAGACGAGGGAGCTAGAGAGCAGGAGGTCGTGTGAGGAGCAGAGAGTACGGTTTGGGTGATATTTGGAGACAAGATCGGTGTTATCATATCTATTACAAAGAGCTAACATGTAAAAATCTGTAAAAAAATAATATAGAATATACATTTGCTAAATAAGCCATATTTTACTTGAATGTTATTAAAAATTAATTTTCCTTTTCTATCTGCAGCGCTGCATTTTTCTGTAAAATTCAATACAATATGGCAACTTGGAGGATTTCTGCACAACATTGGTGTACAGAATACCCCCCCAAAAAATTTAATTTCCTATTTGCGTGATTGGCTCACTGATTTTCCCATTAGTCTGCACAAAGGTCATATGTTTGGCATCCCCTGCAACAAAAAAAATCATTTTTGGTGAGATACTCCCAAAGTGTTATTAACTTCTAAAGCGTTTTAGATTAGAACACTGCAAGTGCATCAACTGACTGATAATGAAAAATTCACTCTTGTTCAGATTCACTCTGCAGACAACAAACAGCTTTTTCTTCAGAGCAGAAACAGGTAGGAATTTGCAACAAAAGTTTGTTAAAATCCCTGCAATGTACATTGATCATCCAGAGAGGATTGTTTTTGTCACAGCAAAGGTGGAGTTAAGCTGGCCTTGTATGGTTCAGTTTGTTTCGTTCAGCCAGTGGACTGGCTGGCATACATTCAAGGTGGGGAGTTGAGAGTGGCGTTCCTATGCACTGCACCGGGTGACACCTATCGCACAGGTGACACTGGACCAACTCCACGCAAATGTAAGTTTTAAAGCAAGCCGACAATCCCTGCAGGATGGATTGGATCTGCAGATTGAGCATAATGGATCGGAGTCCAATCTATTATGCTCCCCAATATGCAGATCCGATCCATCTTGCGGGGATTGTCGACTTGCTTTAAAACTTACCTTTTCATGGAGCTTGTGGAGAGATCAGTTAACTCTGTATAGGTTGCAAGCAGGGGCGGACTGACCATTCGAGCACTCGGGCACTGCCCGAGGGCCTGGGGTCAGTGGGGGGCCCCATGAAATGCCCCTGGTACCTTTTATAGGGTTTTTTGGGTGTGCTTTGAGTGTGGGCAAGGACACAGGGGTCCTATGATCCCTTATTGCCCGGGGGCCCCATAAGTTGTCAGTCTGCCCCTGGTTGCAAGCCGATGATCCCCGCAGGATGGATCGGATCTAAGGATTGGGGAGCATAATGGATCGGACTCCAATCCATTATGCTCAATCTGCAGATCCGAACCATCCCGTGGGGATCGTCAGAGGGGTGACACCAAGTGTTACCGCACCGGGTGACACCAACCCTAGGGACACCCCTGGGAGTTGACATCACAATCTCCAATTTGTCAAATCTGAGAATGCCTTGTTTTATCGAAAAAGATACAAAGTATTCAATGAACAGTGGCCTTCTTGAGCAAGCAGCCCCCTGTCATTACTATGCAGAAAGACTGCCACTTGGCACCAACCAGAAATCTGCTGCTATTCCTGTTGTAGAGGCAACTACTACAGTGATCTGCAGCTGCCACGGGTATAAGATATGCACACTTACATAGTATACCAATGTAACTATGCAATAAAAACCATGCCTAGACTTCAGCTTTAACCCTTTCACTGCCAGGGCTGTTTCTGCAGGGTTTTTTTTTTTTGCACATATGTTAAATAATTAGCTATAACTGTAAATGACTGAAAGCTGCCCAGGCTCTAAAGCAGCAAAATAACCCTAAACCAAATTATTTTTACCACTATGGTGCAAAACTGGTATGTTGTTTTTTTTCTAAAATGCTGTATTTGGTTTGCACCAAATATGGTTAATATAACTATGGCAGCACAGTGGCTAAATGGTTAGCACTTCCACCTGGCAGTACTAGAGCTGTTGGTTCGCAAACCCAATCACTGCACCAACTGCCTGGAGTTTGCATGTTCTCCCTGTGCCTGTGTGGGTTTCCTCCAGGTACTCCGGTTTCCTCCCACACTCCAAAGACATGCTGGTAGGTTAACTGGATCCTGTCTAACTTGGCCCTAGTATGTGTATGTATGAATGTAAGTTAGGGACCTTAGATTGTACACCCCTTGAGGGTTAAGGACTGATGTGAATGTACATTGTACATGTAAATTGATGATGCCATATACAGTAAGTCAGTATGTACCTGTAATAAATAATATGGCCAAACAACTCTGTCTTTGATTATTCAGTCCACAGCACATTGTTCCAATGTCCTATACTTAGCCTATATATTCAATAGCAAACTGGTGTCTTGCTGTAATGTTCTTTTTTGGATAGCAAAGGCCTCTTCCTGGCACGCTTCTCATTCAGGTTAAATTAGTTCCATTCTTTTTTTATTGTAAACGTATGCACTTTGACACCATCTGTTGTAGAATTACCTGCAGACCTTGCAGTTAAATTTTGGGGTTCTTGGTGACTTCTTTTAGCATCAGTCTTTTTGGGATGAATTAGCTGGGTCAGTCAGTTCAGGACAAATTACAGTCATTTGAAATCTATGTCACAGATTATTTTCCTTGCAGTGGAATAGTTAATTTCAGAAAATTTGGCATTTTTAAAAATCCTTTTCCAGACTCATAGGCATCCACAACTTTCTTTCTGTACACATGATCAGAAAATCATACAAAAAATACCGATCGTACAATAATCTGATTGTTAGTACACCGCTTTCATCTGAAATTATTTGAAGGGACACGCACGAACATTTTTCTCGTACAATACAATCATATGATTTTTATTTAATCAGTAACATTTTCGTTACAATACAAATACATTACATCACTTTCTAATTTTCTTTCTGTTGTATAAGAATTTTCAGAACTTTAGTAACCTCTTCACTTTCAATATGAGATTAGCATGCAAAAAAAACGGACGAATATTCATCCAATATTCTCATCATGTGTACATGGCATTAGACAGCTCTCTTGATCTTGATATGTTGATGACACCACACACATCAATAGCAAAGAGAACAACATATCTTAGATGTCTACCTAAGAAATGTTCCACTTGCCTACTCCCTAAGGAGGTTCTAAAAATTGGAACCTAATTTGAAACACCAGATTTTAATTTCATGGATTTGATTTTATATATAGAGTATATAGCACAAAAATTCAACCATTGTGTAGCACTGCAAAGCAGAAAGGAGTATGTAATGAACACATTTGACTACTAAATAAATTAAAATATATACATAGAAACATGGATTTTAAAACATTATTATACACTGATAGGATCACATACAAGAAGTTAATCTCCTTTACATGTTAATATACACTGCTAAAAAAAAAATAAAGGAACACTTTTTAATCAGAGTATAGCATCAAGTCAATTAAACTCCTGGGATATTGATCTGGTCAATAAGTATCAGAGGGGGTTGTTAATCAGTTTCAGCTGTTTTGGTGTTAATGAAATTAACAAGTGCACTAGATGGGCAACAATGAGACAAAACAGGAATGGTTTTACAGGTGGAGGCCACTGACATTTGTTTCCCTACTCATCTTTTCTGACTGTTTTTCACTAGTTGTGCATTTGGCTAGGGTCATGTCACTACTGGTAGCATGAGGCGATACCTGGACCCTACAGAGGTTGCATAGGCAGTCCAACTCCTCCAGGATGGCACATCAATATCTGCCATTGCCAGAAGGTTTGCTGTGTCTCCCAGCACAGTCTCAAGAGCATGGAGGAGATTCCAGGAGACAGGCAGTTACTCTAGAGGAGCTGGACAGGGCCATAGAAGGTTTTTAACCCATCAACAGGACTGGCATCTGCTCCTTTGTCCAAGGAGGAACAGGATGAGCACTGCCAGAGCCCTACAAAATGACCTGCAGCAGGCCACTGGTGTGTCTGTCTCTGACCAAACAATCAGAAACAGACTTCATAAGGGTGGCCTGAGGGCCTCTATTGGGCCCTGTGCTCACTTCCTGGCACCATAGAGCTTGATTTGCATTTGCCATTGAACACCAAAATTGGCAGGTCCACCACTGGCGCCCTGTGCTGTTCACAGATGTGAGCAGGTTCTCCCTGAGCATATGTAACAGACGTGAAAGGGTCTGGAGAAGCCGTGGAGAATGTTATGCTGCCTGTAACATCGTTCAGTATGACCATTTTGGTAGTAGGTCAATGATGGTCTGGGAAGGCATATCCATGGAGGGACGCGCAGACCTCTACAGGCTAGACAATGGCACCCTGACTGCCATTAGGTATTGGGATGAAATCCTTGGACCCATTGTCAGACTTTACGCTGGTGCAGTGGGTCCTGGGTTCCTCCTGGATCATGACAATGAACGGCCTCGTGTGGCAAGAGTATGCAGGCAGTTCCTGGAGGATGAAGGAATTGATACCATTGAATGGCTCCCAGGCTAGCCTGACCTAAATCCAATAGAACACCTTTGGGATATCATGTTTCAGTCCATCCAACGTTACCAGGTTGCACCTCAGACTGTCCAGGAGCTCAGTGATGCCCTGGTCCAGATCTGGGAGGAAATACCCCAGGACAACATCCGTCGTCTCATTAGCTGCATGCCCGACATTGTCAGGTACAGTATGCATACAAGCATGTGGGGGCCATACAAACTACTGAATACCATTTTGAGTTACTGCAATGAAATTTCAGCAAAATGGACTAACCCGCTGCATCATTTTTACACTTTGATTTTCAGGGGGGTCTTTGAATTCAGTCTTCTGATGGTTGATAAATTTTCATTTCCATCAAACGATGGGGCATCCTTACATTCCTAACACATTTCCCTGTCCATATCAGTATAGATAACCAGCATGATATTTTTCCCCATTGAGATCTGATGTGTTTTCAAAGTGTTCCTTTAATTGTTTTGAGCAGTGTATAATAAAGTGAAGAAATTATACATTCCCTTTAAAGCAGATCTTCCATAAATAGAAGGTTCACTTAACCAGTATATAGTATACCAAGATGGCGACGGAGCAACATGCCATCAGAGAGCTCCGTCGCCCCACTGCCTAATCCGTTGCCATCCGGGCAGCAACGGACACTACGAGGGCCCCGACACACCTGCGGCCCCTAGTGAAGCATCCGGGAGGGGTCCCGAGCAGTTTTGGCCCCCTCCGAAAATCGTGGCCTACTACAACCGGCGAAGCCGCGGCCTCGATTTATTCGCGGGCCGACTTGCGGCACCGCCGCCGTATCGCGGCGCCGCCGCTCCGTCCCTCGGCTCCTGCCCTCTGTCACACAGCGGGGTGGTCCTCCCCAGGTGGCCCCTGACCCTCTCCACCGTCTCCAGGGCCACAGCAGCCAGAACGCAAGGCGACAACAAGCACCTCACCAAAGATCTGCCTAACAAGGACCACCAAGCTGACAGCAGCCCAGGACCACCCCTGGATACCTGCACGGCAGCACCACCAGAACGGGTAAGCTGCCACCACCGATTCCCACTGACCTGCCAGCCTCCGCAGGGCCCTCCCCACTAGCCCTGTGTCCATCCCTGACCACCAGGAACCAGCTCAGGCCCACTGATCGCTGCCCAGCCCATACATCGGTTCTGGGCCCACCCCTGGACACCCTGCACCCAGCTACCGGGCACCCAGCTACCACCCCTGGACACCCAGCACCCAGCTACCGGGCACCCAGCTACCACCCCTGGACACCCAGCACCCAGCTACCAGGCACCTAGCTACCACCCATGGACACCCAGCACCCAGCTACCGGGCACCCAGCTACCACCCCTGGACACCCAGCACCCAGCTACCGGGCACCCAGCTACCACCCCTGGACACCCAGCACCCAGCTACCGGGCACCCAGCTACCACCTCTGGACACCCAACACCCGGACCACCCAGCGAATCGAGACGTCGCCCAGCGAATCTCCCGGACCCGGACCACCCAGCAAATCTCCAGTCACCGAGCCGCCAGCATCACCAGACGCCGTGCCTACCAACGCCCCCAGACATCGCACCCTACGACCCCTCCACTCGCCGATCCACCGGACCCACTGAAGACCCCTCGGACGCCAGCATACTGCACCCACAGATTGCAGCCAGCCAGCTGCTGCCCTTTACTCCCACTCTCCCCCTACAGAAGGACTCTAGTGGACTCCTCCACAGCGATACAGACTCTCCACATCACCTCGCCCTGACCCGTATCCCTTCACCTCCCCTGACCCGAACAGCACCGCACTCACCCCAGCATGCCACCTGCACTTCTCCTCCTCGTTTTCCTCTCCTCCATCCCAAAAATCGCCTCCCTCTACCCGCCCACTCCCCCAAAACAGCTCTACATTGCCCCTTCACTACTGCCCTCTCCCCACTACGGCACTCACCACCTCCTCCTGGTACTCCACTCCCCGGTCGACCCACGTGCCACCACTACCAGACCCACACGCTCCTGCACCTCCCATTCCCATGCCACCCTCCTCACCCTTCTCCTTCTCCTATCCGCTGGGGACATCTCCCCGAACCCTGGCCCCTCACCACCTCTCCCACCCTCCAGGGACCCCCCTGCTCCCGCCAGCCGCCGCAACCCCCTCAACCTCATACCTGTGCACCTCCTCTTCGCATCCATCCCCCCTCTCTCGGTTGCACTTCTGAACGCCCGTTCGGTTTGCAACAAACTAACTGCCATCCATGACCTCTTTATCTCCCGCTCCCTCAACCTCCTAGCCATCACCGAAACCTGGGTACAGGCCACTGACTCTACCTCCCCTGCGGCACTCTCCCATGGAGGTCTCGTCTGGTCCCATTCACCAAGACTGAGCGGTCACAAAGGTGGTGGTGTCGGCCTGCTCCTATCACCGCTGAGCACCTTCCAGGTCCTCCCTAACCCCCCCTCCCTAACCTTCTCCTCCTTCGAGGCTCACTGCATCCGGCTCTTCTCACCCACCCCCCTAAGGATCGCAGTGATCTACAGGCCCCCCGGATCCATAGCCCGCTTCCTGGATGACTTCGCCGCCTGGCTTCCCTTCTTCCTCTCCTCTGAGCTACCGACCATCATCCTCGGGGACTTCAACATCCCCATCAACGACAACACCCCAGCTACCTCCCAACTCCTCCACCTAACCTCCTCCTTCGCGCTCAAACAATACACTCAATCCTCCACCCACATCAATGGGAACACCCTGGACCTCGTCTTCTCCCACCTCTGTACCCTTAACCACTTCACTAACACCCCCTTCCCTCTCTCCGACCACCACCTCCTCACGTTCTCCATCTCCCCTTCCTCTAACTCCCCCCCCCCCAGTGCGCCAAACCATCACCAGCCGCAACCTCCGCAACCTGCACCCGGCCCCCCTCCACTCGGCTGCCGACCGCTTACACGACAGCATCCTTCCACTGTCATGTCCTGACCTAGCCACCACTGCATACAACGACTCACTATCAGCTACCCTAGACTCTCTGGCACCCCTAACCACACGCAACATCAAACCCAGACCGTTCCAACCATGGCAGAACGACCATACTAAATGCCTCAAACGTCGCAGTCGTGCGCTGGAGAGACTATGGCGCAAAACCAGGTCCCCTCATGCATTCTCCCTCTACAAATCTGCCTTCCTCACCTACACCTCCTCCCTCCACGCCGCCAAGCAGGCCTACTTCGTTGACCTGATCAACACCCTCTCCACCTGCCCTCGCCGACTCTTCTCCACCTTCAACTCCCTGCTCTCTCCCCCCCCCTCCTCCACTCAGTACCTCACTTACTGCCCACGAGATTGCCACTCATCTCCACAACAAGATTGACGCAATCCGCAAGGACATAGTCAACTTGCAATCTACCTCCCTATCTAGCCTCCCCCCTTCCATCACCCCCTCATCTCTCCCCTCCTCTGACCTCACAACGGCACTGCCCCCCACCACACCCAAGGCCCTGCCTACCGTAACCCCCCCATCACTGCACTCCTTCAGCCCTACTACCACTGAGGAAGTCACCAGAGTCTTCTCAGAAGCCCGCCTCACTACCTGCCCCCTGGACCCTATCCCCTCTCAACTCCTCTGGTCACCCCCCTCTTCCCTCATCCGCTCCCTTACCCACATCTTCAATCTCTCCCTCTCTACTGGCGTCTTCCCCTCCCCCCTAAAACATGCGCACATCACCCCCATACTCAAAAAGCCCTCCCTGGACCCCACTGACCTCAACAACCTCAGACCAATTTCCCTGCTGCCACTCACTTCCAAGCTCCTTGAGCGCTTGGTCTACGATCGCCTAAGCGCCCACCTAACTGACAGCAACCTCCTTGACCCACTACAGTCCGGCTTTCGTCCCCTACACTCCACCGAAACTGCCCTCCTCAAAATCACCAACGATCTACTAACCGCCAAAACCAAAGGCGACTACTCTGTCCTCCTTCTCCTAGACCTCTCCGCGGCCTTTGACACAGTCGACCACCCCCTCCTCCTTAATAAACTACTCTCCCTTGGCATCAGAGACACCGCTCTCTCCTGGTTCTCGTCCTATCTATCCCAACGCTCCTTCAGCGTTTCCTACAATGGTGCCACCTCCTCTTCCCTCCCCCTCTCTGTTGGGGTCCCCCAGGGCTCTGTCCTTGGACCCCTTCTCTTTTCCATCTACACCTCCTCCCTTGGCAAACTCATACACTCCCACAGCTTCAACTACCACCTCTACGCTTATGATACTCAAATCTACCTATCCACCCCTCACCTCACCCCCACATTCTCCGCCCGCATCACTCACCTCCTACACGACATCTCTGACTGGATGTCGCTCCACTTCCTCAAGCTCAACCTCTCCAAAACCGAGCTTCTCGTCTTTCCCCCTTCCCCATCCTTTCCATCACTAACAACAACACCACCATCAATCCCGCCCAGCAAGCCAAAGTCCTTGGCGTCATTCTGGACTCTAACCTTTCCTTTCAACCTCATGTCAAATCACTTACAAACACATGTAGGCTCCACCTCCGGAACATCACCAAGATACGCTCCTTCCTTACCCCAGACACCACTAAACTACTCGTACACTCCCTGATTATCTCACGCCTTGACTACTGTAACTCCCTCCTCACCGGCCTACCCCAGTGCAAACTCTCCCCGCTTCAGACCATCCTGAACTCAGCTGCCAGACTCATCCACCTCACCAGCCGCTTCACCTCTGCCACCCCCCTCTGCCTCTCCCTCCACTGGCTCCCCATTGCCCAACGCATTAAATTCAAACTGCTCACTCTGACCTATAAGGCCATTTACAACACTGCCCCTAACTACCTCACCAACCTGATTCCCAGGTACCACCCTACCCGTACCCTTCGCTCTTCACAGGATCTCCTTCTATCTTGCTCCCTGGTCTCCTCCTCCCACGCACGAGTGCAAGACTTCTCCAGGTCCTCCCCCATCCTCTGGAACTCACTACCCCAATCCATCAGACTGTCACCTTCCCTCCTCACCTTCAGGCGCTCCCTGAAAACCCACCTCTTCAGGGAAGCCTACCCCACCCTCACCTAACAGCCGCTGCCCTTCCCTCCTCCTACCACTCCATCACCCACAGCCATTTCCTCCTGTACCTCTACCCCCTCCCTCCTAGATTGTAAGCTCGAAAGAGTAGGGCCCTCTTACCCCTTGTGTGCTGTTTGATGTTACTGTACTGTTTCATGTATTGTCCCCCCCTCTATTGTACAGCGCTGAGCAAACCCTTTGGCGCTATATAAACTCGATAAATAAATAAATAAACGAACAGCCCTATCCTCAAAACACAAATAGCTTAACAAGGTGCAAAATCTCATGAAAATGCATTCCCAAAATAGGCTACAGCAAATTCTCACAAGGTTTTAAAATGCCCAGGGAGCACGAGGTAGAGTGACTTCCCTGCCACCTCCATAGTTTATTTTTCTAAGCTTTTTTGATTGGTATCATATCATTGGTAAAAATATTTTTATGGAAGTTCCGCTTTTTTCAGATCTCTTAAGTATCCTTACCATGGACTTTTGCCATGGGATTTCTGAACAGGAAGTACAAAATATCTCTCCCCACGAAAATAATTATCTAAACTTTTTTCTACTTCGCTAAGCTTCTGAAATAATTATATAAAAACGTTAATCCATTCTCTTATAGGCCACAGCTTGTAGTTTAGGCTTATTGGTGCTTAAAAACAGCAAGCTTTGTTGCTTACTGGCAGCTGGAAACTAATGAG
Source organism: Staurois parvus (assembly GCF_062004578.1). Taxonomy (NCBI): domain Eukaryota; kingdom Metazoa; phylum Chordata; class Amphibia; order Anura; family Ranidae; genus Staurois; species Staurois parvus. The sequence goes on along the minus strand of NW_028318045.1, from coordinate 12,392,519 downwards.
GCCAAGTTAATGATTTACTGTATGAAAATAGAGATTGTCCCGGGAAACTAGAAAACACAGCAGCCTGATGGGGAGGTGTGCTTTGTGTAAATACTTTCCAGAAACCACATACAGCTACAAAATAAAGATGGATTCTTAGAATTACATCCAGTATCTGGATAAAGATCATACTGCTGAGTAGGCTCCATTATACATGGTCTATAGATGTAATACATCATTGTCCTCAATGGCTGCTGACTGTTTAGGCTCAGTTTACACAAGTGTGACTTGTCCTGCGACTTTGGACACATAAAGCTGCATGACAAGTTGCAACTAATTTATTTCAGTGGCACCTGTTCAAATCTATGCAACTTTTGTCACAGCATCTTTAAAAAAGATGTCTGCACTATTTTGATGCGACTTTCTTGTGACTTGAGTGCCATAGAGTGCAAAGTCGCATGGAAGTCACACTGGAAATTGTTGCACTCGTGTGAACTGTGGCTTACACATACACTGTATGGTCAACATCTGTGGACACCTGACCATCTCATCTATTTGGCCATTTGGGACATCCCTTTCCAAAACCATGGACATTATTATAGTTGGCCCTGTGACGATCGCGCGTCAGACCCCTGACCTTCTCACCAAACTCGTGACCGAAGGACTAGCCAATCTGAAGCCGCGATGTCACGTGCGTAACTATGCCACACCCAGCTGCACCCTGCACAACGATTTTCCAGCGAATGGACCACAAATCGATGTACCGGCAGCCTGAATGTAATTGTTACTGGGTCAGGTTAATTACGCAATTAACTCTTCACAATGCCACCACCTCCTTTTTGTACAGAGAAAGAGGAAACTCTGCAATATCAGCAAAAACACTATGATGGTTGAGATAATCATCTGTATAGCACTGTCACCGCAGACCGGTTATACAGAGGGCTAAACAAACACAGTAGCGCTCTTTTAGAGGCAGGAATTCGTAAATTGCATTAACGAGCTATAGAAACAGTTCAACACTTTCAGAAAGAAAGATTTATTACTAAAAGGTCAAAAGGGTGCAATAAAAATATTTACAGAGAAAAGATGTAACCAATATATATATAAATATACAGAGAACAATAACACAGCAAAGAGGTAACAGAAAGGAGGGTAAAGGGTTAAAGTACTTGCCAATCAGCCTTGGGTTAAGCAGATCAAGTTTCAGAGCAAAAGGGCGCCGTCTCCCAAGTTGGTTCTGATGTTAAATGGGAGAATTCTTCAACTCTTCTCTTATGCCTGACAGCCTATTTTGTAGTCCCCCAGCAGGGGGTGTCTCTGAAACCAAGGACCAATGCCTCATTTGGGGAGGGGTTGTCTGGGCGGAGACCCAAACTAGAACCAAAATCTCTCGTACTTCATATTTTGGCTCATAACTTTTCCTAGGCACAAGTAACATTCCAACCGCGGGTAGATTAATATGCAGACGCATCTGAGGAACGGTTAGATATGAGATATGTAATACATACTTGAGTGGTTCAAGAGATGTAATTTTCTGCTTTCCTATGTACTCCAGCCAAGGAGAGTGACACATCAAACTGTTTGTCTTCTCGTGGCTAATCTGAAGATATGCCTGGTTTTTATGTAAGTCTCTCATATTCCAAGATATGAGACATAGGGGAAAAATGGATTTTAAAAGTTTTATCTAGTTTCTTACTCGTCTGGAATGTCTTTGAATTCAGGGGAAGGCTTGGGTTATCTTTGTACGAGGTGCCAGATTGCTCAGCTTCCCAGCCAGCCCGGCACCTAGCTCAAAGATGGTTTATAGCTTGGACCTCCCTGCTGTGCCCTGGCCTGCCTGTGACACTTCCAACACACACCGACCAAATGTCACTGTGACTCTCAGAGAGGGAGGGGGAGAATGAGGGGAGATATGTTTGTACAAGATGGATGATCCTTTGCCAAGATGGAGGTTGGAGCCAAAATGGTTGAACCGCGTCCCTCTCTGTGTGCACGCTTGCTACAGGCCCCCCTGTACAGCTATAACCGCTTCCTGTCTCCTGGGAAGGCTTTCCAGACTGGAAGCTGTTACAGCTGTAGAGGGGGCCAACTATAATAATGTCCATGGTTTCGGAATGGGATGTTCCAAATTTTAGAGTGCGTCTGTGGGTGCCAATTCAGCAATTAAGGCATTTGTGAGGTTAGGCACTGCTGTTAAATGAGGGAACCTGACTTCTCATCAATGACAGCCGCAGCCTATCATTAATTTGTGCAGGCAGTTGTATGCAACACCTGTCTTTCTCTTGGCCACATAACTAAACACCTTTGTGGACCTCTGTGCCTGTGTAAATGAGCATTTAAAGTGTTACTAAATCCAGGACCCTGCATTCACTATATCTGATCTCCCACAGTACACACAACATGGAAGTACAATTATTTTATTAAATATAAACTGCTAATTACCTTTCCTCATCAGCAGTTAGAGCAGTCTTGTGACTTCAGCAGAGCACTGGTTAAAGCTTGTAGGAGTTTTCTTTCTGCTCTAGGAGGATGCAAAACCCCTGACCTCTGTCTAGACAGTGCTGATTGGCCCTGTGCTGATTACATGCATTCTCCCAAGAAAAAAAGACACTCTCTAGCAATACACCAAACTGAGCATGTCCATGTGGCTACGGGCTTAATCTGTCTTATCAGGAGATAAGACATGGACATTTGAACAAGAGGAGGGGCAGAGAAAACAGGATAAAACATCCTTTTTACACAATGCAGAGGATTAACCCCTTAGGTTGTCACCAGGACAGAAAGTCAGAGGAATTCTTCAACAGGGACACAAACTGAAAAACACTAAAATGTATATTAGAGTAGTAGTCTAGAGTGTCTAGAAACCCTGTCAGCTTTTAATTGCTCTTTGTGTTCCCCTCCACCCTAGGTTGTGGATTGTATCTGTTCAACAAGTGGAGCCAGGGGAGGACTGACGACTCATGGGGCCCCCGGGCAATAGGGGCTCATGGGGCCCCTGTGTCCTTGCTCACACTCAAAAAAGCCTATAAAAAAGGTACCAGGGGCATTTCATGGGGCCCCCTACTGACCCCGGGCCCTTGGGCAGTGCCCGAGTGCTCGAATGGTCAGTCCGCCCCTGGGTGGAGCAGACCCCCACACGGTAGGGCTGTTTTTTTCTTAAATGCATCCCCCCAGCCCATTGGTATTCATTCTGTTTGCTGGTATGCTGGTGGTGACTCTCCTGTTTTGATTAGCTCATGTGGCTTTTGGCCTTTTTATATGCTCTTTATTGCTCTCTACATTGGAAATTTTTGCATTGTTATTCTGTGCTGCTAAAACTCTAATAAACATTTTTGTAAAAGAGATTTTCTCTCACTTCATTTTTGGGGATAATGTTGTCACTGGAATAAAAAGTGAGAGGAAACCTACCTAATGAGACCTCTGACAGCAATAATATCCAAAACTAAAAAAAAAAGAAAAAAGTTTGCGCTGCAGTTACACTTAAAGACTATAATAACAATGTGCATTTTTTTTATTGAATACTGCTATGATAACCACATAAAAACAATAGTAATGTTTATTTGTGCTTTAACATATACTGTAAAAAAGATTTATACAGAATTACAGCCCAAGAACAGAACAAGGAAAGTATTCTGTCCTTATCCATGCATATAGGTAACATTAGTATTTGTTGAACCTTAGGGACATTATTTCAGTATTCCAGGTATGTCATTTTTTACATAGTTACTTCAGTGATCTCTACTAGCTTCCAGGTCCCGTGTTGAACGCCTGATCTGCTGAATTGTGAACAAAAGAAGTCTGACACTCAGCACAAACACCATTTGGAGAATACTTTGCATTTTTTCAATGAATGCAAAGCATTCTATGATTGGATGAGTTGGAGAACCGGGGAGGTGATGTCACACTCTCTGCCTCGTCTAATCACAGAATGTTTTGCACTCGCTGAGAATATGCAAATCTCGAAATATTGTCCCTGTCGAGCGACTGACATCCTGTGTTCAGAATGCAACATGGCAGTCGCTTAGCATGGGATCCCAAAGCTAGTGGAGATCACTAGAGTGGCGGTATCGATTTCCAGCTTCTAGAGGGATCCCAGAGGTATGGTGTATGTGTAGTTATATTGGTCAAAGCTGGACCCAGGGGTGGACTGACCATTTAGAAACTCAGGCACTGCCCGAGGGCCCGGAGTCAGTAGGGGGCCCCATAAGATGCCCCTGGTACCTTTTTCAAATACTTTTTTGAGTCTGGGCAAGGACACAGGGGCCCCATGATCCCCTATTGCCCGGGGGCCCCATGAGTTGTCAGTCCGCCCCTGGCTAGACCAATGTAACCAAGTAAAAAATAGCATACCTGGAATTCTTTTTTGATAAGTAGTGAATCTTAAGATTTACCAAACATCCATTGCAAGTGAATCTTACGAGTGCATGTGTTTTAAATGACAGTGTTTGATTCACTGCAAGCGAATGTTTGATGAAAGTTACCTTCACTGTTTTTAAAATTATGACCCTTAGTGTTCTTACTCCCCAAAGGGGTTTTGTCAGTCTCCGTAAGGACAGAAATAATGAGGCTGCCAATGTCATTTTGTTTTTAAAATAGCAAGCTTTGACGCTGTCCTTCACCACTTTGGTGGGTTACTGATGGGATGAGTATGCAGGTCAGGAGTTTCAGCTCTACATTGCATAGTCATTTAAAGTTCAACTTTACCTGAAAAAAATTGTTAGCAGGAAAATAAGATTTTTGTTTTTGCCATAAATATTTTGGTTGAAGTCTATTGAAGGACACAATTAAAGTGTTACTAAACCCAGGACCCTGCATTCACTATATCCAGCCTTCCACAGTACACAGAACATGGAAATGCAATTATTTTAGTAAATATAAACTGCTAAATACTATCAGTAGTATATAGCATTCTTGTGACTTCTATTAGTGTATGGCCAAGCACTGGTTAAAGCTTGTAGGAGGAGTTTTCATTATCCTCTCACTGTCCTATGAGGCTGCATGACCCCTGACCCTCTGTCTGGACAGCGCTGATTGGCCCTGTGCTAAAAAAAAAAACTGTCTAGCAATACACACCACATTTAGCATGTGCAGAGTGCCTCTTAGGGTTCTACACGATAAGCAGATGGATTGGGGACTGTGGAAGAAGGAGATAATCAGAGAAGACAGGATCAAACAGCCTTTTACATGATGAGGAGGATAAACCCATTATGTTCCACAGTTAGTATAACAAGCATTCGTTGCTGCATATACAGACTGATTTTACTGTTGTGGGTTTAGTAACACTTAAAGTAGTTTATAAATATGAGTTTTGCTGCTGCCTTCAGAAGGCTGACACTGGCAAACGAAAAAGTTGAAGGCCAACATACCATGGCCCCATGCCTAACTGGCATATAGGAAATGGGACCTGTGTCCCTAAGTGGACTTTAAAAAAATATTTATTGATATCAACAAGAATCATATTTTCTTTATCATCCATTGAAGGACTCAGGGATGAAGTAATTCATAGACACATGGGATGGCCATAATTGTTTTACTACAGATACAGAAGATACCGAACTATATTCTTTAGAATGTTCACTGGGCTGTGCATGCACAACACAGCACACCTTGGTGCCAGGAGTGGAGTCATCTCAGGCTAGTCAATCAACATGGAAAAAGATGCGGAAGAAGACCAGGCAAAGATGTTGGGACCAGCAAGGGAGTTTGTGCACATTGCATCGCTGGAGAGAAGGGGGTATAGCAGACTTGTGTTCCATTTTAAAATGAAAAAAAATATATAAATATCCATCAAATTCAGAGGAAGGCAAAAAATACCTGGGTAACTTTGACCAATTGTTGATCCTCAGAGTAGGAAAAAAATCCTTCTTGACCCCACAAGGTGATCAGATTAATTCTGTGAAATAAAACAGAAATACTATTCTTAGAAATTATAACACTTTGATACCACAAGTTTTAAGTAGCTCTCTCAAACCTTTTTTCCTGTTTTTTTTTTTTAATTCCATTACTGATTTTTGCCTTTAATGTATTAACTGCTTCCACGTCGCCCTGTAGCAGAAATAGTGCTACAGGGCAGCATGGGTGCGCAAAATCATGTATATATATCAGGGGCAGACTGACTACTCATGGGGCCCCCGGGCAATAGGGGATCATGGGGCCCCTGTGTCCTTGCTTAAACTCAAAAAAACCTATAAAAAAGGTACCAGGGGCATCTCATGGGGCCCCCTACTGACCCTGGGCCCCCGGCAGTGCCCAAGTTTCCAAATGGTCAGTCTGCCCCTGATATATATATATTTTTATATATATATATATATATATATATATATATACATGCTTTTGCAGTTCCGGGTAGGGGCCATTCGCGGCCTCGGCTCTCAATCACCAGATCTCGACCGGTGAATCCCCGCCAGCACCTGGCGATCTCCGAGGGTTTCCAACGAGGGAGAGACCTGTATGTAAACAATACAGATCTCTCCCCTGTCAGATCCTGCACACTGCGTTGTATGGCTCTGCATAGCAGAGCCATACAAAGCAGTGTGCTTACAGTGAAACACACACAGTCCTAGACAATTCTTCTGTCAGTTATGGCTGCAATCTTTCTTGGTCTACCTGACCTTGGCTTGGTATCAAGAGGTCCCCGAACTTTCCATTTCTTAATAGGTGATTTAACAGTACTGATTGGCATAGTCAAGACTTTGGACATCTTTTTATGTCCTTTTCCATCTTTATAAAGTTCCATTACCTTGTTACACAGGACTTTTGACAGTTCTTTTCTGATCCCCATGGCTCAGTATCTATCCTAGTCAGTGCTTCCACGTAAGAGCTAACAAACTCATTGACTATTTATACACTGACACTAATTGCCATTTAAAAAGCCACAGATGTGGGACATTAACCTCTAATTGGCATTTTAACCCTTGTGTCTCACCTTGTGTGTCTGTACCAAGGCCAAACAGGGTATGTAAACTTTTGATCATGGCCATTTGGGTGATTTCTGTTGTCATTATGATTTAAAAAGAAGCCAAACAACTATTTGATAATAAATGGCTTCATATGATCATCATCCTTCAATAAAAGAGCATTTTTTGGCATGATCAGTCATATTTTCAATATCAATGCCAAAATTTCACAATTTCTGCCAGGGTATGTAAATTTTTGAGCACAACTGTACATACCATGTCACACCTTTTTTATTTAATTTGGGGAGAAGGAAAGAATGAAGAAGATATACGTGGGGAAGAAAATAGCAGAGGAGAGGAGAGGAATTGAGGTAAGGTATTATATAAATTAAAAGGTTCAAAGAAGAATGGGTAGAGTAGAAAAAGAAGAATTGGTGGGGTACTGGAACAATGGAGGGAAGGAATGAGAGAAATAGAGATGGGAGGATGAGAGACAGGGAGGGGGAACTATCCCCTATTAAAAACATTTTTTTTTCAGGAACAATGGCGAGAGGTTAGAACCCCTTCAAGTGAGGGAGCACAGTGTCCTCTCATATGGAGCTTCCACCAATTGCGGCAATCATAAAGATCATCACCCTGAAACCGCTGTTATCTGTAGTGCACCATTCTTGTGAGTGTTTGCTTTTCATTTATTTCAATAAATCTGTTATATGGGTATACACTATGTGAGTTTTCTCTCTTCATATGACCTATTATAATAATATTACATATTGTTAGGTGCACCGCCTTCCATTGAAAACTTTGGAGGACCCATATCCGGTGGATATCTCCTTAACCCAGGGAGAATAGGATTAACAGTGCGATTAGACCGAAGTTTAGTAGGTCTAATCATCAGGTTTTTATTCCCACTTATTGGGACTTTCACTTGAATGTTACATTATGATTATGATACATTTGATCATTGACTCAGGAGGATTTTAACATTGTTGATGTACTGAGGATTTGTTACAGAGTTTATGTGGACTTTCAGCATTTATTGTCTGTAGCGCTGTCCTGTTTAGATATGTGGTGTGATCATATGAGGACTTAGCGGCAGTAGATTAACTTGTTCATTTATTTATATATTGGTTTATATCAGAATTGCGCACAGGTTGCTTTTATTATCATAGAACCCTTTCAAGGTTTTTATTGCTGAGTTTAGTGAGATTAGTCTCTTTATATGTCCTGGTGACCAGGAAGCGAGAGGAAATCTTCCAGTGTGGAAATAGGAAAACTACTCTTGCAGTATGGCTCCCCCCTGCATTGCAAAGGTTAAAGTGAAATTAAACAATATCCTTTTTCTCCAAAAATAATCCATACGCATCCACTACTTAATGGTCTGTAATCTATTTTTCATTAAATCCTTTATTACTGTGTTTTTATGCCTCCTTGAAATGTTCTCCATGAGCTCTTTCACCTCTCCTGCTCCCCTCACTTCCATTTGGCTGAAACAAATACTGCAGATAAGTTATGATCATAAGCACTGTTCTATGTCCACTACAGACCCCACTGTCTACAGCTCCTAGTCCCTAGCCCATCTCGGAAGCGGGCAAGAGAGGGTGGCTACATTTCATGATACAGTGGGACCATGGAGGACAAATGTAGCCACCCCCTAACAGGAAGTGGGAGCCTAGCAGCAGAAAAAAGGATTAGCAGAAGGCTGAGAGCAATAGAAGACATTTAAGTTAAGAATACATATTTTTATAGATTTTTATTTTTTAAAACCAGAGTTTAGTGTCAATTTACATGCTGTTTTTTGTCTGGGAGAACATTAAAAACTGTTTTGTTTATTTTATTTTATGTTCCCCCAGCAGCCAGTGCTCTCCTATTCCCTCCTACACTCCAGGTTGTGAGCAGGCCCACGGCATCCTTGGTTTCAATGCAGATCTGCTGACCAACAGATGGAGTGCCAAAGTAGAGGCTTCAGGAGGTCGGTTGCACAGAGAGAAGGAAGCCTTTAAAAACATGGAGAAAATGAAGCTTTTTTGATAGTACCCCGGACAAAACAAACATTTAACCCTTTCGTAGTTCTATCCAAAGCTTAAAAAATGGCTTTAGATGGACTTTAATGGCATCTTTCTATATTACTGGTAAGATCTTTTTCCCACATGTTCAGTGCATTTCTTTGTTCTTTGTACAGCCCTTGGAAGAAACTCAGCATGGCAATCTTTGTATTGACTTTGGATATATTAATACATTAATTAGATGGCTTCTAAATTGTCTATTTTCCAAGCTAAGCAAGCCCGGTATTTTGGTCCTTAATTATAAATGAGATCTCCCACGCCTTCATCTATTTAGTTTCATTTATATCCTTGCCAAATCCCCTATGTGTGTCTTACAATACGCTGCCCATAACAATAGTGCATATTCAAGATGCAGCTTTGCAAACAGCTTATAGGTAGGCAATACATTTATTTTTTTATACATCCCACAATTTTATATATATATATTTTTTTTATAAATATATAACAGGGCAGTTTGTAAACTCATTAAATAAAATTGTTTAAATCCCATTAAAGTTTCCCTTTAAGCTTTCTTACTTTATTTTGTCGCCTGATTTAGTTGCAAGCAGCAGGAGTTGATTGTATTGCAGAAATACTCTGCTGCCAAGCACGGCTGGTTCACTGAGGGCAGACAGCCTTAACGCCAGCTTGTGTGGTTTTACCACAGGCCCCTGGCACTGTCTGAGCTGTGCAATAGTCTGCCAAATATTTATTACACTGCAGTACGAAAAATTTTTTAGAAAGGATGTGGCTGCAGCAATATCTACCATTAAATGAAAAAGTGTGTTATGTATATATAGATGTAAACCGTAACTGAATGGCATGTAAAAATATATATATATATATATATATATATATATATACACTCTCTTGTGCTCTCTTTCTCTCTCTCTATATATATACTTATTGTATATGATACATAGTAGGAGAATCTGTGCCTTGCCTGAGTTCCCCTGTGTGCCCGACTTTCTCATCCACTGCATGCAACCTGCATGAGCACCCCACTCTTTACCCTAACCTACTCATTGTGCACCCCCACTGCCTTCCTCCCCTCATTGTGCCCCCCAACTCCATACACCCCCCATTATGCACCCCCAGTTCTCCCCCTTATTGTGCACCTCAACTCCATATACCCCTCTACCTCCAGGCTCAGTGGTAGTCGGAAGAGTTCCAATGCATGGCATGCCAGTTGGTGGTGGTCCCAGGAAGGAGATTATAGACAGAAAAGAGATCAGACCCAACTTCAACTGCACACTCTGATGGAACGTGTTGTTTGCTCTCCTCCAGTACACCCACTTTAACCTAGAACTGCCCACAGTTGGTGAGAGACAGTCATACAACTTTTCGTCATTTACCCAGGTACTAGAGAGCAATATCTGGCTATTTTTATCATTCACTGCATATGTACAAAGCAAATGGGTATGCAGGAATGCAGAGATTTATGTGAACATATACTCTGCCATGAATAGATATAAGTAGCCCAATTTGAATACCGATGGCCTTAAAACAGAAGAGGTCCCTTTAACTAGAGATTGCATCTTGAGTCCTGTGATGTTTAATGTTCCTGTTATGGTGGTATCCTTCTTCTGCTGGCAATAGTGGGGCTCATAAAAATTGAATACTTGTAACTCAATGAAGTTAAACAGACTGTGGTTCTGCTCAAGCAAAGATCTCCTGGTACGGAGGTGTAAAGGTGTTTGCATGCAGTGCCTCTAGAGTTCTGACAGAAAGAGTTTGGGAATCTGCCTGCTCATCAATCCCATGGATGGCACGGCCTCCTAGGAACAGAGTTCTTTCCCCAGGCTGTTTGTAGAGATCTGCAGAGTTGCCGCCTGATGGCCTGTCAGTGAAGTGAACAGAGATATCTGTGTGAAAACCAAACAGTGACAGTCCCAATACAGAGAAGCTGATGCGATCCCAGAGTGACGGTCGGTGCCACCGCTGTGCTGAACTGATGTGCAGAGTTCTGCAGCAGTAGGCCAGCAATCTGTCTCTGAAAGAGCACGGCAGTCCCCCTGTGTTCAGCTTTGAATCCCACACCAAGAGAGAGAGAGACAGTCCCTTACTATAGAATATATCTGCTTTCCCAGCATTCTTCTTGTTCTCCAGCTCTCTGGTAGTTGTAGTTCAATCAGTTCTCAGGAATACAGTATGTATTAGCCATAGGACTACAGGTCCCAGGATCCTCTCCTGTCAGAAAAACTGAATCCATTCTACTAACAGGAAGTTATGTAGCATTCTCAGTACTGGGCACTAGGGGGAAAATGGTTAACCATAGTCTCATCTATAAATGTCCATAAATGGCATAATGATGTAGCCGGCACTTGTCTACACAAAATTTAAGGATGATACTCTTTTTTTCCATCTCCCCATGTATGTGCATTCAAACTAAAATGTGGTTTGTGGTAGATATCACTGTACATTCTTCAAATGTAGCTTGAAGGATCTGCTGAGATGTTGTTCCCTACTTCTGTCCCATAGTGGTGACCTGTCCAGAACTGAACACAATGCTCACTGAGCCACGAGTAGCAAGGCAAAGGGGTTTTATTAAACCCAGGACAAGCCCTGTAATTAGATCTTATCACAGTATGGAGGACCCCTTACAAGGTAAAATGTTTCACATTAACACAAATAAACATTGCTCCCTCCAGTCGGCAGTCTGTTAACCAAAGGTCTCTCCTGTAGGCTGATTGGAGTTGGATGATGCAGGCCGCATCTCCTTTTTCAGTGGAGTAGGTGAAGATATGGCCTCATGGTCTCTCTGGCACAATGGAAAGGATTTGTGGAAGGTACTGTCCCTAGCAGGGGCGGACTGACCATTTGGAAACTCGGGCACTGCCCGAGGGCCCAGGGTCAGTAGGGGGCCCCATGAGATGCCCCTGGTACCTTTTTCATAGGCTTTTTTGAGTTTGGGCAAGGACACAGGGGCCCCATGATCCCCTATTGCCCGGGGGCCCCATGAGTTGTCAGTCCGCCCCTGATACTTACCTGCTCTGTGCCATGGTTTGGCCACAATCTTCCTCTTCTGGGGTCCCCTGCCGGTTTCTCCTGGCTCCTCCTCTCTTCTGACAAGTGAAGTCACTTACTATAGGGGCACTCATGCAGGCTCGATCCCAAGCTGGGATGTATGCATCTATTGACAGACACGGTGTTGCTCAGCCCTGCCCTTTACTCCCTCCTCACTGGATTTGATTGACAGCAGCAGGAGCTAATGCCTTTTGCTGCTGTCTCCATGTCCAGTGAGGAGAAAGAGAAGAGGTGCTGCTCTCAGGCACAGGGCTGGATCAAGATCAGGCTCAGGTAAATATCTGGGGCAGGGGGCATCACAGAAGGTTTTTTACCTTAATGCAGAGGATGTATTAAGGGAATAAACCTGCCTTTACAACCACTTTCATCTTCCTCTATGTCCAGTTTGAGTCAGTTCTGTATTTTGTCAGTAGGTGGCACTGTCACCTCTTGTATTAGTGTGGGAGCACACAGTAGGTCTGGATCCTGAATGTGGGTATCTTCTCCCAGCCCATTACTAGGAGTTTCCTGTGCCAGTGGTGCATTATGGGACAAGGTATAATCATTTGGGGCTGGCTGATGCAAGCTCACTTTCCTCCAGGATCTCACCCATGGAGAGTGTGTGTGCTGGAGCTGCTTCTTTAGGCCTGTCTGCTGGAAGTAGCCTGAATGTGCTTAGGCTTGAAGCTGAGGCCTGTAATCATTTCTTCCTAAATACAGGATTATGTCCCAGAGGAGGATCCTACTGGAGGTGTCTGCAGGGCTTTTCCGCTGGAACCTCATACATCGGAGCTGTTGACTCTCCTGAAGAAGAAGGAGGTTGTTGCCACTAGTGATGTCTGCTAAAGAGTTCTAACACAGGAGTGTTCTCAACTTAAAGTGTTACTAATTCCAAAGTAAAAATCAGTCTGTATATGCAGTAAAGCATGCCTGATATAGTCACTGTGGAACCTAAGGGGTTAATCCTCCATATTGTGTAAAAAGGATATTTGATCCTGTCTTCTCTGATCCTCCCCTTCTACTGTCCCCAATCCATCTCCTGATTGAACAGAGGCTTTGGGCAAACTGCACATGCTTAGTTTGGTGTGTATTGCTAGAGAGTGTTTTTTCTTCTTAGGAGAGTGCATATGATCAGCACCAGGCCAATCAGCACTGTCCACACAGACGGTCAAGGGTTATGCAACCTCATAGGACAATCAGGGGAGAATGAAAACTCCTCCCACAAGCTTCAACCAGTGCTCTGCTGGACACTGATATAAGTCACAAGATTGCTCTTACTGCTGATGAGAAAAAGTGTTTAGCAGTTTTTATTTTATAAAATAATTTCACTTCCATGTTCTGTGTACTGTGGGAGACCAGATATAGTGAATGCAGGGTCCTGGGTTTAGTAACACTTTAAAGACTCTTTTCCTGTGCTGTGACAAGTGAAGTGACTGAGTAATAAAATCGTTTTTTGTTTTCACCTCATTTGTCTACATGTACCACCATTGTCTAAGTGATCTACTGTGAAGTGAAATGTCAGTCCTCCCTGTCTTTAGGGGTATAATCATGCCTCCAAAAGTCAGGAATGCTACACCTGTGAACTACAATGAAATGCTCATTATGTAATGGAGATTAAAAAGAGGGTACAATGTTTATAGTTCAATTCTATAAAGCAGCCTATGGTTACAACACTTCTTAGATACATTGGAGCAAGTGAGCATTGTCACCCTCAGCCAGAAAGTGTATTACTGGCAGAATCCTAAAGTGAATACAAAGGAAAAAAAAACTATTGCAGCCACCATTGAAGGAATGATAAACATATATTTTTCATTTTTGTTTTACGGTTTAGATACACTTTAAGGTGCATTATTCCAGCTACTCCACTTGGTTATTTGTTAGGTCTCCAGAGAATTCTATGAGTTTTATGCATAGATCCCCAGGTAGCCATGACTGCTTAGGAGCATAGGCTTAAAGATCCAACACCATTATTTGGTAACCTTGCACCCCCCCCCCTCAAAAAAAACCCACAAGTTGGAAAGGGAAAGGCCACATCTTTATTTTTGTAACAATGCGCATTGCTATTGTAATGCAGATTTAGATTTGACTACAAGATGGCAGTGTGTAGCATTTTGGTTTACTCATCATAGTCCCAATAAAGGTGAACAGAGGCTGCTGGGACTTGTAAGCTGAAAGCAGAACTATCTACACAGTGAAGCTGGGACTGAACTACACAGTCCAGAAGCACTTACCAGGGGGGGGGGGGGGGGGCTGCAGATTTAAAAGTAAAAGCTCAGGAAAAGCTCAGGGCGTTGGAGAGACATTTTACTGGGTATGGAGTATGTAGGTTGAGATCAGTGTCAAGCCACGTGGACCTTCACCGGACCAGGTTAGGCCAAGAAACCACATTGAAAGCTGTTTAGCCAAGGTTCCAAGGGGAAGAAGCATTCTTGTGGAGACCTATTTGCTGTAGAAGAGCGAGAGCCATTGCCAGCACAGCCGTATCCTAAAAAGAAAAGAGGGGCCCCTCATCGTCAGACACTCTCCGCTACACTGATCATTTACAACAGGACTGGGTGAGAGGGCTCTAACCCATTCATTGACTTTGCAAACAGTTGCTGCCATTCAGGTTCTTCAAGCTTCAGACATTTTTCAGCATAAGCCTCTACTAGTGATACATGTGCCAGTGCCCCTCACTGTTGCAGACTGTCATCCTTATACTGTTATCACAATCACTGCCTGCAGCATACTGAACTGAGTTACCCCTTGGCCCCCTGCAAGGCAGAACCAGATAACCATAACTGCATCTATCCAAGCTCAAGCTCTAACCTCTAGCAGAGAAAAGACTTAAGTTCAATTTCACTCTTTAAAGGGACACAGGCCTGTCAATCCCCCCTTTCCCTTTCTTTTTTTAGATTCATCTGTTTTATTAACTTTTGCAAATAGTAAAGCAGAAAAGATCGATGTCCATAATGGACCAGAAAGGTACAAACATATCCATAACAGAAAAACATAGGTATACCTGTGTATATATAAGTGCTTTACCATGACGATTAAATGATAGTACACAGATTAAAGAGGACAAAATTTCTCAGAGCAAAAGCTAACCAAATACATACTAGGTATGCTAATATAAGCTGTCAAACAGAAAACAGTAGGGTCCCCATCTATAATATACAGAAAATAGCATCTACATATGTGTATGTCCATTTGGAAAACCACCTTGACGTCCAGGATGCTAACACTGAGTCATAGATTTAAAAATGGGACAACCCAGAGAGAAATAAGGACCAAAAGAAGAGAAAACGAAAGAGAAGAAAAGAGTGGGAAAAGGAACAATGCATAAAAAAAAAGTTTGGGGGGGGGACTGGTCAGTATGCGATAGCCGGAGGGCACGTCCATGTAACAGGATCCCGGAAGTACATACACATTTAAACCGTAGTAGAAATAAAAGAGGCACAATTGGAAGAATAACAAAATTAATTTCAAACCATCCACATGAGGCTGTGAGATTTGGACTTGTCCTCATCCTTGGAAATCATGCCCTCTATATATTCTCTTTCAATAGATTTATATTCAAAGATTTACCAAAATGCAATAATACAAGCAGTATCAAGCAAGTGTCAAAAAAGAGGAAAGAAAAGGTTGATGCACCCTCCAGGGCCAGATTGTGGTAGTCAAAATACATACAAACCAGGGGTGGACTGACAACTCATGGGGCCCCCGGGCAATAGGGGATCATGGGGTACCTGTGTCCTTGTCCAAACTCAAAAAAGCCTATGAAAAAGGTACCAGGGGCATCTCATGGGGCCCCCTACTGACCCTGGGCCCTCGGGCAGTGCCCAAGTTTCCAAATGGTCAGTCCGCCCCTGATAGAAAACCAAGAGAAATAAATCTAACAGGCTGGTCCTACCAAAGAGAGCAACAGTGTAGCAAAGGTGTGAAGCTCAATAAGTGTAATCACCCTATCGTAAAAGACAAATAAGATATAAGTGTGAAAGGACATAACAGTGAACATCAGCTCGGTTTCATGGAGAGGTGAAGGAGAATAATTGCAAGAATTATTCCCATAATTCCATATGAAAATTATCACATTTTAACAATAAATGAAAATGAAGAAAATAGAAGAAAGAAAGAGAGAGAAGAGTAAAATAGAAGAGAGTTGGTCCCCTCGATCTGGATCGAGGGAGCCACAACAGGAGGTCCATGGGAACAGATGTACTAACTTGTGCCTCCAATCTGACTCAGTCAGATTGATATGCCTTAGAAAAGATTTGGTACAACTGGACTAGTTGAGCAGCTCTGTGATTGCACAGAAAATGGGGAACTCCCAGACTGCCTCACCACTTGGAGGTATACAGAGTAGAACAAGCTACCCTGCAACCACCAGTACGCTAGATAAATTTATAGATCAGCAAATGCAGTTTCTGAAAGAATGCAGATGGTACTGGGGTTGGCAGAGACCGAAATAATATATTATTCGAGGAAGAACCATCATTTTAACCACCGCTTTTCTACCTATCCAGGAAAGAGTATGGGCCTGCCAGTTCTTTAAGTCAATTCAATTAAGACCTAAAGGGGAGCATATTTAACCCGGTACAGCATGGCGATGTCAGAGGTAAGTTTAACACCAAGATAAGGGAGTGCCTGTGCACACCATTTAAAGGAAAAGGACATCTGTACCAAGCCCTAGACTGACTTTGAAAGATTTACATCTAGCGCTTCTGATTTGGTTTGATTCACCCACAATCTCGAGATGGCTCCAATGTTAGACATGGTGGCAAATAAGTTAGGCAAGGTCATAATGGGGTCTATGATAAATAGCAACAGGTCATCAGCAAATAAAGCACATTTATGGATTTTACCTCCACTTGATATACTGTGAATATTGGGGTTGGACCGGATAGCTATTGCCAACGTCTCAATTGCTACAACAAAAAAGAGAGACAAGAGAGGACATCCTTGTCTAGACCCCTTTTGAATTTTCAAGAGGTCCGATTTACAACCATAAGCGATTAGAAGTTTGAGTATAACACACCCATTAAGGTGAGAAATTTTGGTCCGAAATTCCTTTTCTTTAATATGTGAAACAGGAAGGGCCAAGATAAAGAGTCAAAGGCCTTATGCAGGTCCAATGACAACAACATACCTTGTCTGGTACCTACACCATCCCAGTTGGAACACAATAAAGAGACCAGATCTATGGCCCGTAGAATCTGATTTGTGACCTGTTGCCCTGGGACAAATCCCACCTGATCTATATGAATATATATTGCACCAGAAATTAGTTAAATCGATTTGTATATATTTTCGTTAAGAGTTTTAAGTCATTATTGATCAAAGATTTGGGCGATATGCCTTCCATATATTCAATATTGTTCATTTCATAAGCCCAAGCAGCCAAAGATGGTGGTTCAGACTGACACCAACATCTGGCAATGACAGATCGAGCTGCTGTCAGAAAAAGTGTCTAATCAGACTTTTCCTAATTTGTTTGTAGGATCCTGGCAGCATAGAGATAATCGTAATTTGGGGTTGTAGTATGTAGTATTTTATACTTCATACTACTAGTATTGTAAAATGTAGTATTTTATCCCAAAAAGGGACAGTGCATGGACAAGTACTCCAGATATGGAGCATTGTGCCAGGAGTCTGCAAACAATGCCAACATGCATGGGGGACAGAAGGGTCAATTTTGTGGAGAGTGGTAAGGCAACGATACCAATGAGAAAGAATATGATAAAGGTGTTCTTGGGCATTGGACCAGAGCAAGAGTTTGTATGATAATGCAAATAATTGTCCCAGTCCAAGTCATATATTCAGTTCCTGTTCCCATTTGAAAAGAAAAGAGGATGGGTCCAGGTAAAATTCCTGGAGCAAAATTTGGTATATCTGAGAAAGCGGGTTATCAGGTGACCTAGAGAGTAATGACTCAAATACAGTGGGTAATCTTGTCAGTAGGTAAATGGAGGAGTACTGTTTAAGGTAGTGCTGCAAATGTTTATATTCAAGCCATGCCTTTCACAGGTTATTTTCACAGGTTATGACAGTTGGAGACTATCCAAGAAAGTGGTAGCAATTTACCCCTACTAAATGTGTGACACAAGAATGGGTTATCGCCCTTCTGCCAAGAGAGGAATTTGGCACTAGTAAACGTAGGAGGGAAAAAGACATCACCAAACATAGGAGTCACAGGGCTCAGCCTCGAGGACAGAATCTGTTTACCCAAGCAGTCATTCCAAATATGTAAGGTGACATTAACAAGTGTTGGCAACAGGTGTTTCAAAAGTCTATGAGCAGGACTGTCCAAAGTAAAGAAATAAGGTCCGAGGAGACTAGATCAGCTTTAAAGTGAATCCAGGAACTGATCCTCTCCATTTTCCTCTTGCAGCTGCTGAATGATGGCTTTTCCTCCTCTCCTTCCCGCCATCCATAGTTTGCTTGACCTACTATGGTACCAATCTCCCTTTCTTTTTAAGTGACCATTACCCGAAATGCAACCACTAAAGTGACTGTTGCTTAAAATTCAATATCTTAAAGTGACCTTTCCAACCAATCTTACCCGGTAAGGAGAACTCTGCTAACCACTTTGCCTCTTAAAGGGAATTACCCGGTTTCGACACATCTTAAGGAGACTGCACCTTTTGCTGCATGCCAACATAAGGGCCTCAACTAAGCCAGCAGAAGAGTCAACCTTCCAGATTGTTTGTACTCAGGGACTATCTTTCTTGTGTGGCAGCTGGGAGACTCCCTGGCCAAAGTACTTTGGTGGTATCAGCAGGGGTGTGGTTCTGTCTTGTGCCTAGTGACAAACAGAGAACCCAAATATACCAGCAGCTCTTGCGGGGTAGCACTACATTTACATTTTCCATTGCAAACAATTTTCAACTTAAACACTTAATCAGTGCTAGTCACATTGGACCTTAAGTTGACCTAGTGCAGTGGTCGGCAAGCCGCGGCTCGCGAGCCACATGCGGCTCCTTACAAACGTTAATGCGGCTCTTCTGTGTGCCGGGCGGCCGCCCGAGAGGAGGGAGGGGAGCGGGCGCCCGGCACACAGAAGAGCCGCATTAAAGTCAGGACTCTGCAGCTGTCAGGATGTAGGCGGGGCAGCCAGGATGTAGGCGGGGCAGCGTGCCGAACTCCTCTCCTCTCACAGTCCGCCCTGAAGACCGGAACGGCGCGGGAACACGGCGCGAGGAACGCGCGGAGCAAAGGTAAGTGAATTGACACAATATGGGGAATTAATTACTATAGGGGGGATGAATTACTATAGGGGGGATGAATTACTATATGGGGGATGAATTACTATGGGGGATGAATTACTATATGGGGGATGAATTACTATGGGGGATGAATTACTATATGGGGGATGAATTACTATGGGGGATGAATTACTATATGGGGGATGAATTACTATGGGGGATGAATTACTATATGGGGGATGAATTACTATGGGAGATGAATTACTATATGGGGGCTGAATTACTATAGGGGGGATGAATTACTATAGGAGGGTGAATTACTATATGGGGGATGAATTACTATGGGGGATGAATTACTATATGGGGGATTAATTACTACTGTATATGGGGGATGAATTACTATGGGGGATGAATTACTATATGGGGGATGAATTACTATATGGGGGATGAATTACTATGGGGGATGAATTACTATATGGGGGATGAATTACTATGGGGGATGAATTACTATATGGGGGATGAATTACTATGGGGGATGAATTACTATATGGGGGATGAATTACTATATGGGGGATGAATTACTATGGGGGATGAATTACTATATGGGGGATGAATTACTATATGGGGGATGAATTACTATGGGGGATGAATTACTATATGGGGGATGAATTACTATGGGGGATGAATTACTATGGGGGATGAATTACTATATGGGGGATGTATTTTCAGTTTTAAAAATGTGGCTCTCAAAATAAATTTCAATCGTGGTTTTGGCGAGATTTGGCTCAGTTGAAAAAAAAGGTTGCCCACCACTGACCTAGTGAAAAGGGCCTCTCTTTACCATGAGTATCGGAAGACTTTAGACCAGTGTTTCTTAACCTTTTTTCAGTCAAGCCACCCTTTAAAGTTATGAACAATTTTGAGGCACCCTTTAAAATTTTGGACAGTCTCAAGCCAACCCATTCTAAAATGTAAAAAACTATTCTAATAGTTTTACCTAATCCAGCAACATCCACACATGTAGGACACCCAAAGTTAGAGGGGGTTTATTTTTCCAAAGCAAATACACTTTTGCACATGGATACTGAATAGTATTCCAATGTTCCTCCCTCAGTTTCTCTCTATCACTCAGCTAATGTGACCCCATTACTGACAGAGAGGGGTAGGGGAGGGTCAAACAAGGATGTCGTGCAGGCGACCAACATCCTCCATATCAACTGGTAGCATAATTGGTTGTTTGGAGGCTGGCAGATAGAAGGTTGTAATGGAGCACAATGAAAACCTATGGCTCTGTGTAACTAAAAGGCAGGCTTGATCCACCTCCTGTCTTGTATACAAATTTTAGGCATTTTGCCAAGGCACCCCTGAAGAAACTTTCTGGGCACCCTGGTTAAAAAAGGCTGCTTTAGACTGACCCAACAACCAATCAAGAGCATAGCCCATTAAGGCAACCTTTAATGCTGGCAAGGTCAATAACTGCTGAGAAAGCTGGGACAAACACCATAGACAGAGTGGGAGGGTGGGCAACTCTGTGGTTCCCCAAGGCTCATACAGTTACCTCCGTGCGGAGTTTTATTAGAGTTTAGACCCTGCCCCCTTCACCCCATGTCTAAGCAGCCAATCGTTTCCACTACTTTACATATTGCGTGTTTCCACATTCAGTTCCTAGCCATGCCCACACCAGTCAAGGCTTCCTTGCCCAATGGAGTCAGAATTGCCATGTTGAGTGATCAGTCGTACGTAAGCACCTTTATTTTAGTTCAGACATACAGTATATAGTTTTCTTGAAGAAGACCAGCTCAGGTTGTTTCACTTCATTAGAGCTCCTCATCTCAGCCAAATGGGGTTAATGTAGCAGCAATTCTCAAGTTCCTGTTCTAAGGTGTTTGTAAAGTGTTTTGTAGCATGCTTTTCAGTGGCTGGTGCAGTGATTGATGGTGCTACTTGTTGCAGCCATGGAAACTGTAAGATCGCTCTTTTTAAAGCTGAACTGCAGCCTTCCCTTTAGTTTTGCCCAGACTGCTCTCCTGTACATTTTCAGGCTATCTTTCCTTGCTTTTTACCTGGTCATCCTGCCAGTGAGACACTTCCTTTCCTAGGGTGACAACGCTCACTTACTGTACTGTATCAGGACAACAGAGACAGACTACTCTGCTACTCTCTATAATATAGATGAGTGCAGGGTCAGACTGACAACTCATGGGGCCCCCGGGCAATAGGGGATCATGGGGCCCCTGTGTCCTCGCCCACACTCAAACCACACCCAAAAAAGCCTATGAAAGGTACCAGGGACATCTTATGGGGCCCCCTACTGACCCCAGGCCCTCGGGCAGTGCCCGAGTTCCCCAATGGTCAGTCCGCCCCTGGATGAGTGGGATTATGTCGTTTTCAGAACAATTAAATTAATACAAATACAGCAAGATTTCTGGAAGGATTTTTTTGTTTGCACTTATAAAACTGATAACAAATGTGTATTTAACTGATCAAAAGGGAGCAAATAAAAGATCATTGTTAAGGTGTTGATATCTGTTTAAAGTGCACGTATTTTTGGGGGGTTTTAAATAGATTAGAAAGCCAAAAGCATGTATTTGCTTTCAATATCCTGATAGTTACCCAAATTAAATCATCAGGACTTTTTTCAGCTCCATAATTCCAGAATACTTTCTCTTCAGTGTTTTTAATGCCCTCATGAGTGCAGGCCTCTAAACCCCTGAAACAATGAACAATAACTTTTAATACTACTTCTGGGCTTTGTACAACTGACTTGGTGCTTTCCTCTCTGCATTTAAAATGCTTGTAAACCCTTACATATGCCCATTGAAGTGATTGGTCTCAGATGATACACAGAGATTAAACAAATCCTCCTATATAAGTTGTACCTGTTTGTCTATAGCCGCCTCTTCCCTGTCCCCTACATCCATTCAAATTGCAGAATTTACACAGGATCTCTCAGCTCTAAAAAGCAGCTTCAACTTGAGAAGGGAGCGCGCTTCCGCCCTCTAGTGGTTTAGCCCATGCTCCGAAACACATCGCTTTGCATGCTAGTCTCCCCAACGTCCTCACGGTGATGCCGATGTTGCGCTCCAAGGTGCACTCCACATGCCATCTTCAGAGAATTCACATGCCGGCCGGCTTTCTTGTGACATCCACAGTCTCTCTTACCGTGGACGCGGCCATTGCAGCGAGGACTCAGCTATTACTCCACTTACCTGAGCCTTCTTATTTTTTACACAATGTGAGTGCTTTTACATTGCTTTCCATTAAATGTTGTTACATACTGCACTTAGAGGCGCTTTTTTTCTTTTTTTTTTTTTTCTTCCTTATCTAAAAAGCAGGGGCCTGAGGCTGTCAATCAGCTAAAGCTTCCTCCCCGTCACCATTTTTTCTTGGTGTCAGGAAAACTTATCAGAAGTGACTCATGCTGCTTAAGAGTCAGCAGACAGAAGTGGCAGTTAGTGCTCTGGATTGAGACAAGCACACACTATAGAGGGATGTTTTGTTCATATTTCATGTCTGAGGTTTACAACCACTTTAAGCAATAAAAATTTTACAGGGGGTTCTAATGTTCCCCTACACTATCCAAAAAAAAAAGTTTGGCTTTACATACTATTTAACGTATTTTTAATTGCATTATTAAATACTTTCATATTGTTATCAAATTGTACAGAGAGATCTGCAGCTTTACTACTAAAGTAGTAATAGTATTTAATATTAGTAAAGTATTTAATTCTTGTATTTTAACAAATATATACCAGCCACACAGAAGCGCATTGCTTTCAGCAAGTCAGCCGACTCATAGGCTTCCATTTATAACAAAGATTTGATACCGCCATCTGCTGGAAACTGTAGTGTTTGCTCAATGCTATGTCTGCATTTTAAAGGATAAGTTCACTTTTGGGAACATGTTACGTGTTCCACCCATTTTTGCAACATGTTCCCACTGCTGCAGGCGATAACTGATCCCCTCTCTCCCTGTGACAGCAGTACAGGGAGAAACTCTCTATACCAGCTGTCATTTTTTGAAAAAAGCATAGCCTGTGTGGGCTCACACAGCCACATCATTCAATCACAGAGCTCTGTGAATGAATCAACTACAAGTACAGACATCCTTTGTGGCTGTCGGCTTGTAGTTCTCATTGAACTACCACGGTGCTGTTGAGTGTTCTAGCAGTTCATTGATTCTTCCTGTCAGTGTGAAACTGCCTATCCATATGGTGTACGAGCAGACAGATTACACTGCCAGTGTGCAGGAGTCCTGCATGGCACCAGCGATCTGCTGATTGCTGATGCAATTCTTTTCAGGCTCCTAAAAAAAAAATAGTAGCTGCCAAAAAATATGCATTTGTTATTGTTTTAAAAAGTGAACTTATCCTTTAACCCTTTGAGGACCAAGGGACGGATTTGTCCCATGTTTTTAATTGCGTGTATCATCTGATTAAGAACTTAAAACTCTTTTTTTTTTGGTTTGAGTCAAAATATTAGTTCTTATCAACAAACAACAAATGGATCTAGCTTTTTGCCAATTATTTCATGAAATGGCTTAGTTACAGCAACTGAAGTGTACGAACTTTAAAAACAAAAAAATTGATTCTTTTGGCGTTCCAAAATCTTACGGTCCTCAAAGGGTTAACCGCTTTCCCGCCGCCCTATAGCAGATATACTGCTACAGGGTGGCACGGGTGCGCACAATCACGTATATATATGTGATTTTGCTTTTCCGGGTAGGGGACACGCGTGAGTCACGGCTGTCAATCACTGGGTCCCAGCCGGTGATTACCTGCCGGCGCCCGGTGATTACCGAGCATCTCTGAAGTTTTGTTTACTAACAGTCCTCCTCCCTGTCAGCTTGGGCACACTGCTTGGGCACACTGCTTTGGATGGCTGCGCACAGCACAGCCATCCAAAGCAGTGTGCTTACAGTGAAGCACACAGACACGGCCCTCCAGTAAAACACTCCCTGCACACAGTTAACCCTTAGATTGCCCCTCATGTTAACCCCTTGCTGCCCAGTGCCATTAGTGCAGTGTTAGTGCTTTTTTTTTGCACTGATCACTGTACTGGTGTCACTGATGTCAGTGACACCAAGTAACTTCCCCCAGTGTCAGAATGTCCGCCGCAGTGTTTGTGTTTGGTTTTAAAGGGATGAGGTGGCAACCCTAATCTGGGTGCCTGCTTGGCAATTGGCTCAGTCTGATGCTCCAGAGGGACAGAGCAAAGAGCAGTGACTGACAGTCACTGCTCTCTGCTCAGAGCTGACTGAGAACTCAGCGGTCATGTGATCGCTCAGTTCTTGGACTTAGAGCTGGAGGGAGTTTGCTGAAGCATCAGACAGATGCTGCATTATGAGGTGAGTAGGGATGCACTGATACCGATACTGGTATCGGTGCCGATACTGAGTATTTTCATAAGTACTCATAAAAATACTCCTGATACCTTAACTGGTACTGTTTTTTTCAGAACCTGGAGCGGCACTGTGATGTCCACTGGCAATGGGCTTTATCCTACTGTCAGCTGATTCTGCGTCACAAGTGGGGGAGGCTGGCAAAAAATTGTTTGCCGAACAGAGGCTGCATCTAATCAGATGCAGCCACTGTTCAGGTATTTTCAGTAGTTTCAGTGCTACATTAATCCAGCTGCACTGTATAGCATGGAAGGTGGAATGATAATTTTTTTTTTTTGTTCAGCCTGAAAAAAATTCACACCGGTGAACTGTAAAACACAGATCAACAGAAAGGACATCTGAAAAACAATAATTTCCAGTGTGTCTTATTCACACCATAACGTTGCGTTGCATTGCGCTAAAATGCAAAATGTATGTTAACAGACATCAAAATGGATGTCAGCGGATGTCATTGCGCGTTAAAACATAACTATAATGGATGGTAATATACATGCATTTTACACGCAAGTCAGCGTGGACTGGCCCTAAAAAAATCTATCCAGCTTCATACTGAAATGTCAGGACAGGATGGGTCCTTTAAAAAATAAACTAACTTCACTTTCTGATCTTAGTGCAGCTGAAATGCTCTGTGGGTAACATTATCATTTCTCGGATTGATTCCACTTTTTGCCTGCGGTTGCACTTAGATGTTGCTTTCTTATCCTATCTCTTGGATTATTACAGGCTGAAAAACATGACCATGTATAAAAGATAGTTATTAAGAGGTTATAAAATGATTTATCATGTCACCCAATATTTGGTCTCCATTCAGTAGCCAAAAGAGGCATTCAAAAAAAGGGGGATTTGTGAAAAGAAATTCACAGAGAAAGCGGCTACATTATGAACAGAACGTGACACTCAGAAAAAATTTTCCAAAAATTATGCTTTATTACACATATATAAATATGACATATGGGCATTCGCCCTGGTTTACCATCACCTCAGTATGAGACAATACACACAGACCTAAAACCATATAAAATGACATCAAGACCGGTCTAAATGCATGTGCAACAGAAAGAATGACTACAGGAGTCTAATGTCCCTGTAGCACAAACACATAGGTGAACACTTCCCAAAAGAGGTGTATCCAAAAATTATACCATAGGCATACCATAATGTTAAATATTATATGTAGAACAATACCATTATGGTGAATCCCAATCAGGGAATCCAAAAATTGTACTATGGAAAAATATCACATATATACAATGCAGCAAGCACAATAGGCGTCAAGAAGAGAACAACAAGCCTCAGGCCTGTATGGGGGGAGACATAAATGTCAAATATATGATGCAATTCATTCCTGTGCCGGCACAAGTGGTTGGGGCCCATTCATCTGTAATATAAACAGCTGTATCCTAGAGCTCTTGAATGAAATAATGCCCCATTTATTCCCAGGGTGGAAGAAAAGATGCAAAAAGCAGCACTCTGCTAGAAATGGTATCTTCACCACTATATGTGGACTACACACCACCTTTCGTAGGGAAAACAGGACATATCCCAAAAGATCTTCTGCCCGTTGAGATATAAATGGTATATCCTGTATCCTATACAAAGCACCATGATGTCCCCATCCTGTAGTGAGATAAATGATATGTGGGAAGTCACTGACAGAGTATACACTCAATAAGATATATAGGTCATATAGATCACAGAGGACCATATATCTAATGTCCTGTAACAGTCCACTCACCACCTGTGCTGTGGGTATTAGGAATGAAAAGGATGTCCTTCATGGGTACTGCCATACACGGCCACAGAGGCCTAGGAACCACCGCTGACATCCGCCGATATACCGCGGGTTCCAGCCCCTTCTTGGCGCTTGTGCTGCTCACACTTGCCTCATGGCATATGAAGATGGCTTCCTCCTTATGGGTCAGCGTGCGTTCCACCTAATGCGCATGACCGGAAGTGACGTATCTGACGTATGACGTCAACGCGTTTCGCCGATGGGCGTATCTCACTCAGCTTCGTCAGGACCAATGAAACAACTGCATTTCAATTTCCTATTTATAGTGGGTAAAGACCCACCCATTTATGCAAAAAAGCTAACCTGCACTTGTTCCATATGGAAGAAAAGAAGGGGGCTAAATACTTAGCACAACTGCTGGTCTTTGTTGAATATAATTAAAAAGACAAACGGCTGGAGACAACAGAGAGGAGAGAGGCTTAGCAATTTTAACAATGCATATATTGATCAAAAGATCATAAATTAAATATACCAGTCAATTAACGCTTTTATCACATTTTAACCAGTAGATGGCGATATAAATCATAGAATCACCAATTCTATTCATTGAGACAGGTTTTTTAGGAGAAAATGTAAATTACCAAAGGATACCACAAGATGGCAGTATAACCTGGGAGTTTTCATAAGGGTCATTACAGCAAAAATACCCCAATTCTCAGGCAACCATCTTGTGGTGTGGTTATTATTCAAAAAGAAGAGGTACTAAGGGACAATTAACCAGACAATCAATCCTTTTACATTTTTTAGAGCTATATTGAAGCTCATACCATGAGATCATCCATACTTTTGTTAATATTCCCAATATATATAGGTTTATTTTGGGGTTATTTAATCTGAAGTCCAACCCTTTAAAAGACAAAAAAATGCCGTAGATTGCCCACCGCATGGCAATAAACAGGTACATAGTCCTATAAACCTATTTTTCCAAAAACACTTGGAGGTCACATTCCACATTTAACCCCTTAGGGTACAGTGTATCAAGTTTATATATCCAATGTTTCTCCTTTTTAAGCAGTTCTCTATCAAAATCACCTCTTCTTTGTGGGAAGTGCAGTGCATAGAAACCTTTTACTTTTGTACCGTCCAGTTTACCTCCATGATATTTGGCGTAATGTTGGGCAAGATTACTGTCAGGGTCATTTGACCTAATGTCTCTAAGATGTTCACCTATTCGTACTTTAAGTTGTCTTTTAGTCTTACCAACATACATCTTTTTACAGGGACAGGTTAGGATATATAATACTCTCACTGTGGAGCAGTTTATGAGACTCTGAATCCTATAATGAGTATTATAAAAAAACATGACCACCATCTTGTTTAAAGTTAATGGTCATTTATTGATTTTGCACTGACTGTCTGAGTCATTCCATTTAATTACTGTATCTCTAGGCAGCTCCAATTTACTTAACTACTTTCGGGACTGACCGGTGTTACATTATGTTGCTGAAATAGTACCCTCCCTATGGCCAAGAGATAATCATTTCTCTGTTATAGCCTACCTGGGATTTAAAGGCGTGCAAACCCCATGCAGTTCTTTACCGCTCTCTGCATCAAACATAGGAATATGTATATGTAACAAACTACATGGTGACTCTTCTGGCATTTCTCTATTAAAGCAGAACTGCAGTCCTAAAATTAAATTAACAATATTTAAAATTAAATTAAAAAACAAAACTGAATAGCCTGTTAAAAAATAAACTAAAAGAACAGGTTATGATTCAGTATTCACCTTCTCTCTGAAGCTGACCCCTGCAGTACTTCCCCCCCAGGGGCGGACTGACCATTTGGAAACTCGGGCACTGCCTGAGGGCCCGGGGTCAGTAGGGAGCCCCATGAGATGCCCCTGGTACCTTTTTCATAGGCTTTTTTGAGTTTGGGAAGGGACAGAGGGGCCACATAATCTCCTATTGCCCAGGGGCCCCATGAGTTGTCAGTCCACCCCTGTTCCCCCCCGTAGATGTCCTCAGTCTTCTGGGTTGAATGATGTTCAGCAATGATTCTTCCTCTCCCAGTCTGAGCTCTGCTGTGCATGGACTGCAAGGCTGATACCAAGTCAAATTTAGATCAAGCATTAAAAGAGAAGTATGGGGTTGTTTTTTTCCCCAATTATACTTACCTAGGTGGATGAAGCATCAGTCCGACACTTCATCTGTCCCCTGCCAGCTCTGAGGGTGAGAACTCAGCGATCACATGACCACTGATTGCTGCATTCTCCTCTCCACCCTGAGCAGTCACTGCTGTCTGCACTGGAGCAATAGGCTGTGGAGGGGAAGGGAGAGGCTGAGCCAGGTGCAGCTCCAGATTCTGGTGTGGATACCGATTGTGAAATTGGCATCTTTCCCCAGCCTGAACCGGCTGAGTGAAGTCAGCCGACAGCGGACTGTGATCCACATGAGAAGTACAGCCAAAAGAGCTTTGGCTGTATTTCTCCTTTAAGGTGAAAAAAAAAAGTTTTTATTTTACTACAGATTTAAACTCCCTAGCAGTCTTATTATGTCAGTATTTCTGTGCTTCAATGAAAATATGTTGTTTTTATTTATTGTAATTCTTAGGAATAACTCACTGAAATCTGTCCAAACAAGAGTCTAGTAAACATCTCGGGTATGATAAAATTTGAAACACGAAATCATAAATTATAATACAATAAATAATCATAAAAAATAATAATATAATAATAATAATAATAAATTTAATTCAATAATATAATCAAACCAAAAACACTGAAATTTGAAATATAGCGCCAAGTTCACACATCACTGAGCAAAGTCGTAAAATCGTTTTCAGTGTCTGATGACGAATTTCCCCACAAATCATTATCGCTCAATTCTGCAAGTAGTTCTGATTTACTATCGCTGTTCTCTAGCTGGTCTAAAACCACTTTTGACCTAAAGGGACGCTTTTTGGACACCATGGACATTTCTCAGTTTCCAGGCAGAAAGAACAGTAAAAATGCAGGCAGGGCACAGGACAAAGCAGTAGGGACAAAATGTATGTGAATGTCAAATTTTTAACTTTTTGAAATTCCCGCCAGTTCCGCCACCCGTACGTACCGACGCTCGCAGGGAACTGAACCTGGAACGCGGATGCTGGCATCGGCTGGAGTACATGGCTGGGGACGCTGCAGGGGGGACATCGCAGGAGTGCAGGACAAGGTAAGTGCTCGAGGGATCGCTGGAGAAACGCTGCAGTGTAATCCCAAGTGTAGCTCGGGGTTATCGCTTCTGGTACTGAAACTTGACCCCGAGCTACACTTGGGAATACCGTCAGGGGGGTTAAGATCAGGAGCCAAGATACAGTTAGGAATTTTATAATTTTTTTGTGCCACTGATCCCCCTGCTATGCTATACACAGTGTGAAGTGGGTGTTACAGATTTGAAAGTATGGCTATACATACACTTTAAATAGACCCTGTTGTCAACCTACAAAATTGCAGGTAAGACAGTAAAATGAGTATTTTAGGTGTTTACTTGCAGTGTTTTCCATTCCATAAGTTATTTTTCCTCACTTGCCCACAACTTGTTAGGGAATTTGACCACTGAACACTCATGCACACTTGATGTTTTGATCACTGAACACTCATGCACACTTGATGTTTTGATCACTGAGCACTCATGCACACTTGACGTTTTGATAACGCTGGTAACGTTAACTGTGTAAAGTGACGTTAAAAACATGAGTTTTTCACATTTTTTTAGTGTTTGCATTAGCGTTCAGTGGCGTTTTCCCACGTTGGCGTTTTTTTACTTTTTTTTTTAAACAAAATTTTTGGGGGGGTCAAAAAACATCCAAAAACGCCAGTTTGCTGCATTTTACCACGTTTTTCAGTGTTAGGCCGTTTTTACAGCTAAAAAACTCCTCTAGAAACCTACTAGTCCTGGGGTTTTTTTCCTGCCCAAAAACGTCCCTGCCAAAAAAGTTGAATACAGTCTATGTGTGCATGGACACATAGGATAACATGCTGGGGGGTTTACTAGCTGTAGAAAAAGCCGTCAAAAGCCAAAAACAGCAGCTGTAAAAACGTCCAGTGTGCATGAGGACTGAGGGGAGAGTCAATTCCCAAGCACAGAATCGGTTCCCCCTTTCCCTGCCACTTCATAGCACTATCCTCTTCCGGGCATGTGCACTGTCTGTGCTGGCCCAGCTTCCCAGCCCTCTTCTCACCTTTCTACATAACCTTTTATATATGTACAGTGGGGATCGAAAGTTTGGGCACCCCAGCTAAAAATGTGTATTAATGTGCATTAAGAAGCCAAGGAAAGATGGAAAAATCTCCAAAAGGCATCAAATTACAGATTAGACATTCTTATAATATGTCAACAAAAGTTAGATTTTATTTCCATCATTTATACTTTCAAAATAACAGAAAACAAAAAAATGGCGTCTGCAAAAGTTTGGGCACCCTGCAGAGTTAATATCTTGTACTGCCCCCTTTGGCAAGTATCACAGCTTGTAAATGCTTTTTGTAGCCAGCCAAGAGTCTTTCAATTCTTGTTTGAGGTATCTTTGCCCATTCTTCCTTACAAAAGTCTTCCAGTTCTTTGAGATTTCTGGGCTGTCTGTCACGCACTGCTCTTTTAAGGTCTATCCATAGATTTTCAATTGTGTTGAGGTCAGGAGATTGTGAAGGCCATGGCAAAACCTTCAGTTTACGCCTCTTGATGTAATCCCCCGTGGATTTCGAGGTGTGTTTAGGATCATTATCCATTTGTAGAAGCCATCCTCTCTTTAACTTCAGCTTTTTCACAGATGGCATCAAGTTACCATCCAAAATTTGCTGAAATTTTATTGAATCCATTTTTCCTTCTACTCGTGAGATGTTCCCTGTGCCACTGGCTGCAACACAACCCCAAAGCATGATTGATCCAACCCCATGCTTAACAGTTGGACAGAGGTTCTTTTCATTAAATTCTGTGCCCCTTCTTCTCCAAACGTACCTTTGCTCATTCCGGCCAAAAAGTTCAATTTTAACCTCATCGGTCCACAGAACTTGTTTCCAAAATGCATCAGTCTTGTCTATATGTTCATTTGCAAAGTTCAAACGATGATTTTTGTGGTGAGGACGTAGAAGAGGTTTTCTTCTGATGACCCTTCCATGAAGACCATATTTGTACAAGTATCTCTTTATAGTGGAATAGTGTACCACAACTCCAGTGTCTGCCAGATCTTTCTGGAGGGATCGTGCAGTCAAACCTGGGTTTTGAATTGTTTTTCTCACAATCCTGCAAGCTGTTCTGTCTGATATTTTTCTTGGTCTTCCAGATCTTTCTTTAACTTCCACTGTTCCTGATGACTGCCATTTCTTAATTACAGAGGATATTGACATCTGAAAACGCTTTGCTATCTTTTTATAGCCTTCTCCAGCTTTGTGAACGTCAACTATTTTCAGTTTCAGTTTTCTAGACAACTGCTTATTAGAACCCATGGTGCTGATTGTTGGGGCAAGGTCAGATGAGTCTGGGCATTTAAAACCTTTGAGATTGACATCACCTGGTCTTCCCAGACGATGATTGAGAACAATCCATGACACTGGCAGGTCTCAGCTTGGCAAAGGGGGCAGTGCATGCTATAAATTCTGCAGGGTGCCCAAACTTTTGCAGACGCCATTTTTTTGTTTTCTGTTATTTTGAAAGTGTAAATGATGGAAATAAAATCTAACTTTTGTTGACATATTATAAGAATGTCTAATCTGTAATTTGATGCCTTTTGGAGATTTTTCAACACAGCCGACAGCTGGGAGGAACGTTCCAACGTCACGTCCACTAGGCCAGGCCCAACACGTTTCGTAACTTGACATCTCTGCCCCTTGAAGACGTCAAGTGACGAAACGTGTTGGGCCTGGCCTAGTGGACGTGACGTTGGAACGTTCCTCCCAGCTGTCGGCTGTGTTGATCGCAGTGCAGGAGGTTCATCCCTTGGTTTTCCCCTTGTGGATGTGGCATTTTAGAGGCTGTCATTGCTGGTGTCGGTTAGACACCTTCTTTGTGAGTGCAATACTTTATTAATAAAATTTTACTGGTTTTAAACGTACTGCACCATCATATCTCTTCTTATTCCTCGAGCTTTGCCCATGTTATTGGAAGATCATTTGCTGCTTAGCTGTTCCATATGTGCTGCCTAGCTGTTCCATATGTGCTGATTGGATCACTATTGGTTGCTGTTCCTCTACTGGGATATCCTGCAGATCATCGCTCCCAGAGCAAAATGCTATCATGCTGGTTTATAATATAATCAGCATATAGCTCTGGTGAGTGTATTCATTTCATCTGGTGTCGGATTTGCCCATGGGTGTTTGTTTTCAAGATTGACATTAAGTTGATATTGGACTATCACTGTTATGGTGGCTGGACTTATGTTTATATTTATGAATTAATTTATTTTTATTATTTATCCTTGCATGTTTTGTGAATAATTAGCACACTTTTTATTTGTACACTATCCTAGGTTCACACCTAAGTGTTTTTAGCAGCATTTTCCACTTTTCAGAAATGCAGTACAATCCATTTAACATGATTTCCTATGGGACAGGTTCAGGTTCACGTCTCCGTGTTTTCGTCCGGTGCGTTTTTTGGCAAGGGTCAGGGACATTTTTTAGTGCAAAACGTTGCATTTTTGGGTCTATGGACTTCAATGGCAATACTGCAGCAAAGCATGTATTGCATTTTTGCTGCATTTTTGCCGTGTTTTTAATGTGTTTTGCATTTAAAATATGCCTAGCAACAAGAAAAAGAAAAAAAATGCAAAACACGTCAAAAACGTAAGTGAAAATATGCAATGCAGAAATGCCTCAAACACAACCTGCAAAGGTTTGAACCTAGTCTAAGAGAGGCTTTATATAGAGCTCCGCAAGGTAGTGTGGGTGGCTGGAAAAGAAGAGGTTTCAGAGCACAGTGCAGAATTCCAACTGTGGCCCCCATGGGAGTACTTGGGGTTATAGACAGCAGGATGTATCTTATGAGGACAATAACCTTCCCTGGCTGTGGAACACCGAGAAACTCTGCTCACTAGTGGGCTAATGGCTCTTTCACATGGACTTCCGATCGGGTCCACCTGCCTGTTTTTCAGGTGGACCCAATCAGAACCCCCATTAACCTTTATGGAGCAGTGGCTATAAACGGACATGTGTACGTTTGCACCCGCCGACATCTGATCCGATCCACCAAAAAGGGAAGGATGGGGATCCAATTCCCCTTCTGCCTGTCGGAAAGGATGAAATCAGACAGGTGGTCCATTTTCATACAACCGCCCATTGAGGAGAGCGAGCAGCTCTGTGTCTGCTCTGCAGCAGTGGAGCAAATACAGAGCTGCCATCTGCTTGCTCAGCAGGGATCAGTGGAGAGATCCCCCCGCTGAGCAAGCAGATATGCTAAAGGGGTTTGCTTCGTGTGAAAGGACCCTAAAATAAGATGCTCACCTCTTGCCCATTTAGGGACCTTTCACCTTGATATGCTTTTGATGGGGCACCTTCTTTGTAAGTCAGTGGAAGCGCATGAAAAGCACATCAGTGTGAAAGGGCACTAAGTGGGCAAGACCTGAGCATCGTTGTTCTGTGATGGATGTGACCTGGTATGGAGAACTGTTGTGTACCACTCTGTTTCAGTAAATTACAGCTAGAAAACAAAGAACTGGATTCATCCCTTTTTGTCTGTTTGTCTTTGACCTATCCCAGGGGAAGTGGGTATACACCAAGCTTGGCCAGGATGGGGCTGGAAGATGCTACAGATGTGCACAGTATAAGACCATGGTGGCTGTGGCTCATGACTGTATCATATTCTGAGACTTTTTGTGCCGTTACTGCTAAGGGGAGTGAGGGCCTAGACCAGCTAAGGGGAGTGAGGGCCTAGACCGGCTGAGGGGAGTGAGGGCCTAGACCGGCTGAGAGGTGTGAGGGCCTAGACCGGATGAGGGGAGTGAGGGCCTAAACCGGCTGAGGGGAGTGAGGGCCTAGACCGGCTGAAGGGAGTGAGGGCCTAGACCGGCTGAAGGGAGTGAGGGCCTAGACCGGCTGAGGGGAGTGAGGGCCTAGATCGGCTGAGGGGAGTGAGGGCCTAGATCGGGTGAGGGGAGTGAGGGCCTAGACCGGCTGAGGGTGTGAGGGCCTAGATCGGCTGAGGGGAGTGAGGGCCTAGACCGGCTGAGGGGAGAGAGGGCCTAGACCGGCTGAGGGGAGTGAGGGCCTAGACCGGCTGAGGGGAGTGAGGGCCTAGACCGGCTGAGGGGAGTGAGGGCCTAGACCAGCTGAGGGAGACCTGAAGCCTGCTGGTGATACCTGAGATTGAAGTGTATGGTCTACATTAGCTAAGACTGTTCTGCAAGTAACTAACATGCATAAAATAAATGAATATATCCTTGCTGAAAATAGCTTTACAATGCACACCAACACAATTGTATGGTATGAACTGTGGGTATAGGATTATAACTTCTTTTTTTAATGGTTGAACTGGATGGACTTTTGTCTTTTTTCAATCAGACTAACTATGTAACTATGAACTGGGCACAAAAAGAATAGTTGTGTTCAGGGGCGGACTGACAACTCATGGGGCCCCTGGGCAATAGAGGATCATGGGGCCCCTGTGTCCTCACCCACACTCAAACCACACCCAAAAAAGCCTATGAAAGGTACCAAGGGAATCTCATGGGGCCCCCTACGCACCCCGGGCCCTCGGGCATTGCCCGATTTCTCGAATGGTCAGTCCCCCCCTGATTGTGTTGAGCCTGTTTTGATCTGTCTGATCAATGCAGCTCAAGGCACCTGGGTTTAACAAGCTCTTATGCAGGCCATAGACGGTTCGTTTATTGGCCGATTTTTCATCCGATAGAATAATCAGCCAATTTTCGCACTGTTAGTGGGGATTTTCACGGTTGCTCCTCATTTCTTTTATTGGTCATGCTGGAAAATTTGCGAAAAACGGCCACTTTTCGCAATCATTGGTGGCAACAGAACGACCGATGTTTAGTTTTTCGTCCCAAAAATATATACGAACCGTCTGTGACCTGCATTACTGACCTGCAGGACAGGGAATTTAAAAAAAATTAAGCTGGACTTGGACTTTTAGTCACATTTACGCCATCGCGTTGTAGTAATTAGTGATAAAGGGTGCATTTTTACCAGGTTTTATCACAATGCATGGTAATGCAACAAACAACCTTACACCCCTACACAATTCACTGCAACACACTTACATTGTAGCGCACCACAATGCACAGATGTGAACGATGATGTGTGTGCTGTGATTCGTTGGAAGTAAACTCCCACTGGACACTTGTACCTACAGGCAAGGTTATAATAAAGCTTACCTATAGGTACAAAGAATATCTTCTAAATGTGCATCGTTTAGGAGATATTCAGTGTCCCTACAGCCGATGACATCACCAGCGCATGCGCGCTAAAGGAATGGCATACCTGTCCCGTTCCGTCAGAGTTCCGTGCCACGGCAGAGACTCCCACGCACATGCGCGGGAGTGACGTCATGGCGGCTATGCCAATCAAGCAGCCAAGGCCTGAGAACACAGAAGGAATACCGGGTGAAGATGGAAGCCTTCTGCAGCGGTGACAGTGCACTTTTGGAGGTCTTCATTCTAAGATACGTCTTTCATTCTGTGCTAGTATGCGGTGCATACTAGCACATTATGACATTATTTTGCAGGGGGATTTTTTTTTTCTTGGTGGTTTACTACTGCTTTAAACAATAATGTTGCAGGTTCTGGTGCATTGCCAAACACACCATACCCTACTTTAACTGTGTTTGCTCTACAGCAACGCATTGGTTTGAACTCCCCTTAAGTGGTAATGTTTCCTAAATAGCCCCACAATTTACTTTTAAAGCAGACAGCTAAAAGGTGATAAAACCCGGTGTTTTGCCTCAATTTTACCGTGGCCTGACCACCCAGCTAAATTCTACTGCTACAGCCAGACAGGAGGGTATACTAGGGTTGCCACCTCATCCCTTTAAAATCGAACAAGTGTTAATTACACAGGTTCTGTGGATGATTAAGACGGTAATTAAACTCAGTGCCTTATCTGCAATAAATTCTCAGAACCTGTGTAATTAATATGCGTTTGATTTTAAAGGGATGAGGTGGCAACCCTAGGGTACACATGCCGCGGCCGAGTGCTTCACTTTGTGGTTACTGCAATTTTTAACTCAGCTTGCAGAGTTTGAGGCCTGATTCCCACCTATGCATTTTCAGTTTACTGAAACACACTACAGTCCATTTAACATGGTTTCCTATGGGTCATGTTCATATCTATCAATGTTCCACCGGTGCACTTTTTGGAAAGGGTAAGGGACTTTTTTCCCACATCAGGTTGCATTCTTGATTCCATAGTAGGGATGCCACCTCATCCCTTTAAAGGATAAGTTCACCTTTGAGAACATGTTACATGTTCCACCCATTTTTAAGGTGGAACATGTAACATGTTCCCATAGCTGCAGCCATGTTCACGGCCCCCCTCCCTCTGACATAATACGGGACAAAGTTTCCCCATACTATTTGTGAGATTTGAAAACAGCATTGCCATAGCCACATGGCCGCGTCAATCATTCACGGACTTCTGTGAATGAATGAACTGCAAGTCCCAACAGCCAAAGTCCTCATGCACACTTGACATTTTTACAGCTGGTGTTTTTGGCTTTTTATGGATTTTTCTTCAGCTAGTAGACCCCCCAGCATGTAATCCTATGTGTCCATGCACACATAGACTATAATCAACGTTTTTTGGTTGGAAAAAAAAGCCCAGGACTAGTGGGTTTCTAGTGGAGTTTTTTAGCTGTAAAAATGCTCTAACGCTGAAAAACGCAGTAAAACGCCACAAAGCGGCATATTTGGACTTTTTTTGACAAAAAAAATTTTTTTTTAGTCATAAAAAAAAGCTAAAAAAACCCAGGAAAACGCTAATGCATAACGCTAAAAAAAACTGAAAAAAAATCACAATTACACAGCTAACGTTACCAGCATTATCAAAACACCCAGTGTGCATGAAGACTTAGCGGCTGTTGGCTTGTAGTTTTCAATGAACTACCACGGCACTGAAGCTTCCTTGTCAGAATATCTGCTTGACCGTACATCCCGTGCGGCAAGCAGATATTCTGACAGGTCTGCAGGAGACCTGCATGGCACCAGAAATCTACTGATCGCTTGTACAATGCTTTCCAGGCTCTTTTGGACAAAAATAATAAATGCACATTTTTTTGCCTGCAAAAAAAGTGCATTCATTATTTTTGTCCAAAAAATGAAGTTATCCTTTAAAGCTGAACACATATTATTTACACAGGTTCTGTGGCTGATTAAGGTGACAATTAAACTTTGCATTATCTGTAGAGATGAGCGAAGTATTCAAAAATTCGATTCGGCTGATTCGGCGAATTCGAGGAATAAATTCGATTCGATGCGAATATATTCGCTGCGAATTTAACTTATAAAAGGGTGTTTCTAGGCTTCAGAGAGCCTTTATATTAGTGCAGAACACTGTACCTTTAATTTAAATGCCCTTGGAGTCTGCTGGGGAAGAGAAAAAATACTGTCAGTCAGTATGACATGCAGATGAGTGCCGTCGATCTTAGAATCACCGCACACTTCACTCATTTGGGCAGTCACGGGGCCAAAACCAGAGTGTGGAGCCACAGTGTGGCAGTGGAGGCAGCAGCAATGGGAGGCCATACAGCACCCTATGACAAAAATGGAACCCACCAGCAGTGTGAGGAGACCTGAAAGTGGCACATGGCAGAGTGTGGCGATGGAGACAGCAGCAATGGGAGGCCGTACAGGGACCCATGACACACTCTGGACCTGGCAGCAGCATGAGGAGGCGGTACAGGGGCCCATGACAGATTACGGGCCTGGCAGCAGCATGAGGAGTCGGTACGGGGGCCCATGGCAGATTACGGGCCTGGCAGCAGCAATGGGAAACCATACAGCACCCTATGACAAAATGGAACCCACCAGCAGTGTGAGGAGACCTGAAAGTGGCACATGGCAGATTGTGGCGATGGAGACAGCAGCAATGGGAGGCCGTACAGGGACCCATGACACACTCTGGACCTGGCAGCAGCATGAGGAGGTGGTACAGGGGCCCATGGCAGATTACGGGCCTGGCAGCAGCAATGGGAGGCCCGTAATCTGCCAGCACCCTATGACAAAATGGAACCCACCAGCAGTGTGAGGAGACCTGAAAGTGGCACATGGCAGATTGTGGCGATGGAGACAGCAGCAATGGGAGGCTGTACAGGGACCCATGACACACTCTGGACCTGGCAGCAGCATGAGGAGGTGGTACAGGGGCCCATGGCAGATTACGGGCCTGGCAGCAGCAATGGGAGGCCCGTAATCTGCCAGCACCCTATGACAAAATGGAACCCACCAGCAGTGTGAGGAGACCTGAAAGTGGCACATGTTTGGGGCATGATTCATGGCGGATTTAGTCAGTTGTGTCAGGAACTGGTGGTTTGAAATCCAGACTAATCCACGCCTGATTCATTTTCACAAACGTGAGTCTCTCCACACTTTGGGTGGACAGTCGTGTCCTCCGCGGAGTTACAATACCTCCTGCCGCACTAAACACGCGCCCCGATGCCACGCTACTGGCCGGGCATGACAGCCTTTCAAGGGCAAATTCAGCTAGTTGGGGCCAAAGGTCAAGTTTCGTTGCCCAGTAGTCAAGGGGATTGTCTACCTCGGTTGGCAGGGTGCTGTCCAAGTAGGCCCAAGCCTGTTGTTTGAGGTCCTGCTCCAGGTCCACCTGATGCTGCTGCTGCTGCGGCTGGTTAGTAGTTTCCTCACTGCGCTGGTGAAGAAAGCTACTCATCATCGACTGCAGACTGAGGCAGCCGCTGCTGGTGGAGCTGCCACTGCTCCTACCACCCCACCCCTCCCCTGCTGCCATGGCAGCGGAACGCGAGCGCACAGGGCCCACAGTGTCTGAGGATGGACGTTGGCGCAGAAAGGCA
Organism: Staurois parvus; assembly: GCF_062004578.1. Taxonomy (NCBI): domain Eukaryota; kingdom Metazoa; phylum Chordata; class Amphibia; order Anura; family Ranidae; genus Staurois; species Staurois parvus. The sequence continues at coordinate 12,353,275 of NW_028318045.1, read as the reverse complement.
GAGACCAACTGACTACATAGGTGGTTTTTATAGTACTTTATTTTGGCCTCCCTCTCAGCAGGTGTGAAAAAGGCCAGCATTTTTGAACGGTAGCGAGGGTCCAACAAGGTGGACAGCCAAAAGTCATCCCTCTGTCTGATGGTTATTATTCGGCTGTCGCTACGCAAGCAAGCGAGCATGCTATGGGCCATTTGTGCCAAGGAATGCGAGGGACTCCCTGCCTCCATCTCCACAGCATACTGCCACGGTGCGTCTGGGTCCTCTGTCTCCTCCTGCTCCTCCTCTACCAGATGCTCCTGCTCCTCCACTCCTGTCCGCTGAGTGGAAAAACCACCCATTTCACTCAATAATTCCTGAGCACCAATGTCCTCCTCTACCTCCTCCTCTTCTTCCTGTCCTGCCTCCACAGGGGTCATGTGGCGTTGAGATCTGTGCGCCACGTCTACCGCACCCTGACCAGCCATTGTTAACAGCATTTGTTCCAGGACGTGCAACAGAGGAATGACGTCGTTCATCCCATACTCCTGCCGACTCACGAATAGCGTGGCCTCCTCAAAGGGCCTGAGCAAGCGGCAGGTGTCACGCATGAGCTGCCAATGGCTGACATCGAAGTTACACAGGGGAGTACCTTTATCCGCTTGTAACATCAGGAAATCGGTGATGGCCTTTCGCTGTTCGTAAAGGCGGTCTAACATATGTAGGGTTGAATTCCACCTTGTTGCAACGTCACAGCATGAGGAGTCGGTACGGGGGCCCATGGCAGATTACGGGCCTGGCAGCAGCAATGGGAGGCCCGTAGTCTGCCAGCACCCTATGAAAAAATGGAACACACCAGCAGTGTGAGGAGACCTGAAAGTGGCACATGGCAGAGTGTGGCGATGGAGACAGCAGCAATGGGAGGCCGTACAGGGACCCATGAGAGACTCTGGACCTGCCAGCAGCATGAGGAGGCGGTACGGGGGCCCATGGCAGATTACGGGCCTGGCAGCAGCAATGGGAGGCCCGTAATCTGCCAGCACCCTATGACAAAATGGAACACACCAGCAGTGTGAGGAGACCTGAAAGTGGCACATGGCAGAGTGTGGCGATGGAGACAGCAGCAATGGGAGGCCGTACAGGGACCCATGAGACACTGTGGACCTGGCAGCAGCATGAGGAGGCGGTACAGGGGCCCATGGCAGATTACGGGCCTGGCAGCAGCAATGGGAGGCCCGTAATCTGCCAGCACCCTATGACAAAATGGAACACACCAGCAGTGTGAGGAGACCTGAAAGTGGCACATGGCAGAGTGTGGCGATGGAGACAGCAGCAATGGGAGGCCGTACAGGGACCCATTAGACACTCTGGACCTGGCAGCAGCATGAGGAGGCGGTACAGGGGCCCATGGCAGATTACGGGCCTGGCAGCAGCAATGGGAGGCCCGTAATCTGCCAGCACCCTATGACAAAATGGTACACACCAGCAGTGTGAGGAGACCTGAAAGTGGCACATGGCAGAGTGTGGCGATGGAGACAGCAGCAATGGGAGGCCGTACAGAGACCCATGAGACACTGTGGACCTGGCAGCAGCATGAGGAGGCGGTACAGGGGCCCATGGCAGATTACGGGCCTGGCAGCAGCAATGGGAGGCCCGTAATCTGCCAGCACCCTATGACAAAATGGAACACACCAGCAGTGTGAGGAGACCTGAAAGTGGCACATGGCAGAGTGTGGCGATGGAGACAGCAGCAATGGGAGGCCGTACAGGGACCCATGAGAGACTCTGGACCTGCCAGCAGCATGAGGAGGCGGTACAGGGGCCCATGGCAGATTACAGGCCTGGCAGCAGCAATGGGAGGCCCGTAATCTGCCAGCACCCTATGACAAAATGGAACACACCAGCAGTGTGAGGAGACCTGAAAGTGGCACATGGCAGAGTGTGGCGATGGAGACAGCAGCAATGGGAGGCCGTACAGGGACCCATGAGACACTGTGGACCTGGCAGCAGCATGAGGAGGCGGTACAGGGGCCCATGGCAGATTACGGGCCTGGCAGCAGCAATGGGAGGCCCGTAATCTGCCAGCACCCTATGACAAAATGGAACACACCAGCAGTGTGAGGAGACCTGAAAGTGGCACATGGCAGAGTGTGGCGATGGAGACAGCAGCAATGGGAGGCCGTACAGGGACCCATGAGAGACTCTGGACCTGGCAGCAGCATGAGGAGGCGGTACAGGGGCCCATGGCAGATTACGGGCCTGGCAGCAGCAATGGGAGGCCCGTAATCTGCCAGCACCCTATGACAAAATGGAACACACCAGCAGTGTGAGGAGACCTGAAAGTGGCACATGGCAGAGTGTGGCGATGGAGACAGCAGCAATGGGAGGCCGTACAGGGACCCATGAGACACTGTGGACCTGGCAGCAGCATCAGGAGGCGGTACAGGGGCCCATGGCAGATTACGGGCCTGGCAGCAGCAATGGGAGGCCCGTAATCTGCCAGCACCCTATGACAAAATGGAACACACCAGCAGTGTGAGGAGACCTGAAAGTGGCACATGGCAGAGTGTGGCGATGGAGACAGCAGCAATGGGAGGCCGTACAGGGACCCATGAGACACTGTGGACCTGGCAGCAGCATGAGGAGGCGGTACAGGGGCCCATGGCAGATTACGGGCCTGGCAGCAGCATTGGGAGGCCCGTAATCTGCCAGCACCCTATGACAAAATGGAACACACCAGCAGTGTGAGGAGACCTGAAAGTGGCACATGGCAGAGTGTGGCGATGGAGACAGCAGCAATGGGAGGCCGTACAGGGACCCATGAGACACTGTGGACCTGGCAGCAGCATGAGGAGGCGGTACAGGGGCCCATGGCAGATTACGGGCCTGGCAGCAGCAATGGGAGGCCCGTAATCTGCCAGCACCCTATGACAAAATGGAACACACCAGCAGTGTGAGGAGACCTGAAAGTGGCACATGGCAGAGTGTGGCGATGGAGACAGCAGCAATGGGAGGCCGTACAGGGACCCATTAGACACTGTGGACCTGGCAGCAGCATGAGGAGGCGGTACAGGGGCCCATGGCATATTACGGGCCTGGTAGCAGCAATGGGAGGCCCGTAATCTGCCAGCACCCTATGACAAAATGGAACACACCAGCAGTGTGAGGAGACCTGAAAGTGGCACATGGCAGAGTGTGGCGATGGAGACAGCAGCAATGGGAGGCCGTACAGGGACCCATGAGAGACTCTGGACCTGGCAGCAGCATGAGGAGGCGGTACAGGGGCCCATGGCAGATTACGGGCCTGGCAGCAGCAATGGGAGGCCCGTAATCTGCCAGCACCCTATGACAAAATGGAACACACCAGCAGTGTGAGGAGACCTGAAAGTGGCACATGGCAGAGTGTGGCGATGGAGACAGCAGCAATGGGAGGCCGTACAGGGACCCATGAGACACTGTGGACCTGGCAGCAGCATGAGGAGGCGGTACAGGGGCCCATGGCAGATTACGGGCCTGGCAGCAGCAATGGGAGGCCCGTAATCTGCCAGCACCCTATGACAAAATGGAACACACCAGCAGTGTGAGGAGACCTGAAAGTGGCACATGGCAGAGTGTGGCGATGGAGACAGCAGCAATGGGAGGCCGTACAGGGACCCATGAGAGACTCTGGACCTGGCAGCAGCATGAGGAGGCGGTACAGGGGCCCATGGCAGATTACAGGCCTGGCAGCAGCAATGGGAGGCCCGTAATCTGCCAGCACCCTATGACAAAATGGAACACACCAGCAGTGTGAGGAGACCTGAAAGTGGCACATGTTTGGGGCATGATTCATGGCGGATTTAGTCAGTTGTGTCAGGAACTGGTGGTTTGAAATCCAGACTAATCCACGCCTGATTCATTTTCACAAACGTGAGTCTCTCCACACTTTGGGCGGACAGTCGTGTCCTCCGCGGAGTTACAATACCTCCTGCCGCACTAAACACGCGCTCCGATGCCACGCTACTGGCCGGGCATGACAGCCTTTCAAGGGCAAATTCAGCTAGTTGGGGCCAAAGGTCAAGTTTCGTTGCCCAGTAGTCAAGGGGATTGTCTACCTCGGTTGGCAGGGTGCTGTCCAAGTAGGCCCAAGCCTGTTGTTTGAGGTCCTGCTCCAGGTCCACCTGATGCTGCTGCTGCTGCTGCGGCTGGTTAGTAGTTTCCTCACTGCGCTGGTGAAGAAAGCTACTCATCATCGACGGCAGACTGTGGCAGCCGCTGCTGGTGGAGCTGCCACTGCTCCTACCACCCCACCCCTCCCCTGCTGCCATGGCAGCGGAATGCGAGCGCACAGGGCCCACAGTGTCTGAGGATGGACGTTGGCGCAGAAAGGCAGAGACCAACTGACTACATAGATGGTTTTTATAGTACGTTATTTTGGCCTCCCTCTCAGCAGGTGTGAAAAAGGCCACCATTTTTGAACGGTAGCGAGGGTCCAACAAGGTGGACAGCCAAAAGTCATCCCTCTGTCTGATGGTTATTATTCGGCTGTCGCTACGCAAGCAACCGAGCATGCTATGGGCCATTTGTGCCAAGGAATGCAAGGGACTTCCTGCCTTCATCTCCACAGCATACTGCCACGGTGCGTCTGGGTCCTCTGTCTCCTCCTCCTCCTCCTCTACCAGATGCTCCTGCTCCTCCACTCCTGTCCGCTGAGTGGAAAAACCACCCATTTCACTCAATAATTCCTGAGCACCAATGTCCTCCTCTACCTCCTCCTCTTCTTCCTGTCCTGCCCCCACAGGGGTCATGTGGCGTTGAGATCTGTGCGCCACGTCTACCGCACCCTGACCAGCCATTGTTAACAGCATTTGTTCCAGGACGTGCAACAGAGGAATGACGTCGTTCATCCCATAGTCCTGCCGACTCACGAATAGCGTGGCCTCCTCAAAGGGCCTGAGCAAGCGGCAGGTGTCACGCATGAGCTGCCAATGGCTGACATCGAAGTTACACAGGGGAGTACCTTTATCCGCTTGTAACATCAGGAAATCGGTGATGGCCTTTCGCTGTTCGTAAAGGCGGTCTAACATGTGTAGGGTTGAATTCCACCTTGTTGCAACGTCGCAGATCAGGCGATGCTGTGGAATTCCGTTCTGCCGCTGCAGCTCAAGGAGGGTGTGCTTTGCGGTGTAGGAATGGCTGAAATGCATGCAAAGTTTACGTGACATTTTAAGGATGTCTTGCAGTGGGATGGTGGATTTTAGGAACCGCTTGACAACCAGATTGAACACGTGAGCCATGCATGGCGCATGGCACAACCTTCCTTGACGCAGAGCAGACACCATGTTCTTTCCGTTGTCGGTCAACATGGTTCCGATTTTCAGTTTGCGCGGAGACAGCCATCTGTCGATTTCTCTGTTCATTACACTGAGAAGTTCCTCCCCTGTGTGACTACGTTCACCAAGGCATACCAGGTGCAGCACAGCGTGACACCGTTGCGCCCTGCACATGTGATATGCCGGTCGGGTAATGGGACTTGGCACGGGGGTGGCGGCTGAGGACACGGCGGAAGAAGAGGTGGTAGAGGCGGACATCTTTGCCGGACCAAGGACATGCAAACGTGGAGGCAAAAGCGGCGTGACCTGTCCAAGTTGCTGGTGCGGCTGTGCCGGCACCACGTTCACCCAGTGGGCCGTAAATGACATGTACTGTCCCTGACCGTAGTTACAGCTCCACACGTCGGCGCTGCCGTGCACTTTGGCAGAGACCGACATGCTCAAAGACTGGCCCACCATCTCCTCTACATGTGAATGCAGGGCTGGCACTGCCTTTTTGGCGAAGAAATGCCGGCTTGGCACTCTCCACCGCGGCGCGGCACAAGCCATCATTTCTCGGAAAGGTGCTGAGTCCACCACTTGGAAAGGGAGGGACTGCAGCACCAGCAACTTGGACAGGAGGACGTTCAGCTTCTGCACCGTCGGGTGCGTGCTCGCAAACTGTTGTCTCTTGGAAACGGATTCCAAGAAAGACTGCTGACGGAATCCGTGAAGAGGAGTAGCAGGAGAAGGAGCTTCTGAACGAGTGGAAGATGCCAACGAGCGACAACTCCCCTCAGCAGAGGTGTTGGAGCCTTGACTGGCTGATAGAGGGCGATTGACGTCGGGTGACGGAGTAAGTAACGGAGCGGGTGATGGAGCGGGGGCTGGGGCAGGCAGAACCGCCGTATCTTTATCACGGTTTTCCCAGGCCACCAAATGGCGACGCTGCATATGCTGCCGCAACGCTGTAGTCCCAACATGGGCCCCCTGGCCACGCTTGACTTTCTGGCCACATAGTCGACATACGGCTACGTTTACTTCCTCGGGCGGCTTGACGAAAAATTGCCACACCGCCGAGTAGGAAACTTTGCCCCCGCTACTCCTCACTGGCTGACTGCTACTTCCTCCGTGCACACCGGCACCACTACTGGCCGTGATGGTAGGCTGCAGTGGAGCTGGTGCTCTACTCCGTGGCCGTTTGCCTCCACTGACACTGCTGCGACCCTGCTGCCTCCTGGGCAACCCACCGACTGTTTTGCTCGCTGCCAAGCTGGCACCCTCTTCTCCTGATGATGCGGAAGCAATAGCCTGATGACGACGAGGCTGCCAAGTGCGATCAGCCTCATCATCATCAATTAGGGTCTCCGCCTCACTACTAGCCCCCTCGGCTGCGTGTGGGTCAGGAGACAGACCTGTCTCTAGACCGGCTACCGAGCCACTCTCCTCGCCAGTACTTCTTTGCCTGGCTGCTGAAGAGGCGGATGTCTCCCCCCGTTCCTGACCGCCCTCTGTTAGCTCTTCCTCACTGTACAGTGGGGCTGAGCCCACAGCATGCGATACTTCGCTTGGTGAGGGAACACCAAAGGACAGGGGCAGGTAGAGGACACGTGATTTCAGTGGGCTTGCTCCCGGGCCATGCCAACTAACGGTTGTGTCTGACGTACCCACCGACCGTTGGCTGTAGGTGTCAGAGGTGACCTGGGAAGAGGAAGACGACCGAGCCAACCAATCGATGACGGCAGGGTTGTCGGTGGAGACACGACCGCTGGATGACACCGGGAGCACTGGCCTCTGGCTGCGACTAGTGCTGCCTCGACCCCTTCCTCTGCTGCCACGTCTGCTCGCTCCTAAAACATTGCCTCCTCTGCCACTCCTCTGCATGTTGTCTGACATACTCTTTAATTCAACGATTCTGTGTCCCTGAGTAACAATTCTGTGTCTGTCCCTGAGTAACAATTCTGTGTCCCTGAGTAACAATTCTGTGTCCCTCAGTAACAATTCTGTGTCCCTGAGTAACAATTCTGTGTCCCTCAGTAACAATTCTGTGTCCCTCAGTAACAATTCTGTGTCCCTCAGTAACAATTCTGTGTCTGTCCCTCAGTAACAATTCTGTGTCCCTCAGTAACAATTCTGTGTCTGTCCCTGAGTAACAATTCTGTGTCCCTCAGTAACAATTCTGTATCACTCAGTAACAATTCTGTGTCCCTCAGTAACAATTCTGTGTCTGTCCCTGAGTAACAATTCTGTGTCCCTGAGTAACAATTCTGTGTCCCTCAGTAACAATTCTGTGTCCCTCAGTAACAATTCTGTGTCTGTCCCTGAGTAACAATTCTGTGTCCCTGAGTAACAATTCTGTGTCTGTCCCTGAGTAACAATTCTGTGTCCCTGAGTAACAATTCTGTGTCCATCAGTAACAATTCTGTGTCCCTCAGTAACAATTCTGTGTCCCTCAGTAACAATTCTGTGTCTGTCCCTGAGTAACAATTCTGTGTCCCTCAGTAACAATTCTGTGTCCCTCAGTAACAATTCTGTGTCCCTCAGTAACATTTCTGTATCTGTCCCTGAGTAACAATTCTGTGTCCCTCAGTAACAATTCTGTGTCCCTCAGTAACAATTCTGTGTCCCTCAGTAACAATTCTGTGTCTGTCCCTGAGTAACAATTCTGTGTCCCTGAGTAACAATTCTGTGTCCCTCAGTAACAATTCTGTGTCCCTCAGTAACAATTCTGTGTCCCTGAGTAACAATTCTGTGTCCCTGAGTAACGATTCTGTGTCCCTCAGTAACAATTCTGTGTCCCTCAGTAACAATTCTGTGTCTGTCCCTGAGTAACAATTCTGTGTCCCTCAGTAACAATTCTGTGTCTGTCCCTGAGTAACAATTCTGTGTCCCTCAGTAACAATTCTGTGTCTGTCCTTGAGTAACAATTCTGTGTCCCTCAGTAACAATTCTGTGTCCCTCAGTAACATTTCTGTGTCTGTCCCTGAGTAACAATTCTGTGTCCCTGAGTAACAATTCTGTGTCCCTCAGTAACAATTATGTGTCCCTCAGTAACAATTCTGTGTCTGTCCCTGAGTAACAATTCTGTGTCCCTGAGTAACAATTCTGTGTCCCTCAGTAACAATTCTGTGTCCCTGAGTAACAATTCTGTGTCCCTGAGTAACGATTCTGTGTCCCTCAGTAACAATTCTGTGTCCCTCAGTAACAATTCTGTGTCTGTCCCTGAGTAACAATTCTGTGTCCCTCAGTAACAATTCTGTGTCTGTCCCTCAGTAACAATTCTGTGTCCCTCAGTAACAATTCTGTGTCCCTCAGTAACAATTCTGTGTCCCTGAGTAACAATTCTGTGTCTGTCCCTGAGTAACAATTCTGTGTCCCTCAGTAACAATTCTGTGTCCCTCAGTAACAATTCTGTGTCTGTCCCTGAGTAACAATTCTGTGTCCCTCAGTAACAATTCTGTGTCCCTGAGTAACAATTCTGTGTCCCTCAGTAACATTTCTGTGTCTGTCCCTGAGTAACAATTCTGTGTCCCTGAGTAACAATTCTGTGTCCCTGAGTAACAATTCTGTGTCCCTCAGTAACAATTCTGTGTCCCTCAGTAACAATTCTGTGTCCCTCAGTAACAATTCTGTGTCTGTCCCTGAGTAACAATTCTGTGTCCCTGAGTAACAATTCTGTGTCCCTGAGTAACAATTCTGTGTCCCTCAGTAACAATTCTGTGTCCCTCAGTAACAATTCTGTGTCCCTGAGTAACAATTCTGTGTCCCTGAGTAACGATTCTGTGTCCCTCAGTAACAATTCTGTGTCCCTCAGTAACAATTCTGTGTCTGTCCCTGAGTAACAATTCTGTGTCCCTCAGTAACAATTCTGTGTCTGTCCCTCAGTAACAATTCTGTGTCCCTCAGTAACAATTCTGTGTCCCTCAGTAACAATTCTGTGTCCCTGAGTAACAATTCTGTGTCTGTCCCTGAGTAACAATTCTGTGTCCCTCAGTAACAATTCTGTGTCCCTCAGTAACAATTCTGTGTCTGTCCCTGAGTAACAATTCTGTGTCTGTCCGAGTAACAATTCTGTGTCCCTAAGTAACAATTCTGTGTCCCTGAGTAACAATTCTGTGTCCCTCAGTAACAATTCTGTGTCCCTGAGTAACAATTCTGTGTCTGTCCCTCAGTAACAATTCTGTGTCCCTCAGTAACAATTCTGTGTCCCTCAGTAACAATTCTGTGTCCCTCAGTAACAATTCTGTGTCTGTCCCTGAGTAACAATTCTGTGTCTGTCCCTGAGTAACAATTCTGTGTCTGTCCCTGAGTAACAATTCTGTATCTGTCCCTGAGTAACAATTCTGTGTCCCTCAGTAACAATTCTGTGTCCCTCAGTAACAATTCTGTGTCTGTCCCTCAGTAACAATTCTGTGTCTGTCCCTGAGTAACAATTCTGTGTCTGTCCCTGAGTAACAATTCTGTGTCCCTCAGTAACAATTCTGTGTCCCTCAGTAACAATTCTGTGTCTGTCCCTGAGTAACAATTCTGTGTCTGTCCCTGAGTAACAATTCTGTGTCTGTCCCTGAGTAACAATTCTGTGTCCCTAAGTAACGGTTCTGTGTCCCTAAGTAACGGTTCTGTGTCCCTAAGTAACGATTGTGTGTCCCTAAGTAACGGTTCTGTGTCCCTAAGTAACGGTTCTGTGTCCCTAAGTAACGATTGTGTGTCCCTAAGTAACGGTTCTGTGTCCCTAAGTAACGGTTCTGTGTCCCTAATACAGAGAGATCTGTCTCTCTTGAATGACCAGAGGCAAATGAAGAATTGTAAGATGGCCGCAATTTATAGCTCCACCATTACACAGTGCTGGCTGGCTGGCTGCTGATTGGCTAATGCGATCACGTGTCATGAATGAATGCATTATTGGGCAGCGCGCCTTGTCTGCGCGCCTTCCCAGAGATCACTGCTCCGTCGCCGCACATGTCGCCACCATTTTTGGAAAAATTTTGATTCGCGCATCCGAAGTCTGCTAATTTTCGGATTCGACGCGAATCGAAATTTTCCTAATATTCGAAACGAATTCCACTTCGCCGAGTTCGATTCGCTCATCTCTAATTATCTGCATTAAATTAGCCTCAGAACCTGTGTAATTCATATGTGTTTGGTTTTAAAGGGATAAGGTGGCAACCCCATTCCATAGACTTCAATAGAAAAATAGCCGAAACACATAAAAAATGCATCAAATACAGTGCTTGCATCTTTTATGTGTTTTTGCTGGTTTCTCCTGCAAGACAACAGACACATCCCAAAAACGTAATGTGGATCAAAAACACATTAAAAACACGTGTGAAAAAAACGCAACTGTAACAACTGTAACCTGCATAGGTATGAACAAATTTTGACAGGCTGTCAGGGGCGGACTGACCATTTGGAAACTCGGGCACTGCCCGAGGGCCCGGGGTCAGTAGGGGCCCCATGAGATGCCCCTGGTACCTTTTTCATAGGCTTTTTTGAGTTTGGGCAAGGACACAGGGGCCCCATGATCCCCTATTGCCCGAGGGCCCCATGAGTTGTCAGTCCGCCCCTGGGCAGTATTGCCTGTCAAACATGTGCATTAAAGTCAATGGATGCTAGGGTTGCCACCTGATTCCTTTAAAACTGAACACATATTAATTACACAGGTGCTGAGGCTAATGTATTGCAGATAAGGCACTAAGTGAGTTTAATTGCCACTTTAATCAGCCACAGAACCTGGGTAATTGATATGTGTTCGGTTTTAAAGGGATGAGGTGGCAACCCCATTTCATAGACTTAAATAGAAAAGCAGTGGAAACACATCAAAAACGCATCAAATACAGTGCTTGCATTTGTATGTGATTTTGCTGGTTTCTCCTGCAAGACAACAGACATGTCCCAAAAACATAAAATGGATCAAAAACACATTAAATACGCATGTAAAAAAATGCAACTGTAACAACCGCAACCTGCATAGTATGAACAAGTTTTGACAGGCGGTATTGCCTGTCAAACATGCGCATTAAGGTCAATGATGTTGGGATGATGTTGCCACCTCGTCCCTTTAAAACCGAACACATATTAATTACACAGGTGCTGAGGCTAATTTAATGCAGATAAGGCACTGAGTTTAATTGCCACCTAAATCAGCCTCAGCACCTGTGTAATTAATATGTGTTCGGTTTTAAAGGGATGAGGTGGCAACCCTAATGGAAGCATGCCGCAACCACAAGCCAAATGCTTAGCTTGCGGTTACAATGTGGTATTCTTTTATTTTTTATAAAAACAGAGTTTCAGGAGATGGCATGATTATCGCCTGAACGCCTGCCAGCCGCTGCTCTGTCCCTCTCTGGAAAATGATCCATTATAGATCGCTTTTCAGCGGTTGAAAGACAATGCCGCCTGTTTGAAAAAGCCCTAGCTATGTCCACGTTTTTTTTTTGGGATACTTCAGAAAGTCAACCTGTCATTAAAAGAATACAGGGCTGCTGAAGTTACATATTCCTGGCTGCCATTCCCGTCCTGCAGCTTCACTTTGATGAATAGGAATGGCATCCAGGGAACCATCAGACTCTACAACAAGAGGACTAGGCGTTGCTTATCTTTCTGGAAAGACACGTTCACTTTATGAGATGACTATCCAAATATCTGCTACAGTTTAATTACATCAATATGGAGGGACAGGTTAAACTCGCATTTCCTGTCATGTGTTTATAATTAATTCTCTGTCGGTGTTTTGCAGCAGACATTAAAGTGAAGGCAGTTAATATTTATCCTCCCCTGAACGCCAGTGGAATATCAAGTAATTTGTCCCTTGTTTTCCCGTGTCACTGTGTTTCTGCTTGATAAACAGCCCCCGGCTCATCATCTTGCTTCATCATCACTCGCCGGTCGCCAGTCAGCGCTCCAGTTTTCTATGTGAAATCTATGTCGCTGATTATCATGCCGCAGCTTTTGCTCAAGAGAGAAACGTGTTTGATCTGCAGGGGTTGGATGTCTTCAAACAATCTTATCACAAACAAACGCTTTCTTTTCAAGTTCTAAGTAAACACCTTCCATCTTCCAATTAGGAACATATGTCCTGGCTAGAAAAGCACTCAGGCGCCTAACACCTTCTCTAGTGACTGTGAAAAATTCTGCTGGAAAAGTCTAAGAGAAAATCTCAAGGTTTGTTAAAAAATGATATAACATCTATAATAGTGGCACAAGCAATCCTGTAATGGGATCACTGTCTGCACAGGGTTTAGTTACAGAGAACCTACTGAATTTATTATAGCTTCCTTGGCGATGTTCTTACATTTACTGCAGTGTTTTATCCCTTTATTGTAGCGCACCACAACACACAGGTGTGAATTATTTGTGCCATGTGGTGCATCGCATTAAAAAAACTCTTGTGGGCCCCATTTAAGTATTTCCAGCTGTTCCTCCCTCCATCACAACTGGCACTAAAATGCCCAATGTCAGCAACTGTAGGATACTAGAGGTAGGGGGGACCTCACTTCCTCAATCATTTCAGTGATCTGGCCTAGCAATTGGCTGCTAAAATAAAGGACTGTCACGTGGGAAAAGTCATACTCTCCTCCATCTTGGGATGCATCAGGTATTTTTTTGGCCTGAAGCAGCAGAGGAGCAATGGCAAGGTAAGTATAAGGAGGTCATGAGGACGAATGGTGGCCTTTGCATTAGCATGGTAATTGAGCCCTGAATGGGCAAGGTGACAGTGTCTCTTTAAATTAGAATTAAAGACAGCTATACTCACCTTTCATCCAATGGTCCCCATCCTTCACTGGCATCTGCTTCTGTGTGCTGCTTTTTTGCCATTGTCATGGGCCGGAGTGGGATGACCTCACTCCTGCGCATGTGCAGGAGGCCGTCATTAAGGCACATGGGGGTCGTGCCAGTCGTTGTAAGCTGAGCTCACTTTCATGCTGGAGAATGCTGAAGGCAGGCAGGTATGTGAATTTTATTGCAGAAGAGACATGCTATGTCTCTTCTGCAATAAAACACCTGCCAGCTCACAGTGAATAACAGTGAAACCTTAGTTCTGTTTTAGAGAAGAATTCTGGGATAGGTAAAAAAATCACCCATTAGTACATCCCCCCTACACAAAACACTTAACAGTTAATAACTTTTTGAAAATCCTTACCAAGTAGGAGAAAAGTCTAACTGAATTTTCATGACCTCATCTCTGTAATTCAAAAGATGACAGCATCTGCTCTGCCAAGTAGGAGGTGTAACAGCATGGGTCACATCATATTCTGTCCTCTCTCTCTACAGTATAAGGAAACTACAGTTCCCATCAACCACAGGGAATTGTAGTGAATCTAGGCAGGTACACTAGTCCTGTATATGTTGAGTGTGTCTGAGAGTCTTGCTCCGCTCACCACAGGAAGTGGGGTGGAATTACATCACTGCTTCCTGGAGAAAGAACTACAGAGGGGATGTGCCAAGACCAGTGGCTGGGGGAATAGCATCCACCAGTATTACAAACAGGATGCCAAAGAGAAATAATGGTTTGATTAGAAAACTAATAGGCTATTTCAGAGCAACTACTAAGTGAACCAGAAGATGGATGACATTTAGTGAAGGTAGGAAATTACCGACAAGGACAGGTAAACAGAGTAAAGTATTAAAGCTGACCTCTGGGCAGACATACCATATAAGACAAAAATTTATGCAGCAAATGTAACACAATTAGAATCAATTTACAAAGCGAAGTCACCAAATAAAGATGATTATTTTCAAAAAAGTTAACAAAAAAAGCGAATTATTTTTAGCCAAGTCCAACGAGAGTTGAATATTACAGTCACATGGCTGAAAGTAAAGATAATGATCCTTTTGTTAAGCTTTGTGAATTAAGCCTAATAAACTGATTTCAAAACGCAGATCATCATGTAAACCCAAGATAAAAATATTAACACCCTCTACTTTTTGTACTTCAGAATTCCAGCCCTTTCCAATGTAAAAATATAAGGAACTGAACCAACTACAGTGGTTTTTCATTCCTTTTTGTGGAGCATTAGTTCTGCGCTGACTGGCAATAATTGCTTCACTTCTGTGTGCAAATATATGGAATAAAATGCAGTACAAATAATTGTAACCTAATTTCTACCTGCTGTTTTGTTCTGAGTTCGGGATCGCAGAACTAATTTCCACCTGCCTCTATGGCCAAATATTCTCCACCTATGATATAAACACAAGCCTGAGCATTATAAATGGACACTCCGCTGTGCTTGTTTTCTAGCCAGAGTTAAGACTCGAGTGTGTTTTTACTTCATACTGCAAGCCCCAAATTACTGTTCGCCTACTGTTGGTGTAATTTAGCTCCTAGCTGTCCCTGTTTTATAAGGACGGTCCCTGGTCTGGAATCAAATCTCTTTCTTTCTCTACATATATACAGACTTCCACACATACTGTATGTGTAGACTACTACACTATGATGTGGGTCACTTATGATGTAAATGTTTATATATGTATAGCCTTCACATTTTTCCATCTTTATTAAGAAAGTACATCAGATTTCGTCTGATGAAGAGCAAGTCTCAAAATGCGTTGGGCATATGAAGCAAGACCAGTACCAAAGGTTACTCAGTATGACAAGATGGATGAGGAATGCAGTTGCTATGGGTAATCGGAACTAGTGCAAGTGTACAACAGCCAGTTGTTAAGAGTGGTATCGGTGTGGGTGAGGGGTCTTCTGGTAGCAAGGGGGTCGGTGCTTTGATTCCCTCCCTTAGCGGTCCATTCCCCTGAGTTTGCAACTGAACCCGCATCATGGAGACTGTTGACCTAGCTGCATGGTATGGGAGAGAGTAAAGAGTTAATGGAGAACAAACAGGTGCTCTGTGGGACCCCATTCTGTCACTGGGAGTGAGTTGGCAAGGTACACTGGACTAGTGGAGCTGGCATGGGCTCCTATCTGTGACACTCAACGGCAAGGTGTGTATAGACATGAGATAATACACTGACTCTGACTCTGTACATTTACTACTGCATACAAGTGTAAGGCTCATCCATAAGCTGGAGTGCTGCCATAGGGTTGATTTCACCTGAATGCAAACAGCTAAATGCACAATTGAACTATATGTATGTGAACTGTGAAAGGATTTGCAACTCTGTTTAGAACAAGCCACCTTTCTTAGACAGCACAGCCAGGGCTTGCACCTCCATGCAGAGCTCATTGCAGCTGAGTAATATGAACTTTCTTAGCCTGTGTCTAGATAATGTAGGCATTTTCTCTTCCTGTCAGGAAGCTTTTAGTGTTAGATGGATGGCAATAGGCAATGTACACTATATTGCCAAAAGTATTGGGACGCCTGTCTTTACACGCACATGAACTTTAATGGCATCCCAGTCTTAGTCCGTAGGGTTCAATATTGAGTTGGCCCACCCTTTGCACCTATAACAGCTTCAACTCTTCTGGGAAGGCTGTCCACAAGGTTTAGGAATGTGTCTATGGGAATGTTTGACCATTCTTCCAGAAGCGCATTTGTGAGGTCAGGCACTGATGTCGGACGAGAAGGCCTGGCTCGCAGTCTCCGCTCTAATTCATTTCAAAGGTGTTCTATCGGGTTGAGGTTAGGAGGCTGAGGTGCAGGCCACTCAAGTTCCTCCACCCCAAATGCACTCATACATGTCTTTATGGACCTTGCTTTGTGCACTGGTGCGCAGTCATGTTGGAATAGGAAGGGGCCATCCCCAAACTGTTCCCACAAAGTTGGGAGCATGAAATTATCTAAAATGTCTTGGTATGCTGACACTTTAAGAATTCCCTTCACTGGAACTAAAGGGCCAAGCCCAACCCCTGAAAAACAAACCAACACCATAATTCCCCCTCCACCAAACTTCACACTTGGCACAATGCAATCAGGCAAGTATCATTCTCCTGGCAACTGCCAAACCCAGACACGTCCATCAGATTGCTGGACGGAGAAGCGTGATTGGTCACTCCAGAGAACACGTCCCCACTGCTCCAGATTCCAGTGCTGGTGTACTTTACACCACTGCATCCAACGCTTTGAATTGCACTTGGTGATGTAAGGCAGCTGCTTGGCCAAGGAAACCCATTCCATGATGCTCTCTATGTACTGTTGTTGTGCAATATGAAGGCCATGTGGGGTTTGGAGATCTTTAGCTATTAACTCTGCAGACAGTTGGCAACTTCTGCGCACTGTGCACTTCAGCATGCGCTGACCCCGCTGTCATTTTACATGGCCTACCACTTCATGTCTGAGTTGCTGTTGTTCCCAGTTGCTTCCACTTTGTTATAATACCACAAACAGTTGACCACGGAATATTTAGTAGCAAGGACATTTCACAGATGGACTTATTGCACAGGTGGCAACCTATCACGGTACCACGCTTGAATTCACTCAGCTCCTGAGAGCGACCCATTCTTTCACAAATGTTTGTAGAAGCAGTCTGCATGCCTTGAAGCTTGATTTTATACTTGTGGCCACGGAGGTGATTGGAACACCTGAATCCAATGATTTGTAGGGTTGTCTCAATACTTTTGGCAATATAGTGTAGCAATGACTAATTTGGTAGTGTCATCGCAGGAGATCCTCTCCATCAGCCAACATCTTTCAATTCACACTCTGTCAGCCCATTATGTCATGAACACACCCCTTGGGATGGCATTTTCACACCGGCCTGGGCTGACAGTGGTGTTACACAGAGTCTAAAAAGGCACAGCACTAAGATTCTATTCACACATTTTGCAGCTCGAACAATATTCAAAATTCTATAATTTTCAGTGGTCCCAGTTCACACCTGAGTGAAGTGCCACATGAAACTTGTAGCTAAAAAAAGTACACAAACTTCTGAGCTAGAAGCTTAAAGTGAAGCTAAACTCTGTGATACTTACCTCCTTTCAACACCCCAAATCTTCTGCTCACCTTCTTCTTGCTTCTGGGCTGTTGCTGTTCTCAGCAGATTTATTTCTATTGGCTAAGTTAAAAAAAGGCTCAAGCCTCAGACAGCTACAAAAATTACCAAAACTCCCACAAATGCTCCAAAAAAGTCTGTAAAATGACTGAAGGCACTCAGTTCAAGTGTGAATGCAGCCTCAGGGCCACTCACCACAGGACAAGAAAAGAAAGGACAAGGGTAAGTGCTGTAAGAGGGGTGTGGCCATTCATAGAAGATGTAAATTTGGTCTGAGCATCTAGGTTTCAATGAGTTTTTGGATAGAGTTGTATTTTAATTTAAACCATTGGAGACAGAATCCTAACCGACAGCAGTTTTGGCAAATGGAAAGCAAAACAAATAAAGACAATACAGAAAATAAAATAATATGGGAGATATTATACTACGCATATTCCTGAAAACACAAAGATGGTATTTTTATATAATTTCACATTCAAAAACGGAACGAAATGTGAAGAAGAGAATATTTTCGGACATAAAGCACTGAATTAAACTGACATTTCCCAAAATGAATCTTCAGGAAACATCTGAGGGAAGTAGAGGCATTTAGATCCATCAACACCAACTAACATGATTACAGGAGGGCTGCAGCTCTTAGATTGGAAGAGGCAGGATGTGCAAAACATTGACCGTACAATGCAGAGGAGAGAAACTTTAACATATTCAAGTGGAAGAAGCAATGATGACAATGTACAATCTTTGATAGCTCATAGCAACCAATAACTGACTCAATCTCCAGTGAACTAAAATTTCACTGGTTGCAAATTAATAATGTTGTACCGCCACAATGAATGATATCCTGTAGCTGCACCCAGACATTCACCAATCCACAGACAGACAGGCTTCCCACTCCATAAATTGTTTTGCTCTTTTATTCACTCAGTTGTCAATGGGAAAGGGAATGAGCAGTACGGAATCTCCAAAAATAGCAAACATCCCTCTGATCAACAGCAGCACAAATCCCTCCAGTCAGTAGTATTTTGCAGTATCTTTAACCTCCGCCACAGACTTGGGGTCCTTTCATACCGGCGTTCCGTTTTTTCATCAGTTCGGTCACGTTTTTTTTTTTTAAAGGATCAGATTTCATCAGTTTGTCATCAGTTTACATCAGTTTTTTCATCAGTTTCTCATCAGTTTTTATATCAGTTTAATACACCCTTCACCAATGCAAAAACAGGTGCAAAAACAGACTGTATGTCTGTTTACATCAGTTTTTTGTCCATTCCGTTTTTCTTACAGAAGAAAAAAAGGGTCAAAAAATGGATTTTAACGGATGCAGACATTAACGGATGTAAACAGATGATCATCTGTTTACATCCGCTAGTCCATAGAAATACATGGGTGTAAATGGACAGATGAAAAATGGACATAGGAACGCCCGTGTGAAAGGACCCTTATGCAGAATTGGTTGGCCAGACACTTTAAAGTAACTTCAGCCCCTCGCACAGGCCAGCAGTGGACCTTTAAGCTGATACTAGCAATTTGTATTAGTGGACCTTTAAGCTGATAATAGCAATTTGTATTAGTGGACCTTTAAGCTGATACTAGCAATTTGTATTAGTGGACCTTTAAGCTGATACTAGCAATTTGTATTAGTGGACCTTTAAGCTGATACTAGCAATTTGTATTAGTGGACATTTAAGCTGATAATAACAATTTGTAGCAGTAAACCAAGATCAGTAATTTACTAAGCAGAATTTTTATTCAGCTTCCTATCCCAAGCAAGGGGCCTGGGAAGTATGACGCTCTAACCACTTCAGGCAACATACCTGGGAGGCGAAGACCCTTCACACATCCTCTCCAGGCAAAGATATTTCTACAAGCCCACTTCCCCCAAGTATTTTTTTCCCTGACTACATCACAGAATCTTAACCTGGCCATAGATTAATAGAATTTCGAATGTATATTCTTAAGAAAAGCCTTAGGCCTAACATACTTCGAATGTTGGCCGGTTCAGCAAGAACTGGTCGAGATTCTAACCATGTACGGGTAGATTGAATATACCCAAGTTGATTGATCAATCAGCCTGGGTACAACCAGCCTGCCAGATTTTACATGTGATTAACGCTAGGGGCTGTTGTAGCCGCTAGCAATAATCAATGTGAGGAGATCCCATGGTTACAGGAAAGAAATTTTCTCCATCTATGGCATGCCTTAGGATAATTTGTATGAAAATTTGTAGACCATGTGAATGTCATTCAAAAGTTTTTGTTTGCTTTTAACATTTGATTTTGGAATTATTGTACTGAACAAAAACCACATACATTGTTAGAAATTTTTTTGTTCATTGAAGAAAAAAATTCCATCGAGCTCCTTGGAAAACAAACAGTGATTTGACCACTGATGATGAGAAAAATTAATAAACTTTCTTAGAATATTCTTTTCCTAAGATTTTTTTCATTTCATTCAAACATTCAAAATTATACCCATCTCTGGCCAGCTTTAGTCAGTTGCCAAAGTGAAATAAATATTCATAACCCAAAACTATACATCTTCTCACTCTGGAGAACAATACCCAGAAGTAAACCTAACTGACCCAGATAACGTTGACAAACAGTGTTCAGGCTCTAGTTACAAAAAGTACATTTAAAAGAGGAGTGTTAAAAAAAAAAAGAAACAATCATACTCACCTATGTGGCTGCAGCATTGATCTGATGCTCAGCTGTCCCCTGCCTGCTCTAAGCCTAGGAACCAAGTGATTACATGACTGCTGATCACTCAGTTCTAGGTCATCACTGAGCACTGATACAGTAGAGGAGTGAACATTGTCACCCTAGGACAGGAAGTGTGTTACTGGGAGCAAATTTGCACATTATAGCAGAGATAACTCTGGGTTGACCCTCCTCCAGCACCATCAGCTTTGCAATCCCTGTTGCTGCTGTCGTTTTCTCCTTGACTTACAGTGTAGTGTCTTCCCTCTGTGGTCGTTGGATGCCCACTGATATTTTAACTCCTGCAAATGCATGCTGGAGTTGCACCATCCTTGGAACCTACTCCATTTTCATTATTGTACAGATAAGAGGGTTAAATTATGGAGTATGGTAATGGTGCATAAGATACATTAATGTAAAGGCCACACACAGAAGAGATGAAGGGGTTAAAGTAAAGGTCACGTACAATAGAATGATAGAAATGAGGGGGTTAATGTGCAGAATAGAATGTGCAAGTCAGTGACAGGATGAAGTTGAAAAGTACAGGAGGGGGCGATGTTGAAAGGTTTAAGAAAAATCCGAATGAAATTAGTTAAAATCCCCCATCTGGAATCTTCTGCTTCCCTTTATTCATTAAATTCAATTTTTTTTTTTTTTTTACAAATCATCCTTCCTCCCTTTTCTTCATTGTGAGAGGAAGGGAGAGTTCTAAAATATAAACAGTAGTAGTGTTTACATTTGTGATCTCTGTGAATGGCATCACTAGATTGAAAGACACAGAGCCATTCTGATTGACTCTGTACATTTTGCCTGTGGTCTGAGTTATGTAATGACATCCTTGACACAGACATTGAGTGTTGGCCTAGAGCACACACAAGTAGTAAACAGAGTGCTGTTTTAAAATGGTGCTCTAGAAATAAATCTCCACCACTCTGCCAGTTGTAAATGTGTGGCAATAGTGAAGTGGTTGAAGAGAAACAATTTTTCCCTTTCCAATATCAGTGTGATACTAAAGCATATCTGTCAGGGATGAGTATCCAATTTTGCTGAACTCAATTTTACAGCTAAATGACTGATTTTGCTGATATCTCACTTGATTTCTCTTAATTAGGAGAAAGGACACAGTCTCTTCAAATCCATGCAAGCAGCTGAATCGCTGTCACCCACCATTTTTTTCACTGCGTACCCTGGCTGCCGGCTTTCTTAGGCTAACAAGCTTGACTGTGTCAGCGAGACTGGATGTCAGTGAAAGTTAATGTAGTAATAGATTATAATGATGTCCTTCGTAAGTCAGCATTTTATTATCTGATATGAATAAAATCGACTGTGTTTTTCTGACAGCGTTATCAAAGTGCTGACGGGCCAGCAAATTTCCCGGTCAGCACTGTACGGCTGTACGGGAGCTCGCTGTGCTGACACAATACTTGTATCATTTAAAAACATTTATTATAATACAAAGGGCACCCTGGTGAAGGTCACAATTACACTGGTAACAAAAGGACTTGGGGGCACTGAGAAGCCAAGGACAGGATATCTTGTCTTTTCCTACATGATCTATATTAATGGCTGCTGCAAATTTCATTTTTATTATTTTATTATCTGTATAATGATATCTCTCTTTTCTATTAGGAATGCAGTGAAAAAAAGAAGGTTAAAAGATATACTCTTCAATTAAATATAAAAAATTGTGTTAAAGGAAAAGTTCACCTTTTGACAAAAAAAAATAATTAATTCAGATTTTTTTTGCAGGTAAAAAAATGTGCATTCATTGTTTTTTCTGCAGGAGCCTGTAAACGTAAAGCATTGCGCCAGCAATCAGCAGATCACTGGTGCCATGCAGGTCTCCTGCAGAACTGTCAGTGTATCTGCTTGCCTGTATAGGATATACGGGCAAGCAGCTCTGTATGGGATATATGGGTAAGTAGATACACTATATTGCCAAAAGTATTGGGACACCCCTCCAAATCATTAGATTCAAGTGTTCCAATCACCTCCATGGCCACAGGTGTATAAAATCCAGCGCCTAGGCATCCGGGAAATTTCCTAGCTACTAAATATTCCATGGACAATTGTTACTGGTATTATAAGAAAGTGGAAGCAACTGGGAACAACAGCAACTCAGCCACGAAGTGGTAGGCCACATAAAATGACAGAGCGGGGTCAGCGCATGCAGAAGCACACAGTGTCTGCAGAATCAATAGCTAAAGATCTCCAAACTTCATGTGGCCTTCAGATTAGCACAACAGTGCGTAGAGTGGTGGTGTAAAGCATACCACCACTGGACTCTGGAGCAGTGGGGACGTGTTCTCTAGAGTGACCAATCACGCTTCTCTGTCCAGTAATTCAATGGACGTGTCTGGGTTTGGTGGTTGCCAGGAGAATGATACTTGCCTGACTGCATTGTGCCAAGTGTAAAGTTTGGTGGAGGGGGGAATTATGGTGTTGGGTTGTTCTTCAGGGATTGGGCTTGGTGCCTTAGTTCCAGTGAAGGGAATTCTTAAGGCGTCAGCATACCAAGACATTTTAGATAATTTCATGCTCACAACTTTGTGGGAACAGTTTGGGGATGGCCCCTTCCTATTCCAACATGAATGCGCACCAGTGCACAAAGCAAGGTTCATAAAGACATGGATGAGTTTGGGGTGGAGGAACTTGACTTGCCTGCACAGATTCCTGACCTCAACCCGAAAGAACACCTTTGGGATGAATTAGAGCGGAGACTCTGAGCCAGGCCTTCTTGTTTGACATCAGTGCCTGACCTCACAAATGCACTTCTGGAAGAATGGTCAAACAGTTCCATAGACACACTCCTAACCTTGTAGACAGCCTTGCCTGAAGAGTTGAAGCTGTTATAGCTGCAAAGGGTGGGCTGTGGTACTTCAGTGAGAACTAGAAAGCTAACAGCAGCTAAAGCTGTCAGGACTTGTAGTTCATTCATTCACAGAACGAATGACGTGGCCATGTGGGTGAGGCCCCGTACCGCCACACTTTTTTTTTTTTTAAGTGACAGCTTCTCCCTGTATTGCTGTCACAGTAGTGGGGGCAGGTCTGGCAGCAGCTGAAGCTCTGGGAACATGTTACATGTTCCATTCTAGAAAAGGGTGGAACATGTAACCTGTTCCCAAAAGTGTAGTTATCCTTTAAACGTGTATCTAATGCCCATTACTTTTTTTCGAGGTTTGGACAGGTTATGGAAATGTCAGTACCTCTGTTAATTTTTTATGTACTCTAATTTTTTCCTGTGACAATCCCTACAGAAAGTGATGGGAAATCCCAAACTGTCACCAGAATAGGAGGTGAGGGAAATTTTCTAGTAGGAACGCTTGTTTCAGAGACAACTTTCTTACAGGGACTTTCCTCCCACTTTGAAGATACTTTCTCCCACTTAATATTGATTCTTTGAGGCAGAGAGTGAAGGCAAATCTCTCCAATGAGGACAAAGGAATAACAGGTATTTTAACCGTTCCCTATTTTACAACCCCCCCCCCCGCACAAAAAAAAATCCTTTGGTTAACCCCTTTGCGCCAGCACCTCCCGGCCCTTTAAGAGTTTCAGAAGTGGGGCAGGGTTTTAGGGTCATGTGACAGCGAATCACGGTGGCCACATGATCGGAAAAGGTCCTGATTGCGAGGGGAGATCGGGACCTTTCCATGAGTCACGGGCATATGTGCTGGGAGCGCGCACTCTCAGCCCATATGTATTTTCAAATGGTACGCAAATATGCGGCCGCTTGGCGTCAAGGCCCAGACGTTGAGAGGCTGCATATTTGTGTGTGCTCTGTGTCTAGGGGTTAAACTTGCCATTCGGTCACAGTAGATTTACTGCAACTGAGTGGCAGCAGCAGGCTCAGGAATGTAAATAAAGGTTGCAAGCTTGCTTCCGGGTCTGGGGTGCGCATTAGCGCATGCCCTGCTGACCCTTGCTGGGGTTGGATACAGCTTGATTTTTTAAATGATTTATGGCTGACACCTGCTGATCGGCTGTAGCTAATCACAGTACAAAGTCCTGTGCTTACAAACAACACAGGGCTCTGTACACAGAGCAGTGATCTGGCTATTTACTCTCCCTGAAAAGCAGGGAGATAAAACAGCCAGATCTTTTAGTAAAAGCAGCACATATTACACAGTTAACCCTTTGATTTCTCCTAGATGTTAACCCCTTCCCAGCTAGTGTCATTAGTACAGTGACAGTTTTATATCTGATCACTGTGTTAGTGTCACTATTAATGTCAGTGTCACTTAGTCAGTTAGTGTACCTCCCAGTGAGGTTCTGTTAGTGCCAGATTGCCTGCCACACTATCACAGTCCCTGTATAAGTCGCTGGTCACCACCATTACCAGTATAGCATCATAGCTGAATAAATTCCAGTATGTACGTATATACCACAGTTTGTAGATACTACAACTTTTGCACAAACCAAATAATATACACTTATTAGGATTTTTTTTATATAGCAGAATACATTTTGGCCTATATCTAAGAAAATAGATTTTTGATTTTTTTTTTTACTGAATATGTTTTATAGCAGAAAGTAGACAATATAGTTTGTTTGTTTGTTTTCAAAAATGTTGGTTTCTATTTGTTTGAAAAAAAATATAACAATTTAATTTGGGTACATTGTTGCATGGCTGAGCAATTGCCAGTTAAAATAGAACAATGCTGAATAGCAAAAAATGCCCTGGTCATGAGGGAAATAAAACATTCTGGAGGTCAAGTGTTTAAATTGTGCCTGTTATTAATTAAAATAGAACTATAGAACTATAGGCAAAACTAAATTATGGATAGAGTAAGAGAGAGTTATAACCTCCCACTTTTTTGCCATCTGTGTCCCATTGTTGGGGGAGTTACCTTTACTTTCTATCTAGTAGACAAAACAAATAGTGAGAGGAAATCCCTGCAAATTGCACCCCAGGTCACCAGCACTAGTGTCCCCACTGGATGATTTCTTCTCTATTACTGTTCTGAGGGCAACCCAACATTTGGGATTTTCTTCCGTTTCAATGATAATGGTAAATAGGACAAATATAGGGAGTGAATCTCCCTAATGGGGCACAGACAGCAATAAGAACCACACAGTTGATCTAATCCATCCACACTCTATCTAAAACTAAAAAAGGAAGCTTTGCCTTCAGTCATACGTTAAAAGTCAGAAAACTGGATACAAATCCATGTACCCTAAAACAAATTCATGGGCTTCAAAAACAAAGGTGGTCTATTGTGCAAAATTGGACTTCTCCTGAAGCTAAGCACTGTTCTAGCAACACCAGGTCTTCAGATTGTGCAAGGCAGATGTTCTCAGCTCCATCTAGCATATGCTCATTGATGCCTCCTGAGAAAATAATAGAGAAAATGCACAGGATCATGTGCTAAGAGGCAGCAGTCCAATTCAGATATGTCATATATTTCAGTTATCTGACTGAATGGCTTACGGTATATAAAGCCAAGTTTAAGGTACATGGTGGTCTTACCTGGTAGCAAAAACTGTTTGTTGGTTGATTTCTCTTGTTGCCTGGCATTGTTCTTCAATCTCTTGCTCCCTATGTAACTCACAAGTGTGGCAGCAAATATACTGGTCTTTAATAACCATATGCTGCACATATAACTCCATGGACAGCCAAGGTTTCTGTGCTGAGAGAGTGTGCGCACCCAGCTCAGTGACCAAACTCTCATAGACAACTCCTGGTCTCCAGTAATGGACAGAAAATGGTGGGTCCCAGTCATGTGGCTACTGTGACAGCCAATGAAAATATACACTTTCAAAAATGTTGTGCTCAAAAAATTATACTGCTCAGTTCACAAGCAATGTGTCCATAAAAATTATTCATAAATCCAAATAAACAAAAAACAAGTTCTTA
Organism: Staurois parvus; assembly: GCF_062004578.1. Classification (NCBI taxonomy): domain Eukaryota; kingdom Metazoa; phylum Chordata; class Amphibia; order Anura; family Ranidae; genus Staurois; species Staurois parvus. Next base: position 12,327,581 of record NW_028318045.1, on the reverse strand, counting down.
AAGTGGAGCTCCAGTCAAAATGTAAAAAAAATAAAATTCAGCAGCTACAAAAACTGTAACTGCTGACTTTTAAAAAGCAGACACTTACCTGTCCCTCGATAAAGTGGTGTCCTCACTGCAGCCGCTTTCACTGGCTGTCCTCTCTCCCTGGCACCAGCATCTTAAGTGTGGGCAGTTGGATTGAACTGGCAGCTTTTCCCTACTGCAAAATCACTGCAGGTAGCTGAGTGAGCTGAGCTGCTGAAAGAATTACTAAAATCATTTAGTGCTTCTGCTACCAAATTTGAGGATGATTTGCTCCTCAGTGCCTGCAGCTACAGGGGTCAGTGAGGGCTTGTTTAAAAGCTCATTTACTGCATCAATACTAGATTTTCCATAGCCTGGCCACATGTTCACCTTAAAGAAAGTCTATCATATGGGAAATATGGAGGTTGACATTGCTGATCTTCTAAAGATAGCTATTTTCCTGACTGTCAAGCTGATCATTTGGTCTCAATACTTCGGTCACTGGCCCAGGACAAGTATACAGATGCAAAGTCCAGATTCACTTCACATATGTTTGTTCTATGTAACTCAGAAAGCTTAACACCAGAAATAGTTTCCTTTAACTTTAACACATTCCTGTTGATATGAGACAAATATTATTTCTATGACTTAACACGGCGGGGCGATAATGCGTTTGTGTGAATCGAAGCCATTTCCAAAGTCTGAGGCTGTTTCCATCCGCTGTACAATGGTCATATTGTGCCCACTGCGACCACACACAATGTCACCTTTGTCCGAGCATTCTGAGCAGGGAAGCCGCTTTTGTAGGATGAACACAGTCACAATGGTTGGCTCAACAATCTTGTTTTATTTCTTTAGAAAAAGAAATGAAAATCTAGTTTTTACATGTTTATACAACACAGAATGTGAAGACTGAATACAACTATCAAAGGGTTATATATGTGAAAAGTGGATTCCAGGGAATCTATAGATGTTTTACAAATCAATGAATAAACATGTCAATATCTCGGCTTACATTGTAACTAAATCTCATCAGTGTGTTTATTTAAGTCCGCGTTTCTGTGTATAGTTTCTGATTAGATGTGTACCCAAGGGCAAAAGTGTTTGTTGAATGAGCATCCTGAGCTTTCTGCTTAGTAATGCTGCACAATGATTATATTTTACTAGTTCATGTAGTACATTTATTATTTATTATTTATTTCAGGTACTTATATAGTGCTGTCAATGTACGCAGCACTTTACATATATATTGTACATTCACAACAGTCCCTAACCCTCAAGGGGCGTACAATCGAAGGTACATGAAGAAACACTAACTACAATGCTCTCTATTGGTGGCTGTCTTGTAACTGATTTGATCTCAGTAGTCATTTAGGGCCTTTAAACTGTAAAGGTAGCAAACAGCAAAAATTATTCCCCTTGTTGCGTTTAGTGGGCAGTACCACCATTGAACACAACCCATTCAAGCGAATAGGACTGTGTTGCAATCATTTGCAATGCATGAGGTTGTAGCCTGGTGGTGCGGTATAGGGCATGGGGTTAAAACAGGCGGCAAAGAGGCGACGTATCACCTCCTCACTGGCTGTCACATGCCTCTAAAAGGGATCCAAGCACAAATCTCTTTTTCAGGTGCACTGCAATCTTGCTGAACATCTAATCCTAGTCTCAGTCAGTCTTACACATCTCTCATCCATAGACACCTTAAAGTGAGCATGTCATGTCACCAAGGTGTAAACATTTATATAATCTTGTGTTGTCTGGATGGGCAGAAGTTTAAAGCCCTGTTAGATCAACTTCTGTTGAGTTTGATCAAAATTCAACCGGTTTAGTAATCTCGATCCATCTATGGCCACCTTTAGCATCTGGGATACAATGGAACTGATCTGAAGGCAAGCACAAGTAGTGATGGTTTATACACATAGGTGGAAATCTCAAGTTCACTGCGAGGTGTTCATGTGCTCCAGCTTAAACTTTTAAAAGAATATTTATTGTCTGTTGATGAGTCTTTTATTACAGTATATCTAAACCCAAGAACATACAGTAATTCATTATATTGAATCTTACCAGTCTCTAGATGTGGTGGCTGCATTTGATTTATTCGAGTTTTTTTTCCTTTCAATAAATTATTTGTATTCACTTGCCGTGTGTATTTTTATAAATCAACCCTTCTGCACTGTGGAAACATTGGATCTAATGTATATCATGTTTCAGTAAAATGAAGCTCTAAATCAATCAGCAGCTAATTATAATCCCTTTTGTGACAAAATTAAAAATAAAATTACAGTGCACATACAAAATCTTCATGTAGACAATCATAACTTTATAGTCAAAAACATATACCAGTCAGAAAGTATAAAAAAAATCTTTGTGCAAAAGCATCCAAACAAAATTAGTCCAAACATTCAGTGGTATATCGACTGAACATATCCTACCACCTCTTGATTCCTTCAAAGTGAAACAAATTTTCATTCCAAGAGACTACCACCACTTCTATAGAACGCACTATAGTGTGTGCCTAGCTTTATCCAAGATTAGGCAAACACAGCTATTAAAGATATTCCTGCTAGGTGTAGTCCACTTTGTAGAATATGTAAACCCAACGTTTCATATTCTTATGTGCTTGCTGTACCATGTACTTGTATGAAAAAGTATCCTGCTCTCTTTGTATTGCTGCCTTTGTGTGAAATCTCTGGTATTCCTGTCAGTCCCTCTGGTTTGCTATTAAAAACTGACCACACTAGGCAGGAGAGCTCACCATGATCAGTTCTCTAGCTTTGCTGGGTGCTCAGTGTGCTCTCCTCTAATGATCAGACTTGTCCTGAAGCACAACCTTGCACAGCCATTCACTGGGAAGATGAGTGTATTGCTGTTTCTCCTCCTCTAGCTCTTATGCAGCTGAAAACAGAGGGAATGTGATCACTTACAGTGAGGAACAGAAGTATTTGAACACCCTGCAATTTTGCAAGTTCTCCCACTTAGAAATCATGGAGGGGTCTGAAATTCACATTGTAGGTTCATTCCCACTCTGAGAGACAGAATTTAAAAAAATAAGAATTTATTTGTCTTGCACTGCTGAACATAAGTATTTGAACACCTGAGAAAATCAGTGTTAATATTTGGTACAGAAGCCTTTGTTTGCAATTACAGAGGTCAAACGTTTCCTGTAGTTCTTGACCAGGTTTGCACACACTGCAACAGGGATTTTGGCCCACTCCTCCACACAGATCTCCTCTAGATCTATCCGGTCTCCCTCCAAACAGGTTCTATTGGATTTAGGTCTGGAGACTGGCTAGGCCACTCCAGAACTTTGATATGCTTCTTACGGAGCCACTCCTTGGTTATCCTGGCTGTGTGCTTTGGGTCGTTGTCATGTTGGAAGACCCAGCCACGACCCATCTTCAATGCTCTGACTGAGGGAAGGAGGTTGTTGCTCAAAATCTCACAAGAAATGGCCCCATTCATCCGCTCCTTAATACAGTGCAGTCGTCCTGTCCCCTTCGCAGAAAACACCCCCAAAGCATGATGTTACCACCCCCATGCTTCACAGTAGGGATGGTTTTCTTGGGATGCAACTCATCCTACTTTTTCCTCCAAACATGACGAGTGAAGTTTAGACCAAAAAGTTCTACTTTGGTCTCATCTGACCACATGACGTTCTCCCATGCCTCCTCTGGATCATCCAGATGGTCATGGGCAAACTTCAGACGGGCCTGGACATGTGATGAGCAGGGGAACCTTCCGTGCAATGCATGATTTGAAACCATGACAGCGTAGTGTTCTACCAACAGTGACCTTTGAAACTGTGGTTGATGACTGGTCTTTAGCCTCTTCCATTTTCTAACAATTGCTCCAACAGTTGATCTATTTTCACCAAGCTGCTTGGCAATTGCCCCGTAGCCCTTTCCAGCCTTGTGGAGGTCCACAATTTTGTCTTTGGTGTCTTTTGACAGCTCTTTGGTCTTGCCCATGGTAGTAGTTGGCGTCTGACTGACTGTGGGGTGGACAGGTGTCTTTAAATAGCCCCTGCGTGGGCGCAAAAAGTGCGCCCACACAGGGGCTATCAATGGCACATAAATGACAAAAACATTAGTATAACACCAACAGTAACTCATACCAAAGGCAGCTATCCACTGCCACACCAAAAACAAACAGAAAAAGAAAAGGAAAGATTAGCACAAAAGGAAAAAGATAACAAGACCAAGAGCAGAGGTCCGAGAATGCCAATACAGAGCAACATCACATCCCCAGACTAGCCGGGGGGAGTGTGGGAAAGGCATATTGCAACCATGGCTCCCGTATTTTCAAGAATTTACGTTGGGAGTCCTTGCAGATACTCAACATCTGTTCATTGAACATCATAGTGGTCATACGATCCCGCACCCCCTGAAGAGGGACAAACGGGCTCTTCCATGCCTGAGCAATTGTTCTAGTGGCTGACAAAAACAAATAGGAAGCCAACTTCTGGGGTGAGCCAAGAGGCCCGGTATGGAACAATGAAGCAAAGCATATCGAGCATCCTGGCGTATGAAGAGATGGAACAAGGTGAAAAGGAGGCCAAATACACAAGACCAAAAATGAAACAGTCTCGGGCATGACCACCAGATATGCAATACATCACTACGATGGCCACAACCCTGAAAGCATCGATCACTACAGGCAGGGTTTGCCTGGGCCAAACGAGCCGGAACCCAATACCAACAAAACAAGACCTTGTATGCCGCCTGCAGTGTGGTCGTATTAAATGAACATTTAGCTATAAGCAACCAGGCCCTATTCCAGTCCTCCAGATCCATGACTGCCCCCAGGTCACGCTCCCACTGAGCGACATATGAGAGAGAAGTATACTTCGAACGTCTGTTCAAAGTAACATAAAGAAGGGAAATAAGGCCCGGGGCGCCTGGACGCTGTTGGTAAAGCATTTCAAGGTTGCCCAATTTTTTTTATCTAATTGCAGATTTACAAGTAAATAATATGCATAAAATACAATAAATATACATTTGCTCCTATGGGAAGATTGTTGGTGAAATACGTAACCTGACGGCAGGGTCTCTTTAAGCTGGAATTTTCTAAGTGTTGTTGAGAATGTTCAGGTGCAGAAGAGCTCGCCTGGGACACACTGTATGAGAATAGATAGAGGGATCTTTAAACATTTCCATAATCATACAGCAAAATGCTTTGGGAAAGTGTTAGAGGGGATTATGGAAAACAGAGTAGGAGCAGAGTCTTCCTTCTGATGAACCTCTAGTACTGGAACACTGCAGAGGCTGTTAGGGAATATATACAGGCTGTCTGTTCTCGCTCTGCACACATCTATGGTGATTTAGCAGCTGCTTGTGTTGTTGATGCAAGTTTGTTGTAAATTGAGTAATAATTGCCACATGCCTATCCTGATCCACATGTAAAATAAATATTTTCTTCTGGTACAAATGCTGGTCCCTTTTGGTTATAAATATTTAGCACTGTATATTAACAATCCATATATAAATAGGAAATGAATCTTTGTAGCCCACGGGCTGTATATGATGTTACATGTTGATTTTGACTGTGTGTTGTATCACTTTGCTGCTTCCATTGAAACCATAAAGCAGAATTCCAGCCAGAACAAGATAAAATGAATACCCCATTAAAATGCAAAATAACAAAACTAGCTTTTGCTTCCATATCCACTTGCCCTCCAGAGGATTTACCCCCCCCCCCCCCTTCCTGACCAGGCCATTTTTTATGATATGGTGCTGCATTACTTTAACTGACAATTGCTCGGTCATGCAGCACTGCACCCAAATGAAATTTATGTCCTTTTTTCCCCACATATAGAGCTTTCTTTCTGTGGTATTTGATCGCCTGTGTGGTTTTTATTTTTTGCACTATAAATAAAAAAACTGACAATTTAAAAAAAAACAAACAAACAATACTTTTGACTTTTTGCTATTAAACATGTCCAGTAAAAAAAATATAAAAATCAAATTTCGTCATAGATTTAAACCAAAATGTATTCTTCTACATGTATTTGCTAAAAAAAATCCCAATACGTGTAAATTAATTGGTTTACATGAAAGTTATAGCGTTTACAAATGGTGGTATAGATACTGGAATTTTTTTTTTTACTAGTAATGGCGGCAATCAGCGACTTATAGCGGGACTGTCAGTATGCCGGTGTTCTGACACTGGGGGAACTGAATTGGTGTCACTGACATCCCCAGTGACACCAATAGAGTGATCAGTACTAATAAAAAGCACTGACACTGTACTAATGGCACTGTGCAGGAAGAGGTTAACATGTAGGGCGATCAAAGGGTTAACAGTGTGCTGTGTGCTGTTTTAATATGGGGTGTGTGTGTGTTTCACTGTAAGCACACTGTTTTGTATGTCTCTGCTATGCAGAGCTATACAAAGAAGAGTGCAGGAGCTGACAGGGGAGAGATCTGTAAATCCTCAAAGATTGTCAGGTGCCGGCAGGGAATCAATGGCCGGGACCCAGTGATTGACAGCCGAGGCCCTACCCGGAACTGCAAAATCATGTATATATATATATGTGTTCAAAATAATAGCAGTGTGTTGAAAAAAGTGAATAAAGCTCAAAATCCTTCTAATAGCTTTTATTTCCATACACACAAATGCATTAGGAACACTACACATTCTATTCAGAATCAAAACATGAAGAAAAATATATCAAATTTTTGTTCCTCTAAAAAAATTGAAGAAAAGTGAATATTAGACTGTTCCAAAAAATAGCAGTGTTTGTATTCTTCTTTACAAACTCAAACATTCACTATATAAACTGAAAAATGTTTGAAGATTTTGCTTTCCTTTGAATCACTTAATTAATATTTAGTTGTATAAGCACTGTTTCTGAGAACTGCTGTACATCTGTGTTGCATGGAGTCAACCCACTTCTGGCACCTGTGAACAGGTATTCCAGCCCAGGATGATTGGACTACATTCCACAGTTCTTCTCTATTTCTTGGTTTTGCCTCAGAAACTGCATTTTTGATGTCACCCCACAAGTTTTCTATTGGATTAAGATCCGGGGATTGGGCTGGCCACTCCATAACGTCAATCTTGTTGGTCTGGAACCAAGATGTTGCACGTTTACTGGTGTGTTTGGGGTCGTTGTCTTGTTGGAACACCCATTTCAAGGGCATTTCCTCTTCAGCATAATGCAGCATGACCTCTTCAAGTATTCCGATGTATTCAAACTGATCCATGATCCCTGGTATGCGATAAATAGGCCCAACACCGTAGTATGAGAAACATCCCCATATCATGATGCTTGCGCAACCATGCTTCACTGTCTTCACAGTGTACTGTGGCTTGAATTCAGTGTTTGGGGGTCGTCTGACAAACTGTCTCCGGCCACTAGACCCAAAAAGAACAATCTTACTTTCATCAGTCCACAAAATGTTGCGCCATTTCTCTTTAGGCCAGTCAATGTGCTCTTTGGCAAATTGTAACCTCTTCAGCACATGTCTATTTTTCAACAGTGGGACTTTGCGGGGGCTTCTTGCAGATAGCTTGGCTTCACATAGGCGTCTTCTAATTGGAACAGTACTCACAGGTAACTTTAGACCTTCTTTGATCTTCCTGGAGCTGATTGTTGGCTGAGTCCTTGCCATTTTGGCTATTCTTCTATCCATTCCAATGGTAGTTTTTCACTTTCTTCCACATCTTTCAGGTTTTGGTTGCCATTTTAAAGCATTTGCGATCATTTTAGCTGAGCAGCCTATCATTTTCTGCACTTCTTTATATGTTTTCCCCTCTCCAATCAACTTTTTAATCAAGGTACGCTGTTCTTCTGAACAATGTCTGGAATGACCCATTTTCTTCAGAATTTCAGAGAGAAATGCACTGTAACCAGCATGTACAACATTTGCTGCCTTCCTTCCTTCCTTAAATAAGGGCAATAATTGCCACCTGTTTTTCAAAGAATGAATGACATCACTAATAGAACTCCACACTGCTATTATTTTGAACATGCACCTTTCAATTAGTGATTCAATTACACAGAATCAGCAGCATGCATGTCATGACTGTTGGGTCTGTTGGATTTCTATTATTCTACTGCACCTGCTAGTAAATTATTTGCCATGTAGAAATATCATTTCTACCAAAAACAGTGATTGATCAGCTTACTGATGTCTGACTGCTATTATTTTGAACACAACTGTATATATATATATGTGATTTTGCACACCTGTGCTGCTCTGTAGCAGTATTTCTGCTATAGGGAGGCGCGGAAGCGGTTATTCATGTTTCAAGCCAGCGATTTCCCCTGCAGTACGTTTTTCTGTCACTAAATGTCTTTACTCTGATGGCCAGCATCATTCAATCTTTATTCTCCGAGCTCAGGTCTGCCTGAACCCAGCTCAAGGTCAGGGCTGAACAGTGAAAGCAGAAGTATCACATGATGAATTCATCTCTCTGTCACTCTGCTCTCTCCTTCTATTAGCATGATTCTTAATAGCACATGAACTGATTGGCTCTTTGTGTTGATTCTTCCTTTCACACTCCACCTCCAATAAACAGGGACTGCAAGAGACTGATGCCAAGTCAACTTCAGGCATTTCGACTTACTGCATTTTAAACATACATTTCAAGATGTATTCAAGTGGGATTCCAGGATAACCCTACTACTCTTAAAACTGTCAATTCCCCTCTCCTAACCTATGCTTCCTAACCTGTGTAAGACAGTTGTACTGTATATACTTAGTAATTTTCAGGGTGCTCTGGTCCGTTCATGTTATCTCCCCTGTGTCAATCAGCAGCAGCTGCAGGGGAGAGGAGAAAGTGCTTGATAAGGGTTGGTAAAGCCTGGAGCAGTGACATCACCCTGAGACTTCATTGGCCTATCTATTATTGGTGCTCCTTCCTCTCCTCTGTAGCGGTGCGGGCTGACACAGGGCAGCGGGATCACATGACTGAACTGGAGGGGCTTGAAAATAGGTAATTATACAGATCTTTCTTACACAGGTTAGAATGCATAGGAAAAGAGAATAAAACAGGGCACACTCTCCTCGTGCATTACCGTGATATATAGAAAAATGTATTGTAAAATTATAAATGCATACTCACAAACCAAACCTGGTATGCAATTTTGGATTGTTATATTATAGCCATTAATGTGATTGTCTCCTTGTCTCTGTTTTTATGACCTTTTTGGTTTGTGAGTATGCATTTATAGTTTTACAATAAATTTCCTATATATCACGGTAATGCACGAGGAGAGTGAGCCCTGTTCTATTCTTTTTTGTCAGTCCCCGATCTATCAACTACTCAGCAAGCGCTAGATTCCGTGTTTTCTGTGCAACATGAAGATTTAAGCACTGGTTTCTGATATCTGTTGGAGTTTTTTAGAATGCATAGGAAGAGTGGGAGGACAGTTTTAGGAGTAGTTAGGGTTATCCCGGAATTTCACTTTAATGATTGCACAGCTACATTAAATAGTGTATATCTGCCTGGAGTTCAGCTTTAAAGGCCCTATGAGGTCTCTAAACAAATTCAAATGTTCCCGGTAATATAAAAGGTAGTATACTCACCTCTCCAATGGCCCGTGTCTCTTCCCTCTGCTCCAGTTCTGCAGCCTCCTCCACTCTCTACGGCATTCAACATTTCAAGGGGTATCAGATGCCTGTGTCCCCCACCACTCTCAATAGTTGCATTCTTCAACCCGTATGAGTCTTTCAGTAATAGATACTGTTGCTCAAAGAATGAGCCCCAGCCTGCAGTGGGGACCACAAGCTTCCAACACTCTTGAACGCCAAAGGGAGTGCAGTGCTCCTTCTCCTTGTCCAATGATCAGTCTGGGAAGGGGATAGTGACCAAGCTGCATGCCTCAACTGCAGTCAGGATAAGTGAGGTCACTGACTTATCCATGCTGTCCTGGTTGGGGTCTTTTGATCACAACACCTGCTGAGCAGAATATCAGGTTTTGTGGCAGGTAAGACAGCTCATGTATATGTGTTTTCAAATGTGTATTCAGTTGTTTGCAGTGAGTTTGATTTAAATACTATATTTCTGTAGCCTTAGCTATAACTACAGCAGTCAAATAAATTATTTCCACAACCCATCACCTAAAATTACTAAATTTGAAACAACGTGCGCTTATTTTTGTAGCAGTAATTCTTTTATTGTTTCATCTCCCACGCATTCCTGCTGGTCCATACCTCTGTGTTTCCAATCAAGACAAAAGATTAAATCAGAACTCTGTTCTGACATGAAAACGTTTGGCGTGCCAGCTGTGAGACTAGAGATGCAATGCACATGGAAAATGGGTAACCAATCTGTAGGGGCATCAAGGTAGAGGCATGCAAAATCATACGGGACACACACAGCATCTGTTTAGCTCCAATTATGTTATTATTGTACATTTGCATAAATAGTTTTATTTCAAATGTTAGTCTAATTTTTTTTTATTACACTACACTTTCATGCATTTTTTCCCTTTTTACGTCCCTCATTTTTTGTTGTTCCACAAACCTAATAAAATAAAAAAAATTTCCCTTATTGAGCCAACTTCTTTTAAAGTGGTTGTAAACTCTGTTTTTTAATTTTACCTACAGGTAAGCATACAATAAAGCTTACCAATAGGTAAAACGAATATCTCCTAAACATGCACCATTTAGGAGATATTCTCTCTTCATTTAACCACTAGCCTACAGGGCACTTATACCCCCTTCCTGCCCAGGCCAATTTCCAGCTTTTAGCGCTGTTGCCAATTGCGCGGTCACTGTACCCATATGAAATTTTTATCATTTTTTTGTGACAGATGGAGCTTTATTTTGATGGTACTTAATCACCTCTGGGTTTTTTATTTTTTCTTAAACAAACCAAAAACTACTGAAAATTTTGAGAAAAAAAAGTTTTTTCTTAGTTTTTGTTATAAAATTTTGTAAATAAGTGATTTTTCTCCTGATGTGTGCTAATGAGGCTGCAGTGATGGGCACTAATAGGCTGCACTGCTGGACACTGATAGGTGGCACTGATGGGCACTGATGAGATGTCACTGGTAGGTGGCACTGATGGGCATTGACAGACATCACTGATGGGCACTGAAAGGCAGCACTGATATATGGCACTGATAGGCAGCACTGATAGGTGGCACTGATAGGTGGCACTGACTGGCACTGATAGGCAGCACTGACTGGCACTGTTAGGTGGCACTGACAGGCACTGCTAGGCAACACTGATGGGCACTGATAGGTGGCACTGATGCACACTGATAGGCGGCACTGACTGGCAATGATAGGCGGAACTGACTGGCACTGATAGGTGGCACTGATTGGCAGCACTGACTGCCACTGATAGGTGGCACTGACTGGCATTGATTGGCAGCACTGATAGGTGGCACTGACTGGCATTGATAGGTGGCACTGACTGGCACTGATGGGTGACACTGAAAGGCAGCTCAGATGGGCACTGATATGTGGCATTGATGTGCACTGGTAGGCACTGAAATGTGGCATTGATGTGGCACTGATGGGAACTGGCAGGTGGCATGGATGAGCACTGACAGCTGGCACTGATGGACACTGACAGGTGGCACTGCTGGGGCTACACAGATCATCAGGGCACACTGATCATCAGTGCCCTGATGATCAGTGTAGATGTCCCCTCTGAGGGATGCCGATTACCGGCTCTGCTCTCCTCTGTCAGCGTGACAGCTCGTGAGAAGAGAAATGCCAATAACCGGCATTTCCCTATTTACATGCAATCAGCTGTGATTGGACACAGCTGATCACATGACAGAGCAGACTCTTTCCATTGATCCGTGATCCGCTGTGTCCGAAGGACACAGCGCACCGCTGATCGCTGTACTGCACGCTCCTGGAGCCGCGCATGCGCGGTTAGAATGGGAGGACGTCATATGACGTCCTTCCAGAACGAGAGAACCGTCTTGCACCCATCCTTGTACTATATGGCGGGAGGCGGTTATTCTGGTGCATGTGCTCTGAAGGAACGGCATACCCGTGACATTCCTACAGTGCTGTGTGCCGTGGCCCGGGACCCCCACACACATGCACGGGAGTGATGTCATCGCAGCCCAGCCTGTCAGAATACCGGCGCTTGTGAGCCCAGAAGGAAGACAGGTGAAGATGGAAGCCTCTACAGCGGTGACAGCGTGCCGCTGGAGTGCTTCGTTTTAAGGTAAGTTTTGCATTATATGCTAGTATGCAATGCATACTAGCACATTATGACATTACTTTTTAGGGGACTTTTTTTTTTGTCTGCGGTTTACCACTTTAATTTGTGTCTCAGACGCTCCCTCTCCCAGGCACTGCAGCTCATAGTGGGAAGGTTTCAGCAACAGAGGCAGTGCTGTCAATCCAGGAAGCAGTGGGTGGGAATAGGTATGTCCAGGTGCTGATTGACAAGCTACAGCATTGTTGCCACAGACACCATCACAAGAGCTGCATTAGGTGACATTCACTGGCAGGATCAAGAATCCTTACATATTCAGGGGACTGTGTACTTTGATTATGAGAAAAATGTAAGTGGACATGCACTTAAAAATAAATGTTGTTTATATAACCATATAATGCACAGCACTCCTTAGAATTATAAAGTGCAATGCATAACATAACCATACCAAATGAAAATCAATATGCTCACAAACAATATCATACAAAATAATTAACTGTCCATATACAGTCCAAAGTGCTTCTAGTGAGTCCTTACTACGATTAACAAGTGCCTGCGCTCCTAAAGTGCACCAAAATTAGAGTGTCACTCCAACCACGTGTTTCACTACCACCATTAGTCCCAAGTTGAATGGGTCACTATGTGCCTTATCCCCTCCAGGGATCACTTGTGCAGGAACCAGGTTAATAATCTACTCTCTTAATCTCTAGATCTGACAACTTGTGCTTCAGATGTTCAAAGGCTTGAGTATTTAATGCCTGTGAATACTTCAATAGGACCTCTGTGACTTTCCCTCCAAACCTGACCGTTTTATTTGGTGGAGAACATGAGATTCAATAATTGTATCCTTAACAAAAGACATAAACTTTATTGACAGCAAACAATAATAGGTATCACCCGTATAAATGGTACATCTAGGTAAACATTGTGTACCGAACAACAAAAAGCAAATCCGCAGCTCAACACAACATGCCCCAACACCAAGACGCAGTGAGGGCTGTGCAAGAAGTAGGAAGTACTCACCCTTAAAGCTGGTGGGGGACAGATGCAGCATCGGAACAATGCTACCTAGGTAAGTATGATTTAAAAAAAAAAACATACGTCTCTTTTAAAGTGTTACTAAATCCAGGGGCGTATTTACCACAAGGCAAACAAGGCATTTGCCTAGGGCGGCATTTTTCAGGGGGGGCAACACTGCTGCCCTAAAGAAGGGATGTAAGAAGAGACACATTCATGGGGACCAGGTGGGATCTGAGAGAGGCTGCGGGCTGCTTGATGGTGTATGCAGAGCCTGATTCTTGTTCCCGGGGATGTCCAGAGCTGTGAAGGTGAGTGTCTTCTCTGGGGGGGTTGCCAGTGTATGGGGGGCGGTGGTAGTGAAAGGCTCTCTCGGGTGGGGGTGGGGGTGGAGGGGCTAGGGTGTTGTTGGTTAATGTCAGGCACTCTTCATGAGGGAGGGGGGTGTTGATCGGTGTCAGGGTGTCTCTCAGGATCCCACATTAGAGGTGAGATTAGAGCTTTGCACAGGCACAGAGCAGAATCACCTTCACAATATCTCTCAAGTGACACCTTAGTTTTTCCATGATTTCATCTGTTCATGATCCATTGCCCAAGACAGTGACATGCCTGGTAAAAACTAAAAGCAGGGACGGACTGACCATTTGGAAACTCGGGCACTACCCGAGGGCCCGGGGTCAGTAGGGGGCCCCATGAGATGCCCCTGGTACCTTTTTCATAGGCTTTTTTGAGTTTGGGCAAGGACACAGGGGCCCCATGATCCCCTATTGCCCAGGGGCCCCATGAGTTGTCAGTCCGCCCCTGACTGAAAGAGTTTAATTCATTAGGGTGGTTCTTACAACGGCATTTACAGATTTCCCTTTTTTTACCAGGGATATATTAAATCCATTGCTTTGCATTTCTCAGTATACAGAATGTATTTTGTATATGTTAAATGGCCATAACATAGAATATGTTGGTCAAGAATCTACCATGAGATAAGGTGATTCAACTTGAATGAGTAGTCTGGGGGGAGAATAGGGGATGGCTTCAATTTATATATATTGTTTATTTACTATTTTATACCCACTTGCCCTCCAGAGGATTTACCCCCGTTCCGGACCAGACCATTTTTTGTGATAAGGCGCTGCGTTACTTTATGTAATTTTTTTTACAACAAATAGAGCTTTCTTTCGGTGGTATTTGATCACCTCTGCAGTTTTTATTTTTTGCGCTATAAACAAAAAAAGACTGACAATTTTGAAAAAAAAAAAAAAATTTATTTTTTGCTATAAAACATATCCAATAAAAGATGTAAAAAAAAAAGTTCATAAATTTAGGCTGAAATGTATTCTGCTACATGTCTCTGCTAAATAAAAATCCCAATAAGTGTATATTAATTGGTTTACGTGAAGGCTATAGTGTCTACAAGGGTGTTATATATACTGGGATGTTTATTTACCGTATTTTTCGCTCCATAAGATGCACTTTTTTCCCCCCAAAAAAGGGGGGGAAATGTCAGTGCGTCTTATGGAGCGAATATAGAGCGGCCGGTCCGGTATTTTCACCGCCGCCGTGTCAGAATACCGGGCCGGCCGCTCAGCTCTGCAATGGGACCTTACCTGTTCCTCTATCCAGCGGTGCGCTGTCTTCCCGGCTTCTGTAGTGTGCGTGACAGCCGGGTCCCAAGTGCGCATGCACAAGAAGCGGTGCTCTTTGTGAATGGTAAGGCGGTACCTGGGACACATGACAGATCCCAGAATCCGCCGGACCAATCACAAAGCGCAGCGCTTCTCGCGCATGCGCACTGGGCATCCGGCTGTCCGCCGAGCGCCCACACTACAGAAGCCGGGTAGACAGCGCGCGGCTGGATCGAGGAACAGGTAAGATCAAAGAACAACTCCACGGAAGTAAGAGCAGGTACCTGTCAAATTCAGGTACCCGCTCCCCCTCCCTCCCCCAAGGTCAGCAGTCATCTCCTGTACTGTCCGCAGTCTCTGGTCATCCCTGTACTGTCCGCAGTCTCTGGTCATCCCCTGTACTGTCCGCAGTCTCTGGTCATTCCCTGTACTGTCCGCAGTCTCTGGTCATCCCTGTACTGTCCGCAGTCACTGGTCATCCCTGTACTGTCCGCAGTCTCTGGTCATCCCTGTACTGTCCGCAGTCTCTGGTTATCCCTGTACTGTCCGCAGTCACTGGTCATCCCTGTACTGTCCGCAGTCTCTGGTCATCCCTGTACTGTCCGCAGTCTCTGGTCATCCCTGTACTGTCCGCAATCACTGGTCATCCCTGTACTGTCCGCAATCACTGGTCATCCCTGTACTGTCCGCAGTCTCTGGTCATCTCCTCTACTATGTCTGCAGTCCATTAGTTCAGAATTTTTTTTTCCTGTTTTCTGCCTCTAAAACCTAGGTGCGTCTTATGGTCAGGTGCGTCTTATGGAGCGAAAAATACGGTATTTCTTTTTTTAATACTAGTAATGGCTGCGATCAGCGACTTATTGCAGGACTACGGTGGGCATTCTGACACTGGGTGAGAACTGACTGATGGCCACTGACATCTCCACTGACACTAATACAGTGATCAGTGCTAATAAAAAGTACTGACACTATACTAATGACACTGGGCAGGAAGGGGTTAACATCTGGCGCGATCAAAGGGTTAACTGTGTGCTCTGTGTGTTTTACTGTGTGTACTGTGTGCTGTTTTACTTGGGAGACCTGCTGCTTTGTACCTCTCTGCTGTGCAGAGAGACACAAAGCAGCACGTCCATGCTGACAGGAGTCAGCCCTGCCGAAAATCACTGAGTCCCGATGGGGAATTGCTGGCCAAGACCCGGTGATTGACATCCCCAAAAGCTAATACTGTAGCGGCGTGCGTATGGTGGAATGTGTGTACGCGCGCGCCCTCTACCCTGAAATGCGAAAACATGTATATTTACATGATTTTGCGCAGCGGGGTCGCCCTGTAGCAGTACATCTTCTATGGGGTGGCGGGAACTGGTTGCTGTCATGATTTGGGTACCAATTTTAAAGCAGAATTCCAGGCAGATATAAATGACACATGTTGATGCAAGTCTATATTCATATTGCCCTCTGTTTCCTCTTGTACCAAATTGTATTGTAACTGTTATCTCTACCTTCATTTTGTAAAGCGCTGCGCAAGCTGTTGGTGATATATAAATTCTGCAAAATAATAATATTGTAAATACATCATTAAATGTATTTGTTAATGATAGCAGAGTAAATTCTTGAACTGACTTGATATCAGCCTGTACACCACAGCTAAGATTGGGAAAGGAAGAAGCAGCACATTGAGCTAATTAGTTGTGTTGCAGTGCCAACAAGGGACATACTGATAGCAGGAGAGAGCAGAGTGACAGAGAAATGATCTAATCAGTCTGCTACTTCTTCTTTCACTGTCCAGTCCCAGACCGTTGTGTTACTGAACTGCAGCAGAGAGAATTCAGGTCTCGTGTTCTGCCAGATAGGGCTGTGCAGAAGAACTGGAGTTCAGAATTAAAGCAAGCCAGGTTTGCTTTTAAAGCATACTGAATTTTACACTCATATTTTATATATGTTCTTTGTGCTGATTTATGTAAAATTTTTGTTTTACAAATAAACATTGAATATAGGCTATACCCACGGCATGGGATTCAATAAAAAGAGAAAAAAAACATGATCTATAAGATCTATAAGAGAGACCTCCGCCTCCCACCCTCCGTGATGCTTTGAGTTACTATCACATGGCAACAGATACAGAGCAACAGGTTTGCTGGAAATGTTTTGCTTTTTCATTTTGTATACTGTATTACTATGTATTATATCATGTTTTCTCTGTATTAAATGAAGCAAACTGAATCCTGAAGCCATATGACCCAGCGCCTCATTCTTTTTAGGAATTAGTCCCCTCTATTAGACAGATTAGGAAGGATGGTGGAGATTTTAGGAAGTCAGGAAACAGGCAGAGCAGTGATGTCAACTGAACAAAACTGCATTTCCAAAGAATGACAAAGGCGCACATAAGGTAGCAGTCACGGGTCCTATGTGGATGTTTATCCAGCTGCTGTCTGGGGCAATATATAAATGTTTCATCAAGCAGGGAGGCCAAGATAATGATACAATCCTATATTCGGGTGAAAAGAAGACAAAACTTTTAAATTTAAAGCCACACTGTGACTGCAACACAAACATCCAAAGATCTGCCCTTACATAAGAAGATAATGAATAGAATTCCAGCAGGCAATGAGAGCAGACTCCCCCATCTTCAAGCAGGCAATGAGAGCAGACTCCCCCATCTTCAAGCAGGCAATGAGAGCAGACTCCCCCATCTTCAAGCAGGCATTGAGAGCAGACTCCCCCATCTTCAAGCAGGCAATGAGAGCAGACTCCCCCATCTTCAAGCAGGCAATGAGAGCAGACTCCCCCGTCTTCAAGCAGGCAATGAGAGCAGACTCCCCCATCTTCAAGCAGGCAATGAGAGCAGACTCCCCCATCTTCAAGCAGGCAATGAGAGCAAACTCCCCCGTCTTCAAGCAGGCAATGAGAACAGATTCCTCCATCTTCAAGCAGTACAGCCTCCAGCAAGTCTTCAGCAGGCAATGCTTCCAGGAATGTCTGATGCCTTTTTCCCCTGTGCTCACTGAATGTGATATCAGCAGACTTAGCTGTCACTCAAGTGACATTCTATAGTTACCCCTTTGCTCCTCCCCAGCAGCTATAGAAAAGGTTTAGAGAAGTGAGGGGAGGGGCTTTGAAGCTGGGCCAGCACAGGCAGTAATTAGTCACTCCCAGAAAAAGAAAGGGCTATGTGGAGCAAAGAGAGCACAGTCTGTGCTAGTTACCTGACTTCCTGGAGTAGTTACATTTTCAAGCAAGTTCAAAGGCATAGTGCAAGTCAATGACAACATAATTTATAAGAAGAAAAAACACTGCAAGTAAACATTTAAGATATTTGATTGTTCTGTGTTTTTACCTACATTTTTGAAAGTTGGTGACAGGGTCTCTATAAGAACTCATCTAGCCAAAAATGTCCTTTTTTCCCACCATGCTCATTATGATTAGAGATGAGCGAATCGAAGTATCCGAAGTGGAATTCGAGTCGAATATCGGAAAAATTTCGATTCGTGCCGAATCCGAAAAATAGCCTAATTCGGACGCGCGAATCGAAATTTTTCAGAAAATGGCGGCTGACATGTGTGGCGACGGAGCGGGGATGTCTGGGAAGGCGCGCAGACAAGGCGCGCTGACCCATAATGCATTCCTCAACTACATGTGATCGCATCAGCCAATCAGCAGCCAGCCAGCCAGCACTGTGTAATGGTCGAGCTATAAATAGCGGCCATTTTGGAATTCTTCATTTGCCTGCAGTTATTGAACAGAGGCAGACCGCTCTGTACTAGGGACAGGGACAGAGTTAGGGCCACAGAAACGATAATTGGGGACAGAGAAAAGTTACTTAGGGACAGAGAACCATTACTCAGGGACACAGACTTGTTAATGAGGGCCACAGAATCGTTATTTAGGGACAAAGAAACGCTAGTTAGGGCCACAGAATTCATACTCAGGGACAGACAGAATTGTTACTCAGTGCCAGAGAATTGTTACTTAGGGCCACAGAAACGTTATTAGGGCCACAGAATTTTTACTCAGGGACAGACAGAATTGTTACTGAGTGCCAGAGAATTGTTACTCAGGGACAGACAGAATTGTTACTGAGTGCCAGAGAATTGTTACTTAGGGCCACAGAAACTTTAATTAGGGCCACAGAATTTTTACTCAGGGACAGACAGAATTGTTACTGAGTGCCAGAGAATTGTTACTCAGGGACAGACAGAATTGTTACTGAGTGCCAGAGAATTGTTACTTAGGGCCACAGAAACTTTACTTAGGGCCACAGAATTTTTACTCAGGGACAGACAGAATTGTTACTGAGTACCAGAGAATTGTTACTCAGGGACAGACAGAATTGTTACTGAGTGCCAGAGAATTGTTACTCAGGGCCCCAGAAACTTTACTTAGGGCCACAGAATTTTTACTCAGGGACAGACAGAATTGTTACTGAGTGCCAGAGAATTGTTACTCAGGGACAGACAGAATTGTTACTGAGTGCCAGAGAATTGTTACTTAGGGCCACAGAAACTTTACTTAGGGCCACAGAATTGTTACTCGCACAGACACAGAATTGTTACTCGCACAGACACAGAATTGTTACTGAAGGCCACAGAACTGTTACTTAGGGCCACAGAATTGTTACTCGCACAGACACAGAATTGTTACTCACACAGACACAGAACTGTTACTGAGGGCCACAGAACTGTTACTTAGGGCCACAGAATTGTTACTCGCACAGACACAGAATTGTTACTCAGGGCCACAGAACTGTTACTTAGGGACAAAGAAACGCTAGTTAGGGCCACAGAATTCATACTCAGGGACAGACAGAATTGTTACGGAGTGCCAGAGAATTGTTACTCAGGGCCACAGAAACTTTACTTAGGGCCACAGAATTTTTACTCAGGGACAGACAGAATTGTTACTGAGTGCCAGAGAATTGTTACTCAGGGACAGACAGAATTGTTACGGAGTGCCAGAGAATTGTTACTCAGGGCCACAGAAACTTTACTTAGGGCCACAGAATTTTTACTCAGGGACAGACAGAATTGTTACTGAGTGCCAGAGAATTGTTACTCAGGGACAGACAGAATTGTTACTGAGTGCCAGAGAATTGTTACTTAGGGCCACAGAAACTTTACTTAGGGCCACAGAATTGTTACTCGCACAGACACAGAATTGTTACTCGCACAGACACAGAACTGTTACTGAGGGCCACAGAAACTTTACTTAGGGCCACAGAATTGTTACTCGCACAGACACAGAATTGTTACTCGCACAGACACAGAACTGTTACTGAGGGCCACAGAACTGTTACTTAGGGCCACAGAATTGTTACTCGCACAGACACAGAATTGTTACTCAGGGCCACAGAACTGTTACTTAGGGACAAAGAAACGCTAGTTAGGGCCACAGAATTCATACTCAGGGACAGACAGAATTGTTACGGAGTGCCAGAGAATTGTTACTCAGGGCCACAGAAACTTTACTTAGGGCCACAGAATTTTTACTCAGGGACAGACAGAATTGTTACTGAGTGCCAGAGAATTGTTACTCAGGGACAGACAGAATTGTTACGGAGTGCCAGAGAATTGTTACTCAGGGCCACAGAAACTTTACTTAGGGCCACAGAATTTTTACTCAGGGACAGACAGAATTGTTACTGAGTGCCAGAGAATTGTTACTCAGGGACAGACAGAATTGTTACTGAGTACCAGAGAATTGTTACTTAGGGCCACAGAAACTTTACTTAGGGCCACAGAATTGTTACTCGCACAGACACAGAATTGTTACTCGCACAGACACAGAACTGTTACTGAGGGCCACAGAAACTTTACTTAGGGCCACAGAATTGTTACTCGCACAGACACAGAATTGTTACTCGCACAGACACAGAATTGTTACTGAGGGCCACAGAACTGTTACTTAGGGCCACAGAATTGTTACTCGCACAGACACAGAATTGTTACACAGGGACACAGAACTGTTACTGAGGGCCACAGAACCGTTACTTAGGGCCACAGAATTGTTACTCGCACAGACACAGAATTGTTACTCGCACAGACACAGAATTGTTACTCAGGGACACAGAACTGTTACTGAGGGCCACAGAACTGTTACTTAGGGCCACAGAATTGTTACTCGCACAGACACAGAATTGTTACACAGGGACACAGAATTGTTACTGAGGGCCACAGAACCGTTACTTAGGGCCACAGAATTGTTACTGAGGGCAACAGAACTGTTACTTAGGGCCACAGAATTGTTACTCGCACAGACACAGAATTGTTACTCAGGGACACAGAACTGTTACTGAGGGCCACAGAACTGTTACTTAGGGCCACAGAATTGTTACTCGCACAGACACAGAATTGTTACTCAGGGACACAGAACTGTTACTGAGGGCCACATAACTGTTACTTAGGGCCACAGAATTGTTACTCGCACAGACACAGAATTGTTACTCAGGGACACAGAACTGTTACTGAGGGCCACAGAACTGTTACTTAGGGCCACAGAATTGTTACTCGCACAGACACAGAATTGTTACACAGGGACACAGAATTGTTACTGAGGGCCACAGAACTGTTACTTAGGGCCACAGAATTGTTACTCGCACAGACACAGAATTGTTACTCAGGGACACAGAACTGTTACTGAGGGCCACAGAACCGTTACTTAGGGCCACAGAATTGTTACTCAGGGACACAGAATCGTTTAATTAAAGAGTATGTCAGACAACATGCAGAGGAGTGGCAGAGGAGGCAATGTTTTAGGAGCGAGCAGACGTGGCAGCAGAGGAAGGGGTCGAGGCAGCACTATTCGCAGCCAGAGGCTAGTGCTCCCGGTGTCATCCAGTACAGTGAGGAAGAGCTAACAGAGGGCGGTCAGGAACGGGGGGAGACATGGCGAGGAGAGTGGCTCGGTAGTGGCGAGGAGAGTGGCTCGGTAGCCGGTGTAGAGACAGGTCTGTCTCCTGACCCACACGCAGCCGAGGGGGCTAGTAGTGAGGCGGAGACCCTAATTGATGATGATGAGGCTGATCGCACTTGGCAGCCTCGTCGTCATCAGGCTATTGCTTCCGCATCATCAGGAGAAGAGGGTGGCAGCTTGGCAGCGAGCAAAACAGTCGGTGGGTTGTCTCCATCGCCACACTCTGCCATGTGCCACTTTCAGGTCTCCTCACACACTGCTGGTGTGTTGAATTTTTTGACATAGGGTGCTGGCAGATTACGGGCCTCCCATAGCTGCTGCCAGGCCCCTAATCTGCCATGGGCCCCTATACCGCCTCCTCATGCTGCTGCCAGGTCCACAGTCTCTCATGCCATGTGCCACTTTCAGGTCTCCTCACACTGCTGGTGTGTTGAATTTTTTGACATAGGGTGCTGGCAGATTACGGGCCTCCCATAGCTGCTGCCAGGCCCCTAATCTGCCATGGGCCCCTATATACCGCCTCCTCATGCTGCTGCCAAGTCCAGAGTCTCTCATGGGTCCCTGTACGGCCTCCCATTGCTGCTGTCTCCATCGCCACACTCTGCCATGTGCCACTTTCAGGTCTCCTCACACTGCTGGTGTGTAGAATTTTTTGACATAGGGTGCTGGCAGATTACGGGCCTCCCATTGCTGCTGCCAGGCACGTAATCTGCCATGGGCCCCCGTACCGACTCCTCATGCTGTGACGTTGCAACAAGGTGGAATTCAACCCTACATATGTTAGACCGCCTTTACGAGCAGCGAAAGGCCATCACCGATTTCCTGATGTTACAAGCGGATAAAGGTACTCCCCTGTGTAACTTCGATGTCAGCCATTGGCAGCTCATGCGTGACACCTGCCGCTTGCTCAGGCCCTTTGAGGAGGCCACGCTATTCGTGAGTCGGCAGGACTATGGGATGAACGACGTCATTCCTCTGTTGCACGTCCTTGAACAAATGCTGTTAACAATGGCTGGTCAGGGTGCGGTAGACGTGGCGCACAGATCTCAACGCCACATGACCCCTGTGGGGGCAGGACAGGAAGAAGAGGAGGAGGTAGAGGAGGACATTTGTGCTCAGGAATTATTGAGTGAAATGGGTGGTTTTTCCACTCAGCGGACAGGAGTGGAGGAGCAGGAGCATCTGGTAGAGGAGGAGGAGGAGGAGACAGAGGACCCAGACGCACCGTGGCAGTATGCTGTGGAGATGGAGGCAGGGAGTCCCTCGCATTCCTTGGCACAAATGGCCCATAGCATGCTCGGTTGCTTGCGTAGCGACAGCCGAATAATAACCATCAGACAGAGGGATGACTTTTGGCTGTCCACCTTGTTGGACCCTCGCTACCGTTCCAAAATGGTGGCCTTTTTCACACCTGCTGAGAGGGAGGCCAAAATAACGTACTATAAAAACCACCTATGTAGTCAGTTGGTCTCTGCCTTTGTGCGCCAACGTCCATCCTCAGACACTGTGGGCCCTGTGCGCTCGCGTTCCGCTGCCATGGCAGCAGGGGAGGGGTGGGGTGGTAGGAGCAGTGGCAGCTCCACCAGCAGCGGCTGCCTCAGTCTGCAGTCGATGATGAGTAGCTTTCTTCACCAGCGCAGTAAGGAAACTACTAACCAGCCGCAGCAGCAGCAGCAGCAGCATCAGGTGGACCTGGAGCAGGACCTCAAACAACAGGCTTGGGCCTACTTGGACAGCACCCTGCCAACCGAGGTAGACAATCCCCTTGACTACTGGTCAACGAAACTTGACCTTTGGCCCCAACTAGCTGAATTTGCCCTTGAAAGGCTGTCATGCCCGGCCAGTAGCGTGGCATCGGAGCGCGTGTTTAGTGCGGCAGGAGGTATTGTAACTCCGCGGAGGACACGACTGTCCACCCAAAGTGTGGAGAGACTCACGTTTGTGAAAATGAATCAGGCGTGGATTAGTCTGGATTTCAAACCACCAGTTCCTGACACAACTGACTAAATCCGCCATGAATCATGCCTCAAACATGTGCCACTTTCAGGTCTCCTCACACACTGCTGGTGTGTAGAATTTTTTGACATAGGGTGCTGGCAGATTACAGGCCTCCCATAGCTGCTGCCAGGACCCTAATCTGCCATAGGCCCCTATATACCGCCTCCTCATGCTGCTGCCAGGTCCAGAGTCTCTCATGGGTCCCTGTACGGCCTCCCATTGCTGCTGTCTCCATCGCCACACTCTGCCATGTGCCACTTTCAGGTCTCCTCACACACTACTGGTGTGTAGAATTTTTAGACATAGGGTGCTGGCAGATTATGGGCCTCCTATAGCTGCTGCCAGGCCCCTAATCTTCATTGGGCCCCTATACCGCCTCCTCATGCTGCTGCCAAGTCCAGAGTCTCTCATGGGTCCCTGTACGGCCTCCCATTGCTGCTGTCTCCATCGCCACACTCTGCCATGTGCCACTTTCAGGTCTCCTCACACACTGCTGGTGTGTAGAATTTTTTGACATAGGGTGCTGGCAGATTACGGGCCTCCCATAGCTGCTGCCAGGCCCCTAATCTGCCATAGGCCCCTATATACCGCCTCCTCATGCTGCTGCCAGGTCCAGAGTCTGTCATGGGTCCCTGTACGGCCTCCCATTGCTGCTGTCTCCATCGCCACACTCTGCCATGTGCCACTTTCAGGTCTCCTCACACTGCTGGTGTGTAGAATTTTTTGACATAGGGTGCTGGCAGATTACAGGCCTCCTATAGCTGCTGCCAGGCCCCTAATCTGCCATAGGCCCCTATATACCGCCTCCTCATGCTGCTGCCAGGTCCAGAGTCTCTCATGGGTCCCTGTACGGCCTCCCATTGCTGCTGTCTCCATCGCCACACTCTGCCATGTGCCACTTTCAGGTCTCCTCACACTGCTGGTGTGTTCAATTTTTTGACATAGGGTGCTGGCAGATTACGGGCCTCCCATAGCTGCTGCCAGGCCCCTAATCTGCCATGGGCCCCTATACCGCCTCTTCATGCTGCTGCCAGGTCCACAGTCTCTCATGCCATGTGCCACTTTCAGGTCTCCTCACACTGCTGGTGTGTTGAATTTTTTGACATAGGGTGCTGGCAGATTACGGGCCTCCCATAGCTGCTGCCAGGCCCCTAATCTGCCATGGGCCCCTATATACCGCCTCCTCATGCTGCTGCCAGGTCCACAGTGTCTCATGCCATGTGCCACTTTCAGGTCTCCTCACACTGCTGGTGTGTTGAATTTTTTGACATAGGGTGCTGGCAGATTACGGGCCTCCTATAGCTGCTGGCAGGCCCCTAATCTGCCATAGGCCCCTATATACCGCCTCCTCATGCTGCTGCCAGGTCCAGAGTCTCTCATGGGTCCCTGTACGGCCTCCCATTGCTGCTGTCTCCATCGCCACACTCTGCCATGTGCCACTTTCAAGTCTCCTCACACTGCTGGTGTGTAGAATTTTTTGACATAGGGTGCTGGCAGATTACGGGCCTCCTATAGCTGCTGCCAGGCCCCTAATCTGCCATAGGCCCCTATATACCGCCTCCTCATGCTGCTGCCAGGTCCAGAGTCTCTCATGGGTCCCTGTACGGCCTCCCATTGCTGCTGTCTCCATCGCCACACTCTGCCATGTGCCACTTTCAGGTCTCCTCACACTGCTGGTGTGTAGAATTTTTTGACATAGGGTGCTGGCAGATTACGGGCCTCCTATAGCTGCTGCCAGGCCCCTAATCTGCCATAGGCCCCTATATACCGCCTCCTCATGCTGCTGCCAGGTCCAGAGTCTCTCATGGGTCCCTGTACGGCCTCCCATTGCTGCTGTCTCCATCGCCACACTTTGCCATGTGCCACTTTCAGGTCTCCTCACACTGCTGGTGTGTTCAATTTTTTGACATAGGGTGCTGGCAGATTACGGGCCTCCCATAGCTGCTGCCAGGCCCCTAATCTGCCATGGGCCCCTATACCGCCTCTTCATGCTGCTGCCAGGTCCACAGTCTCTCATGCCATGTGCCACTTTCAGGTCTCCTCACACTGCTGGTGTGTTGAATTTTTTGACATAGGGTGCTGGCAGATTACGGGCCTCCCATTGCTGCTGCCAGGCCCCTAATCTGCCATAGGCCCCTATATACCGCCTCCTCATGCTGCTGCCAGGTCCAGAGTCTGTCATGGGTCCCTGTACGGCCTCCCATTGCTGCTGTCTCCATCGCCACACTCTGCCATGTGCCACTTTCAGGTCTCCTCACACTGCTGGTGTGTAGAATTTTTTGACATAGGGTGCTGGCAGATTACGGGCCTCCCATAGCTGCTGCCAGGCCCCTAATCTGCCATAGGCCCCTATATACCGCCTCCTCATGCTGCTGCCAGGTCCAGAGTCTCTCATGGGTCCCTGTACGGCCTCCCATTGCTGCTGTCTCCATCGCCACACTCTGCCATGTGCCACTTTCAGGTCTCCTCACACACTGCTGGTGTGTTGAATTTTTTGACATAGGGTGCTGGCAGATTACGGGCCTCCCATAGCTGCTGCCAGGCCCCTAATCTGCCATAGGCCCCTATATACCGCCTCCTCATGCTGCTGCCAGGTCCAGAGTCTGTCATGGGTCCCTGTACGGCCTCCCATTGCTGCTGTCTCCATCGCCACACTCTGCCATGTGCCACTTTCAGGTCTCCTCACACTGCTGGTGTGTAGAATTTTTTGACATAGGGTGCTGGCAGATTACGGGCCTCCTATAGCTGCTGCCAGGCCCCTAATCTGCCATAGGCCCCTATATACCGCCTCCTCATGCTGCTGCTAGGTCCAGAGTCTCTCATGGGTCCCTGTACGGCCTCCCATTGCTGCTGTCTCCATCGCCACACTCTGCCATGTGCCACTTTCAGGTCTCCTCACACTGCTGGTGTGTAGAATTTTTTGACATAGGGTGCTGGCAGATTACGGGCCTCCCATAGCTGCTGCCAGGCCCCTAATCTGCCATAGGCCCCTATATACCGCCTCCTCATGCTGCTGCCAGGTCCAGAGTCTCTCATGGGTCCCTGTACGGCCTCCCATTGCTGCTGTCTCCATCGCCACACTCTGCCATGTGCCACTTTCAGGTCTCCTCACACTGCTGGTGTGTAGAATTTTTTGACATAGGGTGCTGGCAGATTACGGGCCTCCCATAGCTGCTGCCAGGCCCCTAATCTGCCATAGGCCCCTATATACCGCCTCCTCATGCTGCTGCCAGGTCCAGAGTCTCTCATGGGTCCCTGTACGGCCTCCCATTGCTGCTGTCTCCATCGCCACACTCTGCCATGTGCCACTTTCAGGTCTCCTCACACTGCTGGTGTGTTCAATTTTTTGACATAGGGTGCTGGCAGATTACGGGCCTCCCATAGCTGCTGCCAGGCCCCTAATCTGCCATGGGCCCCTATACCGCCTCTTCATGCTGCTGCCAGGTCCACAGTCTCTCATTCCATGTGCCACTTTCAGGTCTCCTCACACTGCTGGTGTGTTGAATTTTTTGACATAGGGTGCTGGCAGATTACGGGCCTCCCATAGCTGCTGCCAGGCCCCTAATCTGCCATGGGCCCCTATACCGCCTCCTCATGCTGCTGCCAAGTCCAGAGTGTGTCATGGGTCCCTGTACGGCCTCCCATTGCTGCTGTCTCCATAGCCACACTCTGCCATGTGCCACTTTCAGGTCTCCTCACACTGCTGGTGTGTAGAATTTTTTGACATAGGGTGCTGGCAGATTACGGGCCTCCCATTGCTGCTGCCAGGCACGTAATCTGCCATGGGCCCCCGTACCGACTCCTCATGCTGTGACGTTGCAACAAGGTGGAATTCAACCCTACATATGTTAGACCGCCTTTACGAACAGCGAAAGGCCATCACCGATTTCCTGATGTTAAAAGCGGATAAAGGTACTCCCTGTGTAACTTAGATGTCAGCCATTGGCAGCTCATGCGTGACACCTGCGCTTGCTCAGGCCCTTTGAGGAGGCCACGCTATTCGTGAGTCGGCAGGACTATGGGATGAACGACGTCATTCCTCTGTTGCACGTCCTGGAACAAATTCTGTTAACAATGGCTGGTCAGGGTGCGGTAGACGTGGCGCACAGATCTCAACGCCACATGACCCCTGTGGGGGCAGGACAGGAAGAAGAGGAGGAGGTAGAGGAGGACATTGGTGCTCAGGAATTATTGAGTGAAATGGGTGGTTTTTCCACTCAGCGGACAGGAGTGGAGGAGCAGGAGCATCTGGTAGAGGAGGAGGAGGAGGAGACAGAGGACCCAGACGCACCGTGGCAGTATGCTGTGGAGATGGAGGCAGGGAGTCCCTCGCATTCCTTGGCACAAATGGCCCATAGCATGCTCGGTTGCTTGCGTAGCGACAGCCGAATAATAACCATCAGACAGAGGGATGACTTTTGGCTGTCCACCTTGTTGGACCCTCGCTACCGTTCAAAAATGGTGGCCTTTTTCACACCTGCTGAGAGGGAGGCCAAAATAACGTACTATAAAAACCACCTATGTAGTCAGCTGGTCTCTGCCTGTCTG
Organism: Staurois parvus; assembly: GCF_062004578.1. Taxonomy (NCBI): domain Eukaryota; kingdom Metazoa; phylum Chordata; class Amphibia; order Anura; family Ranidae; genus Staurois; species Staurois parvus. The sequence goes on along the minus strand of NW_028318045.1, from coordinate 12,299,352 downwards.
CGCCAACGTCCATCCTCAGACACTGTGGGCCCTGTGCGCTCGCGTTCCGCTGCCATGGCAGCAGGGGAGGGGTGGGGTGGTAGGAGCAGTGGCAGCTCCACCAGCAGCGGCTGCCTCAGTCTGCAGTCGATGATGAGTAGCTTTCTTCACCAGCGCAGTGAGGAAACTACTAACCAGCCGCAGCAGCAGCAGCAGCATCAGGTGGACCTGGAGCAGGACCTCAAACAACAGGCTTAGGCCTACTTGGACAGCACCCTGCCAACCGAGGTAGACAATCCCCTTGACTACTGGGCAACGAAACTTGACCTTTGGCCCCAACTAGCTGAATTTGCCCTTGAAAGGCTGTCATGCCCGGCCAGTAGCGTGGCATCGGAGCGCGTGTTTAGTGCGGCAGGAGGTATTGCAACTCCGCGGAGGACACGACTGTCCACCCAAAGTGTGGAGAGACTGACGTTTGTGAAAATGAATCAGGCGTGGATTAGTCTGGATTTCAAACCACCAGTTCCTGACACAACTGACTAAATCCGCCATGAATCATGCCCCAAACATGTGCCACTTTCAGGTCTCCTCACACTGCTGGTGTGTTACATTTTTTGTCATAGGGTGCTGGCAGATTACGGGCCTCCCATAGCTGCTGCCAGGCCCCTAATCTGCCATGGGCCCCTATACCGCCTCCTCATGCTGCTGCCAAGTCCAGAGTCTGTCATGGGTCCCTGTACGGCCTCCCATTGCTGCTGTCTCCATCGCCACACTCTGCCATGTGCCACTTTCAGGTCTCCTCACACTGCTGGTGTATTCCATTTTTTGTCATAGGGTGCTGGCAGATTACGGGCCTCCCATAGCTGCTGCCAGGCCCCTAATCTGCCATGGGCCCCTATACCGCCTCCTCATGCTGCTGCCAGGTCCAGAGTCTCTCATGGGTCCCTGTACGGCCTCCCATTGCTGCTGTCTCCATCGCCACACTCTGCCATGTGCCACTTTCAGGTCTCCTCACACTGCTGGTGGGTTCCATTTTTTGTCATAGGGTGCTGGCAGATTACGGGCCTCCCATAGCTGCTGCCAGGCCCCTAATCTGCCATGGGCCCCCGTACCGACTCCTCATGCTGCTGCCAGGCCCGTAATCTGTCATGGGCCCCTGTTGTCGCTTGTTGGCATATTCCGCTCGTTCAGATGCTCCTTCTCCTGCTACTCCTCTTCACGGATTCCGTCAGCAGTCTTTCTTGGAATCCGTTTCCAAGAGACAACAGTTTGCGAGCACGCACCAGACGGTGCAGAAACTGAACGTCCTCCTGTCCAAGTTGCTGCTGCCAGGCTCGTAATCTGTCATGCGCCCCTGTACCGCCTCCTCATGCTGCTGCCAGGTCCAGAGTGTGTCATGGGCCCCCGTACCGACTCCAAATGCTGCTGCCAGGCCCGTAATCTGTCATGGGCCCCTGTACCGCCTCCCCATGCTGCTGCCAGGTCCAGATTGTGTCATGGGTCCCTGTACGGCCTCCCATTGCTGCTGCCAGGCCCGTAATCTGCCATGGGCCCCCGTACCGACTCCTCATGCTGCTGCCAGGCCCGTAATCTGCCATGGGCCCCTGTACCGCCTCCTCATGCTGCTGCCAGGTCCAGAGTGTGTCATGGGTCCCTGTACGGCCTCCCATTGCTGCTGTCTCTATCGCCACACTCTGCCATGTGCCACTTTCAGGTCTCCTCACACTGCTGGTGGTTTCCATTTTTGTCATAGGGTGCTGTATGGCCTCCCATTTGTAATAAAAGATGTTAAAGTGAGCGCGACTTAAATGCAAAAAGTGTATCAATGTGTATACACAAAACCGTTAGTGAGCAGCTGATACACCGAAAAGGTAACCAAGTAAAACCTCCAAAACAAACATATATAATAGATAAATGGTGCAGCGCTAAAAACTAGAGTACAGTTTATACACACAATATATATAAACATGCATGATATCACTCTGAGGGTGATCAATAAATACAAAAGTTCAGTGTAATAGTGCGGATCATGGAAAGATCCCAATTCAAGGTGAATGGACGTCCTGATCCAAGGTGTGATGGTAGGTGTGATCACACAAATAGGTCCAGGGCCCTGGACCCTATGAATACGTGCATCGCACGAAACGCGTCAGGGGGGCAGCAGCAGCAGGACACCTAACCACCTAGGAATGCATATGATGACTTCACTTCTGTGGGATGGTGATCTGGGTACAATCTGATCTGGGATCTGATGATCGTTTTATGGCCTGGTGACGCAGGATTACATATCGCGTATATTAAACGCACATCTGGTGAGTGCGTTTTCCACCTATTTGTGTGATCACACCTACCATCACACCTTGGATCAGGACGTCCATTCACCTTGAATTGGGATCTTTCCATGATCCGCACTATTACACTGAACTTTTGTATTTATTGATCACCCTCAGAGTGATATCATGCATGTTTATATATATTGTGTGTATAAACTGTACTCTAGTATGGCCTCCCATTGCTGCTGCCTCCACCGCCACACTGTGGCTCCACACTCTGGTTTTGGCCCCGTGACTGCCCAAATGAGTGAAGTGTGCGGTGATTCTAAGATCGACGGCACTCATCTGCATGTCATACTGCCTGACAGTATTATTTCTCTTCCCCAGCAGACTCCAAGGGCATTTAAATTAAAGGTACAGTGTTCAGCACTAATATTAAGTCTCTCTGAAGCCTAGAAACACCCTTTTTTAAGTTAAATTCACAGCGAATATATTCGACTCGAATCGAAATTTTTCCACGAATTCGCCGAATCAGTCGAATCGAATTTTTGAATACTTCGCTCATCTCTAATTATGATCATGATCCCACCATGCTTATGATTTTATCCCACCATGCCCATTATGATCAATGTCACAACCCACCATTCATATTGGTTTTCCATGGACTAAAAATATGGTAATTATGCTCCCTGTGCTGGTTCAGCCACTGTACATACCACCATGCAAGCGCAAATCCATCTCAGCTTGGTGTCATTCATTCTTAATGAGCATTTCAATGCACAGGGCTGCCTTAAAGTCTAACAAAAGGCTAAACTTTTTCAACTGGATCAACTGTGGGTATAATATAATACCTTGTTTTGTTTTGTTTTTTGTTTTTTTGGGTTGAACTGGATGGAATTTTGTCTTTCTTCAGCCAGGCTAACTATGTAGCTATGTAACTATGGAAATATGAAATATGGAACACCTCTCAGTTTTTATTGTTGTCTGTGCCCCAATTTGGGAGATTCACCTTCTCTAATTGTCCTGTTTACCATTATCACTGAAAGTGAAAGTATAAGAAAATTAAATATTTTGGGTTGTCCCCTGAAAAGTAATAAAGGGGAAATCTTCCCATGGGCATTTGCGCCCCCCCCCCCCCGGATGGACTTGGGCCACCTAAATAGGAGGGGTGGCTGAGCAGCACATAGAAGAACTAGACCCTCCTATCCATCTCTCGCATGCCCTGGGCTCCCCCCATGGACACCCCCCCCCCATCTCCTGCAGCACTGCCGCTGGGTACCCCCCTCCCTGGAGCTGCTGCAGAGCATCTGTCAGTATATTCTGTCCCCCGTGCTGACACTATATCTGGTCTCCCACAGTACACACAACATAGAAATGCAATTATTTTAGTAAATATAAACTACTAAATATATTTTCTCATCAGCAATTACAGCAGTCTTGTGACTTCTATCAGTGTTCAGCAGGAGGAGTTTTCTTTCTGTTCTAGGAGGATGCAGAACCCCTGACCCTCTGACTGGACAGTGCTGATTGGCTCTGTGCAATACACACTAAACTGAGCATGTGCAGAATGGCTGCGGGTTCAGTCTGTCTTATCAGAAGATAAGAGGTGGACATTTGAACAAGAGGAGGAGCAGAGAAGTCAAGATCAAATGGCCTTTTTACACAATGCAGAGGATTAACCCCTTAGGTTCCACAGTGAGTGTAACAAGCATGCTTTACTGCATATACAGACTGATTGTACTGTTGTGGGTTTAGTAATACTTTAAGCTCTTCACAGAGCTGTGAAAATGTGGAATAGACTCCCTCAAGAGCTGGTTCTGGCCAGATCAGCAGATTGTTTTTAAAAAGGCCTGGATTTTTTCCTAGATACACAGAATATAACTGGTTACTAACATTTATAGGTAAAGTTGATCCAGAGGATATCTGATTGCCTCTTGGGGGGATCAGGAAGGAATTTTTCCCTCTCCTGGAGCAAATTGGATCATGCTTTGCTGGATTTTTTAGCCTTTCTCTGGATCAACTCTAGGTATAGGATAGTGTATATGGAGGTTTTCTAGTTCTGTGTGGTGTTTTTTGTTTTTTGTTTTTTTGGGGTTGAACTGGATAGTGTCTTTTTTTCAACCAGATTAAATATGTAACTATGTAACTATGATCCAGGACTGTTGAAAATTATGAAGCAGTCATGAGGGCATGCAGTTACACAAAATGAGCACAGAGCTGAAATTTGAGTCTCTCAACAGGTATTCTGTGTGACCTGATTCAATTTTAGTGAAATATGTACATGCTTTACTATACTATAAACAAAAAATGCTCTGCTGCAGGCTGTGCTTTTCTCTCATTATTTCCCGGCCGCAGGAGCTGGCTCTCTATGGTCATAAGCTTCTGCACATATAACTTTTAGATACTCCAAGACAAAGAAGGAACGTTTGATTTATAAGTCTGATTTATTAAAGCCAAGCAATACACAAACAGTTCACATTATATACGTGCTTTGACCAATGTAAGCACAGTGTTTCAAAATGTTCTACTCTTCCTGATTTATATTTGTACTGTGCATGATGTTCCACCTTTCCTACGGGGCTGAAACATTCAACAGATCTGGCACTCAAGTCAATATGAGAGAGCCAGCAAAACATTGTAAAATTTTCTGGAGGTTCTGAAATAAAGTAATACCCATCATTATTTAGTTTCTAGAGCAGATGGTAAGCATAATGGGTGGCATTTCACTTTTTTTTCAGCAACAGACTTTAATCAACTGGAAGCTTTAAATGAATGACATTAATCTATATTTCATAAATAAATAGAGAAAATACATAGTTAATGCACTTTTATGCCTTCATCATGTAAACTAGGGTCTCAAAGGTGTCATACAGATCATGAAAGTCTGACAAATACAGTAGGACGTTTTGAGTGCCTGCAGACACTCAGGTCTAAAACAGTTCAGTATACACCAGCTTTCAATGAAGCTACGATACAATAACGTGATTTCAATTAAAGTATATGGCATCTAAACCCAAGACCTGTCAAGCATCAAAGCACTTGCAGTAAGCATTTAAAATACTTGATTTTCTGTGCTATGATCTGCAACTTTATAAAATGATGACAATGAGGCATCATGCTTCACTGGACACAGTTTCCTTAAAGAGACCCTGCTGTCAGGTAAAAGCATGGAAAAATCCGCCATATGGTCAGGAACCACCCAGAATCCTGGACCGGCACTTGGCTCAGCCTCTCAGCGACCTGTTGAGAGCCTGAGCCAGCTTCCTGCCCCCTTCACAGTCCAGGGATCCAGTTAGCACTGGAGGGACAGAGCAGAGAGCCGGAAACTGACAGTCACCTCTCTGCTCAGAGCGGAGGGGGAGAACTGAGCGATCACGGTCTTTGATCGCTCAGTTCTCTGTTCAGAGCCAGCGGGGGGATAGATGCAGCATCAGATCGATACTGAATTCACCTCGGTGAGTATAATGTTTGTTTGTTTTTCAACAGCTAATACTTTTTTAGGCATCATGTACACTGCTGCTGCTAAACTGACATTTAGGGGCAGTTGGACATTTTTTTCTGAAGCCCCAGAACTCTCCTCTAAGTTATCTTAGGTGTCCATGTACACATAGTTATTTAGAGGAGTTTATAGGCAGCTGAGTTTACTGACATTTCTCTGGAAGCACAAAAACTGCATTCAGGACAAGAATTTACCTGTATTTAAAACTCTAAGTGCGCATAAACGCACCGAAACACATCTAAATGCTAGGCACATTTAGCACTTCAGCATTTATTCATTTCAGTGCCCAGAATAAATTAAAATTCTGGCCAATGAAATAAATAAACTCCCAAACCAAATGCTGCTAAACTCTGCTAAATTCAGTTAAACTGGTTTGAAAAATGTCAGGAGAAACAGCGTTTACAATAAGGTCTCATGAACACATGAACACCACTAGACGTTTAGCTCTTCTGGCAGCAGGAAAACGCTATATGTGGAAAAAACACGTGTAAACTCGGTACCGCAGTTAGCCGTGTTTACCCACATTTAGATGTGTTTAGCATTTATTCATTTGATTGACCAGAGTATTTTCCATTGACATGAATAAACACCCAAGCGCAAAACATGGCTAGCGTTTGGATGCTTTTACACGCGTTTGTGCCGCGTTTAGCTATTTTTGGACAAAATGTTTCTCTCCTGAATGCAATTCTTCTGCACTCAGGAGAGGAATGTTTAACTATCTCTAAACTCTGCTGCTCCTATACTCTGGTAAAAGCCTATGTGTGCATGGACACATAGGCTTTTATTGAGTTGAGTTCAGGGGCTTTGGCAAAAAAACGCAAAAATCTCCTAAACTCACACTTAGGAGCAGCAGTGTATATGACACCTAAACCAGTGTACATGAGGTCTTACTTGTGGTGTTTTTCCTTATCCTATAAATGACTTTTCTATTCACTTTCTATACCTTTGTGCTTGCCAGCCTTCTCCTTCCTTGCACTTCATAGCCTTCTGGGAGTATCTAATTACTGTCTGCGCTAGCCCAGCTGCTCTGCCCCTCCTTTCAAATCGCACATAAACTTTTACATAGCAGCTGGGGAGGAGCAATAGGGGAATATTATAGTGTCACTTGAGTGACAGCCTTAAGCCTGCTAGGGCTGCTGACATTCCATCCAAGATAGCGCTGCCCAACAGCAGTCTCAGGGTTTTCAGATATCTACACAAAGGAAGGAGGATTTTACAGGTATACTAACATGCATACAATCTGTTAAATGTACATATGTAAACTTATGGGAAAGTTGTTGTTGAAAACGAATGGTATGGTGACAATGTCTCTGTAAGAAAACCATTTTTCGGTAATCCAGTGCAAAGCTTCTCACTTGTAGATCCTACCACTAACGGCACTTTCTGTTCAGGCTAACAGTGCTAAACCACTGCCTCAGAATTAGGAGCAGCTTTATCAACCTCCTTCATCTGCACGTTGGAATGTCATTTATGACAGACAGCCCAACAGCCAATTGAAAGAGCATACACCACAGGCTTACAAAACAGCTGTTAATTAAAGTTAATGAAACTCCTAGGATATTGATCTGGTTAAGTAGCAGAGGGGGTTGTTAATCAGTTTCAGCTGCTTTGGTGTTAATGAAATTAACAACAGGTGCATTAGATGGGCAACAATGAGACAACTCCCAAAACAGGAATGGTTTTACAGGTGGAGGTCACTGACATTTTTTTCCCTACTCATCTTTTCTGACTGTTTTTCACTAGCTTTGCATTTGGCTAGGGTCAGTGTCACTACTGGTAGCATGAGGCGATACCTGGACCCTACAGAGGTTGCACAGGCAGTCCAACTCCTCCAGTGTGGCACATAAATACATGCCATTGCCAGAAGGTTTGCTGTGTCTCCCAGCACAGTCTCAAGAGCATGGAGGAGATTCCAGGAGACAGGCAGTTATTCTAGGAGAGCTGGACAGGGCCATAGAAGGTCCTTAACCAATCAGCAGGACCTTTATCCGCTCTTTTGTGCAAGGAAGAACAGGATGAGCACTGCCAGAGTCCTACAAAATGACCTCCAGCAAGCCACTGGTGTGAATGTCTCTGACAAAACAATCAGAAACAGACTTCATAGGGGAGTGGCCGGAACGTTGTGAGCAGCATGAGCTCGCCACTCACTAGAGCCTAGTTCCTGACCACCCAGAGCTTATCGGATGGAGGACCCGCTGGCCACAGTGTTCGGTGGTCACACGATCCCGGCTGTGGCCTTGTGCAGGTGGGAGACCCTGCTGGGGCTGGGCCCCTGGTGAGGCAGCAGGGCCGGGGGTCGGCAGTGGTTGAGAGGTTCACAGGAGTACCGGGATCTCGAGAGGCGGTGGCTGGGAGTGCCCAGGTGACAGATGACTTCCCATGTGACAGAGAAGTCTTAAAGGTCTGGGAGAGCAGGAGGCTCTGTGGATGAAGAGGAGACAGGGCTCTGATGGGATCCCACCCTGTGCTAGGCCACTAACTTCAGGAGACCCAGAGACACCCCAGATATTTGCCAAGTCATAGAAGTCCCCCCACAGGTGCGCCTGGAAGTTTGGCTTGGAAGCCATGGCTGGAGCCGAAGTGCAAACAAGAACTGAAGGGTTGGTTCAGAGGGTGATGGTGAGTTGCTGTGGGCAACAGCAGGACATTTAAGTTTCTGTTGATCTGATGCGTGTGATACCTGAGCAGTAGGGGTGACAGGGGACTATATTGCAGGGTACTCTCTTAGGTTGCTGTAACTGTTTAATTTATGCTGGCCCCAAAAGAAATTGATTAGGGGCTGTAAAACTCACAGAAGAAAAAGTAGGGACTTTTCTTGGGGACCAGAAATTTGTATTTTAACAGAGAAACTAGCGCTGGGATGCTCAGGCGACCATTTATGTGACAACTAGCGGAAGCCTGTGATCACAGAAATGTAAGACGAGTACCGAATAGGAATGAAGAGTAAATCAGCTAAAGGAGGGGGCTCGAAAACCCCCCAATCGAGTCTAAATCCCAGTACCATTAAAAAATATATGTCCCCTCAGGGAGGGGAGGAGAGATTAGAGGACCCAGAGGGCCAGTTTCTATTCCTGAGAGGAAAATTACAAGGACTTGAATATACATTAGCTGATATTTACTGTCCGAATAAAACTCAGTAACATTCTTGGAGGGTATGTTAAGAAGACTTTCTGAATTTAGGAAGGGTAGTCTGGTTGTGGTAGGAGCAGGAGTGGACTGACCATTTGGAAACTCGAGCATTGCCCTAGGGCCCGGGGTCAGTTGGGGGCCCCATGAGATGCCCCTGGTACCTTTTTCATAGGCTTTTTTGAGTTTGGGCAAAGACACAGGGGCCCCATGATCCCTTATTGCCCGGGGGCCCCATGAGTTGTCAGTCCGCCCCTGGGTAGGAGATTTTAATTTGTGTCTGAATCCTCAGTTGGATATGTCATTAGGTACGCAGAGAGAAGGTGGTAGGAATTTAAAACTATTGAAGAGGATATTATATCAATGGCAATTGGTTGACTCTTGGAGAGTGAAACTTCCAAGAGAAAGAGACTGCACTTCTTCTCTCCAGGACATGGATCATATTCTATCGAGCATAGACAACTGGAGTCATTGGTTAGTTCTAACATAGAGGTTACGTCCGTCTCTGATCATGCTCCTGTCACAATGAGACTACGGACAGGAGGGGACAAGGATAAAATAGCTATGTGGAGCTTAAATGAGATGCTTATACAAGATCCTGAAATAGAGAAAAAGCTAAGGCAGAAAAATTGAGCCATTTTTTTAGCTCAATGAGTCTGAGGAGGTTTCTGTGGCCACAATCTGGGAGGCACATAAAGCATATATCAGGGGAATATTGATTTTGATAGGGGCAGAAAAAAAGAAAGAAAGAGGGGAAAAAATAAAGATGGTGCTCTATAATTTAGAACAGTTACATAAAAGAAGATAGGTACAGACTTATATCAGAAGATAATCTTTAAAAGAGAAAAACTAAAAGATCTTATGAAACAGGAGTTGAGAAGGATACTTAATAGGGTCTCAAAAGAAAGTTATCAGTGAAGGAATAAACCCGGAAAATACTTATTGAGGAGGCTAAAAGAAATCTAAAATCTTTATAGAAAAAATAAAAGATGATAAAGGAGAAATGGTGTATGCCACCACTGATATTGCTAGTAGGTTCCAAAAATATTATAGTAAGCAGTACAATGTGAGCCTCAGAAATCAAAAAGAAATAGAAGATGAAAAGAAGAGAAATAGGCAGCAATACTTAAATGAGATGCCAAGAATAGCAGCAGAAAAATTAGAAGTCCTAGAGGGAACTATTACCGTGCAGGAAACTACCTTGGCCCTAAAGAATACAGCTGCAGGAACAAGCCCTGATCCAGATGAATATACTGTGGGCTATTTTAAAAAATGTGGTCCCTAAAATGTTATAGAAATGCAATAGGAGAGGGGTTGGAAATGAGAGAAGAATCACTGCAAGCATATATAGCTATCATACATAAAGAAGGAAAGGATAGCTCACAGTGTGCTAGTTATAGGCCCATATCTTTACTAAACATTGATACAAAATCGTATGCTAAGGTATTAGCAACTAGATTGAGGGAGCAGATGGATAGGATTCATCCTCGGGAGAGAAGGGAGAGACAATGGCCTGAGATCATTGCTCCTCTTACAAAGAGTAAAGAGAGAGAAACAGCTGACAATTTTCCTGTCGATTGATGCCGAAATGACGTTTGGTAGGATTGACTGGGGATTCATATTTGACACGTTAGAAGCTTTGGGTCTAGGGCCTAAATGTTAAGGATAAAAGGGCTCTATAACTATCTGTCAGCAGTGGTTAAGGTCAATGGATCCCTGTCTCTGTTTTTTAAAATGTATAATGGTACTAGACAAGAATGTCCACTATGTCCTTTGTTATTTGTACTATCTCTGGAACCTGTCCTGGCGAGGGTAAGAAAGTGTGTTGATATAGCTGGAATAAAGATAGGGAAAGTGGAGCATAAGGTAACAGCATACACAGACGATATTTTATTCTATATTGTAAATCCAAGAATAACTTGCCTACTTTATTGAGAGTTTTATTACAGTATGGCGAGCTATCAAATTTGAAAATAAACCCCACAAAATCAGAGATTTTAAACATCAATATCTCAAAGCTAGAGAAGTTGAGCTTACAAAAAGATTTTCCATTTACTTGGAGGGAAAAGGAAATAGTCTACCTGGGAATAAAACAAGGTTCTGGAGAAACCATGAAGAATGTCATGCTGCCTGTAACATCATTCAGCATGACTGTTTTGGTGGTGGGTCAGTGATGGTCTGGTGAGTCATATCCATGGAGGGACACACAGAACTCTACAGGCTAGACAATGGCACCCTGACTGCCATTATGTATCAGGATGACATCCTTTGACCCATTGTCAGGCTTTACACTGGTGCAGTGGGTCCTTCGTTCGTTCTGGTGCACAACAATGCCCGGCCTCATGTGGTGAGAGTATGCAGGCAGTTCCTGGAGGATGAAAGAATTGATTCATATTGTAAAGCGCTGTGCAAACTGTTGGCGCTATATAAATCCTGTATAATGATATAATAATACCATTGAAGGGCCCCCACGCTCGGCTGACCTAAATCCAATAGAACACCTCTGGGATATCATGTTTCAGTCCATCTGACGCCGCCAGGTTGCACCTCAGATTGTCTAGGCGCTCAGTGATGCCCTGGTCCAGATCTGGGAGGAAATACCCCATGACACTATCCATCGTCTCATTAGGAGCATGCCCAGACATTGTCAGGCATGCTTACAAGCACATGGGGGCCATGCAAACTACTAAGTACCATTTTGAGTTAGTGCAATGAAATTTCAGCAAAATGGACTAGCCTGCTACATCATTTTTTTCACTTTTATTTCTGAGGTGTCTTTAAATTCAGTCCTCTATAGGTTGATAATTTTAATTTCCATCAAATGATGGGGCAGCCTTACATTCCTAACACATTACCCAGTCCCAGTTTGATGTGTTTTCAAAGTGTTCATTTAGTTTTTTTGTGCAGTATATATATATATATATATATATATACACAGTTGTGTTCAAAATAATAGCAGTCAGACATCACTAACCTGATCAATCAGTGTTTTTGGTAGAAATGATCTTTCTACATGGCAAATAATTTACTAGCAGGTGTAGTAGAGTAATAGAAATCCAACAGACCCAACAGTCATGACATGCATGCTGCTGATTCTGTGTAATTGAATCACTAATTGAAAGGGGCAAGTTCAAAATAATAGCAGTGTGGAGTTCTATTAGTGAGGTCATTCATTCTTTGAAAAACAGGTGGCAATTATTGCCCTTATTTAAGGAAGGCAGCAAATGTTGTACATGCTGGTTACAGTGCATTTCTCTCTGAAATTCTGAGGAAAATGGGTCGTTCCAGACATTGTTCAGAAGAACAGCGTACCTTGATTAAAAAGTTAATTGGAGAGGGGAAAATATATAAAGAAGTGCAGAAAATGATAGGCTACTCACCTAAAATGATCACAAATGCTTTAAAATGGCAACCAAAACCTGAAAGACGTGGAAGAAAGCGAAAAACTACCATTCGAATGCATAGAAGAATAGCCAAAATGGCAAGGACTCAGCCAACAATCAGCTCCAGGAAGATCAAAGAAGGTCTAAAGTTCCCTGTGAGTACTGTTACAATTAGAAGACGCCTATGTGAAGCCAAGCTATCTGCAAGAAGCCCCCGCAAAGTCCCACTGTTGAAAAAAAGACGTGTGCTGAAGAGGTTACAATTTGCCAAAGAGCACATTGACTGGCCTAAAGAGAAATGGCGCAACATTTTGTGGACTGATGAAAGTAAGATTGTTCTTTTTGGGTCTAGTGGGCGGAGACAGTTTGTCAGACGACCCCCAAACACTGAATTCAAGCCACAGTACACTGTGAAGACAGTGAAGCATGGTTGTGCAAGCATCATGATATAGGGATGTTTCTCATACTACGGTGTTGGGCCTATTTATCGCATACCAGGGATCATGGATCAGTTTGAATACATCAAAATACTTGAAGAGGTCATGCTGCCTTATGCTGAAGAGGAAATGCCCTTGAAATGGGTGTTCCAACAAGACAACGACCCCAAACACACCAGTAAACGTGCAACATCTTGGTTCCAGACCAACAAGACTGACGTTATGGAGTGGCCAGCCCAATCCCCGGATCTTAATCTTAATCTTGATCTTAATAGAAAACTTGTGGGGTGACATCAAAAATGCAGTTTCTGAGGCAAAACCAAGAAACAGAGAAGAACTGTGGAATGTAGTCCAATCATCCTGGGCTGGAATACCTGTTCACAGGTGCCAGAAGTTGGATGACTCCATGCAACACAGATGTACAGCAGTTCTCAGAAACAGTGCTTATACAACTAAATATTCATTAAGTGATTCAAAGGAAAGCAAAATCTTCAAACATTTTTCAGTTTATATAGTGAATGTTTGAGTTTGTAAAGAAGAATACAAACACTGCTATTTTTTGAACAGTCTAATATTCACTTTTCTTCAATTGTTTTAGAGGAACAACACAAATGTGATATATTTTTCTTCATGTTTTGATTTGGAATAGAATGTGTAGTGTTCCCAATGCATTTGTGTGTATGGAAATAAAAGCTATTAGAAGGATTTTGAGCTTTATTCACTTTTTTCAACACACTGCTATTATTTTGAACACAACTGTAAATATATAAAACATTCACATCAGTCTCTGCCCTCAAGGAGCTTACAATCTGAGGTCCCTAACTCACATTCATACATACATACAGTAAACCAGAGCCAATTTAGACAGGAGTCAAATAACCTACCAGCATGTCTTTAGAGTGTTGGAGGAAACCGGAGTTCAACCGGAGGCAGAAGGAGAACATGCAAACTTCGAGCAGATTTTGGAACAGATTGACCAAAACAATTGATGTAGCTCTGTAGGGCCTATATTGATGGGTGGTTATTTGTTTGCTTTAACCTCCCTGGAGGTATTCCCGAGTGTAGCTCGGGGTAAAGTTTCAGCACCACAAGCGGTAACCCCAAGCTACACTCGGGAATACCCTGCAGCGCTGATCCGGGATCTCTTCTGCACTTACCTTGTCCTGTGCTCCATGTCTCTCCTGCAGTGTCCCCGGCAATGTCCTCCAGCTGATGCCAGCATCTGTCTTCTGGGTTCTGTTCCCTGCGACGTCAGGACGTCTGGTGACGGAACGGCAGGAAATTTAAAAATGTAAAAAAGTGACATTCACTAAATACACTAAAATCACATAGTAAAACATTACTGTATCAAGGCATTTCACATGTCCCCCCTGCAGCGTCCCCGGCAATGTCCTCCGGCCGATGCCGGCATCTGTCTTCTGGGTTCCGTTCCCTGCAGCATTGGGACGTACGGGGATGGAACTGGTGAGAAATTTAAAAATGTCAAAAAGTGACATTCACTAAATACACTAAAATCACATAGTAAAACATTACTGTATCAAACCATTTCAGATACATTTTGTCCCTAGTGCTTTGTCCTGTGCCCTGCCTGCATTTTTACCGTTCTTTCTGCCTGGAAACTGAGAAACGTCCATGGCGTTCAAAAAGCATCCCTTTAGGTCAAAAGTGGTTTTAGACCAGCTAGAAAACAGCGATAGTAAATTAGAACTACTTGCAGAATTGAGTGATAATGATTTGTGGGGAAATTCGTCATCAGGCACTGAAAACGATTTTGCGGCTTTGCTCAGTGATGTGCAAACTTGGCACTATAGTTCAAATTTCAGTGTTTTTGGTTTGATTACATTATTGAATTAAATGTATTATTATTATATTATTATTTTTTATGATTATTTATTAAATTATAATTTATGATTTTGTGTTTCAAATTTTACCATACACGGGATGTTTACTAGACTCTTGTTCGGACAGATTTCAGTGAGTTATTCCTAAAAATTACAGGCCTACAATAAAAAAAAACATATTTCCATGCAAAAAAAGTGCTGCTTTGAGCACAAAAATACTGACATAATCAGATCGCTAGGGAGGCTACAGAGGTTTTCAACTCCAATTGAAGTCTATTGGAATGCAAAATGCAGGTTTAATGGAGGACAACTGTATGTCAAATGCACTTGTCTTTGAATTTTGAATTATCCCAGAAGTGTCTCAAACTGATGCCACTGATGACAGTGGCCAGGAGCAGTTTGTGTCCACAGGAACCTGTATTTCCATAATTGTCCTACTGCTGAAAAACAAGTATTAGAGTTTCAAGGTGAATCCAAAGTCACAGAGAATGGAAAGTTTTGCTGAGTCCAGTTTTTCAAGTTTTTCTTCTCATACTGCACTGAGAACCTTATCTGATCTTCCCAGGGGGTGACAGGGATCATTAAATGAGGCAAACCTAAGTGAGTTTCGTGTTTTGGCCTTTAGATTATATCAGAAAAAAAGAAAACTTAAACTGCTATGTTCTTGTGCTTTAATGAGCTGTTGTGTATACTCAAAAGGACAAGCATATATAAATATTAAACCTCTTGTAAAAGTTTGCAGTTTTACACAGAATGTCAGGAGAAGTGTTTGGTTTTTTTTATATAAAAGTACAAACAATAGCATTTGGTACTGTATACATTTTTTGCAAACACTTTAGGCTCTCAAAGCTATTTAAATTTAGTGAGAAACTAAGCTCCTTCTCTTTACATGCAAAAAAGTGATATATACTGCCTTACACAAACTTATCTTCTATGCAATAAAATATAAATAATTACTCAACCATTTAGTGTGCCAACAAAAAAAAAATAATACAAAAATGTTAGCTGCCCCTTGGAGTGAAAAATCACTTATGACCATATAATAAAATGAGGTATGGCGCTAAACATACATAATAGGTAAACAATATTCCAACTGTGACAGAAACATAAAAAACCCAAAGGTGATATAAATTAATGAGTCCAAAGTCAAGAACAAAAACAAAAGTCCCACACCAGGTTGTAGATCAAAAACAATGGTGCATAATCTTCTGGTGCCAAAAAATCTGCTCCAAGCAAATCCTTTGTGCTCCACCACCATAAGACAATATATTGCACTCACCAACCATCCATGAAAAGAAGGTCTAATGCACTTTGTGTCCCCAAGAGTTTGGAACATCAGTGTATATCTTCTCAATGTTCTCCCAATTTACTCCATAGCCAAGGTTAGCAAGAATCAGAAGGAGAAATGTCTCATAATATAGTAGGTTTATTTAAAAAAATAATAAAATCAACCAAATATGCACATTAGTTGGTGCCCAATCCTCGGCACTAATACACTCAGCTCAGGAGTCTAGCACTGTTGGACAGGAAAGTCGGCATGCAGTGAGTGTAGAAATTTTCCCAGAATCAGTTGGAGTAAACTATTCCCAGGCTCAGTGGTCAGTAATAATAAAAATGCCCCAAGAGCGGTAGCAGTAAAAAAAAAAAACTAGCACCTGTAGTAAGTAGAAGGAGGGATACTGCTCTATCATTGATAGTGAGAAGAATAGTTCACCATTGTTGATATCAGTGGCATCAATAGTGCCCCATCAATGGTGGCAGTGAGAGGAATAGTGCCTCATCAATGGTGGCAGTGAGAGAAATAGTGCCCCACCATTGGTATTAGTGGAAGGAATAGTGCCCCATCATTAAGATCAGTAGGAGGAATGATGCACCTTTGTTGGTACCATTGGGATGAATAGTGCCTTATCATTGAATCAGTGGGAGGAATATTGCCCCATCAATGGTGGCAGTGAGAGGAATAGTGCACTATCATTGGTGTCAGTGGGAGGAATAGTGCACCATTGTTGGCATCATTTGGAGGAATAGTGCCTCACCATTGGCATCAGTGCAGGAAATTTTGCCCCATCAATTGTTTTAGTGAGAGGAATAGTGCCCCATCATTGGTGTAAATGCAAGAAATAGTGCCTCGTCATTGATATCAGTGGATGGGTTAGCGCACAATTAGTGGTATCAGTGAGAAGAATAGTGCCCCACCATTGGTATCAATGAGGGAAATAGTGCCCCATCATTGGTGTAAATAGGAGGAATAATGCTCCATCCATGGTATCAGTTGGAGGAACAGTGTCCCATCATTGGTATCAATAGGAGGAATAGTGCCCTGTCATTGGTGGCATAATGCTATGTCATTGGTGTTTGTGAGAGGAACAGCGCCCCTACATTGGTGACAGCGGGAAGAATAATGCACCATCATTAGTGTAAGTGGGAGGAACAGTTCCCCCTTGTTGGTATCAGTGGGAGGAATAGTGCCCCATTATTGGTGTCAGTGGGAGGAATAGTGCACCATTGTTGGTATAATTTGGAGGAATAGTGTCTCATCATTGGCATCAGTGAGAGAAATTGTGCCCCATCAATGGTGGTAGTGAGAGGAATAGTACCCCATCATTGGTGTAAGTGCAAGAAATAGTGCCGCATCATTGATGTCAGTGAATGGATTAGTGTACAATTGTTGGTATCAGTGAGAGGAATAGTGCCCCATCATTGGTGTAAATAGGAGGAATAATGCTCCATCCTTGGTGTATGTTGGAGGAACGGTGTCCCATCATTGGTATCAATAGGAGGAATTGTGCCCTGTCATTGGTGTCAATGGAAAAAATAATGTTATGTATGTCATTGGTGTTTGTGAGAGGAAGACCGCCCATACATTGGTGATAGTGGGAAGAATAGTGCACCCTCATTAATGTCAGTGGGAGGAACAGTGCCCCCTTATTGGTATCAGTGGGAAGAATAGTGACCCATTATTGGTATCAATGAGAGGAATTGTTGGTGTCAGTGAGAAGGAGAGTGCCCAATCATTGGTGTCGGTGGGAGGAATAGTACCCCATTGTTGTCAGTGGGAGTGAGAAGAAGAGTGCCCAATCATTGGTGTCGGTGGGAGGAATAGTACCACATTGTTGTCGGTGGGAGGAACAGTGCTCAATCATTGGTGTCAATGGGAGGAATAGTGCCCCATCCTTGGTGTTATTGGAAGGAATAGTGCCCCTTCATTGGTGCCAATAGAAACAAAAATGCCCCATCATTGGTGTCAGTGGAAGGAACAGTGCTCCATCACTGATACCAGTGGGAGGTATAATGCCCCACTATTGGTATTAATGAAAGAAATAGTGCCTCACCATTGGTGCTTTGGGGATGAATAGTGCCCCATCATTGGTGTCAGTGGGAGGAATAGTTCCCCATTGTTAGCATCGGTGAGAGGAATATTGCCCTAAGGGCCCCGTGAAAGCAAGCGAAGGACTGCATCTGACCTGCAGGCTGCAGTTTGGGGACCATTGATATACACAGTAATATTTCCCATAGCTTTGTTGAAATATATAAATCCAAAGTGTATATGTTTTATTTTAAAATGGATTATCTGTTAAATGTATATGGTCTATTATAAAACACTGGGGAAATATGCAAACACTAAAGTAACAGATTCACAATGATAATTATGTAATTTTTTTTTTTTTACATTCTCTACAATATTTTATGTCTTTATATATTAAGAGAATTAAATTACTGAGGTTTGTGAAGCCATTAGCCTCATCAATTCAGCAGGAATTAGTGCCATGCCTATTACACGCCGCCATGCACACTCACTGTACAAATGATAAAGTGGGCACGCTCTAGCTTCTTACTGTCGCTTAGATAAATAGAAACAAGCACATTATTATCTGCCTAATAACAGTCACATTTGGCTGGATAAAACACCATTCTTTATTTGCCTCGGCAGGAAAACTGGCTGCATTGTTTATATCATCAGCACACAAAAGGGTTTGATCACAAAAACAGTGATAATTTAAAGCAATGCTTCTAATCTCAAGCAGTCCTTGCAATTATTGGTCTGTTTCTGACCAGCTAGGTGGCAATAGTGAGTAGTGCGTGGCGTTTGTTACTGCACAGGACATTTTCCAGTTGGAACAGGGCCCAATCCTTCATTCTGAAATTTAGATTCTTTTTAAAAATAATAAACTTGTCTATGCTGTATGTAGTGGTTTTGCACAGAGCAGCCCGCATCCTCCTCTTCTTGGGTCCACCACCAGCGCTCCTGTCCCCTCCCTCCTGTCGGGTGCCCCCACAGCAAGCAGCTTACGCAAGCTGAGCATGCGCACTCCCCAGCCACTGCTCCATGTGTCCATTCACACACGGAGCCGCGGCTCGGCCCCTCTCTCTTCTCATTGGCTGTGATTGACAGCAGAGGAAGCCAATGGCTCCCACTATTGTCTCAGCCAATGCGGAAAGGTAGTCGCGGGATGGCCGAAACTCCAGTGCACATCACTGGATTGAGAGGGGGCTTGGGTTAGTATTAAGGGGGCTGGGGGGGATGCTGCACAGAGAAGATTTTTTACCTTCATGCATAGAATGCATGAAGGTAAAAAAACCCTTGAGCCTTTACATCCATTTTAATGCTGTTCCATATTCGTTGATACATCAGTAAAAGCAAGCAGTATAAGTATCTGAAAGTCATCACTGTGCTTCTTCTTTACTGTCCGGTCACAGCCTGGGATTGGGTACATGCAGTGGTGTCCCGAGGCAGGTGCGGGGGGTGCGCGCCGCACCGGGTAACACCGAAAAGGTAAGTTGTAAAGAAAGCTGACGATCCCCGCAGGACGAATCGGATCTGCGGATTGGGGAGCATAATGGATCGGAGTTCCATAATTTTCCATAATTTTCTTTTTTAGGCTTTCTTTTCTGTTGTTTTTCAAAAGAACAAGCTCTCTTGGAGATGTAGCAGTTACAGGGTTAAGACAAACCATTTTCAGCTGATGGGAGCTGACAATAATCAACTTTTATTTATGTAAAGCCTTTATACCAAAAGGAAAGAACCTGTTTGCTGTAATTGTTATCTGGAGTTTGTCTTCAATTTGTTACTGTATCAAAATTTTCCTGTATATCTAACACTACTCTCCCCCACATTAACAATGGAACTCCGGTACAGAAGGTGTGTTACTGGACAGATCACTAGGAGAAACCAGAGGGGAAAAACCTAAAAAATAAAAACCACCACATCTAATGATTGGTAAGCTGCAATATATTATATTTTTGGTGTGGGGTTTAGTACTGCTTTAAGCCACAAACCAAAACATTTTTTTTCTTGTAGCACCCCCTTACCACCTAGAAGCCATTTGTGATCCCAGGGCAGCTCAGTGGGCAAAATTCTCCAAGCTCAGTGTGATATTCTTGAGGTTAGGTGCAAGTCGCTTTAGAAATTTTAACAGAGTAATGCACAGTAAACTCAGGGAGTGAGGGAGTAAAGCACAAGATGCCCGAAAAGCAACCATAAATACAATTTTGAGGCTCTAACTACAGTCAATACAAAGGAAAGGGTCTTTAAACCAAAACTGTCACCTGTACTTTTAGGCTCCACGCACACTAGCATTTTGTACAAGCTCAAAAAATGCTAGAGAAAAAAACTGGATGAAAAACACTGATATTAGCATTTTTGTGCCGGCTTATGGTAGTGTTTTAGTAGCATATAGGAGCATTAGCATTTTATTAGCATTTTTACAGTACATGTAGAAAAAAATAAGCTAGAAAAAAGCTGTTAGGAGTGTTTTAGTAGTGTTTAGGAGCGTTTAGTGTTATTTTCAGCTGGAAAAACGCTCCCAAAAACTCTACAAAAAACAATTTTTTTCTGCTCCTAAACGTTGAAGCTTGGAAAATGCTACTAACATAAATATTGTGCATGGACACTTAGGAGAACACTATTAGATTCTAGGAGCAGAAAAAAATGCTGATAACAGCTTCTATGAGCTTAAAAAAATGTGAGTGTGCATGGAGCCTTAGGCAGCACACCTAGTTCCTGGAGAGCCACCAGAACTTCCTGCTGTGTCCACCAGCAGTAGCTTTCACCCAGCTCTTCAGGACACTCTTCAGCAGTAACATTTTCACTCCTGGTGCTCCAGTCCAGGCAGTCCAGAATTCCTAGACCCCCAACCCAGGCTTTCCCTTTGGTAAAGGCCCCCCTCAGACCTTCCCTTCGGTAAAGGCCCCCCTCAAACCTTCCCTTCGGTAAAGGCCCTCCCCAGGCAGCAGGCCTAGAAGGCACTGTCCTCCAACACACAGTCTTCTCTGAAGAAGACAGAAAATATCTGATGGGCTGCACTCCAAACAATTCACTTTATTAAACTTGAATAAAACCAATACAGACAGTAGAAACATAATGGGGGACTGGCAGGTAAACGTGTTTCACGTTAAGGACAGTGCTTATTCATTACCCAGTGGATTTTAATCATTAACAACAGCTGTTTATCCTAATCAACACTAGGTCTACCTCCTGCTACATTAGACCAAATCAAAGGCTCTAAAACTAGTGACATCCCCAAAATGCAACACACAAAATTAAAAACACCAACCAAAAGGGTATGTGTAAAAATTGTCATGTCGCACAATGAGGATGAGTCAAAAAATAATATATGTATAAACAAAAGAATACATTTAAAAAAAGACGGAAAGAAAAAATAAAAATAAAACTGTGAGAAATATGTAAAGAAAACAGAAACAATTATGTCATATAGTAGTAAACACCCTATCGTGTGTAAGTATCTGTACTATTCATCCATCTTTAAATAAAAATATATATATATCTGTTTAAAATAGTGGTGCACTGAAATGAAAATTCTGTTGCTGAAAATGAAAATTCAAAATGCACTTGGTCGAAAACCGAAACCGAAATGCTCAGTTTTTAAAAATTAATATATATTTTTTGGAAAAAAATACACTTTGATTAAAAAAATTTTTTTTTGTACAATATGAAAGAGGATGTTACGGTGAGTAAATAGATACCCAACATGTCACGCTTTAAAATTGCGCACGCTCGTGGAATGGTGTGAAACTACGGTACTTAAAAATCTCCCTGGGTGATGCTTTAGAAATTTCTACAGGTTAGCAGTGTAAAGTTACAGAGGAGGTCTAGTGCTAGAATTATTGCTCTTGCTCTGACATTCGTGGCGATACCTCACATGTGTGGTTTGAACACCATTTACATATGTGGGCATGGTCTACGTATGCGTTCACCACTATGTGCGAGCACGGGGGGACGGGGGCACTTTAAACTTTTATTTATTTATTTTTTGCACTGTCCCTTTAAAAAAAAAATTATCACTTTTATTCTTATCACAAGAAATGCATGCATCCCTTGTGATAGAAATAATTAGTGATAGGTCCTCTTTATGGAGAAATATGGGGTCAGTAAGACCCCACATCTCTCCACTGCAATGTAAAGCAGTGGATCAAAAAAAGGATTGATCTAGTGCTTTAAAAAAAAACATGGCTGGAACCAGAAGTGATATCACTCCGGTCCTCCAAGGGCATAGAGATGAGTGGAGGCCATCTTTCCTTCACTTATCTCTATGCCCAGCGTCGGGATCATTCGATGGTTTCTCAGGTAAGGCTGAGAACTACCAAGCAGCACCCGGTGGCGGCAGCGGCAGGCGGGCGGCAGCGAGGGGCGGACAGGGGAGGGGTTTTGTGGCACCTGTATCTGTGCTTTTTTTTTGTATCGGCCGATGGCCGAAAGGGTTGTTTTCGGCTGAAACTTTTCAGCCACTGAAATTTCGGTGCATCCCTAGTTTGAAATATGTACCTTAGATCAATAACATAATGTCTGTGCCCTGCCTCCACTACCCCCGATATAGTAAGAACCAGGGGTGGACTGACCATTTGGGAACTCGGGCACTGCCCGAGGGCCCGGGGTAAGTAGGAGGCCCCATGAGATGCCCCTGGTACCTTTTTCAAAGGCTTTTTTGCATTTGGGCAAGGACACAGGGGCCCCATGATCCCCTATTGGCCGGGGGCCCCATGAGTTGTCAGTCCACCCCTGGTAAGAACCAATACAGGGGCAAATAAATCGGTGAGATAGGCAAAGACATCAAGATCAACAAAAAACCAAAAGATCAAAACATTAGCACTAAAAAAGCCAGTGATTCAAATAAATACAAAAACTTATATACAACAGAAGTTGGTAGTATATTATCAAGTTGCCGAGCAGAAAGATCACTCATAAAAATAGGTGAGATCCCATTCAAAATTTAAGCCAGTAGGAATACATGTACACAAATAAAAAATCCACAAGACCTCACGTCTGCACAATCTGGGACCATCCCTCTTGCTGGGAGACCTGTCCACCCTCTCCATGCCCTGTATGCTTAAAGCACTGAGATCACCTCCATGAGCACCATTAAAATGATTAGCAACATTGGTGGAATGAGTTTTCTGTATGTCATAAACATGATCATTGAGGCGATCTCACAACCTCCTGGTCATTCTACCAACATATTGCACTTGGAAATCCTGATGGTAATCAAATATATTAGGTGCTTGGTATTGTAGTTAACCGGTTCCCCACTGACCTATAGCAGAACTACTGATACAGGGCGGCAGGGCTGCGCAAAATGACGTATATATGCGTGATTTCGCATTTCTGGGTAGAGATCGCGTGCGTCCTACCTACGTTACAGCTGTCGACCACCGGATATTCCCCGCCGGCACCTGGAGATCGCTCAGGAACAGTACAAGGGGAGAGGTTTGTGTGTAAACAACACAGATCTCTCCCCTGTCAGCACAAACAGCAGAGCAATACAAAGTAGCTTGCTACATAGTAAAACACACACAGCACATTATGTAAAACACAACACCGCATTCTGTTTGATCGCCCCAGATGTTAACTTCTTTCTTCCCAGTATTATTAGTACAGTGTCAGTGCTTTTTATTAGCATTGATCTCTGTATTAGTGTCATTGGGATGTCAGTCACAGTTATTCAGTTCCCCCCTAGTATCTCTGAGGAAGAGGCAAGTCCTCGAAACGCGTCAGTTTGGATGTCTATACTCCCTATTACGGACTGTTACTCAGCACAGTGTTGACCCAGCTGTTCTTTATGATGTGCCTTGACTATATTGTCGTTTGTGAGTACAACACCTACTTTATTTTTTATTAAACATTTTTTATGGTAATGCACTAGGCCTGTGCGCCCTCTGTTTTTTCTTTCCTCAGTCAGTTCCCCCCCAGTATCAGAAAGCCCACCGCAGCCCCGCAGTCCCACTATAAGTTGCTGATCGCTGCCATTACTAGTATGAAAAAAATAATTCCAGTATATATACCACCATTTGTAGATGCTATAACTTTCCCGTAAACCAATTAATTTACATGTATTGGGATTTTTTTTTTTAGCAAAGACATGTAGCAGAATACATTTTGGCCTAAATTTATGACGAAATTAGATTTTTTCAAATTTTTTTTACTGGGTATGTTTTATAGCAAAAAGTCAAAAATATTGTTTTTTTCTTCAAAATTGTTGGTCTTTCTTTGTTTATAGCACAAAAAATAAAAAAAACACAGAGGCGATTACACTGAAAGAAAGCTCTATTTTTAGGTAAAGAAGGACATAAATTTAATTTGGGTGCAGCAATGCATGCTTGCGCAATTGTCATGTAAGTAACGCAGCACCGTATCGCAAAAAATTTCCTGATCAGGAAGGGAGTTAAATCTTCTGGAGGGCAAGTGGTTAATAAACTTTTCTTATCCTCACCACTAACCGTGAATTTAAATTCCTCCCCCTTTTTTATAGAGGGACAACTGCCTATACCACTCCTATAATTACTCTTGAAACTCAGCCATGTTCATTGAGTTATATTGAAGATAAAGTAGCTTGAAGACAGAACATTACTCAAGGTAGGTGCACATCGAGAAACTATTCTGGTACCATCAACCAATATTCGTGCATATGTGTTGTCACTCAGAAGTATGAGAAGATGACACTCAATAATCCTTTTAATCTTCCTAAACTCTAGGCTGAATGCAGTAGAGAACACAGGTGGTCCCTTCTTGGAACTGTATCACATTTTTGTTTCTAATATACTATTCCTGTCAATACTATAAGCTATACTGATGTCACGATCTATTGTGGGCACACTGCTTTGGATGACTGTGCACAGCACAGTCATCCAAAGCAGTGTGCTTACAGTGAAGCACGCTGACACAGCCCCCTAGTAAAATACTCCTAGCACACAGTATACCTTTCATCGCCCCTAATGTTACCCCTTCCTGCCAAGTGCCATTAGTACAGTGTTAGTGCTTTTTTTTCAGCACTGATCACTGTATTGGTGTCACTGGGGATGTCAGTGACACCAAGTGAGTTCCTCCCAGTGTCAGAATTCCCGCCGCAGTCTCGCTATAAGTTACTGATCGCCACCATTACTAGTAAAAAAAAAAAATTATTTCCAGTATCTATTCCGACATTTGTAAATGCTAAAACTTTCATGCAAACCATTTAATTTACACGTATTGGGATTTTTTTTGAGCAAAAACATGTAGCAGAATACATTTTGGCCTAAGTTTATGTCGAAATTTGATTTTTTAAATTTTTTTACTGAACATGTTTAATAGCAAAAGGTCAAAAATATTGTTTTTTTTCTCAAAATTTTTATTTATAATGCCAAAAATAAAAATCGCACAGGCAATCAAATACCACTGAAAGAAAGCTCAATTTTCAGGAAAAAAAGGATGTAAATTTCATTTGGGTTCAGCGTTGCATGACCGTGCAATTGTCAGTTAAAGTAACGCAGTGCCGTAACACAAAAAAAGGCCTGGTCAGGAAGGGGGGTAAATCCTCAGGAGGGCAAGTAGTTAATAAAGTGGATTGTCTGGAGTGCAGCTGATCAGATCTTTTCTGTCTTCTTCAGTGCAGCACACGAGGTGGGCTAGCACCCATAGGAGGAGTTGTGCTTAGAGGCTGGGAGCCTCTCTAATATATGTGTGGACACAGTCTTCTCTCCTGGCAGAAGCCCAGGAGGCAAGATAGCTTCCAGAAAGTCAACCCAAATATCTATATCCTCCCCTATCTGCACGGGGTGACAATATATAATGGAGGATTTTTAGCGCAGAATAGAAAGGTAACGGATGACACGGTTGGATTATTGTATAACACACATGAGAATACATGGACATTTGAACTTTTATGTATTTTCACACTGAATGATGTATACTTTAAAAACATAAGTTAAACTTGCTATATGGTCTATAATGCATACTAAATACGCATGTTTTGGTTCAATTGGGATATATACCATTTTTAGTAGTATATAGTACACGGTCACTATTTGATTTATCATTATTTCTATTATTTTGTTATTTATTTTGGGAACACAACTGGTGTGGGCAGCAGTATCAACACTAGTTACATCTTTGAACCCTACGATTAGGTACATTGGACTTTTTTGTTTTTTGTTGAGGATACATGGTTTATGCAGTTTTTTTGTGATTTTACAATAAGATTTAATTCTTGTTCACCTTATTTTTCTGCTATCTTAAGTGATTGTGCTGAAGTTTCTCTTATCTCACTCCACTTGCTGATTGCATTTGGTATGTTTGGCCCTCTACTTAACATTTTGCACCTTACTGGGGTTTAGGGCTCTACCACAAAGCCTTGAAACATGTCAGAGGAAGTTAGAAAGTGGAATGTCTTTGCAGCTTGACCTGATAAAATTGTTGAGAAGAAACAGATTTGCAGTGTGAGGTCAAACCTTCTTGTGTGGGTGGGTTTTGGGAAGAGGCGAAGTTTTGAGTTTGCCCAGCACCTAGGACTGAAGTGTGTGGCCTAAATGAGGACAATGAAGAGGATGCAGAAGACTTTGATTAGGCTAAAAAGTTTTATATTCATACTAAATGCTCCAGGTCAGTAACTAACTAGGTACAGAAGCCAGGTTGAACATGAATTCCCCAGTGCCTGCACCTTTAAAGTGATCATGTAACTACTATAAAGAAAGATATGTCAGAATTGCCTTTTGACTGGAGAAGTTTAGTACTTAACATTTCCAGCAGATGATGAGTAAAATCCTAAAGAGCTCCAGCTGAAGCCAACACTTTAGTATGTGTCAGACGGAATGTCCCCTCGCTGGCCTGTTGTTCCTCCAACTGTCCACTCTCAGAACCACAATACCCAACATGCTACCCAATGCACCCATAAGTTTTAACCAGTGAGTGAAGGTTTTACCAGAAAGGAAAGCATTAGGGCCTCTGTTGACGGCCTTTGGTTCACTATAAACTGGTTTTGCATTCCTATGGAAATGTAAAACTGACCAGTAAATGGACCAGTACATGAATTATCAATGGTCTCAAAAGCACCACCAAATAATGTCAAACTGATGCCTTTGACACAAAAAGCTCATCAACACACGCCCTTAAAATTCTTCCATCACAGGGTGCTGCTGCTTTATTTTTATTTTCTTAGTAGTGACATGGTCATTTTTAAACTAAGTCAGCAATGGCAGCTTCCATATTTCTGTCCTCCCTTTAAATCTTTTAAGCTCGGAATTTCATGGTGCCATCCTTCTTTATAGTACAACCTCTCTAACCCATACAATCTCAGGGAGAAAATTATCGCATTTCCAAATCAGCAACATCTGTCAGTGAGCACGTCAATATATCGATTGGATCTCAAGTTCTGTCCATTACAATCTGTACACCGACAGAGATTTATGTCCTTTCTCTCAGTCAGTCCGCACAAGGTGAATCTAACCACAGAAGCAATATGACTCCTTGCCACTGAACTCCGCCACAGGACGTATGTATGAAGTTTTTCAGCTGGTATTGACAATTGTAATAGCATCAATGATGTATTAAAGTGCCTCGTTTTTCTTCAGCCTTTCAAGCCTGTGGTCCAGGCTGCTATTTGTCATTACAAAAAGAAATTAAAATAAAACCATGCTTACGGATGCCATAAAATACTATATTGATGGTAGGAAAAAGCTGCTAACACAATATGTGATATCTCATATTAAAACATTAAATCCAAAGATAGATATAGAGCTAATCAAACAAGAACATAAAACATAAGATACATAAGTAAAAAGTGCAAGTTAATCCAGAACTCCAATGGTTTTTGTAAGTGGCCCGAAAATAAATAAAGAAAGTGAAAACCATCAATTTCAGTAGTGATAAAAACAAAATTCCACAGATGTAGCCAGTTGCCAGCTATATCATTATGCCATTCAGGGACATTTATAGATGAGAATATGATTACTCCTTTTCCCCCTAGTGCCCAGTAATGAGACTGCTACATCTCTTCCTGTTTGCAGAGTGTATTCAGTTTTTCTGATAGCAGAGTATTTTGGGACCTGTAGTCCTATAGCCAATACAGCCTGTATTCCTGAGTGCTGACTGAACTACAACTACCAGAGAGCTGGCAAACGAGAAGGATGCTGGGAAAGCAGATATAATCTACAGGAAGGGACTGGCTCTCTCTCTTGCTGTGGGATTCAGAGCTGAACACAGGGGGACTGTCGTTCTCCTCTAGAGACAGATTGCTGGCCTACTGGTGCGGGACTCTGCACATCAGTTCAGCACAGCTATGACACCAATCACCACCCCGGGATCACATCAGCTTCTCTGCATCGGGACTGTCACTGTCTGGTCTTCACTCAGACATCTCTGTTCGCTTCGCTGACAGGCCATCAGGCAGTAACTCTGCACATTCTTGCAAACAGCCCAGAGCCCGTGCAAGAACTCTTTTCCTAGGAGGCCGTGCCATCCATAGGATTGATGAGCAACCTCTTTCTGTCATCACTCTAGAGACACTGCATGCAGACACCTTTACACATCAGCTACCAGGAGACCTTTACTTTGAGCAGTGCCATGGCTTATCTGTTTAACTTCACTGAATTACCAGTATTCACCAATGCTTATGGGCCCCACCATTGCTAGCAGAAGACAGCGGATACCACCATATCAGGAACTTTAAACATCACAGGACTTGCAAGTCCTGTTAGTTGCAATCTCAAGTTAAAGGGGCCTTTTCTCTTCTAAGGCCATTGTTATTTAACTTAGTGTACTTATATCTATTTATGCCAGAATATACTTTTACATAACTCTCTGCATGCTACATTGCGGGACCAATGGCACAGAGGGAGCTGATAAGTCAGCAAGCTTTTTCTTCCCCCTCTTGCTGGTGGTGTTGCAATTAAATAGTTGAAGCTTACTACTTATGACTGTATAACCTGTTAAATGTTGCTAATTGATTATTCCTATTTTATCAGTGTTCTGCTTTTATGCGTTACCTGGGGTTGTATATCCTAAATCCATTATTCCTATAGCCTACTCTTTTGAACAATTCTTATATAGAGGTGTTATTAAAGAATTGTGTCTCTTATAGTGTTGAAATATGCCTGAACCCAGGGTGTCAGGAGGCTTGCAAGGTCAGGGCAAGTCCATATGAAAAAGTTCACCAAGTTCAAACGTGAAACACTGTGACACTAAATTCTTCAACAGTGCACCTCCTGCATTAGAGTGGACAAAATTCACCTGATGTCATGAAAACTTCACAGCTTGCATCATCCTTAATCCATAACCAGTCTCATCCAGTCCAGTATCTGTATATATATATATTTGACAAGAGAGAGAAAGGAAGCGCTAAATGCTCCCAATAGTGTGAATCCGCAAATATTCTTTATTAACCACCTTATAAACGGCCGGACGGTGGCAGTGCAGGGTCGGTTGGCCGTTTATAAACGGCCTCCCCGCACCCTGCTTGTGCGCGCTCCCTGGGAGCGAGCATCACCACAATCCGGTGCCCGCTGTGTCCTCCGGACACAGTGGAACACTGATCGTCGGACTGGACCTCTATGTGAGGTCCCAATCATGTGATCACTGATTGGCCAATCAGTGATCACATGCAGAGTAGTAAGCAAGATGTCACTTGTGACATCATTGCTTACTACGTGTGAAATCTGTGAATGATCACAGAGGTCACATGGTACAAGGCTATTCACAACAGCCTTGTACCATGTGACAAGCTGTGACCAATCAGAGCTCACTCAGTAGTTCTCAATGGCTGCAAGAATGCAGCTAGAGAAAAGGAGAATTGATTGCTTTTACAGCCTTTATGGGTGTAAAAGCAATCAGTGTAAAAAAAAAATTCTTCATCACCCCCCACAAGTAGTACAGTGTCACTATGGTGCTAGGGTGACAGGTATGTAAAAAAAAAAACCCATAAATAATAATATACAAAAATAAAAAATAACTGTTAAAAAAAAGTTTAAAAATTATAATTTTTGGTTATAAACTAATTTGGGTTATTTTATTTTTTTTACTAAAAAGATAACGGAATAAATTTCGGCCAAGATTTATGATGAAATACTATTTATTTATAAAATTGTATAAGAAAAACACTTTTTTTCAAAATTTTTGGACTTTTTCATTTACATAGCAAAAAAAAATAAAAATCCCAGTGGTGAATAAATACCACCAAAACAAAACGTTATCTGTCTCAAAAAAATGCTAAAAAATTCATATGGGTACAGTGTTGCATGACTGCACAATTGTCATTCAAAGTGTGATAGCGCTGAAAGCTGAAAATTGGCCTGAACAGGAAGGGGGTAAAAGTGTCCAGACTGGAATGGGTTAAAAAACTAATTAAAAACAGTCACGTAAAAATGTGGTAACATCGCTGTAGAGAAAACCCCACTTTGGGGACATGGTGATGCACTTTCAGTTCCATCACAGTGTCCATCACAGATGTCACAGTATACCGCTCTGGCCTATGCGTTTCATCACAACTGATGTCATCAAAAAAATTGTTAGCATATACTGTATGTCTCTTCTGTCAAATTTGTGAACAATGCAGTGCATGGCAGAGTTCAGATGAGTGTTAGGACAAGCAGGCTTAATGTAATGTAAAATGGAAGTTTGCCATAACGGTCAAGTATGCTGTGCACGTGCAGCAGTACGTGTTTGTGTACCTGCTTCTGCATACAAAAGGAAATTATCTCAGTAGGACCAGCTTGGTCCAAACAAACACAAAGCAGGTCACATGTACGCTTAGAAAGATCATACAACTTACACAAAATACAAACAATTTTGCAGACTTGCCAGAAATGTTCTGGCAATCATCAGGATGAGAGTCTGCCAAAAACCATCTATAGCTAATGACCCTTCTGAAGGCAGAATCTAGGGCAATGGCAACCTCACAATGCTAGAAACATAGAAATATAGCAGAGTGATGGAAGAAAAAAAAACAAGTGGTCCATCAAGTATGCCCTACTATTTTGTTTATAATTATACATGTTTTTTTGATTTTCTAATTTTATTTTTTTTTACTTTAACCCTGGTTTACACTGGATCCGACTTTGAAATTGTGCGACTTCACATGCAGTTGCACGATTTCAAAGCCGCATGTCAATGCAACTTCAAGTGCAGCTTGGCAGACATCTGTGTGACTTCATGCACAGTCAAGTTGCACCTGAAATCACAAAAAGTAGTGCAGAAACCTTTTTTTTCAAATAAGGGTGGCACCGCAAAGACGGGGTCGCACCGATTTGAGCGGTTCCATTGCCAATAATAGGATGCGACTTGTCATGCGATTTGAAACTGTAAAATCACATGACAAGTTGCACCACTGTGAACCAGGGCTTACCGTTGATTGACTCAATACCTTTATACCAGGCATCAACTACTCTTTCAGTAAAATAATACTTTCTACGATTACTGTAGTTTTAAACTTTCCTCCTACTAGTTTGAGGTCAGAGCACCGTGTTCTTGATCTTGAATTTGTACTGAAAATACTGCCCTCTTGAACCTTATTCACACCCATGATGTATTTATAGGTTTCAGTCATGTCTCCCCTTTCCCTTCCTTCCTCCAGACTGTACATATTAAGTTTCTGAAGTCTCTCCTGATATGCTTTATCCCTCAGACCTTTCAGCATTTTCGTCGCCCGTCTCTGGACCTGTTCTTATCAATATCTTTTTTTGTAAGTGAGGTCTCCAGAATTGGAAGCAGTATTCTAAATGAGGTCTATCTAAAGATCTACATAGAGGAATTAGGACCTCCTTCCTTCTGCTGCTCCTGCAGCCTAGAAATGTATTCGCGTTCCCCACAGCCTGGTCACACTGTTTACTCATTCTGCAATCATCTGAAATAAGTACCTCCAAATCTTTTTTCCTCTGTAGTACTGGTAAACACTGCACCCTCAATATTGTACTCTGTCAATAAATTCTCTTCCATTTTTTTACATTTAGAAACATTGAACTGCAGTTTCCACTGTTTTGACCAAACTTCCAGCAATGCCAGTCATGTCCCATGTTACAGACACCTCCAGGGATATCACCCCTATTGCACACCTTTGTGTTATCAGCAAAAATACATACCTTACCCAACAATCCTTTAGTTATATCACTTACATATACAGTGCTCAGCATAAATGAGTACACCCCAACAGATTTGTCAGAAAACCTTTCCTTTCAGTATCAGCATTTTCTGTGGGACATTATATTACAAAATACTCCCACAAATGCGGGCCATTGATTGCAAACAAGATCTGTTAATTTGTACACAATTTTCCTAACAAATTAATTCAAGACCTTGTTGCAAAAATGAATATACCCCAATGAAAGTCTCAGAAGCTAAGCTAAATTTTAGACAACAAAATCCTAATTAACAAGAATTCAGCTACATGTGAGTCTAGTTATTCATTCAACAGGTGTCCAGCAGACAACTGACTATAAAAGGGCATTACTTAACAAAGAAAACCCCTCCCATTTTATGCTGTCAGCAATGGCACCACATGGAAGAGTAATGGCACAAGGCCTGAGAAAGAAAATAGTTTCTTTACACAAAAAAGATAAAAGCCACAAGAAGATCAGCAAAGCTTTACTTGTCAGTCAGAATACTGTAGCAAAAGTGATACAAAAATGTAACAAAGATGGAACTGCAACCATCTCATAAAAGACATCCAGGCCATACACGGAAGTTAACACCTTGATAGGAGCATCTTCTGATGAGAAGAAAACCACTGTGCAAGTTCACTGCAGTTAGCTAAAGAAGTAGAAAGCCAAACTGGGGTGATTGTTTCCTGTGACACAATAAAGCCCATGCACAAAAAACTCCATTTATAATTTGCCAGGGCCCAAGCTGAAGAAGAAAACTACTGGGACTCTGTACTCTGGAGAAATGAGGTCAAGATAAATGTTTTTAGAACTAATAGCTTCAAAACTGTATTACATCACAATGTTGTACAAATGTT
The DNA here is from genome assembly GCF_062004578.1 of Staurois parvus. Taxonomy (NCBI): domain Eukaryota; kingdom Metazoa; phylum Chordata; class Amphibia; order Anura; family Ranidae; genus Staurois; species Staurois parvus. The sequence continues at coordinate 12,266,602 of NW_028318045.1, read as the reverse complement.
GTACAATGAATGGTGCCTACAGTGAAAGATAGTGGTGGCAGTGTCCTTCTATGGGGCTGCAATAGTGCTGCTGGTGTCGAGGAGCTGCATTTCATTGATGGTATCATTACTTCACAGATGTACTGCTCTACATTCAAAGAGAAGATGCCACCATCACTCCATGCCATTGGTCATCGTGCACTTTTCCAACATGGCAATGATCCAAAACACACATCTAGGGTCACTGTTGCATTTCTGAAGAACAGGGTGAAAGTGATTCAGTGGCCAAGTATGTGTCCTAATCTGAACCCAATTGATCGCCTAAGTAGAATTCTGAAGACTCAACTTGAGCATCACTCTCCATCCAGCATCCAGGCTCTACAAGAGGTCGTTCTTGAAGAATGGAAAAAGATAGATGTTGCAATATGTTGCCAACTTGTCCATTCCATGCCTAGGAGACTTGGTACTGTCCTTACAAATCATGGAGGTCATACAAAATATTAGATGGAGTAGTTTTTGTTGTGTGGTGTATTCATTTTTGCTAAAATTAGTAAAACTAAAGATTTTTTAATCTAAGTTATATTATTAACCTTACTTTCATGTAATGAGCTAAACAAATGTTCTCTAAAACTCAGTTTTGTCAATATTTTGGAAATTGTTCTTGTGTTCATTAAGATATTGATTAAAATCTTACTTTTCAAAAGGGTTGTACTTATTTATGCTGAGCACTGTAGAATAAATAGAACAGGATTTAGTACAGATCCTTGTGGTACACCACTAGTGAAGGGTCTCTGATCCAAATGAATATCATTTACAACAACACTCTCATATCTATCCTTTAGCCAACTGCATATCCACTGATCCACTCAAGAGTTGTCGGAGCTTGTACAACCTTTTATATGATCATTATGTGGAACTTAACAAATGTTTTCAGAAATCAAGATATGCTATGTCCACAGCACCACCCTGATTTTCAATTTCTTTTAAAGAGGCCCAGTAGAACCCCAACTTATTAGTACTCCCCACTCAGCAGATCCCCAGCTCATTAGTACCCTTGTTCAGCAGCTCTCCAGCTCATTGGTACCCTTGTTCAGCAGATCCCCAGCTCATTAGTACCCTTGTTCAGCAGCTCTCCAGCTCATTGGTACCCTTGTTCAGCAGATACCCAGCTCATTAGTACCCTTGTTCAGCAGCTCTCCAGCTCATTGGTACCCTTGTTCAGCAGATACCCAGCTCATTAGTACCCTTGTTCAACAGCTCTCCAGCTCATTGGTACCCTTGTTCAGCAGATCCCCAGCTTATTAGTACCCTTGTTCATCGGTTCTCCTACTCAGTAGTACAAGTAAGGCTTATCTGTAGGTACAGTGAATATTTCTAGACATTCATTGTTTAGGAAATATTCACTGTTGATGCAGACAGTGATGTCACTGGCGAATGCACTCTGAAGGGACAGCATATTAAAACCGTAGCTATGACTCCTGCACACATGCACGGTAGTAATGTAATCGCGGTTTGCCCATTCAAAGGAGCCCGCAAACCTGAAAAGAAGACTGGATGAAGATGGAAGCCCTGTCAGCGCGGTGAAAGTGCGCCACTGATGGGCTTTATTTAAAAGTACGTTTTTCATAATGTGCTAGTATGCGATGCAGGGGATTATTTTATTTTGAATTTCCAGAGTTTACCACTGCTTTAAGAAAGCGGTGGCTAAAAAAGCCACGAAAGTACAGAGACCCTATGCAGCCAATCTGGCTTTGGATTACTGAAACTGGAATTTTGAATGGGAACTGCAAGTTCATCTTTGTTTCATTCGAAAATTCCAGATAGATATTTATTATCAATGACTGTGATGAAAAGTTGAATGAAGCTATTGAATGGATTTGCCTGCCAACTGCTGTGGTATTTTGTAGTGACAAAAAGTATCTTTGCTGGATTGTAGCTACGTTTCTGCTTCCAAGTCTGTCTGAACTTGGAAAGAGTTCATAGTGGAGGCTGTCTGTGTATCAGCAAAATAAATTTCTTCTTTATTAACGCTGAACACATGGCACTCTCAGACACAGCAGAGTAATATTCGCTGGCAAGATTAGCATTTAAAGGGAAAGTCTACTAAAACAAATTCTTAAACTCTTTAAAGAGTAAGTCCAACCAAAACTGATATGTCAGTGTTTTGTGGATGCTGGAGGGTTAAACACCCTGACAGTCTCTTCTATCTATAGGTGCTATAGGTGAGATCTGTGTCTGCACACTTTGTCCATTATGAGGGGCTCCCACCACCCCTTCTGCATTTTTTATTTACAAAGTTTAAAAAAAAAAAGATTTAAACATTATGCTCATTTAAAATGGACCAGTTTAATTTAAATAATCTGCCCATTAAGGGGAGCTCATAGCTTAGGGTTGCTACTTCAGCCCTTTAAAACTGAACACATATTAATTACACAGGTTCTGTGGCTGATTAAGGTGGTAATTAAACTCAGTGACTTATGTGCATTGAATTAACTTCAGAACCTGTGCAATTAATATGTGTTCAGTTTTAAAGGGATGAGGTGGTAACCCTACCGTAGCTTCCTGTAATGAGTTGAGAGCACAGGGCCTCTGTTGCATTGAAAATTCCAAGAAATCTTGTAAGCCCTAACCAGTTCTCCCCCTTGAACTACACCTCATATGTTATGGAGATAAGGAGTGGGGGAAATGTTCTGCACTCCTAACACACTTCCTGTCCCAGGGTGCTCCTTATACAGTAAAGTAAGTGAGGGTTGTCACTCTAGGACAGGAATTGTGTTACCGGCAGGATCACCAGGTTGAAATTAAAGTGTTACCAAACCCACAACAGTGAAATCAGTCTGTATATGCAGTAAAGCATTCTTGTTATACACACTGTGAAATCTAAGGGGTTAATCCCCTACATTGTGTAAAAAAGCTATTTGATCCTGACTTCTCTGATCCTCCACTTCTTTCAGTGTCCCCCTCTTAGCTCCTGATAAGACATATCATGTGAAGACAATCTGCACATGCTCAGTTTGGTTTGTATTACTAGAGAGGTTTTTTTTTTTTCCCTTGGAAGAGTGCATGTGATCAGCACAGGGCCAATAAGCACTGTCCAGACAGAGGTCAGGGGTTCTGAATCCTAGAGCAAAATGAAAACTCCTCCTATGAGCTGTAACATGTGCTTTGCTGAACACTGATAGAAATCACAAGACAGGTCCAGGTCAGGGCTCCTGCAGCCTCACAGGACAATCAGGGGAGAATGAAAGCTCCTCCTACAAGCTTTAACCAGTGCTCTAACTGATGATGAGAAAAGGTATTTAGCAGTTTATATTTACAAATATAATTGCATTTCCATGTTGTGTGTACTGTGGGAAACCAGATAGAGTGAATGCAAGGTCCTGGGTTTAGTAGAAAAAAAAAAAGTTTGAAAAGGAATAATGTATGCCGCCACCACATCTAAGTACTGATAAGCTGTAATATTGTACAGTTTGTTCTTCAGTTTAGATACACCTTAACACTACTTTAAAAGGAAACTAAACCGAAAAAGAGTTGATTATGCTTTAACACAACCCCATCAGCAAGATGAATTACAGGAATTTTTTTTTATTTTATTTTATCCCTATCCCCACCACCATTCTAGCCTAGGCCAGAATGACATTTACTGGGTCCTGCAGCTTCCTGGGATTCTTACATCACATCTCCCAGGAGGTTGCAGGATCGGAACATAGAGCAGGCAGGCAGGTCTGGCACGTCTCTGGAGTTGGCCAACTGAAGAGGACCAGGATGGCAGCAAAGGAGCTGCTGTATGGCACTCAAACATTGAATTGTAGCAGGTCAATGCTGGATTCACTGTGTGGACAAGTATGTGCTTTGAAGAGCACTACAGGTAAGTGGGAAAAACATTTGGGGGTGGATGGAGTTGAATACTGATTTAATGACATCCAAAATTCAGGATGTGCTCTTGTTGTTATAAGTAACAAGAACAGTGTAGACATTTTCAACCCCTAGTTGGAACAATTATGATGCCCAATATTTTTGCCTTCTATTAGCGTGCCGCGTCTTCCCCCTGTCAGGGGCGGACTGACCATTTGGAAACTTGGGCACTGTCCGAGGGCCTGGGGTCAGTAGGGGGCCCCATGAGATGCCCCTGGTACCTTTTTCATAGGCTTTTTTGAGTTTGGGCAAGGACACAGGAGCCCCATGACCCCCTTATATCCCGAGGGCCCCATGAGTTGTCAGTCCGCCCCTGTCCCCTGTACTACATGACGGCCTAGCTCTACAGTGATATACACCAGAATGGACATTTTTGGCTGAGTAAAGCAAAGTGAGCAGTGAATACAGAGATAAATCAATAAAGTAAGTGAAGTTTTTATTTCAGAAGGAAAACACTGATTACAGAAGTAAGCTGCAGCAGTTCTGCTGAGCTGTAAATCATTGTGGTACCAGGCCCAGCGTGTTATTCTACAGGTTTAAGGCGATCAGGCTTACCGTGCTTTGCGCAATAAATTTTCAGTTGTGAAAGCTAATCGTCCTTGCCAGGGCTGGTATGATCTGACGTTCCTGTAAAATACAGCAGCAGAATTTTTACAAGGTGATTGTATCTTGCAAAGCAGAGCTTATAAATATGCTGGTTAATTATAAGCATGAAAAATGGCACGTCGTATCTTATATAAATATATTATAACAGTGCTTGTTGTTTGATTTTGCATGCAGCATCAAATTTTATTTTCTGATTCAAAACATGGCTGAATATTTTTAATAGGCAATAAACAGGCTGAATACATAGGTTTTATTTCAAGCTGAACTCCAGGCAAACAGCAAGAGACACAGGTCCAATACATACAACACATGGAAGCTGGTTTACCTGCCCAAGGATTTCTGGCTTTCCAGTGTTGGGACTTACACAACTCTGCCATGCAGCAAAGTCCTTGGCAGGGGAGGCAACCTTACTTTTCTCTGATGCAATTTCACTTTCACTTCCAGGTCTCCTTCCCATCCCCAGCCTGTGATTGACTAGTAAAAGAGACTATTGAGCTCATCTCTTTGTCACTCTGCTCAGAGGCGTCCCTAGGGTTGGTGTCACCTGGTGCAATAACACGTGGTGTCACCCCTCCAGAGAGGAAGGGGCAGTGCCAGTGTAGCAGTAAAATGAGTATCCCATGAAGATATGTATCCCCTGAAGCAACTGCGCATGTGCCGGTTTCAGACTGAAGAACTCGATCTCCAACTTTAGCACAGAGCTGCCACAGTTAACCCCTTACAGGCTGCAAATCGCTGAAGCTGATCCCATGGATCACTATGGGTTGCAAGATCAGTTAACCCCGTATAGGTTGATCGTATACGGGGTTAAATGATCTTGCAACCCATAGTGATTCGCAGGATCAGCTTTAGTGGTTTGCAGCCTGTAAGGGGTTAACTGTGGCAGCTCTGTGCTAAAGTTGGAGATCGGCTCCTTCGGCCAGTTGCTTCAGGGGATATATATGTTCAGAGGATACTCATTTTACCGCTACACCTGGGGCAGCTGTCACTGTGTCGGGAATCTGGGATCACCCCAATAACTGGCCAGGACCTTCACAGAGCCCAGAAGCTCTGCTGGCATTCTGCTCCTGCACCCCCTGTGATGGTGTCACCCGGTGTGGCCTGCACCTCCCTAGGGATGCCACTGACTCTGCTATCCCCTCCTTTTAGCATGTTCTGGCAATGCAATGCACCTGATTTGCTCCTTGCACTTTTTCTTTCCACTCTCTGCTGTACAGAGACTGCAAGAAGCTGATACCAAGTCAAATTGAGATGCTTACACTACTTGTATTTTTTAAAAAAACAACCCATACATTTATGGATGTATTAATAGAGAAGTGTGGTCAAAGCTGATGTCACAGAGCAGCTCCAGGTTCTGAAAGAATCCCGACCATTTTGTCAGGATCCGCCCACATGCCTGGTGGTAGCTGGCCCAGACTTTCAGCATACCACTGAGAGCCTGAGCCAGCCACTCCCACCCAGCGTTCCAGTGAACGCTGGAGGGGCAGAGCAAAGAGCTGGTGACTGACAGTTGCTCAGAGCAGACTAAGAACTGAGTAATCAGTAGTCATGAAATTGCTTAGTTGATTAGTTCTTTGGTTTAGAGCCAGTGCGGGACAGCTGCAGCATGGAGGTGAGTCTGTGTATTTTTTTTTATAACGCCAAACATCTTTTTAAACCACTTGCCATCTGCCCTATAGCAGAAGTACTGCTACAGGGTGGCATGGCTGCGTAAAATCACATACATATAAGCAGGGGTGGACTGACCATTTTTGGAAACTCGGGCACTGCCCGAGGCCCCGGGGTCAGTAGGGGGCCCCATGAGATGCCCCTGGTACCTTTTCCATAGGCTTTTTTGAGTTTGGCAAGGACACAGGGGCCACATTATCCCCTAATACCCGGGGGCCCCATGAGTTGTCAGTCCGCCCCTGCATATAAGTGATTTTCTTTTCCGAGTGGGGGGCTTGTTCGCCACCCTACCGGCGCCACTTTTGGTGGCTGGGGACATCAATCACCGTGTCCTGGCCAGCGACTCCCGACCCGCACTCGGTGATCGTCAGCAAAGCTGACAGGGGAGAGATCCATGTGTAAACAACACAGGTCTCTCTCCTGTCAGCATGGACATGCTGCTTTGTATCTCTCTGCACAGCATATACTTTTTAGTGTCTTTTTTACAATGCACCTACTATAAGTGACTTCTAAATGCAGCACAGAATGGACAGAATGGACAAGGTGCATGCAATCCAGTTCCACTGCAGTGTCTTTTTGCAGCCTTTGCTTTTGTCATAATCAGTGGGGTAAATGGCAGCTTAGGGGGGATGGGGGGGACAGATGAAACTGTGACACAGGTAATTAAAAGATTTGCTTGGGGGTCGACTTTAGAGAAGAACTGTACTTTTAGTATAGTTATCCTTTAAATGACCTCCATCCTACACTCCCTACCAAAAACCTTCCAGTTCTTAAACTATTCTGACCCTGGTTCTCCTTGTTGTTCAGCCTGCTGGATGCCACAATGCCACCACAGCAGAAGTCTTCCAGAATGACTGCGTGGCATTGCTCTGGGTGCTTTTCCTGATAGAATAGTGGACCAGGCCTTTGGAATATTTACTAAAAGGTCCACTTACTGTCTACAAAACCCATGTGATAATCCAGGAGCATAATTTGAAGACAAGATCTGAGTTTTATAAAGGAACTGCCTGAGCCAGTACCTTAACGGCAGGATCACCTGGAGTTATTTATATGAAAGCTGCAGATTTACATTTTTTGATGTACAGTATTTAAAGTGAAGCTTCACCCAAAATGGGAAGTTCTGCCCTTCCTCTTCTTCCCCTCTCCTCTGCTACATTTGGAATATATTTTTTTTTGGAGGGGGGGCAGGTGCTTGGTTTTGACAGGTACCTGCTCCCACTTCTGGCTTGATCTTCATGGTGAATCCATAAGAAGTTCTCCTCACCCAGTGGTGTACTTTGGTTTTGTGCTGCCCTAGGCAAGACTAAAATTGGGCACCCCCCATCTAAATGTATCCCACCCCTTCCTGTTTAACCACTTGCCCTCCAGAGGATTTACCCCCCTTCCTGACCAGGCCATTATTTGCATTACAGCACTGCGTTACTTTAACTGACAACTGCGCAGTCATGCAACGTTGCACCCAAATGAAATTTACGTGATTTTTTTCCCCCCACAAGTGACATCCCCAGTGACACCGGCCGGGACCCGGTAATTGACAGCCGAAGCCACGAATAATAGCGCGAGCATGCCCCCTACCTGGAAAGTCAAAATCACACATATATATATGTGATTTTACGCACGCCTGCTGCCCTATAGCAGTGTTTCTGCTATAGGGCAGCAGTAAAGCGGTTAAGATCCACCACTTCATCTGTAAACCCCACCCCTTCCTCTTTAGGCTCCACCTTTTACTATTAGCGCCAAACCTCTTCTTCTCTGTACACTAAAATTGGATAACGAGTGCATATATTTTGAGTGCAGTGACAACAATGATGGGGCACTATTCCTCCCACACTGACAACAATGATGGGGCACTATTTCTCCCACACTGACAACAATGATGGGGCACTATTGCTCCCACACTGACAACGATGATGGGGCACTATTCCTCCCATTGACACCAATGATGGGGTACAATTCTCGCCATTGACACCAATGATGGGGCATTATACCTCCCACACTGACAACAATAATAGGGCACTATTCCTCCCACACTGACAACAATGATGGGACACTATTCCTCCCATTGACACCAATGATGGGGTACAATTCTCGCCATTGACACCAATGATGGGGCATTATACCTCCCACACTGACAACAATGATGGGGCACTATTCCTCCCACACTGACAACAATGATGGGGCACTATTCCTCCCATTGACACCAATGATGGGGTACAATTCTCGCCATTGACACTAATGATAGGGCATTATACCTCCCACACTGACAACAATGATGGGGCACTATTCCTCCCACACTGAAAACAATGATGGGGCACTATTCCTCCCATTGACACCAATGATGGGGTACAATTCTCGCCATTGACACCAATGATGGGGCATTATACCTCCCACACTGACAACAATGATGGGGCACTATTCCAATCCTCCCAGCTCCAGCAGAGATGAAGTTTGTGAGTAGCACACATTTTTCACTGACCACAAATGCATGACTGAGCCTGAGCTATATATGGATTGAGTGGCCACCAGTGTAAATGGGCATATGTTTGCACTGACCAGACCACCAACATAAAATAGGGCCATGTTTACATTGAAGACCCCTGCTCCAGGCTGGGCTCCCTCCCTTTCCCATCCACAGCCAGCATGCCTGCAGGAGCACCCTCTGCTCTGCTCTCCCCAGATCCCAGTCGCATAGCACAGACACTGAATGCAAATAAAAAAACAAAAAGGGCGCACTGACCTAGTGCATTATCGTTTAAAATATTTATTGGAAAAACAAGGTAAGTATTATACTCACAATGAACATAAAAACACAGGCATATCATACCGAACAAGCTATTCTATCTAAGCAGCATCTGAGTCCATACGATGGAACGCTGGATGACCAACTGGCTAACGCGTTTCGAGGCCACAACCTCTTTCTCAGAGCCAACACTTCAAGACTGATATAATATCTAGTCCGGTGTGATATGCCTGTGTTTTTATGTTCATTGTGAGTATAATACTTACCTTGTTTTTACAATAAATATTTTAAACGATAATGCACTAGGTTGGTGCGCCCTTTTTGTTTTTCTATTTGCATTCAGTGAAGTTGGACCACCCCGGTTTGTTGAGGGCAGCAAGCAGTGCATGTTTCAGAACATCCTTACTGGTTCCACCGAGTCCATTCCCAGCACAGGAGAAAAGTGTTTTGCTGTGTTGCATAGCACAGACACTCACTGATCAGCTGTCTTCTTTGTCCAGCCGCCCCCCTGAAAAGTGCCGCCCTAGGCAAACACCTTGTTTGCCTCGCGGCAAATACGCCCTTGTTCTCAGCCCTCCCTTCCCCAACAATCTAGGACACATCACAGGTCCCAAACGATTGTTGGACCAGTCACAAAGCGCAGCTCGTGCATGCACAGTGGAAAGCCGGCTATGACTATGACCGCACAGTTAACATGCCGATGCTGGGGACCTGAAGACCGGTGAAGAACCAGCCTGAGTGAAAATGTCGCTAGATCCTTGGACAGGTGAGTGGCTGTTTATTAAAAGTCAGTAGCTACAGTTTTTGTAGCTGCTGACTTAATTTTTGCAGAACTGACTAAAGCTCCTCTTTAAGGATGTGGGCATCTGTTAGGAAGTATGCATGTGTGGTTGTGCTGAAAATATGTTTTTTAATATTGCTGTTAAATGTATGAATGCAAGGACAATAAAGTATTATCTTATGTTATCTTAAAAAAGATTTTGAAATGATGTTAACATGTTAAACCTTGAATGAGATTTCAGTAGTTGGGTTTAGATCTACTTTTAAAATGCATCTATCCTTTTCAAGCTTGCAGACATATGTAGGTTAGAACACAATAAAGGATTTAAAGAGCAGAATGATGATATTTTGTAATGCAGCAAACATCCTGTCTGATAATTTCTTCTTTCTCACAGGAATGCCTTGTTACTGAGTTAAAGTGTGTCCAATCCTCAAAACAAAAATGTGAAATATTGCAGTTTACTAGTAGTGGGATGTGGTGGCTGCATCAGCTTTATTTTGTTAGGCTTTTTTTTTCACCTGCTGATCCTGCCTGTAACACACATTCTGTACTAGGGTGACGATTACTCAATGTACTGCATCTACAGAGGAGCAACGTTTTTAACCTAGGATAGAAAGTGTGTTAGGTCTACAGAAAATAATTGTCATAATATGCACCTATTGGTTAGGCTCAGCCTCTCTAGAACAGGGGTCTTCAAACTGAGGCCCGTGGGCCAGATGTGGCCCTTTGCTTGCTTTTATCTGGCCCTTGGGACACTTTTCCTTTCACTGATGCAAAGCAGTAATCTTTCCATTGACAGCAACAATGGGTTTACTATTCCTCCCACTGACACCAATGATGGGGCACTGTTCCTCCCTCTGACACCAACAATGGGGCACTGTTCCTCCCACTGACACCAACGATGGGGCACTATTCCTCACACTGCCACCAGCAATTGGGTGCTATTCCTCCCACTGACACCAATTATAGGGCACTGTTCCTCCCACTGACCCCAAAGATGTGAGACTGTTCCTTCCACTGATCCCAACGACGGGGTACTGTTCCTCCCACTGATCCCAATGACAGGGCACTGTTCCTCCCACTGACACCAGCGATGGGGCACTGTTCCTCCCACTGACACCAGCGATGGGGCACTGTTCCTCCCACTGATACCAGAAATGGGAAAATAATTACCCCACTGTCACCAACAATGGGGCACTGTTATTCCCACTGACCACACAGGCTAGGGCATTTTCTACTCCCACTGGCCACAATCTGGCCCCCCTAAAATTTGAGGGGCAGTCAACTGACCTTTTGTTTCAAAAGTTTGTTTCAAAAGTTAGAATGTCATGCATGCATTAATTATACTACTCAAGAAAACACAGTGAGTCCATAAATACAAGGTCCAAGACGAATATCCACTTAAAGCAGAGCTCCACCCAGAAGGGGAAGTTTCACTTTAAGTATTGGTCCTCTGCTTCCCATGAGGAATTGGCACTTGGGTACCCACTCCCAGGCGATCGGAAGCGGAAGTTGTCCTCCTCCTCGAAACCGGCTGCAGTGAGTACATCACTGGATTGTGAGACAGTACAGTTTTCATAGCTGCTGGCTTTTATTTTTTTTGACTGGATCTCTGACTTAAGGCAGCTGATCCCAGAGTAGAAGCAGACTCTGTAGTAAAGTGTAAAAGACAAAAGTGAAGAGCACCTTTTAGTGTAATATTAAAAGATCATAAATTTATTGGTGATAAACATTAGCCACTCACATGGTAAACATAAGTAAAAGCTCCTCAATATGGTGGACATCGTTATTGCACAGAGCAGTTGCTTACCTCTTCATTGGTGGTCCCCTACTGGTGCTGTCCACCCCTTCTTCTTCCAGGTGCCCCTACACCAAGCCAACAGGAAAAAGTAGTGGGGCTCTTTTTATCTTAATGTAGGGAATGACATCATAACCACTTTAAGAACGCCATTCACAGGAACGCCCTACTACTGAGTTAAAGGGAATAGGATGAGGGGGCTGCAGTTATTGATGTGGCACTCATTAGATTTATACAACGCTATGAAAAATAATCCCAGAGTAGTGCTTTAGATATAAGTAACTTCCTCTGAAGCAGGTCTGACTCTTCAAGACAGCAGTCTGGATTTGTTTTTCTTTGCTAGATAAATCAATGTATTGATTCCTTAACACTTCACTTCCTCTAGTTTATTAACCTGGAAAACACAATGTTGTAGCCCTTTGGCTGACTAATGACCCCTGGAGCAGAATATACATTGTATCCCAAATGTGAAAAGAAATTGGAATGGGTGAGTGTTGCCTTTCAAAATCTTTAAAAGGCAAATAAATGGCCAGTTTGTTTTCTGCAAAACTAAAGACATGCAGTCTTCATATTTCACTGCAGCCAGTCAGAATTCATCTTCAGACTGGCTCACTAAATAAAGCTAGTTGTGTGCTCTAGAAATATATTGGACATCAGGGGTCCCCAAGCTGATTCTGTTAGTGAGCCACTTGCTCGTTCACTCATTCGACACCATTAGGTATGTTGGATTGCATCACTCAATGAAGTTCCAAGTCAATTTGCCTTATGTCATATTGCGTCAGTTTGCAGCATGTTGGTGTGCAGTGCATTCTGATGTGCTTTAACCCATCGCTTCATGCTGCTGCACAAAGAATTGAATATAAGTTTAAAATAGGGGGGAAAAACAAGCACTACAATGCATTCCACAATGCATGTGCACAATGTAGATGACCACCCACAAATGATGTGCACCTTAATGTGTGCCTGCTGATGTGAATGAGGACACAATAAGCCATGCAAAGTCAGAAAAAAAAATCAAAAGATTATAAACTGCAATGCACATATCAGTATCCATCACAATCATCACAATGGTAAATGCTCATTGGTCTCAGCAGCCATGTGACCATGCTGACTAAAGAGAAGCATATCTGAGGCTTCTTCTTCTGGTAAAGTGTCCCAAAGGAAAGAAACACTTCTCATTGGTCAGCATGGTTACATGGTCATGAGCATTATGATGGACACTCACTCTGAGGCTGTGTTTTGCAAGGTATGGTGTAGGACAAGGGAATCCAAACTTGCTAAACAAAGGGCCAGTTTACTGTCCTTCAGGCTTTGGGGGGCCACACTGAGGTCAGTGTAAGTAGAAAATGTCCTGCCATCAATAGGAGTAAACAAAGCCCCATCATTGGTATCAGTGGGATGAATAGGGCCCCATCATTGGTATCAGTGGGAGGAATAGTGTCCCATCGTTGGTATCAGCGGAAGGAATAGTGCCCCATCATTGGTGTCAGTGAGAGGAATAGTGCCCCATCATTGGTATCAGTGGGATGAATAGGGCCCCATCATTGGTATCAGTGGAAGGAATAGTGCCCCATTGTTGGTATCAGCTGAAGGAATAGTGCCCCATCATTGCTGTCAGTGGGAAGAATAGTGCCCTGCCATTGGTGTCAATGGTAGGATGAGTGCCCCATTATTGGTATCAGCAGAAGGAATAGTGCCACATCATTGGTGTCAGTGGGAAGAATAGTGCCCTTCCATCGGTGTCAATGGTAGGAGTAGTGCCCCATTATTGGTGTCAGTGGGAGGAATAGTGCCCCATTGTTGGTATCATGGGAAGGAGTAGTGTCCCATCATTGGTGTCAGTGGGAAGAATAGTGTGCTGCTATTGGTGTCTATGGTAGGATGAGTGTCCCATCATTAGTGTCAATGGGAAGACTAGTGCCCCATCAATTTAGTCAGTGGTAGGAATAGTGCCCTATTGTTGATATCAGTGACAGGAATTATGTCCCACTGTTGGTGTGAGTGGGAGGAATTGTGCCCCAAGGGCCAGATAAAGGCAAACAAAGGGACACATCTGGCCCCTGGGCTGCAGTTTAGAGACCACCAGTGTAGGAACTGCTAAACTGACAGCATGGGGCATCACAGAGCCTATGCGGTGGGGTCCGAAGGGGTGGCCAGGATATTTTGAGTTAGTTCACCTTTTCATTTTTCGTAAAATGTAAACTTCCTTCTTAAAGAAAACTAATAGTAACAATAATGTATGAAAGATAATAGAAAATATTATTAATATTAAACACATTAATGAAATGTGTCCTAACAGTCTATAGCAGTGATGGCGAACCTTTTTGAGCCCGAGTGCCCAAACTGCAACCCAAAACCAACTTATTTCTTTCAAAGTGCCAACACTGCAATGAAACCTGAATATCGAGCTTTTGGTTTAGAAAAAACAACTCGTACAGTAGTGCAAACTAATTAACAGTACAGGGATGACCAGAGACTGCGGACAGTACAGGGATGACCAGAGACTGCGGACACAGTACAGGGATGACCAGAGACTGCAGACACAGTACAGGGATGACCAGAGACTGCGGACACAGTACAGGGATGACCAGAGACTGTGGACAGTACAGGGATGACCAGAGACTGCAGACACAGTACAGGGATGACCAGAGACTGCAGACACAGTACAGGGATGACCAGAGACTGCGGACACAGTACAGGGATGACCAGAGACTGCGGACAGTACAGGGATGACCAGAGACTGTGGACAGTACAGGGATGACCAGAGACTGCGGACACAGTACAGGGATGACCAGAGACTGCGGAAAGTACAGGGATGACCAGAGACTGCGGACACAGTACAGGAGATGACCAGAGACTGTGGACATAGTACAGGAGATGACCAGAGACTGCGGACACAGTACAGGAGATGACCAGAGACTGCGGACAGTACAGGGATGACCAGAGACTGCGGACAGTACAGGAGATGACCAGAGACTGCGGAAAGCACAGGGATGACCAGAGACTGCGGACAGTACAGGAGATGACCAGAGACTGCAGACACAGTACAGGAGATGACCAGAGACTGCGGACACAGTACAGGAGATGACCAGAGACTGCAGACACAGTACAGGAGATGACCAGAGACTGTGGACAGTACAGGGGATGACCAGAGACTGCGGACAGTACAGGGATGACCAGAGACTGCGGACACAGTACAGGGATGACCAGAGACTGCGGAAAGCACAGGGATGACCAGAGACTGCAGACAGTACAGGGATGACCAGAGACTGCAGACAGTACAGGGATGACCAGAGACTGCGGACAGTACAGATGACTGCTGACCTTTGGGGAGGGAGGGGGAGCGGGTACCTGAATTTGACAGGTACCCGCTCTTACTTCCGCAGAGTTTTTTTTTTATCTTACCTGTTCCTTTATCCAGCCGCGCGCTGTCTTCCCGGCTTCTGTAGTGTGGGCGCTCGTCGGACAGCCGGATGCCCAGTGCGCATGCGCGAGAAGCGCTGCGCTTTGTGATTGGTCCGGCGGCTTCTGGGATCTGTCATGTGTCCCAGGTACCGCCTTACCATTCACAAAGAGCACTGCTTCTTGCACATGCGCACTTGGGACCCGGCTGTCACGCACACTACAGAAGCCGGGAAGACAGCGCGCCGCTGGATAGAGGGACAGGTAAGGTCCCACTTTAGAGCTGAGCGGCCGGCCCGGTATTCTGACACGGCGGCGGTGGAAATACCGGACCGGCCGCTCTATATTCGCTCCATAAGACGCACTGACATTTTCCCCCCTTTTTTGGGGGAAAAAAAGTGCGTCTTATGGAGCGAAAAATACGGTATTCTCCTGGCGTGCCCACAGATAAGGCTCGGCGTGCCGGCTGTGGCACGCGTGCCACGGGTTCGCCATCACTGGTCTATAGTATGAGTGCCCACTGAGTTCAAATGAACCTGCATATGTTCAGGTTGTTGTGTTCACTGTAGCAAATATCAGTCAAATGTCAGTTTTAAATTAAACCCTATCTACTTCTAAACTATCCCATCTCAAAATTATCAACTAACCCTCTGCACCCTGCTATATATCCTTACATACTTCTAGCAAACTTTTCCAAACAAACAGCTATTATTGGTTGGCATGTATTGCATTACATGTTCAAGATGGCCAATTGCATCAAAGTGAGCCAAATCTACTTCAATTGAATTTTAATGTGTTTATTTTCTCAGTTGCAGATTTCTCATCCAGTTGATTCTACTTCTAAATCAGCAATTGTATGTTCATAACCAATGTTATTATTGTACAGTATCTTTCTGATATCCAGTGATTACTTTGTATCATTTCTGGTTCCATATTTGAGTGGATTGTTGAATTGTTAACTTTTTTTTTTGTATCAATAAGGTTGAAATGTTAACTTTGTGTAGATAAAGGGCAGGATGGCTGAAATGTTGCTGGATTTATATGCTGTCTCATGAGCGATACATATCACTGTTTTACCATCCCTATCTCCTTTTATTTATTTTGGGTGGTTGCTGGAAGCACATCTGGTTTAGTAAGTGCTTAGACTTTAAGCTAGCCACACACAAATTTCCCCCAATTTCAGCTGAGTTGGTCGAAATTTGCGCTGTCACCACCACCTGTCTCAACAAAAGTTGACTTTTGTCAAAGGATTATGCCAGAAAATTCTCATTCCAACAGCAACTCCATCCCAGCTGCAGTAACCGTTCAGGTATTCTGACAAGTGTGGGTGATGGCTGTCAGAATACAATAGCCAGTACTGAAGATTCTTCCATTCACACTGTGTAGCTTTGATGGGGGAATCATGATTTTTCTTGTTCAGCCTGTGGGACAAAATGACAGAAATCTTAAAGTGACACTAAACTCTGTTTTTAAAAAACATATATACAGTATCTTCAAGAATGCATTCTTAAAGTGTTACTAAAGTAAAATCAGTCTGTATATGCAGTAAAGCATGCTTGTTATACTCCCTGTGGAACCTAAGAGGTTAATCCTTTGCATTGTGTAAAAAAACATGTTTGATCCTGTCTTCTCTGAATCTCCCATTCTTCCATATTACCAAGTCATCTGCTGATAGAACAGAGCCTTGGGGTCAAGTTGCACATGCTCAGTTTGGTGTGTATTGCTAGAGAGTTTTTTGTTTTTTATCAGGAGAGTGTATGTGATCATGTGATCAGCACAGGGTCAATCAGCACAGTCCAGGCCATGGGTCCTGCAGCCTCACAGGAGAATGAAAGCTCCTCCTACAAGCTTTAACTAGTTCTCTAACTACTGATGAGAAAAGGTATTTAGCAGTTTATATTTACTAAAATAATTGCATTTCTATGCTGTGTGCACTGTGGGAGACCAGATATAGTGAATGCAGGGTCCTGGGCTTAGTAACACTTTAACTCACAAATGTACCTTCTATTGTTCCCTCCAGATCTCCAAAAAAAAATTTTTTTTTTGTTGCTGTGATCTGACTTCCTGTTATATGGTCTAGGGACTAGGGACTATGAGCTGTAGATGATGGAATTTGTAGTGTCCATAGAGCAGTGCACATGAACACAAGCCAGGGGCAGACTGACAACTCATGGGGCCCCCGAGCAATAGGGGATCATGGGGCCCCTGTGTCCTTGCCCAAACTCAAAAAAGCCTATGAAAAAAGTGCTAGGGGCATCTCATGGGGCCCCCTACTGACCCAGGCCCTCGGGCAGTGCCCGAGTTTCCAAATGGTCAGTCCGCCCCTGAACACAACTAAGATGTTCTGCTTGTTCCAAACAAATGGAAGTGAGGGGAAAAGGAAAGTGCTCAGGAGATTGTGGATGACTTTAAAAGGAGGCAGAAAAACACAGAAAGCCCTGCTTCACATTGGATCCGGCTTTGAAATTGTGCGACTTCACTTGAAGTAGCATGATTTCAAAGTCGTATGTCAGTGCAACTCCAGGTGCGACTTGGAAGATATTTGTGCAACTTCATGCCCAAGATGTCTTTGCAAGTGGCTCTTGAAATCACAAAAAGTGGTGCAGGAACTACTTTGAAAATTGATTTGAACGTTTCCACTGCGGACAATAGGATGTGACTTTTCATGCGACTCGAAACTGTCAAATCGCATGACAAGTCGCACTGGTGTGAACTAGGGCTAAGGGCTGGTTTACAGCTTAGTGGGAATGGTTATAGATGTATTGAAATTTAGCCAGTCCCTGCTGAACTGGCCACATTTTGATCCATCTATGGCCAGCTTCAGGCAGGAATATATAGTGGTGTAAATATGGCTGCATTTGCGTACATGTAGAATTACAAGCTGTGCAATGAAACATGGTTTTAAAATGACAATTGTATGTGTCTATAAAATGACTTGTATTTAAAGTGGAACCAGGGGAGGACTGGCCATTTGGAAACTCAGGCACTGCCCGAGGGCCCGGGGTCAGTAGGGGGCCCCATGAGATGCCCCTGGTACCTTTTTCATAAGCTTTTTTGAGTTTCGGTAAGGACACAGGGGCCCCATGATCCCTTATTGCCCGGGGGCCCCATGAGTTGTCAGTCTGCCCCTGAGTGGAACTATGATGCAGTCTGTCACTAGCAGTAATACAGCTTGCTGTAGGGACACACAAAGAAGGGGAGGAGGCTTCAGTGCCAGCAGGGGACCACAGAAAAGTAGGACTGGTGCTGCTCTGTGCAATACCATGGGACAGGCAAGTATAAACCTCTTTTTTATTTAAATAAAAAAAATAAAGATTTTAATTATTTTAAACATGAATAAAGTTCAAAAAGTTTAAACATTTTGAATTGCTCATTACTTTCTATCTTGGTGACAATGGCTACCAGGACACATAGAGGGGTGAATCTCCCCAACAAGGCAACAAGGACACAGACAAACCAGATAGCAGTTCTAACAGTTTCGCGCTCAATCAAATATGTTAAAAACATGTAGTTGTTTTTTTTTCTTTTTTTGCTAGAGATATACAGTATTTTAACATTTATCTGAAGCCAAAACTTTTATTAGGGGGGCTAATGTAGGGAATGATTAAAAACCCCTTATCGTTTTTATTGTCATTTGTGTTTCCTTGTGGAGATTTTCCTTCACTCCCTGTTCTATGGACAGAACAGGATCTAAGAGGAGAACTCTCCAGAGTGACATTACTTAGACAGCCAATGGCAGTCACCACAAAAAGTGTCCCCCATTGGAAGATTTCCTCTGTATTCCTGTTCAGGTGAAAACTCAGAATGATGTATTTTCCCTCACTTTCAGTCCAGGTGACAATGGCGACCAGGACAAATACACAGAGTAAGGGAATATTGACTTGTTTGCGGTGCATTAATGCATCATGCTGTGTATTAAAATGTGATGTGTTAGGGTAGGTTCACGATAATGCGGTGCGGTACATCGCATGTGATTCACACAGGAACTGCACCACATTCCTGTGCAAATCACATGCGATTTGTGTACGGTGCGAATGGAGCCATACATTGTCTACGGCTCAAATCGCATCGCACCTGCATCAAAAAGGTGCAGGATCTTTTTTGGATCCGCAAAGAATCGGATCGCATGGGTATTCCCACCTATGTGATCTGATTCTACACATTGCACTGCGTTTTGCGGACCGATTTTGGGTTGTTGTTAACATACACACCCGCATTGGTTTGTATTAATGGGGTGTGATTCTGATGTGGTGTGGAATTCGATCAGAATACGCTGCAAATTCCGCACCTCATCAGTGTGAACCCAGCCTTAAGGCAGTCTGTTCAAAACAAACCGGCTGCCAACACACCCTAATGTGCATATGATTTTTGTTTAAAAAATGCAACACGCAAATGCATGTTGCAGCGAACTACAACGCAGGTGCATTGTCTTAGTACATTTGAGTACCATTCAGAATGAATGGCACCCCAACAGAGCAACATACGTTACAGAAATATAAAACTTATTTATTTATTACAAGTTCTTATATAGCACCATCAATTTACGCAGAGCTTTACGTATATATTGTACATTCACATCAGTCCCTAACCCTCAAAGGGCATGCAATCTAAGGTCCCTAACTTATATTCATTCACATTTTAGGGCCAATTTAGACAGGATCCAATTAACCTACCAGCATGTCTTTGGAGTGTGGGAGGAAAACCACATAGGCACAGGGAGAACTTGCAAACTCCAGGCAGGTGGTGCCATGGTTGGAATTTGAACCAGCGACCCTAGTACTGCCAGGCAGAAGTGCTAACCATTTAGCCACTGTGCGAGTAGGCTCACCAAAACATGTTTGCCAAAACAGCCCTTACCCGTTGAGGCATGGACACCAGTAGACTTCTGAAGGTATGCTGTGGTATCTGGCACCAGGCTCTGAGGAAGAGGCTATGTCCTCGAAACGCGTCAGCCAGTTGGTCATCCAGGGTTCCATCGTATGGACTCAGATGTTGTTTGGATCATACATCTTGTTCAGTTTGACATGCCTGTGTTTTTATGTCTATTGTAAGTATGATACTTACATTGTTTCTTCAATAAATATTTTAAACAATAATGCACTAGGTTGGTGTGCCCTTTTTCTGTTTTTCCATTTGCATCTAGTGTATTTGGACCACCCCGGTCTGTTGAAGGCAGCAAGCAGTGCATATTCCAGAAAATTCCAGAACATTCCTATTGGGTCTACTGAGTCCTTTCCTAGCGCAGGAGAAAAGTGTTTGTTGTGTTGGATCTGGCACCAGGCTGTCAGTAGAAGATCACTACTCCCACCGCCTTGGGTCCTAAATCTTCCTAGTGGGGATAGACATAGCAATAAAAACCTGATAGACATTCTGACCCAGGGGTGGACTGACCATTTGGAAACTCGGGCACTGCCCGAGGGCCCGGGGTCAGTAGGGGGCCCCATGAGATGCCCCTGGTACCTTTTTCATAGGCTTTTTTGAGTTCGGGCAAGGACACAGGGGCCCCATGATCCCCTATTGCCCGGGGCCCCATAAGTTGTCAGTCCGCCCCTGTTCTGACCCCACATTCCAAACAACGAAATTGGCTTTAGATGCACTGTAAGCTGATCACATGCCCTTATAAATCTTTATACCGTTTTCAAAGTTTACCAGTCCCTGTGAGCAGGGTTACAGTATGTAATCCCTGCTGAGCCGTACAAATGTGTACAGCAAGTTTTTGTAATATTCATAAATTCAGAGGGAACACAATGACTGCCAGAGAACACAGTGCAACAGGAAATCTGCTGGATTGTGAACAGCTGCCATTTGGCTGCCATCTTGCACTCGTAGCAGAAAATCTCTGCGTGAGAAACCCATATCTGACCTTCCCGACATGTCAGCCAGGCCTATCTGTCATTCCCACATCGCCCTCCAGCTTACGGTAGATTTTCATGTTACAAAATATTCCTCAAAATCAGTAAGCGGCTGCTGCTTGTTCTCAAAGCAATTTATAGAATGCAAATAAAAAACACTACACTTCACTAGCACATTGGATAGATAATCTGTGTTCCTCTACAAAAACTATCTCACTCTCTCCCTCCCTCTTTCTTCCCTTTGTAATCCATTAAACAATTCCAAATGAGCTATTCAACTGTATGTTTGGACAACAACAAAAAAAAAACACTACAACATATGCAGTACATTTGTGTAAACATGCACATTTTTCCTTGTTTTGTCTCTTTAAAATCCTGCCAAAAGTCCATTGAGCTCCTAAGGTCCTGTACCAAGATTCAACTCTGCCTCTGATGCACAGAAATTCTAAGTAGTGTTCTAAACCCTCTTAGAGCGCTCTCCTGCTAGACTACAGAATGCGACTATCATCATCTCTGCGAGGGAGAAGCATCAGAAGGGAAGAACTGGGCAGGTTTGACAACATTGAGATTTCAGTGCAGCAGAGGCAGAGTTGTCAGCTTGGTACAGGAAGTTAGGAGCTCACTGGCAGGATCACAGCATTTTTAAAGTGATTGTAAAAGATTGTGTCTTATTTTTAAAAAATAACAAACACATTATACTTAGGTGCTCTGGTTTTGCACAGAGTAGCCCCAACCCTCTTTTTCTCAGGTCCCCCACTCCTGGCTCCTCCCCTCTGTTTAGTGGACCCATAGCAAGCCTCTTGCTATGGGGGGTGCTTGTGCGTGCTTGCCCCCCGAGTTCTGTGAGTCCATTGACACAAAGTGCACTCCCTCCTCACTGGCTATGATTGACAGCGGTGGGAACCAATTGCTCCCGCTGCTGTCTCTGAGCCAATGAGAAGGTAGAGAGCCAAGGGAACTGCTGCTTTTGTGTACATTGGTGGATCGTGATCGGCTCTGGTAAGTATTAAGAGTGCTGGGTGAGGAGCTGCATGCAGGAGGTTTTTTTTTACCTTAATGCATAGAATGCATTAAGGCAAAACACCTTCCGCCTTTAGAACAACGTACCGTACATTAAAAGGCTAAGGATTCCCTAGTGCTGATTTCCTTATACTAAAAACTTTCTTTACTCCAGGTGAAACTATTTATTCTGATGCTGAAGTTACTTCCCCAGGGGTGTCACAATCTGAATCATGCCTGAGCTGGGTTTGAACTCTGAATATGTCTAAACACCTCTTGCATCCAGTCTTAGAAGACAATTTGGTTATGGCTCTTAACTCGAAACAGGCCTACCTATGAAAAATGTGAGTGGATTGTTTTTTTTCCCATAATGTTTATTAATGAACGAATAGAACAATGTAAACCATCTGGCACATGTATTTACATACAACAATGACATGCAGGTACAGTAATCATAGAAAACAGACAGACAATACCAAAACAGGTTATCAATCCAGAAGGTACAGGACATTAAACAACAACTGTTGAGGAGAGTGTGTGGCCAACAATATAGAACTAAACAAAGATCAGAACACAAGAGGAATGGTATCCAAAAAGTGTTGCATTAGAAAGGGACTGCGTCCCCATAACAGAGAGGGCAGGTATAAGGGTGTATTATACGGGGGAAGTTGTCTGAGGAAGTTCAGTGGAAAAGACTAAAGGACTGGAGAGGGGTAGAGACAAGAAAAAAAAGACAAGGAAAAGAGGTAGGGCGAGGAGAAAGGAGAGAAGGGGTCAAGGACCAGAGGAGAACAGCATTGAGAATGAAATGATAGAGATGGAAGGAGGATTAAGCCGCCCATGGATGTAGTGATTTTCTTTCCTGCAACCACCAGCATTGATGGGGGAATCCCTCCCTCGGAGCCATTGTGTTCTCCTGGTGGGAGAGTGGGGGAGAAGTCCTTGGCAGGAGGACACCGTGATTACTGATAGCAGCTATAAGAGCTGCTAGCAATAACTGCATGTAAAATCTTGTAGTCTGGTTGTGCCCAAGTTGATCAATCAATCAACTTTGGTACATTACGCCTGCCCATACATGGTTCGAATCTTGGCCAGATCCTGCTGAACCGGCTGAGATTAAAGCTGTCTATGGCTGGCTTTAGAGCATAAAGGAGAGGGTAATGAGTAAGGGGAGGGGGCCCCTGTGGAAATACAGGTCTGCCTGTCACAGAAATGACTGCCAGAGGGCAGGAATCCCAGAGGTGGAGCTCCGGGCCTAAGACTGAAGCATGTTGTTCAGGAAGAGTGATGCTGCTCATAAAGACCTGAGTCTTTCAACATGAACCACCCCGTCCAGGTGGATAGACATGAGGACATGGTTTTGGATACTTACCTCACCCTTTTTTTTTGCTTGCAGAATGCTGCCCTATTCAAGGGAAATCCTCCTCTGAACTCCAACTTCAGAGGTCACATGTTTGGATGTGTCTACTTCTTGTGTTCCTCAGGCGTTCCTCCCAAACCACTACAGAACAGACCACTGACCACAGGAACACGAGAAAAAAAAGGAAAGTGACTAGAAAAGGGGCGTAGATAAGGGGGAGGTCAAGGGGGTCTGAAACACCCAACCATTCCTGCAGCCCTCAATCCAGTGGAAATAAGGTGGGGGCGGTGACCATGCCGGGACTAAGGGTGTGTGGGAGGGGTGGCAGGGGTGACAAGCAGCCATCTCCTATATGGCTTTCAATAAAGCAACTGGAAGCCATGGGAGGGAGAGGAGGAGAATTGGCTTCCAGCTGCTTTATTGACAGCCATACAGGAGATCGCTGCTTGTCACCGCCCCCACTGCTGCACAGAACATACCTAACAGTTCAGTTTTCTTTCTGGCCCTCCCCCCTCTCACACTGCTGTGTTCTTCTCACTGCCCAGCCCCTCCCTCCATCCTCCGCACCAATAGGAGAGGAGAGGAAAGGAGAGAGGCTGGATCTGCCTCCCCCTGTGCCCATCCACACTCCAGTCCGTGCAACTTCAGAGGATGTGTGGACAGGAAATTGAACACAGCAGCCAACAGCTCTGATGCAGCTGACTGAGTCATGGTGAGTCCGACCTTCCTTCCTTCCACCCACCCCTCCCTTCTTTCCTTCCTTCCACTCACCCCTCCTTTTTTCCTTCCTTCCTTTTTCCTTCCTTCCTTCCTTCCTTCCTTCCTTCCTTCCTTCCTTCCTTCCTCTCACCCCTTCCTTCTACCCACCCCTTCCTTCCTTCCATTCACCCCTTCCTCCCTTCCTTCCACCCACCCCTCCCTTTCATCCACCCCTTCCTTCCTTCCACATACCCACCCCTCCCTTCCTGCCTTCTTTCCACCCACTCCTTTCTTCCTGTCTTCCATCCATCCCTTCCTTCCTTCCACCCACCCCTTTCTTCCTTCCTTCCATCCACCCCTTCTCTCCTTCCTTCCATCCACCCCTTCCTTCCTCCCACTGCTCCCTTCCTTCCTTTTGTCCACCCACCCCTTCCTTCCTTCCACCCCTCCCTTCCTTCCATCCTTCCTTCAAGGGGGAGAAGTTGGTGGGGGGAGTGGTAAAAATGCAGCTCAGCTGTGAGCTGAAACCCCACCCAGAAAAAAAAATTATCAACAGCCCTGCCCCATTTGGTCACCCCTATCACCCACTTGTTTTTAAAATTAAATATATTCATAAAGTAGAACTGAAGTCAAACCTTTTTTTCCATTTTGGATAGAGTAAGGAAGGGTTATAACCCCCATTAGGGTTTTTTGCCATCTATGACATAGGGACAATGCAAACTTTTTAAATTTACTTTTACTTTTTTGGTTATAATAGTAAACAGGACAAATAGATAGGGGGAATTTACTTAATGTGGATACGAAAGCAATACAAACCTGACTAACTGAAAGAAAAAAGTTTTGCCTTCAGTTGTACTTTAATAGAAGGCTATGATAGGAACATACCCAAACCCATGGCTTTGCTCAAGATTTTCTCTTTTCATCCCACATGCTGGCTAAGACAGCCTGTCTCCACTCTCAGTCAAAAGTATAGAAAATACAGGCCGCAATCCAGAACCTAGCTCTTGTTTCTGCATTTAATTTGTTAAAAAAAAGAAACTCCATACATTAATGTCTCTACTTGAAAGCAGATTCCTTGACGTGTTTCACCACTGCTGGCTTGCTTACAAGGATAGGGGTCCTTGTAAGTCCAGGGGACTATGATGAATGTTAGAGTTCAGTCAAATACTATCTAAGCTTAAATCTGCTCCCACCCCCCATTCAAAGCCATATACTGACGACCCTGTAAAGGAAAGATTATTATTATTATACAGTATTTATAAAGCGCCAATAGTTCGCTCAGCGCTGTACATTACTATGGGAGACAATACATGAGACAGTACAATAACAATATGATGCGATACACAAGGGGTTCGAGGGCCCTGCTCCTTAGAGCTTACAATCTAGGAGGGAGGGGATAGTGGTACAGGAGGAGATAGCTGTGGGGGATGGAGTGGTAGGAAGAGTGGAGGAGATCGGCAATTAGCAGGGGGCGGGGTAGGCTTCTCTGAAGAGGTGGGTTTTCAGGGTGCGCCTAAAGGAGAGGAGAGTAGGTGATAGTCTGATGGATTGGGGTAAGGAGTTCCAGAGGATGGGCGATGCCCTGGAGAAGTCCTAGAGGCAGGCATGGGAGGAGGAGACCAGGGAACTAGAGAGAAGGAGGTCTTGTGAGGAGCAGAGAGTGCATTTTGGGTGGTATTTGGATATTAGGTCGGTGATGTAGTTTGGGGCAGTATTATGGACAGCTTTGTATGTCAGTGTAAGCGTTTTGAATTTGATCCGTTGGGCAATCGGAAGCCAGTGGAGGGATTGGCAGAGGGGGGTGGCGGAAACAGAGCGGTTGGTAAGGTGGATGAGTCTGGCTGCCGTATTCAGGATCAATTGAAGCGGGGATAGTCTGCGGTGAGGGAGGCCAGTGAGGAGGGAGTTGCAGTAATCGAGTCGTGATATGATGAGGGAGTGGATGAGTTGTTTAGTGTTGTCTGGGGTTAGGAATGGGCTTATTTGGCGATGTTGCGGAGGTGGAGTCTGCATGAGTTTGTTAGCGATTGGACTTGGGGCAGGAAGTATAGATTGGAGTCAAGAATGACACCAAGTACTCTGACTTACAGGGTGGGCCTGATGGTGGCATTGTTGGACGTGATGGAGAAGTCAGTGGGTGGGGGGGGGGAACTAGGGCTGGGGGGAAAACTAGGAGCTCGGTTTTGGAGAGGTTCAGTTTAAGGAAGTGGAGCGACATCCAATCTGATATGTCGTTCAGCGGGCTAGTGATTCGGGCGGAGGCTGAGGGGGTGAGGCGAGGGGTCGAGAGATAGATTTGCGTATTGTCAGCTTAGAGGTGGTAGTTGAAGCCATGAGAGTGTATCTGTCGGCCAAGGGAGGAGGTGGAGATGGAAAAGAGAAGGGGCCCGAGGACAGAGCCCTGAGGGAACCCGACAGAGAGGGGGAGTGAGGGGGAGGTGGTAGCGTTATAGGTAACGCTGAAGGAGCGTTGTGATTGGTAGGACGAGAGCCAGGAGAGAGCGGAATCTCTGAGGCCAAGGGAGTGTAGTTTTTTGAGGAGGAGGGGGTGGTCGACTGTGTCGAAAGCCGCGGAGAGGTCGAGGAGTAGGAGCACTGAATAGTGTGCATTAGCTTTGGTGGTTAGCAGGTCGTTGGTGAGTTTAAGTAAGGCAGATTCGGTGGAGTGTAGGGGACAGAAGCCGGACTGTAGGGGGTCGAGGAGGTTGTTGTCGTTGAGGTGGGAGCTTAGGCAATTGTAGACTAAGCGCTCAAGGAGTTTGGATGTAAATGGCAGCAGGGAGATGGGTCTAAGGTTGTTCGGGTCAGTGGGGTCCAGGGAGGGCTTTTTGAGTATGGGAGTGATGTGCGCGTGCTTCAGAGGGGAGGGGAATGCGCCAGAAGAGAGGGAGAGATTAAAGATGTGGGTGAGGGAGCATAGGATGGAGGAGGAGGGAGGTCGTAGGAGTTGTGAGGGGACAGGGTCGAGGGGGCAGGTGGTGAGGCGGGCTTCGGAGAAGACCTTAGTGACCTCCTCAGTGGTAGTAAGGTCAAAGGAGTGGAGTGTTGAGGGGGCTTCAGTGTGAGGGATGTTAGATGGGGTGGAGGTCTGAACAGTGGTGAGGCCAGGGGAGAGGGGTGTTGAGGGGGTTACCACATGAGAGGTGATAGGTGGGGAGGAGGTCTGGGCAGCGGTAATGACCCTGCGAATTGTGTCAATCTTGTTTTTGAAGTGATTGGCAATCTCGAGGGCAGTGAGTGAGGTGCTGGGTGGAGGTGGGGGCGGAGAGAGTAGAGTTGAAGGTAGAGAAGAACCAGTGAGGATTGGAGGAGAGGGTATTGATAAGGGTCAGAAAGTAGGCTTGTTTGGCAGCATGGAGGGAGGAGGTGTAGGTGTGGAAGGCGGATTTATAGCGGGTGAACGCTAGTTGGGATCTGGTTTTGCACCATAGTCGCTCCAACGATGTGTGTACTTACCTATTCCCTGGGCATTCAAGTCCAGTCAGGTAATCTCCTGCAGTAGCTTTCTGGCAGGAATGTGTTTGCAATGGCTGCAGAGCCTATGTGGTGACGTCATGCATAGACCTACCATGCAGCATCCGTTTTCAGTTGACCCTCCTCTCCCCTGATGTCATCACTGTTTGCTGATCATGTGACTGGACCAGAGCACCTTGAGAATAGATAAATATAGATATCTTTTCTTTACGCCATGTCAAAAGTCGGTGTGGTTTGAATTGTGCTAAATATAGAGTCTGATATGATTTACATAGTGCAGAATGTGATCATGTTAAATAGGGAACGTACAGTGCAGAGTGTACAGCGCAGGGCCAGATATAGACAGTAAAAAATCTCGGGGGTCAGTAGGGCAGTGTACAGGGGGCCAGCAGGGCAGAGGATAGGGTCAGCAGTTTATAGGGCAGTCTATCAGAGCAGAGGACAGTGTGCAGGGGGGATGCAGGGGAGTGTACAAGAGACAGTGTACAGAGTGTCAGCAGAACAGAGGACAAGGGTCAGCAGGGTGGAGAAAAGGGGTTGTCAGGTCAGCAGGGCATAAGACATTGGTCAGCAGAGAAGAGGACAGGGTCACTGCTGGCAGAGCACTCAGCAGGTCTCCTTCTCTCTTCTCCACACTGCAAACAGCCTGGGTACTCAGATCTCCTCCACCCCACACAGCACATAGCCGAGATCAGATTCCCTTACAGACTATTACTCTTCCCAGCACAAATCCTGCCTCGCCACCCAAACCCCCAAATTCCCCTTCCAAGCACAAATCCTCCCCAGTCCTCTGCTCTTAACCCAAATTCCCCCCTCCTCTTAGCACAACGTCCTCCCCAATCCCCCTCATAGCCCAAATCCCCCACCCCTCTTAGCAAAAACTCCCACCCCCAATCCCCCTTCCTAGCACATATTTCTCCAATCCCCCCTCCTTGCGCATAGCACCCCCAAACTCCCCTCCTAGCACATATCACCCCCAGCCTTTTACATATCCCCCCAATCCCCCTACTAACACATACTCCCCCCCAATCCTCCCACCTAGCATATATTCTCCCAATCCCCCCCTCCTAACATATAATTCTCCAAATCCCCTCTCATAGCACATAGCCCCCTCTTTTCACCTCCTAGCACATATCCTTCCCCCCAATCCCCTTCCTAACACATATCCGCCCCAATCCTCCCTCATAGCACATACCGCTCAATTCCCCCTTCAAGCACATATCCCCCCTAATCCCTCCTCCTTGCAAAAATCCCCCCCCAATCCCTCCTCTTTGCACATATCCCCCTAATCCCTTCTCCTTGCACAACCCCCCCCCCCCCCAATCCCTCCTCCTTGCACATATTCCCTTTAATTTCTCCTCCTTACACATATCCTCCCTAATTCCTCCTCATTGCACATATCCCCCCTAATCCCTTCTCTTTGCACATATCCCCACTAATCACTCCTCCTTGCACATATCCCCCCAATCCCTCCTCCTTGCACATATCCCCCCCAATCCCTCCTCCTCACACATATTCTCCCCCCATCCCACCTCCTCACACATATCCCCCCTAATTCCTCCTCCTTGTACATATCCCCCCTAATTCCTCCTCCTTGCACATATCCCCCCTATTTCCTCCTCCTTGCACATATCCTCTTCCTCGCACATATCCCCCCCTAATTCCTCCTCCTCGTACATATCCCCAATTCCTCCTCCTTGTACATATCCCCCCAATTCCTTCTCCTTGTACATATCCCCCCTAATTCCTCCTTCTTGTACATATCTTCCCTAATTCCTCCTCCTTGTACATATTCTCTATAATTCCTCCTCCTCGCACATATCCCCCCTAATTCCTCCTCGTACATAACCCCTCCCCTAATTCCTCATCCTTGTACATACAGTGAGGAACAGAAGTATTTGAACACCCTGCGATTTTGCAAGTTCTCCCACTTAGAAATCATGGAGGGGTCTGAAATTCACATTGTAGGTGCATTCCCACTCTGAGAGACAGAATTTTTTAAAAAAATCAGGAGATCACATTGTATGATTTTTAGAGAATTTATTTGTCTTGCACTGCTGAACATAAGTATTTGAACACCTGAGAAAATCAGTGTTAATATTTGGTACAGAACAGGGGCGGACTGACAACTCATGGGGCCCCCGGGCAATAGGGGATCATGGGGCCCCTGTGTCCTTGCCCAAACTCAAAGAAGCCTATGAAAAAGGTACCAGGGGTATCTCATGGGGCCCCCTACTGACCCCGGGCCCTCGGGCAGTGCCCGAGTTTCCAAATGGTCAGTCCGCCCCTGGTACAGAAGCCTTTGTTTGCAATTACAGAGGTCAAACGTTTCCTGTAGTTCTTGACCAGGTTTGCACACACTGCAACAGGGATTTTGGCCCACTCCTCCACACAGATCTCCTCTAGACCTGTCAGGTTTCGGGGCTGTCGCTGAGCAACACAGAGTTTCAGCTCCCTCCAAAGATGTTCTATTGGATTTAGGTCTGGAGACTGGCTAGGCCACTCCAGAACCTTGATATGCTTCTTACGGAGCCACTCCTTGGTTATCCTGGCTGTGTGCTTTGGGTCATTGTCATGTTGGAAAACCCAGCCACGACCCATCTTCAATGCTCTGACTGAGGGAAGGAGGTTGTTGCTCAAAATCTCACAATAAATGGTCCCATTCATCCTCTCCTTAATACAGTGCAGTCGTCCTGTCCCCTTCGCAGAAAAGCACCCCCAAAACATAATGTTACCACCCCTATGCTTCACAGTAGGGATGGTGTTCTTGGGATGCAACTCATCCTTCTTTTTCCTCCAAACATGACGAGTGAAGTTTAGACCAAATAGTCTCATCTGATCACATGACTTTCTCCCATGCCTCCTCTGGATCATCCAGATAATCATTGGCAAACTTCAGATGGGCCTGGACATGTGGTGACTTGAGCAGTGGAACCTTCCGTGCAATGCATGATTTGAAACCATGACGGCGTAGTGTTCTACCGACAGTGACCTTTGAAACTGTGGTCCCAGCTCTCTTCATGTCATTGACCAGCTCCTCCCTTGTAGTTCTGGGCTGATTCCTCACCTTTCTTATCATCAGTGATACCCCACAAGGTGAGATCTTGCATGGAGCCCCAGTCCGAGGGAGACTGACAGTCGTTTTTAGCCTCTTCCATTTTCTAACAATTGCTCCAACAGTTGATCTATTTTCACCAAGCTGCTTGGCAATTGCCCCGTAGCCCTTTCCAGCCTTGTCGAGGTCCACAATTTTGTCTCTGGTGTCTTTTGACAGCTCTTTGGTCTTGCCCATGGTAGTAGTTGGCGTCTGACTGACTGTGGGGTGGACAGGTGTCTTTAACCTCCCTGGCGGTATGATCATGTCAGGAATTTTGTGCTGAAAGCGGTACCATTTTTTTGCATGGAAATATGTAGTTTTTAATTGTAGGCTGTAATTTTTAGGAATAACTCACTGAAATCTATCCGAAAAAGAGTCTATTAAACATTCCGGATATGATAAAACTTGAAACACGAAATCATAAATTATAATTTAATAAATAATCATAAAAAATAATAATATAATAATATTAAATTTAATTCAATAATATAATCAAACCAAAAACACTGAAATTTGAAATACAGAGGCAAATTCGCACATCGCTGAGCAAAGTCGCAAAATCGTTTTCAGTGTATGATGACGAATTTCCCCACGAATCATTATCACTCAATTCTGCAAGTGGTTCTGATTTACTATCGCTGTTCTAAAACCGCTTTTGACGTAAAGGGATGCTTTTTGGCCGCCATGGACTTTTCTAAGTTTCCAGGCAGAAAGAACAGTCAAAATGCAGGCAGGGCACAGGACAAAGCAGTGGGGACAAAATGTATGTGAAATGCAGTGAAACAGCAATGACAGCAAAAATGTCATTTTTTAAAAATTTCAAATTTCCCGCCGGTTCCGCCGCCCGAACGTTCCGACGTCACGGGGACCGGAACACGGAAGCCAGATGCCGGCATCCGCCGGAGGAGATGGACGGGGACGCTGCAGGGGACCCATCGTGGGAGCGAAGGACAAGGTAAGTGCTGCAGGGACCCCCAGAGAACGCTGCATGGTAAGCCCGAGTGTAGCTCGGGGTTACCGTTCTTGGTATAGAAATTCTACCCCGAGCTACACTCGGGAACACCGCCAATTAGGTTAAAGAGCTCAGACAGGTGCTACTAAGTTAGATTAATGAGTGGAGTAGAGGTGGACTTTTTAAAGGCACAGTAACAGGTCTTTGAGAGCCAGAATTCTTGCTGTTTCTTAGGTGTTCAAATACTTATGTTCAGCAGTGCAAGACAAATAAATTCTTTAAAAATCATACAATGTAATTTCCTGAATTTTTTTTTTAATTCTGTCTCTCAGAGTGGGAATGCACCGACAATGTGAATTTCAGATCCCCTCCATGCTTTCTAAGTGGGAGAACTTGCAAAATCGCAGGGTGTTCAAATACTTCTGTTCCTCACTGTATCCCCTTTAATTCCTCTTCCTTGCACATATCCCTCCTCCTCGCACATATCCCCCTAATTTCTCCTCCTCATACATTTCCCCCCCAATTCCTCCTCCTTGTACATATCCTACCTAATTCCTCCTCCTTGTACATATCCCACCTAATTCCTCCTCGTACATATCCTCCCTAATTCCTCTTCTTCGTACATACACCCCCCCCCCCAATTTTTCCTCCTCTGACATATCCCCCCTAATCCCTCCTCCTTGTATATATCCACCCCTAATTCCTCCTCCTCGCACATATCCTCCCTAATTCCTCCTCCTCGTACATATCCTCCCTAATTCCTCCTCCTTGTACATATCCTCCCTAATTACTCCTCCTTGCACATATCCCCCCTAATTACTCCTCCTTGTACATATCTACCCTAATCCCTCCTCCTCGCACATATCCTCCCTAATTCCTCCTCCTTGTACATATCCCCCCTAATTCCTCCTCGTACATATCCTCCCTAATTCCTCCTCCTTGTACATATCCTCCCTAATTCCTCCTCGTACATATCCTCCCTAATTCCTCCTCATACATATCCAGTGTAGCGGGGCCGTTGCTATTTCCCTTTTAAAGAACTGTTTCCCTTTTAAGTCTGCATGTTGTCAGAAAGGGTTTGATTGGCCCAGCTCTCAGCAGTATTGGAGTGTTTGTGGGAGTTGCAGTTTCATTACAGAGGCAGACAATGTAACTTTATACTGCACAGAACTACAGGACCAAGATGCTTTGCAAGGAGGTGAGCCATGTGTGCCTTTGCAGAGGACATGTGGGAGCTAGTCTTCAGCCCCTACTGTTGAAGTACACTGGCACTGTTTCCAGAACAGCAGAGGTTGCTAAGGACAACGGTTATCTACAGCAGCTGAAGTCAGCGGCAAATGTGATCATTGGTACCAGTCACCCGCGATGGCAGTTACTGACAGCAATGACATCTCCCACCGCAGAGAGAGGTCAGAGTGTTGGAAATCGCAGAGGAGGCGTGTGACCATCCCAGGTGAGGCACCTGACAACAGGAAACACTAGTCAGAGAGAGAGAGAGCCCCAATCATCATCCCTTCAAGGAGTTAATCCCTGGAGACTGTTCTTTGTGGATGTGGTGAGTAACTGCTAACAAGTGACATGTCAGTCCTTAACCACTTCAAGTCCAGACACTTTTACCCCCTTCCAGTCCAGGCCAATTTTCAGCTTTCAGCGTTATCACACTTTGAATGACAATTGTGCGGTCATGCAACACTATACCCATATGAATTTTTTAGAATTATTTTGAGACAGATAAAACTTTATTTTGGTGGTATTTATTCACCACTGGGATTTTTTTTTTTTTTTTTGCTTTATAAATGAAAAGTCCAAAAATTTTGAAAAAAGTGTTTGTCTTATAAAATTTTGCAAATAAATAATCTTTCTTCATAAATCCTGGCCAAAATGTATCTTTTTAGTAAAAAAAAATAACCCAAATTAGTTTATAAACAAAAATATTAATTTTTCTAATTTTTTTTACATTTTTATTTTATTTTTTTATATTAATATTTATGTTTTTTTTTTTATTATTGCATACTGTCACCCTGGCAGTACTTTTTTACACTGATTGCTTTTACACTCATAAAGGCTGTAAAAGCAATCATTTCTCCTTCTCTCTGGCTGCATTCCTGCAGCCATTGAGAAATACTGAGTGAGCTGTGATTGGTAACAGCTTGTCACATGGTACAAGGCTGTTGTGAATAGCCTTGTACCATGTGATCTCTGTGATCATTCACAGATTTCACACATAGTAAGCAATGATGTCAGAAGTGACATCTTGCTTACTACTGTTCATGTGATCACTGATTGGCCAATCAGTGATCACATGATCGGGACCTCACACAGAGGTCCCGTACAGCGATCGGTGTTCCACTGTGTCTAGAGGATTTTAGTCCACAACTAAAATCTCCACCACAACTAAAAACTAACAAAGCTGGTGGAGATTTTAGTCCATCAATTCTGGATATCGCAAGCTGCACTTTTATTCCAGGAAGGTCCCTGTGACACCTGGGGAAGAGGAGTATGAAACCTGGATGGAACAGGCTATGCAAGTATTAGAAGAATTGGATGTTCCAGAGGCTCAAAAGGAAAACAGTTCTTTAAAAGGGAAACTGCAATGGCCCCGCTACACCCCCTAATTCCTCCTCCTTGTACATATCCCCCCAATTCCTCCTCCTCGCATATACTGTATCTCCCCTAATTCCTCCTCCTTGTACATATCCACCCAATCCCTCCTCCTCACACATATCCACCCAGTCCCTCCTCCTTGTACATATCACCCCTAATTCCTCCTTGCACACGTCCTGGGCCGGCCCTGAATCTGGGAATGGAGGATGGTACTCGGCCATCGGCCGTAAGCCAGGGGGTGCACAACGCAGCGCAAATCTGGGGGGGTGCTGCCCACCCCAGCACCCTCCTAGATCCAGCCATGGTACAGCAGTGGGTAGTATGTGCAGGAGAGGGGTACGGAGTGTATGGCGGTGGGTAGTATGTGCAGACCGAGGAGTGTATGGCGGTGGGTAGTATGTGCAGGGAGAGGGATACAGAATGTATGGCGGTGGGTAGTATGTGCAGACAGAGGAGTGTATGGCGGTGGGTAGTATGTGCAGGGAGAGGGGTACGGATTGTATGACGGTGGGTAGTATGTGCAGGGAGAGGAGTGTGGGGTATATGGTGGTGTGTAGTATGTGCAGGGAGAGTAGTGTGGAGTGTATGGCGGTGGGTAGTATGTGCAGGGAGAGGGGTATGGAGTGTATGACAGTGGGTAGTATATACAGGGAGAGGAGTGTGGAGTGTATGGTGGTGGGTAGTATGTGCAGGGAGAGGAGTGTGGAGTGTATGGTGGTGGGTAGTATGTGCAGGGAGAGGGGTACAGAGTAGGGATGCATCGATACTGATACTGGTATTGGTATTGTTGCCAATATCGAGTATTTTCACGAGTACTCATACTCCTGAAAATACTCCCGATACCTTAACTCAGGGGTGTCAAACTGTTGGCCCTCCGGCTGTTGCGAAACTACAAGTCCCATCATGTCTCTGCCTTTGGGAGTCATGCTTGTAACTGTCAGTCTTGCAATGCCTCATGGGACTTGTAGTATGGCAACAGCTGGAGGGCCGCCAGTTTGACACCCCTGCAACCGATACTCTGCGTTGTGATTTGCGTTAATGACGGCAAATTGCACCACAAAGAATAGCATGCAATTTGAACAGGAATGTGATTCCTGTCCAAATCGCATGAGGTTTCCCCCCTGCTCCAGTGTAAACCTAGGCTTGTCATAGCCCGAGTTCACACAGGAGCGGTGCGGGAATCCTCCCTGCAGGCATCCCATGCTGAGTTTCAGTGGTAGGAGAGGAGAGAAAGCGGCAGGGATTTCAAATGCCCGCCACTTTCTTTGCTGTCCTTGCAGCGATGACACCCCTCTGCACCTAGAACACCCCCCACACCTAGAATATCGACTGCCCCCTCCACAGTTCTTACTGCTCATCAGGTCTGCTCCCCTCCTTTGCACATAGAATCCCCCACCATGCACTCTGTAACAATCATGCACACAGGGAGAGGTGCAGTTCTCCATTTCGATCCAAACTGCTGCATTTTGGTATTTCTCTTCAATTCCAAATCAGTCTCCCTCCTCCGATTTTTCCCCTCCCTCAGGAATGCAATCAGTGTATGATGCTGAGCCCCTGCCTAACAATCCTTTTACCAAATAAGGCAATTGGGTTCTGTTGTAAGAGACACCCCATTGATTTTGGGTAGGAAAAGAGGCTGTTATGTTTTGTGTGTAGACAGAGAAGTGAGGACCTTCTGCGTTTTAACATCTAGCAGGCAGAGAGAAAGGAGAATCTCGCTGTAACAACGAAACTGAGTGCGAGACCAGAAATCCCTTTTGAGCTCATCAGACTTGAAACTGCTTAACCCCAGGCATCTTTCGGCAAGTACTTACCTAAACTTCTTTCTGTTATCTGTTTGCTGTGCTGTTGTGCACTGTTTTTTTATATATATATATATATATATATTGGTTACATCTTTTTTCTGTAAATATTTCTACTGCACCCTTTTGACCTTTTAGTAATAAATCTTACTTTCTGAAAGTGTTGAACTGTTTCTATAGCCCTTTAATGTGACTTACGAATCCCTGCCACTGAAGAGCGCTACTATGAGTGTTTAACCCTCAGTATAACCTGTCTGTGGAGATAGCAGTATACCGACGATTAACCAGTCATCCTAGTGTATTGCTGAGTTTCCTCTTTCTCTGTACAAAAAGGAGGTGGTTGCAGTGTGAAGGGTTAATTGTGTAATTAACCTGACCCAGTAACAAACGCTCCCCGGCTGCAGGTACATCGATTGTGGTCCAATTAGCTGGAAAATCGTTGTGCAGGGTGCAGCTGGGCATGGTATTGTTGCGCACGTGACATTGAGGTTTCAGATTGGCTAGTGCTTCGGTCACATGTTTGGTGAGAAGGTCAGGGGTCTGACGCGTGATCGTCACACACTCCTCTTACCCCTCTGCAGCCAGCAGCCTCCTTCCTTGTCCATAGTGTCACCTTCAGTGCTGAATGTTCCAAAACCCTTCTCAGAGCCCTACATTTCTTCCATACAGAAGACAAGGCTCTACTGGCAGCTTCCAGGCACAGAGACACAGGAGGAACAGTGGTACTCCCCTATTGACCCTGCTGTTAGTTCCGACACTGCCCCTGACATGTATCATCCATGGTCATCCACAGTGTCTGTTGGAGCACAGTGGGCACCCCCCTCGGGGCCCATGTTCAGAGAACACCCTGCACTCATGGATGATACGCCATTGCTTTCACCCCTATCACTAGGTGGTGTCAGCAGTTACCTCAGCTCTATTATTTAGACTTCCCTCTGGATTCTCCTCAGCCTTTCTTTGGATTTTCTGACCTGCCCCGCCCATTCTCCCCTTTGCTCTATATTTCCCTCATCATGGCCCATCTTTATGGGGTAATGTCGCCCACTTTGTGGGTAGACAGTGGTTGGTAAAAAGATATTGCTGCTCAAGTCTTGGTGACTAAGCACGTTGGTTTGTTAATGGTTAACAAAGGTTCTGTTTGGTAATAAAGGTTAAAGTTTATTTCATAATTACACTTTTTTAAAACCAATAAAAGGGCTGTGGCCTACAGTTTTCTCACCACCTTTCCCTTGTATTAGGTATGATGGATGTACAATTCCGGGCAGATCAGTTCTGACTGCATTCTGTAAGCTTGCCCTGAGCACAATGAGGGATGACCAGACAATTAGTCATTTTCAAAAGAAGGTCAGCAAAGACTTTTTTTTTCGGTTATGACTGTACTCCTTTATCAATTCAAAGGAAACCTTTAAAGTATATCTAAACCCCAAACTCTTTTATTCATTTTTGGATAGGAGAAGGAAGGGTTCAAACCATTGTCAGTCCTTTCTTTTTTTGCCACCTATCTCTCATTGGGAATAATAACGGTTTTACTTCCTGTTCTGTAGACTCAACAGGAAGTCAGATGATATCTTTCCATGTGAGGGAACCCCATTTTAGACAGTTTTTATGGAAACAAGTGTCCCTAATGGGAGATTTCCCCTCTGTTCTGGTGCCCACTCAATATTCTGGATTGCCCAGCACCTTTATTCTTGGAGACATTGGTAATCAGGACAGTTAGGTCTCATACACGCAGACATACTACAGCATACACCCGTACGAGGGCAGGTGTTCCGTGCATCCCTGTGCAGGCAGTCCCATTCGTGTCAGTTGGGACACAGTGGCTGCACGGGACAGCTGTTGCTCGCAACTTGACAGCCATGTGCGTGAACGTGCACAGCCACAAACACACTGCTCTGTATATCATCATTGTGTTGAGTAGGGAACCATCTATTGGGTGTTCACTGCAATTGCACATGTTTTTATTATTCCTTTCAACAAGAATAGGGAGTGTTTTTTTTAATAAAGTTTCCCATCTACCACTGCAGCTTCCATGAAGAACGTCAGTGAAGCTCTCCTCCATTCCCCCTTTGATACACATATGCTTGTAAGTCTATTTATCATTTAATGTTATTATATATCTAGACTGCATTTCAATGTATTTAATGTGATTAGTATGTAGCTGTTTGCAAGAAATGTGTTCATTGTATGCATTTGTAAGGGACATGTCTACAAACATATAGTAACTTCAGTTTATGTGATTGTATTGCAGTTTTATAGAACCATTCACGGAAGTAAATTCAGTTTTGGAATGAAACACAATGCTGCTTCTGTCAGTTTTGTTAGGTAACTGTTGGCTAACCATTAGTAGGACAGCATACACACACTGTCTGTTGTTCCTCAGGACCAGTTCTCTTTAAATGCAGTTTTTATTTAATTTGGCGCAGAGGGCTTTTCATTTGTTTTTTTTGTTTTTTTAACCGTAATGGTTGTTCGGTATATTTAAAATAATCGAATAATGCCTTTATAATCAGCCTATAGCATAAAGGCAGAATTAATACTGAATTATCATTTGCATTCACACACCGCAATCTCTAGTCTTCCAATTGTCCTAGAAAATTCAGCAACTATATTAAGCTGCTAATTACCCTGACTGCAAAACGCCGAACTAATTATAGTTATAATGTCTCATCATTAATGACTTAACTATTAATGCTTCTCAAAGCCCGCAGCGGCATCTATGCATATATTTCACATTGGGCGAAAATATACACCATTAAAATCTAACTCTCAGGATCTAAAAAGACATACCAAACCATTGGACTCGGCTTGTATGGAGAGTTCTGGATTAGCTTAGAGGTGTATTCCACTCAAAACTAAGGCCTGATGTATACTGGACGTTTAGCCCCAATGCATTCAACCCTGGCGTTTGGGTGCAGGTGAAAGAGTTGCATCATTCAGCCTTGCAGCCAGTAGCCTGTAAAAGTGTATGAGAGACTGACAGCTGTTGCAGCTGGATGGTGTACTCAGTGCTACCAACGTTTTAGGGCAGTATATGCCCAGTGACAAATGCTTAAAACGCAAGCAGTCTGTGCGGTTCTGCTTGTGAACTTGGCATGTTGTGTTAAATTTGATGTGGAAACACTTAAGTTGGTCAGTCGGGCGGCAGTAAAACTGTGGCCCAGCTGCCTGTTTTTACCACCCTCTGTATGCCTGTGTGAAAGAGGCCTATGAGCACATTGCAAGTTAATAAATCATCATTCATGGAAAGTATAAAAAAGTGTAGCTGGGTGGTGGGAGTGCTCAGGCTTCTTTCCCACAAAGCAACTGTACTGCAGAGTGGGCTGTGCCCCCCCCCCACACTCCCTACTTGTTCCCACCCCTGTCACTGCGGACGGAGCAGACTCTGTGTGTTCTGCTCACTCCTCCCAACTCCCTCCTAGCAGCAGCGGCATAAAGACTGATGACACAGCTGTCGCAGAAAACTCTGGGACATATAGTCCTGGGAGGAGCGCTGTGCCATAGAGGCCAATGGGGCTGCAAACTATAATGACCAGGAGACACTGGGATATACAAGGAGAGAGCAGGGCTTGTCCCAGGCTTAGAGAAGGAAAACACTCTCTTATGTTCAGGAGTACATAGTTGCAGATCTTTTGCCTCTGGTGTCTGTGTCTAGCACCACGGAGACCAATCCTCTGCAGAGACTGGTGTGGCACTGCTAAGTCAGTGAAGATACGGGAGTGCCAAGGCTGAGTCTTGAGAGGACCAGAGTGCTGGGACTGTGTGGTGAGAACCTTTACATGAGGACTGAGCTACCAGGGACCTGATTCCTGGGGACAGTAGCCTGCCAGAAGTTCAGCACAAGATTTAGTGTGTGTCAGGATTGGTGAGACCAATCAACTGTGCTTATCCCATCACTGTCAGCAGTTTAATGCCAGTAGGACACAGCCCAACAGTCATTCACTGCATGCAGTTTAAAGAGATAGTAAAAAGTGTACCACTGTACAGATCAGGCCCCAACACTAGCCAGCTTAAGACTGCAAAATTAGGTGCCAGGTATTAAACAACCACCTTTCAGTGGTACCCCATTCAGAAACACTTACGTATACCCATATCTGGAGATATAATCACAGAGTGCACTGTGGGACACTTTTTTTGATTGGTTATTGCAGAGAGTTACTGTGAGACTTTTCATTGCCATTTCACTGTTTATGCTATGTATATCAGGTTAATTTGGTTTAGTGTTATTGTGAATTTAGTTATTCGCGATATTATAGTTTAGTATTCAAGTTACTTAGTCTAACAAATCTAACAAATTCAACTATATTAGGTTACCTGTCTATTGCTTTTGTGCATTGCATTTGCCTGCCTTGTAAGAATATATATTTATCTTATCCACTGTCAAGTAGCTTGTGGTCTATTCCCTGTGTGCTAATATGGTGTGACGGCATTTCAATACCTAAGTTACAACTAAGTGTGTCAGAGGTGACGGAATGGCTTACAGAGTTGGGGCAAAACAGAGAACCCATCATACCAAGGGGCTCCTTTGGGGATAAGCGTTACATAAGGATTGAATCTTATTACCACTTTTATCAGCCACAAAAACTGTGTAATTCATATACACTAATAAGACATAACTTTATGACCACTTACAGGTAAAGTGAATAACAATGATTATCTTGCTACAATGGCATCCGAAAGTGGTAAGATATGATAGACAGCAAGTGAACATGTTGTACCTGAAGTTGATGTGCTAAAGGCAGAAAAAATGGGCAAGCATAAGGATTTGACATGGGCCAGATTGTAATGTCTAGAAGACTGGGTCATACCAATTTAAAGTGGTTGTAAAGGCTCAAGGTTTTTTGACCTTCATGCATTCTATGCATGAAGGTAAAAAATCTCTGTGCAGCAGCCCCCTCAATACTCACCTAAGCCCCCTCTCAATCCAGCGATGTGCACTGGAGTCTCGGCTATCCCAGGACTCCCTCTCCTCATTGGCGGAGACAGCAGCAGGAAGCATTGGCTCCCGCTGTTGTCAATCACAACCAGTTGGCCAATGAGGAGAGAGCAGAGCGGTTCCGAGCCACAGCTCTGTGTGTGAATGAGCCAATGAGCAGAGAGAGGGGGCAGGGCTGTGCCACAGCTCTATGTATGAATAGCAAGCTGCTTTCTGTGGGGGCACCTGACAGGAGGGAGTAGGACCCAAGAAGAGGAGGATCTGGGCTACTCTGTGCAAAATCACTGCACAGTGCAGGCAAGTATAGACATGCTTGTTGGGTTTTTTTTTTATTTAACCACTTCAAGTCCATACACTTTCACCCCATTCCTGTCCAGGCCAATTTTCAGCTTTCAGTGCTAATACACTTTGAATGACAATTGCGCGGTCATGCAACACTGTACCCATATGAAGTTTTTAGCAATTTTTTGAGACAGATAAAACTTTATTTTGGTGGTATTTATTCATCACTGGGATTTTTTTATCTATAAATGAAAGTCTAAAAATTTTGAAAAAAAGTGTTTTTCTTATAAAATTTTGCAAATAAATAATCTTTCTTCATAAATCTTGGCCAAAATGTATTCAGCTATCTTTTTAGTAAAAAAAAATAACCCAAATTAGTTTATAACCAAAAATTATAATTTTTCTAAATGTTTTTTTACAATCTTATTTTTTTTATATTATTTGTTTTTTTTTTACATGCTGTCACCCTAGCAGTAGTGTCACCATAGTGACACAGTACTACTTGTGGGGGGTGATGAAGATTTCTTTTTTTTTACACTGATTACTTTTACACCCATAAAGGCTGTAAAAGCAATACTTTCTTCTTCTCTCTTGCTACATTCTTGCAGCCATTGAGAAATACTATGTGAGCTTTCATTGGTCACAGCTTGTCACATGGTACAAGGCTGTTGTGAATAGCCTTGTACCATGTGATCTCTGTGATCATTCACAGATTTCACTAGTAGTAAGCAATGATGTCAAAAGTGTTATTTTGCTTACTACTGTTCATGTGATCACTGATTGGCCAGTAAGTGATCACATGATCGGGACCTCACACAGAGGTCCTGTACAGCGATCAGTGTTCCGCTGTGTCCTTCCCAGGGAGCACGCACAGGCAGGGAGCAGGGAGGATATTTATAAATAGCCATCCGCTCCTGCAATGCTCCCGTCCTGCCGTTTATATACATGGGCCGGACGGGAAGTGATTAAATCTTTAAGAATCACTTGAAAACTGCAGCTCTTGTGGGATGTTCCTGGTCTGCAGGGGTCAGGAACAACCAAAACTGGTTCAAGGTGGGAAAACCAGTGGACCAGCAACACTGTCATGGGAGGCCAAGGATGCATGTGGGGAGTGAAGACTGGACTGTGTAGTCTGATCCAATAGGGGATCATGGGGCCCCTGTGTCCTTGCCCAAACTCAAACAAGCCTATGAAAAAGGTACCAGGGGCATCTCAAGGGGCCCCCTACTGACCCCGGGCCCTCGGGCAGTGCCCGAGTTTCCAAATGGTCAGTCCGCCCCTGCTTCAGAAATGTACTGGAGTCCATGCCTCAATGGGTCAGGGCTGTTTTGGCAAAAAAGTGAACCTACGTGTATAGTAGCTAAATGGTTAGCACTTCTGCCTGGTGGTACTAGGGTCATTGGTCCAAATTCCAACCGCAGCACCCCCAGCCTGGAGTTTGCATGTTCTCCCTGTTTCTGCGTGTGGGTTTCCTCCGGGTACTCTGGTTTCATCCAACACTTCAGACACATGTTGGTAGGTAAAAAAAATGAACCTACTCCGTGTTCCAAATTATTATGCAAATTATATTTTTCTCATTTACCTAAATAATTGATGTAAATAACAGTCAGCATAATTCTCATGTTATCAACTATTAAGAGTACAATTCAGATTTTATTGAACAAACCTCCTAATGATAACAGTATTTTTTTTAAACATAAAAAACTTACAATGCACTGTTCCAAATTATTACGCACAGTAAGTTTCAAAACACTTTATAGGTTGTAAAGAACTGAAAATTGTCATTTGTTGTGTTTGCACCATATTTACTGAAATCAAAAGCTATTTCAATCAAACTTTTAACAACATTTTAACTTTTTAAACATTTTAACAGGTCACGTTACATTTTAACATAGGACCCCTTATTTGATAGCAGCTTCACAAGTCTTGCAT
Source organism: Staurois parvus (assembly GCF_062004578.1). Classification (NCBI taxonomy): domain Eukaryota; kingdom Metazoa; phylum Chordata; class Amphibia; order Anura; family Ranidae; genus Staurois; species Staurois parvus. The sequence goes on along the minus strand of NW_028318045.1, from coordinate 12,223,727 downwards.
CCATTGAACTTGTGAGTTTTTGGACAGTTTCTGCTTGAATTTGTTTGCAAGATGTCAGAATAGCCTCCCAGAGCTGCTGTTTGGATGTAAACTGCCTCCCACCCTCATAGATCTTTTGCTTGAGGATGCTCCAAAGGTTCTCAATAGGATTGAGGTCAGGGGAGGATGGAGGCCACACCATGACTTTCTCTCCTTTTATCCCCATAACAGCCATTGATGCAGAGGTATTCTTTGCAGCATGAGATGGTGCATTGTCATGCATGAAGATGATTTTATTACAGAAAGCATAGTTCTTCCTTCTGTACCGTGGAAGAAAGTGGTCAGTCATAAACTCCACATACTTTGCAGAGGTCATCTTTACACCTTCAGGGCCCCTAAAGGGGCTGACCAGCTCTGTTCCCATGATTCCAGCCCAAAACATGACTCCACCACCGCCTTACTGACTTCGCAGCCTTGTTGGAACAGGGTGGCCATCCACCAACCATCCACTACTCCATCCATCTGGACCATCCAGGGTTGCACGGCACTCATCAGTGAACAGGACTGTTTGAAAATTAGTCTTCATGTATTTTTCTGCCCAATGCAGCCGTTTCTGCTTGTGAGCATTGGTTATTGGTGGCCGAATAGAAGGTTTATGCACAGTTGCAAGACTCTGGAGGACTCTACACCTTGATGTCCGTGGGACTCCAGAGGCACCAGCAGCTTCAAATATCTGTTTGCTGCTATGTAATGGTATTTTAGCAGCTGCTCTCTTGATCCGATACATGGATCTGGCAGAAATCTTCCTCAATGTGCCTTTATCTGCACGAACCCGTCTGTGCTCTGAATCAGCCACAAATCTCCTAATATTGTGATGATCACGCTTAAGTTTTCATGAAATATCTGATGTTTTCATACCTTGTCCAAGGCATTGAACTATTTCACTCTTTTCGGCAGCAGAGAGATCCTTTTTCTTCCCCATATTGCTTGAAAATGGTGCTCTGCTTAATAATGTGGAACACCCTCCTTTAGTAGTTTTTCCTTAACTTGTTGCCGACCGCAGATAGCTGAATGACGGCTGCACTGCGGCCGGCCAGTTCTGGGTGGACATCATATGACGTCTGCCCAGAACGCGCTCTCCTGGGGCGCGCACCCGGCGATCTCCATGATTGCTGTGTCCTACGGACACAGCTGATCACGTGATGTGGTAAAAGGCCAATCACAGCGGCCTTTTACCACCTGATCAGCGGTGTCCAATGACACGCTGATCAGAGGGAAATGCAAGTGCCGGTTCTCGGCTGCACTTTCCTCACGCTGTCAGATCGTGAGGAAAGTACTGCCGAGAACCGGCAGTTGTCAGAGCGGGGATCGGCACCGATCATCAGGGCACTGATGATCAGTGCCCTGATGATCGGTGCCCAGCAGTGGCACCCGCAAGTTCCGCCCACCTGTGCCCAGCAGTGCGCCCACTAGCTCCGCCCACCTGTGCCCTGCAGATCACCCACCTGTGCCCAGCAGTGCACTCACCTGTGCCACTCTGCAGTGTCACCCACCTGTGCCCAGAAGTGCCACCTACCTGTGCCCAGCAGTGCCACCCACCTGTGCCCACCCACCTGTGCCCACCAGTGCCACCCATCTGTGCCCACCCACCAGTGCTGCCCACCAGTGCCACCCACCAGTGTAGCCCAGCAGTGCTGCCAGTCAGTGCCACCAGTCAGTGTCCAGCGGTTGTGCCAGTCAGTGCCGCCAGTCAGTGCCCAGCAGTGATGCCAGTCAGTGCCGTCTATCAGTACCCATCATCAGTGTCACCTATCAGTGCCGCCTATCAGTGCTGCATATTAGTGCCGCCTATCCGTGACACCTCATTAGTGCTGTCTATCAGTGCCGCCTATCCGTGCCACCTCATTAGTACTGCCTATCAGTGCCCTTTAGTGCTGCCTATCAGTGCCCCTCAGTGCCGCCTATCAGTGCCCATCAGTGCTGCCTCATCAACGCACATCAGTGAAGGAGAAAAATTACCTGTTTGAAAAATTTTATAATAGAAACAAAAAAAACTTTTTTTTTTTCAAATTTTTTGCACTTTTTTAATTTATAGCGCAAATAATAAAGCGCCCAGCGGTGATTAAATACCACCGAAAGAAAGCTCTATTTGTGAGAAAAAAATTATCAAAATTTCATATGGGTACAATGTTGCATGACCGCGCAGTTGTCAATCAAAGTGCGGCAGCGCTGAAAGCTGAAAATTGGCCTGGTAAATAAGGGGGTATAAGTGCCTGGTAGGCAAGTGGTTAAATTGGGCTCACCGGCCAATCTAATTATCACAGGTGTCCGAGATTGTTTTCAGTGATCAAAAGAGCCCTGAGACACAATGCCATCCATGAGTTAAACTGAAAAACTAAATATTTAATCTTTGTGACACTTAAATAGAATTTGCATAATAATTTGGAACACGGTGTAGTATGTGTATGTATGAATGTGAGTTAGGGATCTTAGATTGTACACCCCTTGAGGGTTAGGGACTGACACGAATGTACAATATATGTAAAGTGCTATGTAAATTGATGGTGCTATATAAATAAAATACTCAATGTGTGTGATCGTGTTATGGTGGGTGGTCATAATGTTATGGCTGAGCAGTGTAGGTTTGGTGTTAAAAAGATGAGGTGACAACTCTACATCAGACTGAACGTTGTGTCTGAATACCCGATGCATAGTATTTTGTGTATTTCACTGTAAATTCAGGTAGTAGGAGGCACCATAGTGGTGCTATGACAGGAGTCTTGTCCCTTTGTAAAGTTATTTCTCTTGTGTGCTGATCTTCAACAATATGAACAGCCATATAGTACAATATTCCACTGCTGTCAGTCATGTGACCACTTCCGCCAGGACCACCTGAGCGCCACTGAATGAGGAACCGAAAGCATGTCATGGTGAGACTCGCAGCAGCTGGTGGTTTCTATTAGGTTGAGTAAATTGTTCAAGTGTCAGCAAAATAGGCCAGTCTGATACAGAAGACGCTGCAAGAAAGAACCACTATGGGGTAAGTGTACTGCTGCCATGGGCCGAGACTCCCAGAAAAATATGCAGCTACATCGAAATATCAACAATGAGCAAATGATAGGAATTCTGGACAAAATATTTCGTCGTTTTCAAAAAGTACAAAAGAAAAAGAATTGTCACATTGTATGACAATTGTAGGCAAAAACAAGGCAAGCTGTCTAATGTTCTAAGGCTTCAGCTTACAATGTGCACTGGAAAAATGACACTTCAGTTTACACTGTGCACTGCAAAAATGACACTTCAGTTTACACTGTGCACTGCAAAAATGACACTTCAGTTTACACTGTGCACTAGAAAAATATGCAGCTACATCTAAATATCTGCACTGAGCAAATGATAGGAATTCTGGACAAAATATTTAGTTGTTTTCAAAAAGTACAAAAGAATAAGAATTGTCACATTGTATGTCCTAAAGCAAAAACAACGCAAGCTGTCTAATGTTCTATGGCTTCAGTTTACACTGTGCACTGGAAAAATGAAACTTGAGTTTACACTGTGCACTGGAAAAATGACACTGTGCACAGCAGTCCCTCTGGTACGTAATATGCATACTTACCTTGGTCCAAGTAAAGATCTTACCTAGAGTTCACCTTTAGGTTTTGGCACACCAGTCACTGAAGCGCCTCTTCGTAAACTTGAGCAGAGTAGAGCAATTGTAGACGTGACACCCCAACCACTGCCCCATCCTTTCCAATTAAAAAAAGTTACTGCGTCAGATATCATGTAGTGCCTCCATTAGTATCCTTTCATAGTGACTTTTATTTATGCTGTACCGACCTGATGGACGGGAACGCTATCTTTGCTCAATCTTAGGTATCCCATAGCATCACAGACTACAGATGACTAACAAAAAAAAATCACTCAAGCCTGAAGATAAAGTGTGTGCGTAAGTCAGGGGTGCCCAACCTGTGGCCCTCAGAGCCCTGTGATCTGGCCAACAACATCAAACCAGGGAAGTGCATGCCTGGGGTCAGCAACACATTGATTGTGATCTGGTCTTGCCGACCCGCCAACCTAGAGCTTCAGAGTGCATTGAGCTGCAGAGGGAACAGGAGCCGTAAAAGCCGATGCTTCCTCTGTCCCAGGTGGAGTGATTCCAAGTGCACTTCACCTGGGACATTTTTAGCAGCCTGGAGAGTGATGCCACTGGAAGTTGGAAGAGGAAAAGTAGGTCAGCGTATCAAACATAACATGTACTTTTGCTATAGGCATATTAGCATCTTTAAAGGGTTAACAACTATTAGGCTGCTTTCATACTGATCCGCGGGCGCAGAGCAGTGCACCTCCATGTTCTCTGCGGGTTAGCTGCACTGAACCATAGACTTCTGTTATATCTTGCAGGTTTGGAACACTTTCAAAAAGTACATCACACCCGCATGATATAAAAGAAGTCTATGGAAAAGAGCAGCTAACCCGCAGGAAAGCTGCAGGTGCACTGCACTGCACCTATGGTACGGGTAAACCCCAGCACATCGGTATGAAAGTAGCCTTGTAGGGAGCTTAGTACAATAAGGGCACTCTTACATTTATGGGTTTGTGGGGCAGTAAAACACGATAATTGAGACATGTTTTTACCACACACCCCTTGACCACTGGTGTAGCATCTTGTGTCACAATAGCGACTCCACCCCATGCTCCAGGGGGCCCGTGCGGCCTCCCTGTCACATTCTGTTTTACACTTGGGCAGCAGGGGCGGAATATTTAAGAACTGATGCCCTCCATTTTCTTCCTGCAACCTCTGAAAGCCGGCTTCTCCTTCTCTCCCTCCCGCTAGCATCCAGCGACTGCAGGCGGAAAATGTTCATTATGCTATTCAAAATAAAAATATAGAAGTTCTGAACCATTTCATTTCATTGTGGCTCATAACTGCATACCAAATTACTTAGGTGGCCCTCACTCTTCAAACGGTTGAGCGCCTCTGGTGTAACTTCTAACAACGAACTTCACTTATGTGCTCCCTTTTGACCTGTAAAATATCTTATTGAAAGATTTATCTGTATGGTATGTTTGGAAAAATAACTATTGATCCTGCCAAGAAACCAGTGAGCTCCTAACTTCCTGTGATCTCTGCCGGTGCTGCGCTTAAATTCCAGGCAATCTCATCAGGCTAGCTCAGGTCACTTCTGTGAACTACAGAGCACCTCTCTCAGCAGTTTGGAAATGAGAAGAGGTGTTCTGTAGTTTTGACACTTCCTCTCCTAGGGTGAGAACACTGTTCCACTATAGATATAATACATAATACATAGATATAATAAATGTGTAAAAAGGCACCACAATGCTCCTCTCATCCGCAATGGATCAGAGGAAACATGCCTGTGATAAGTAAGGAAGTACGCACATGAAAACGCATGTTAGTGTGCATAAATGTGCCAAAACACAGTGGACTACAGGTACATGTGATCAGCACAGGGCTAATGACCACTGTCCAGACAGAGGATCAGGGATCATGCAATCTCATAGGACAGTCGGAGGTGAATTAAAACTCCTCCTACAAGATTACCCAGTGCTCAGCCAGACACCGATAGAAGTCACAAGACTGCTATATACCATACCACCCAACAGTCCTGGATTGGGCAGGACTTTCCTGCGTTTTCACTTTTCTCCCGTGGGCCCAGTGTACAGGGGTTTTGTTCACAATGCTGCAAGTCTTACTCGGCTGCACTCATTTGTTGTCCATCTGGAGCCTCGGCTCCTGTATGTTGTTAATCAAGATATTAGAATGTAAGTTTATATTTAATTGGCATTTTTGCAATTTAATCAACTTCTGAACCTTGTACTCTGTACGTAACACACTCCTGAATCTTGCACTCTGTACAAAACGCATTCCTGAATACTACACTCTGTACGAAACGCACTCCTGAATCCTGCACTCTGTACGAAACGCACTCCTGAATCCTGCACTCTGTACGAAACGCACTCCTGAATCCTGCACTCTGTACAAAACGCATTCCTGAATACTGCACTCTGTACGAAACGCACTCCTGAATCCTGCACTCTGTACAAAATGCACTCCTGAATCCTGCACTCTGTACGAAATGCACTCCTGAATCCTGCATTCTGTACGAAATGCACTCCTGAATCCTGCACTCTGTACGTAACGCACTCCTCAATCCTGCACTCTGTACAAAATGCACTCCTGAATCCTGCACTCTGTACGAAATGCACTCCTGAATCCTGCACTCTGTACGAAATGCACTCCTGAATCCTGCACTCTGTACGTAACGCACTCCTCAATCCTGCACTCTGTACGAAATGCACTCCCGAATCCTGCGCTCTATACGTAACACACTCCTGAATTCTGCACTCTGTACATAACGCACTCCTGAATCCTGCACTCTGTACGTAATGTACTCCTGAATCCTGCACTCTGTACGGAATGCATTTCTGAATCCTGCACTCTGTACGTAATGCACTCCTAAATCCTGCACTCTGTACGTAATGCACGCCTGAATCCTGCACTCTGTATGTAACGCACTCCTAAATCCTGCACTCTGTACGTAATGCACTCCTGAATCCTGCACTCTGTACGTAACACATTCCTGAATCCTGCACTCTGTACGTAACACATTCCTGAATCCTGCACTTTGTACGTAACGCACTCCTGAACCCTGCACTCTGTATGAAACGCACTACCGAATCCTGCACTCTGTACGTAACGCACGCCTGAATCCTGCACTCTGTACGAAATGCACTCCCGAATCCTGCACTCTGTACATAACGCACTCCTGAATCCTGAACTCTGTATGTAACGCACTCCTGAAACCTGCACTCTGTATGGAACGCACTCCTGAATCCTGCACTCTATACGTAACACATCCATGAATCCTGCACTCTGTATGGAACACATTTCTGAATCCTGCACTCTACGTAACACATTTTTGAATCCTGCACTCTTTGCGTAACACATTTCTGAATCCTGCACTCTTTACGTAACACATTCCTAAATCCTGCACTCTGTACGAAATGCACTCCCGAATCCTGCACTCTGTATGAAACGCACTCCTGAATCCTGCACTCTGTACGAAATGCACTCCCGAATCCTGCACTCTGTACATAACGCACTCCTGAATCCTGCACTCTGTACATAACGCACTCCTGAATCCTGCACTCTGTATGGAACGCACTCCTGAATCCTGCACTCTGTACGAAATGCACTCCCGAATCCTGCACTCTGTACATAACGCACTCCTGAATCCTGCACTCTGTACATAACGCACTCCTGAATCCTGCACTCTGTACGAAATGCACTCCCGAATCCTGCACTCTGTACGAAACGCACTCCTGAATCCTGCACTCTGTACGAAACGCACTCCTGAATCTTGCACTCTGTACGAAATGCACTCCTGAATCCTGCACTCTGTACGTAACGCACTCCTGAATCCTGCACTCTGTACGAAACGCACTACCGAATCCTGCACTCTGTACGTAACGCACGCCTGAATCCTGCACTCTGTACGAAATGCACTCCCGAATCCTGCACTCTGTACGTAACGCACTCCTGAATCCTGCACTCTGTACGTAACGCACTCCTGAATCCTGCACTCTGTACGTAACGCACTCCTGAATCCTGCACTCTGTACGTAACGCACTCCTGAATCCTGCACTCTGTACATAACGCACTCCTGAATCCTGCACTCTGTACATAACGCACTCCTGAATCCTGCACTCTGTATGGAACGCACTCCTGAATCCTGCACTGTGTACGTAATGCACTCCTGAATCCTGCACTCTATACAAAATGCACTCCCGAATTCTACACTCTGTACGAAACGCACTCCTGAATCCTGCACTCTGTACGAAACGCACTCCTGAATCCTGCACTCTGTACAAAATGCACTCCTGAATCCTGCACTCTGTACGAAACGCACTCCCGAATCCTGCACTCTGTACGTAACGCACTCCTGAATCCTGCACTCTGTACGAAACGCACTACCGAATCCTGCGCTCTGTACGTAACGCACGCCTGAATCCTGCACTCTGTACGAAACGCACTCCTGAATCCTGCACTCTGTACGAAATGCACTCCCGAATCCTGCACTCTGTATGAAACCCATTCCTGAATCCTGCACCCTGCACTCTGTACGAAATGCACTCCCGAATCCTGCACTCTGTATGTAACGCACTCCTGAATCCTGCACTCTGTACGAAACGCACTACCGAATCCTGCACTCTGTACGTAACGCACTCCCGAATCCTGCACTCTGTACATAACGCACTCCTGAATCCTGCACTCTGTACGTAACGCACTCCTGAATCCTGCACTCTGTACGTAATGCACTCCTAAATCCTGCACTCTGTACGTAATGCACTCCTAAATCCTGCACTCTGTACAAAATGAACTCCCGAATCCTGCACTCTGTACGAAACGCACTCCTAAATCCTGCACTCTGTACGAAGCGCACTACCGAATCCTGCACTCTGTACGTAACGCACGCCTGAATCCTGCACTCTGTGTGAAATGCACTCCCGAATCCTGCACTCTGTACATAACGCACTCCTGAATCCTGCACTCTGTACATAATGCACTCCTGAATCCTGCACTCTGTACAAAATGCACTCCCGAATCCTGCACTCTGTACGAAACGCACTCCTGAATCCTGCACTCTGTACGAAACGCACTCCTGAATCCTGCACTCTGTACGAAACGCACTCCTGAATCCTGCACTCTGTACGAAACACACTCCCGAATCCTGCACTCTGTACGTAACGCACTCCTGAATCCTGCACTCTGTACGAAACGCACTACCGAATCCAGCACTCTGTACGTAACGCACGCCTGAATCCTGCACTCTGTACGAAACGCACTCCTGAATCCTGCACTCTGTACGTAACGCACTCCTGAATCCTGCACTCTGTACGAAACGCACTACCGAATCCTGCACTCTGTACGAAACGCACGCCTGAATCCTGCACTCAGTACGAAATGCACTCCCGAATCCTGCACTCGGTACATAACGCACTCCTGAATCCTGCACTCTGTACGTAACGCACTCCTGAATCCTGCACTCTGTACGTAATGCACTCCTGAATCCTGCACTCTGTACGTAATGCACTGCTAAATCCTGCACTCTGTACGTAATGCACTGCTAAATCCTGCACTCTGTACGTAATGCACTCCTAAATCCTGAACTCTGTACGGAACACATTTCTGAATCCTGCACTCTTTACGTAACACATTCCTGAATCCTGCACTCTTTATGTAACACATTCCTAAATCCTGCACTCTGTACGTAACACATTCCTGAATCCTGCACTCTGTACATAACACATTCCTGATTCCTGCACTCTTTATGTAACACATTCCTAAATCCTGCACTCTGTACATAACACATTCCTGAATCCTGCACTCTGCACATAGCGCACTCCTGAATCCTGCACTCTGTATGAAATCCATTCCTGCATCGTGCACCCTGCACTCTGTACGAAATGCACTCCCGAATCCTGCACTCTGTACGTAACGCACTCCTGAATCCTGCACTCTGTACGAAACGCACTACTGAATCCTGCACTCTGTACGTAACGCACGCCTGAATCCTGCACTCTGTATGAAATGCACTCCCGAATCCTGCACTCTGTACATAACGCACTCCTGAATCCTGCACTCTGTACGTAATGCACTCCTGAATCCTGCACTCTACGAAATGCACTCCCGAATCCTGCACTCTGTACGTAACGCACTCCTGAATCCTGCACTCTGTACGAAACGCACTCCCGAATCCTGCACTCTGTACGTAACGCACGCCTGAATCCTGCACTCTGTACGTAATGCACTGCTAAATCCTGCACTCTGTAGGTAATGCACTCCTAAATCCTGCACTCTGTACGTAATGCACTCCTGAATTCTGCACTCTGTATGGAACGCACTCCTGAATCCTGCACTCTATACGTAACACATCCATGAATCCTGCACTCTGTACGGAACACATTTCTGAATCCTGCACTCTATGTAACACATTTCTGAATCCTGCACTCTTTGCGTAACACATTCCTAAATCCTGCACTCTGTACGAAATGCACTCCCGAATCCTGCACTCTGTATGAAACGCACTCCTGAATCCTGCACTCTGTACGAAATGCACTCCCGAATCCTGCATTCTGTACATAACGCACTCCTGAATCCTGCATTCTGTACATAACGCACTCCTGAATCCTGCACTCTGTATGGAACGCACTCCTGAATCCTGCACTCTGTACGAAATGCACTCCCGAATCCTGCACTCTGTACATAACGCACTCCTGAATCCTGCACTCTGTACATAACGCACTCCTGAATCCTGCACTCTGTACGAAATGCACTCCCGAATCCTGCACTCTGTACGAAACGCACTCCTGAATCCTGCACTCTGTACGAAACGCACTCCTGAATCCTGCACTCTGTACGAAACGCACTCCCGAATCCTGCACTCTGTACGTAACGCACTCCTGAATCCTGCACTCTGTACGAAACGCACTACCAAATCCTGCGCTCTGTACGTAACGCACGTCTGAATCCTGCACTCTGTACGAAACGCACTCCTGAATCCTGCACTCTGTACGAAATGCACTCCCGAATCCTGCACTCTGTACGTAACGCACTCCTGAATCCTGCACTCTGTACGAAACGCACTACCGAATCCTGCACTCTGTACGAAATGCACTCCCGAATCCTGCACTCTGTACAAAATGCACTACCGAATCCTGCGCTCTGTACGTAACGCACGCCTGAATCCTGCACTCTGTACGAAACGCACTCCTGAATCCTGCACTCTGTACGAAATGCACTCCCGAATCCTGCACTCTGTATGAAACCCATTCCTGAATCCTGCACCCTGCACTCTGTACGAAATGCACTCCCGAATCCTGCACTCTGTATGTAACGCACTCCTGAATCCTGCACTCTGTACGAAACGCACTACCGAATCCTGCACTCTGTACGTAACGCACTCCCGAATCCTGCACTCTGTACATAACGCACTCCTGAATCCTGCACTCTGTACGTAACGCACTCCTGAATCCTGCACTCTGTACGTAATGCACTCCTAAATCCTGCACTCTGTACGTAATGCACTCCTAAATCCTGCACTCTGTACAAAATGAACTCCCGAATCCTGCACTCTGTACGAAACGCACTCCTAAATCCTGCACTCTGTACGAAGCGCACTACCGAATCCTGCACTCTGTACGTAACGCACGCCTGAATCCTGCACTCTGTGTGAAATGCACTCCCGAATCCTGCACTCTGTACATAACGCACTCCTGAATCCTGCACTCTGTACATAATGCACTCCTGAATCCTGCACTCTGTACAAAATGCACTCCCGAATCCTGCACTCTGTACGAAACGCACTCCTGAATCCTGCACTCTGTACGAAACGCACTCCTGAATCCTGCACTCTGTACGAAACGCACTCCTGAATCCTGCACTCTGTACAAAATGCACTCCCGAATCCTGCACTCTGTACGAAACGCACTCCTGAATCCTGCACTCTGTACGAAACGCACTCCTGAATCCTGCACTCTGTACGAAACCCACTCCCGAATCCTGCACTCTGTACGTAACGCACTCCTGAATCCTGCACTCTGTACGAAACGCACTACCGAATCCAGCACTCTGTACGTAACGCACGCCTGAATCCTGCACTCTGTACGAAACGCACTCCTGAATCCTGCACTCTGTACGTAACGCACTCCTGAATCCTGCACTCTGTACGAAACGCACTACCGAATCCTGCACTCTGTACGCAACGCACGCCTGAATCCTGCACTCTGTACGAAATGCACTCCCGAATCCTGCACTCGGTACATAACGCACTCCTGAATCCTGCACTCTGTACGTAACGCACTCCTGAATCCTGCACTCTGTACGTAATGCACTCCTGAATCCTGCACTCTGTACGTAATGCACTGCTAAATCCTGCACTCTGTACGTAATGCACTGCTAAATCCTGCACTCTGTACGTAATGCACTCCTAAATCCTGAACTCTGTACGGAACACATTTCTGAATCCTGCACTCTTTACGTAACACATTCCTGAATCCTGCACTCTTTATGTAACACATTCCTAAATCCTGCACTCTGTACGTAACACATTCCTGAATCCTGCACTCTGTACATAACACATTCCTGATTCCTGCACTCTTTATGTAACACATTCCTAAATCCTGCACTCTGTACATAACACATTCCTGAATCCTGCACTCTGCACATAGCGCACTCCTGAATCCTGCACTCTGTATGAAATCCATTCCTGCATCGTGCACCCTGCACTCTGTACGAAATGCACTCCCGAATCCTGCACTCTGTACGTAACGCACTCCTGAATCCTGCACTCTGTACGAAACGCACTACTGAATCCTGCACTCTGTACGTAACGCACGCCTGAATCCTGCACTCTGTATGAAATGCACTCCCGAATCCTGCACTCTGTACATAACGCACTCCTGAATCCTGCACTCTGTACGTAATGCACTCCTGAATCCTGCACTCTGTACGAAATGCACTCCCGAATCCTGCACTCTGTACGTAACGCACTCCTGAATCCTGCACTCTGTACGAAACGCACTCCCGAATCCTGCACTCTGTACGTAACGCACGCCTGAATCCTGCACTCTGTACGTAATGCACTGCTAAATCCTGCACTCTGTAGGTAATGCACTCCTAAATCCTGCACTCTGTACGTAATGCACTCCTGAATTCTGCACTCTGTATGGAACGCACTCCTGAATCCTGCACTCTATACGTAACACATCCATGAACCCTGCACTCTGTACGGAACACATTTCTGAATCCTGCACTCTATGTAACACATTTCTGAATCCTGCACTCTTTGCGTAACACATTCCTAAATCCTGCACTCTGTACGAAATGCACTCCCGAATCCTGCACTCTGTATGAAACGCACTCCTGAATCCTGCACTCTGTACGAAATGCACTCCCGAATCCTGCATTCTGTACATAACGCACTCCTGAATCCTGCATTCTGTACATAACGCACTCCTGAATCCTGCACTCTGTATGGAACGCACTCCTGAATCCTGCACTCTGTACGAAATGCACTCCCGAATCCTGCACTCTGTACATAACGCACTCCTGAATCCTGCACTCTGTACATAACGCACTCCTGAATCCTGCACTCTGTACGAAATGCACTCCCGAATCCTGCACTCTGTACGAAACGCACTCCTGAATCCTGCACTCTGTACGAAACGCACTCCTGAATCCTGCACTCTGTACGAAACGCACTCCCGAATCCTGCACTCTGTACGTAACGCACTCCTGAATCCTGCACTCTGTACGAAACGCACTACCAAATCCTGCGCTCTGTACGTAACGCACGTCTGAATCCTGCACTCTGTACGAAACGCACTCCTGAATCCTGCACTCTGTACGAAACGCACTCCTGAATCCTGCACTCTGTACGAAACGCACTCCCGAATCCTGCACTCTGTACGAAACGCACTCCCGAATCCTGCACTCTGTACGTAACGCACTCCTGAATCCTGCACTCTGTACGAAACGCACTACCAAATCCTGCACTCTGTATGGAACACATTTCTGAATCCTGCACTCTACGTAACACATTTTTGAATCCTGCACTCTTTGCGTAACACATTTCTGAATCCTGCACTCTTTACGTAACACATTCCTAAATCCTGCACTCTGTACGAAATGCACTCCCGAATCCTGCACTCTGTATGAAACGCACTCCTGAATCCTGCACTCTGTACGAAATGCACTCCCGAATCCTGCACTCTGTACATAACGCACTCCTGAATCCTGCACTCTGTACATAACGCACTCCTGAATCCTGCACTCTGTATGGAACGCACTCCTGAATCCTGCACTCTGTACAAAACGCATTCCTGAATACTGCACTCTGTACGAAACGCACTCCTGAATCCTGCACTCTGTACAAAATGCACTCCTGAATCCTGCACTCTGTACGAAATGCACTCCTGAATCCTGCATTCTGTACGAAATGCACTCCTGAATCCTGCACTCTGTACGTAACGCACTCCTCAATCCTGCACTCTGTACAAAATGCACTCCTGAATCCTGCACTCTGTACGAAATGCACTCCTGAATCCTGCACTCTGTACGAAATGCACTCCTGAATCCTGCACTCTGTACGTAACGCACTCCTCAATCCTGCACTCTGTACGAAATGCACTCCCGAATCCTGCGCTCTATACGTAACACACTCCTGAATTCTGCACTCTGTACATAACGCACTCCTGAATCCTGCACTCTGTACGTAATGTACTCCTGAATCCTGCACTCTGTACGGAATGCATTTCTGAATCCTGCACTCTGTACGTAATGCACTCCTAAATCCTGCACTCTGTACGTAATGCACGCCTGAATCCTGCACTCTGTATGTAACGCACTCCTAAATCCTGCACTCTGTACGTAATGCACTCCTGAATCCTGCACTCTGTACGTAACACATTCCTGAATCCTGCACTCTGTACGTAACACATTCCTGAATCCTGCACTTTGTACGTAACGCACTCCTGAACCCTGCACTCTGTATGAAACGCACTACCGAATCCTGCACTCTGTACGTAACGCACGCCTGAATCCTGCACTCTGTACGAAATGCACTCCCGAATCCTGCACTCTGTACATAACGCACTCCTGAATCCTGAACTCTGTATGTAACGCACTCCTGAATCCTGCACTCTGTATGGAACGCACTCCTGAATCCTGCACTCTATACGTAACACATCCATGAATCCTGCACTCTGTATGGAACACATTTCTGAATCCTGCACTCTACGTAACACATTTTTGAATCCTGCACTCTTTGCGTAACACATTTCTGAATCCTGCACTCTTTACGTAACACATTCCTAAATCCTGCACTCTGTACGAAATGCACTCCCGAATCCTGCACTCTGTATGAAACGCACTCCTGAATCCTGCACTCTGTACGAAATGCACTCCCGAATCCTGCACTCTGTACATAACGCACTCCTGAATCCTGCACTCTGTACATAACGCACTCCTGAATCCTGCACTCTGTATGGAACGCACTCCTGAATCCTGCACTCTGTACGAAATGCACTCCCGAATCCTGCACTCTGTACATAACGCACTCCTGAATCCTGCACTCTGTACATAACGCACTCCTGAATCCTGCACTCTGTACGAAATGCACTCCCGAATCCTGCACTCTGTACGAAACGCACTCCTGAATCCTGCACTCTGTACGAAACGCACTCCTGAATCTTGCACTCTGTACGAAATGCACTCCTGAATCCTGCACTCTGTACGTAACGCACTCCTGAATCCTGCACTCTGTACGAAACGCACTACCGAATCCTGCACTCTGTACGTAACGCACGCCTGAATCCTGCACTCTGTACGAAATGCACTCCCGAATCCTGCACTCTGTACGTAACGCACTCCTGAATCCTGCACTCTGTACGTAACGCACTCCTGAATCCTGCACTCTGTACGTAACGCACTCCTGAATCCTGCACTCTGTACGTAACGCACTCCTGAATCCTGCACTCTGTACATAACGCACTCCTGAATCCTGCACTCTGTACATAACGCACTCCTGAATCCTGCACTCTGTATGGAACGCACTCCTGAATCCTGCACTGTGTACGTAATGCACTCCTGAATCCTGCACTCTATACAAAATGCACTCCCGAATTCTACACTCTGTACGAAACGCACTCCTGAATCCTGCACTCTGTACGAAACGCACTCCTGAATCCTGCACTCTGTACAAAATGCACTCCTGAATCCTGCACTCTGTACGAAACGCACTCCCGAATCCTGCACTCTGTACGTAACGCACTCCTGAATCCTGCACTCTGTACGAAACGCACTACCGAATCCTGCGCTCTGTACGTAACGCACGCCTGAATCCTGCACTCTGTACGAAACGCACTCCTGAATCCTGCACTCTGTACGAAATGCACTCCCGAATCCTGCACTCTGTATGAAACCCATTCCTGAATCCTGCACCCTGCACTCTGTACGAAATGCACTCCCGAATCCTGCACTCTGTATGTAACGCACTCCTGAATCCTGCACTCTGTACGAAACGCACTACCGAATCCTGCACTCTGTACGTAACGCACTCCCGAATCCTGCACTCTGTACATAACGCACTCCTGAATCCTGCACTCTGTACGTAACGCACTCCTGAATCCTGCACTCTGTACGTAATGCACTCCTAAATCCTGCACTCTGTACGTAATGCACTCCTAAATCCTGCACTCTGTACAAAATGAACTCCCGAATCCTGCACTCTGTACGAAACGCACTCCTAAATCCTGCACTCTGTACGAAGCGCACTACCGAATCCTGCACTCTGTACGTAACGCACGCCTGAATCCTGCACTCTGTGTGAAATGCACTCCCGAATCCTGCACTCTGTACATAACGCACTCCTGAATCCTGCACTCTGTACATAATGCACTCCTGAATCCTGCACTCTGTACAAAATGCACTCCCGAATCCTGCACTCTGTACGAAACGCACTCCTGAATCCTGCACTCTGTACGAAACGCACTCCTGAATCCTGCACTCTGTACGAAACGCACTCCTGAATCCTGCACTCTGTACGAAACACACTCCCGAATCCTGCACTCTGTACGTAACGCACTCCTGAATCCTGCACTCTGTACGAAACGCACTACCGAATCCAGCACTCTGTACGTAACGCACGCCTGAATCCTGCACTCTGTACGAAACGCACTCCTGAATCCTGCACTCTGTACGTAACGCACTCCTGAATCCTGCACTCTGTACGAAACGCACTACCGAATCCTGCACTCTGTACGAAACGCACGCCTGAATCCTGCACTCAGTACGAAATGCACTCCCGAATCCTGCACTCGGTACATAACGCACTCCTGAATCCTGCACTCTGTACGTAACGCACTCCTGAATCCTGCACTCTGTACGTAATGCACTCCTGAATCCTGCACTCTGTACGTAATGCACTGCTAAATCCTGCACTCTGTACGTAATGCACTGCTAAATCCTGCACTCTGTACGTAATGCACTCCTAAATCCTGAACTCTGTACGGAACACATTTCTGAATCCTGCACTCTTTACGTAACACATTCCTGAATCCTGCACTCTTTATGTAACACATTCCTAAATCCTGCACTCTGTACGTAACACATTCCTGAATCCTGCACTCTGTACATAACACATTCCTGATTCCTGCACTCTTTATGTAACACATTCCTAAATCCTGCACTCTGTACATAACACATTCCTGAATCCTGCACTCTGCACATAGCGCACTCCTGAATCCTGCACTCTGTATGAAATCCATTCCTGCATCGTGCACCCTGCACTCTGTACGAAATGCACTCCCGAATCCTGCACTCTGTACGTAACGCACTCCTGAATCCTGCACTCTGTACGAAACGCACTACTGAATCCTGCACTCTGTACGTAACGCACGCCTGAATCCTGCACTCTGTATGAAATGCACTCCCGAATCCTGCACTCTGTACATAACGCACTCCTGAATCCTGCACTCTGTACGTAATGCACTCCTGAATCCTGCACTCTACGAAATGCACTCCCGAATCCTGCACTCTGTACGTAACGCACTCCTGAATCCTGCACTCTGTACGAAACGCACTCCTGAATCCTGCACTCTGTACGTAACGCACTCCTGAATCCTGCACTCTGTACGTAATGCACTGCTAAATCCTGCACTCTGTAGGTAATGCACTCCTAAATCCTGCACTCTGTACGTAATGCACTCCTGAATTCTGCACTCTGTATGGAACGCACTCCTGAATCCTGCACTCTATACGTAACACATCCATGAATCCTGCACTCTGTACGGAACACATTTCTGAATCCTGCACTCTATGTAACACATTTCTGAATCCTGCACTCTTTGCGTAACACATTCCTAAATCCTGCACTCTGTACGAAATGCACTCCCGAATCCTGCACTCTGTATGAAACGCACTCCTGAATCCTGCACTCTGTACGAAATGCACTCCCGAATCCTGCATTCTGTACATAACGCACTCCTGAATCCTGCATTCTGTACATAACGCACTCCTGAATCCTGCACTCTGTATGGAACGCACTCCTGAATCCTGCACTCTGTACGAAATGCACTCCCGAATCCTGCACTCTGTACATAACGCACTCCTGAATCCTGCACTCTGTACATAACGCACTCCTGAATCCTGCACTCTGTACGAAATGCACTCCCGAATCCTGCACTCTGTACGAAACGCACTCCTGAATCCTGCACTCTGTACGAAACGCACTCCTGAATCCTGCACTCTGTACGAAACGCACTCCCGAATCCTGCACTCTGTACGTAACGCACTCCTGAATCCTGCACTCTGTACGAAACGCACTACCAAATCCTGCGCTCTGTACGTAACGCACGTCTGAATCCTGCACTCTGTACGAAACGCACTCCTGAATCCTGCACTCTGTACGAAATGCACTCCCGAATCCTGCACTCTGTACGTAACGCACTCCTGAATCCTGCACTCTGTACGAAACGCACTACCGAATCCTGCACTCTGTACGAAATGCACTCCCGAATCCTGCACTCTGTACAAAATGCACTACCGAATCCTGCGCTCTGTACGTAACGCACGCCTGAATCCTGCACTCTGTACGAAACGCACTCCTGAATCCTGCACTCTGTACGAAATGCACTCCCGAATCCTGCACTCTGTATGAAACCCATTCCTGAATCCTGCACCCTGCACTCTGTACGAAATGCACTGCCGAATCCTGCACTCTGTATGTAACGCACTCCTGAATCCTGCACTCTGTACGAAACGCACTACCGAATCCTGCACTCTGTACGTAACGCACTCCCGAATCCTGCACTCTGTACATAACGCACTCCTGAATCCTGCACTCTGTACGTAACGCACTCCTGAATCCTGCACTCTGTACGTAATGCACTCCTAAATCCTGCACTCTGTACGTAATGCACTCCTAAATCCTGCACTCTGTACAAAATGAACTCCCGAATCCTGCACTCTGTACGAAACGCACTCCTAAATCCTGCACTCTGTACGAAGCGCACTACCGAATCCTGCACTCTGTACGTAACGCACGCCTGAATCCTGCACTCTGTGTGAAATGCACTCCCGAATCCTGCACTCTGTACATAACGCACTCCTGAATCCTGCACTCTGTACATAATGCACTCCTGAATCCTGCACTCTGTACAAAATGCACTCCCGAATCCTGCACTCTGTACGAAACGCACTCCTGAATCCTGCACTCTGTACGAAACGCACTCCTGAATCCTGCACTCTGTACGAAACGCACTCCTGAATCCTGCACTCTGTACGAAACCCACTCCCGAATCCTGCACTCTGTACGTAACGCACTCCTGAATCCTGCACTCTGTACGAAACGCACTACCGAATCCAGCACTCTGTACGTAACGCACGCCTGAATCCTGCACTCTGTACGAAACGCACTCCTGAATCCTGCACTCTGTACGTAACGCACTCCTGAATCCTGCACTCTGTACGAAACGCACTACCGAATCCTGCACTCTGTACGCAACGCACGCCTGAATCCTGCACTCTGTACGAAATGCACTCCCGAATCCTGCACTCGGTACATAACGCACTCCTGAATCCTGCACTCTGTACGTAACGCACTCCTGAATCCTGCACTCTGTACGTAATGCACTCCTGAATCCTGCACTCTGTACGTAATGCACTGCTAAATCCTGCACTCTGTACGTAATGCACTGCTAAATCCTGCACTCTGTACGTAATGCACTCCTAAATCCTGAACTCTGTACGGAACACATTTCTGAATCCTGCACTCTTTACGTAACACATTCCTGAATCCTGCACTCTTTATGTAACACATTCCTAAATCCTGCACTCTGTACGTAACACATTCCTGAATCCTGCACTCTGTACATAACACATTCCTGATTCCTGCACTCTTTATGTAACACATTCCTAAATCCTGCACTCTGTACATAACACATTCCTGAATCCTGCACTCTGCACATAGCGCACTCCTGAATCCTGCACTCTGTATGAAATCCATTCCTGCATCGTGCACCCTGCACTCTGTACGAAATGCACTCCCGAATCCTGCACTCTGTACGTAACGCACTCCTGAATCCTGCACTCTGTACGAAACGCACTACTGAATCCTGCACTCTGTACGTAACGCACGCCTGAATCCTGCACTCTGTATGAAATGCACTCCCGAATCCTGCACTCTGTACATAACGCACTCCTGAATCCTGCACTCTGTACGTAATGCACTCCTGAATCCTGCACTCTGTACGAAATGCACTCCCGAATCCTGCACTCTGTACGTAACGCACTCCTGAATCCTGCACTCTGTACGAAACGCACTCCCGAATCCTGCACTCTGTACGTAACGCACGCCTGAATCCTGCACTCTGTACGTAATGCACTGCTAAATCCTGCACTCTGTAGGTAATGCACTCCTAAATCCTGCACTCTGTACGTAATGCACTCCTGAATTCTGCACTCTGTATGGAACGCACTCCTGAATCCTGCACTCTATACGTAACACATCCATGAACCCTGCACTCTGTACGGAACACATTTCTGAATCCTGCACTCTATGTAACACATTTCTGAATCCTGCACTCTTTGCGTAACACATTCCTAAATCCTGCACTCTGTACGAAATGCACTCCCGAATCCTGCACTCTGTATGAAACGCACTCCTGAATCCTGCACTCTGTACGAAATGCACTCCCGAATCCTGCATTCTGTACATAACGCACTCCTGAATCCTGCATTCTGTACATAACGCACTCCTGAATCCTGCACTCTGTATGGAACGCACTCCTGAATCCTGCACTCTGTACGAAATGCACTCCCGAATCCTGCACTCTGTACATAACGCACTCCTGAATCCTGCACTCTGTACATAACGCACTCCTGAA
The DNA here is from genome assembly GCF_062004578.1 of Staurois parvus. Lineage (NCBI taxonomy): Eukaryota > Metazoa > Chordata > Amphibia > Anura > Ranidae > Staurois > Staurois parvus. Next base: position 12,202,784 of record NW_028318045.1, on the reverse strand, counting down.
TCCTGCACTCTGTACGAAATGCACTCCCGAATCCTGCACTCTGTACGAAACGCACTCCTGAATCCTGCACTCTGTACGAAACGCACTCCTGAATCCTGCACTCTGTACGAAACGCACTCCCGAATCCTGCACTCTGTACGTAACGCACTCCTGAATCCTGCACTCTGTACGAAACGCACTACCAAATCCTGCGCTCTGTACGTAACGCACGTCTGAATCCTGCACTCTGTACGAAACGCACTCCTGAATCCTGCACTCTGTACGAAATGCACTCCCGAATCCTGCACTCTGTACGTAACGCACTCCTGAATCCTGCACTCTGTACGAAACGCACTACCGAATCCTGCACTCTGTACATAACGCACTCCTGAATCCTGCACTCTGTACATAACGCACTCCTGAATCCTGCACTCTGTACGAAATGCACTCCCGAATCCTGCACTCTGTACGAAACGCACTCCTGAATCCTGCACTCTGTACGAAACGCACTCCTGAATCCTGCACTCTGTACGAAACGCACTCCCGAATCCTGCACTCTGTACGTAACGCACTCCTGAATCCTGCACTCTGTACGAAACGCACTACCAAATCCTGCGCTCTGTACGTAACGCACGTCTGAATCCTGCACTCTGTACGAAACGCACTCCTGAATCCTGCACTCTGTACGAAATGCACTCCCGAATCCTGCACTCTGTACGTAACGCACTCCTGAATCCTGCACTCTGTACGAAACGCACTACCGAATCCTGCACTCTGTACGAAATGCACTCCCGAATCCTGCACTCTGTACAAAATGCACTACCGAATCCTGCGCTCTGTACGTAACGCACGCCTGAATCCTGCACTCTGTACGAAACGCACTCCTGAATCCTGCACTCTGTACGAAATGCACTCCCGAATCCTGCACTCTGTATGAAACCCATTCCTGAATCCTGCACCCTGCACTCTGTACGAAATGCACTCCCGAATCCTGCACTCTGTATGTAACGCACTCCTGAATCCTGCACTCTGTACGAAACGCACTACCGAATCCTGCACTCTGTACGTAACGCACTCCCGAATCCTGCACTCTGTACATAATGCACTCCTGAATCCTGCACTCTGTACGTAACGCACTCCTGAATCCTGCACTCTGTACGTAATGCACTCCTAAATCCTGCACTCTGTACGTAATGCACTCCTAAATCCTGCACTCTGTACAAAATGAACTCCCGAATCCTGCACTCTGTACGAAACGCACTCCTAAATCCTGCACTCTGTACGAAGCGCACTACCGAATCCTGCACTCTGTACGTAACGCACGCCTGAATCCTGCACTCTGTGTGAAATGCACTCCCGAATCCTGCACTCTGTACATAACGCACTCCTGAATCCTGCACTCTGTACATAATGCACTCCTGAATCCTGCACTCTGTACAAAATGCACTCCCGAATCCTGCACTCTGTACGAAACGCACTCCTGAATCCTGCACTCTGTACGAAACGCACTCCTGAATCCTGCACTCTGTACGAAACGCACTCCTGAATCCTGCACTCTGTACGAAACCCACTCCCGAATCCTGCACTCTGTACGTAACGCACTCCTGAATCCTGCACTCTGTACGAAACGCACTACCGAATCCAGCACTCTGTACGTAACGCACGCCTGAATCCTGCACTCTGTACGAAACGCACTCCTGAATCCTGCACTCTGTACGTAACGCACTCCTGAATCCTGCACTCTGTACGAAACGCACTACCGAATCCTGCACTCTGTACGCAACGCACGCCTGAATCCTGCACTCTGTACGAAATGCACTCCCGAATCCTGCACTCGGTACATAACGCACTCCTGAATCCTGCACTCTGTACGTAACGCACTCCTGAATCCTGCACTCTGTACGTAATGCACTCCTGAATCCTGCACTCTGTACGTAATGCACTGCTAAATCCTGCACTCTGTACGTAATGCACTCCTAAATCCTGAACTCTGTACGGAACACATTTCTGAATCCTGCACTCTTTACGTAACACATTCCTGAATCCTGCACTCTTTATGTAACACATTCCTAAATCCTGCACTCTGTACGTAACACATTCCTGAATCCTGCACTCTGTACATAACACATTCCTGATTCCTGCACTCTTTATGTAACACATTCCTAAATCCTGCACTCTGTACATAACACATTCCTGAATCCTGCACTCTGCACATAGCGCACTCCTGAATCCTGCACTCTGTATGAAATCCATTCCTGCATCGTGCACCCTGCACTCTGTACGAAATGCACTCCCGAATCCTGCACTCTGTACGTAACGCACTCCTGAATCCTGCACTCTGTACGAAACGCACTACTGAATCCTGCACTCTGTACGTAACGCACGCCTGAATCCTGCACTCTGTATGAAATGCACTCCCGAATCCTGCACTCTGTACATAACGCACTCCTGAATCCTGCACTCTGTACGTAATGCACTCCTGAATCCTGCACTCTGTACGAAATGCACTCCCGAATCCTGCACTCTGTACGTAACGCACTCCTGAATCCTGCACTCTGTACGAAACGCACTCCCGAATCCTGCACTCTGTACGTAACGCACGCCTGAATCCTGCACTCTGTACGTAATGCACTGCTAAATCCTGCACTCTGTAGGTAATGCACTCCTAAATCCTGCACTCTGTACGTAATGCACTCCTGAATTCTGCACTCTGTATGGAACGCACTCCTGAATCCTGCACTCTATACGTAACACATCCATGAACCCTGCACTCTGTACGGAACACATTTCTGAATCCTGCACTCTATGTAACACATTTCTGAATCCTGCACTCTTTGCGTAACACATTCCTAAATCCTGCACTCTGTACGAAATGCACTCCCGAATCCTGCACTCTGTATGAAACGCACTCCTGAATCCTGCACTCTGTACGAAATGCACTCCCGAATCCTGCATTCTGTACATAACGCACTCCTGAATCCTGCATTCTGTACATAACGCACTCCTGAATCCTGCACTCTGTATGGAACGCACTCCTGAATCCTGCACTCTGTACGAAATGCACTCCCGAATCCTGCACTCTGTACATAACGCACTCCTGAATCCTGCACTCTGTACATAACGCACTCCTGAATCCTGCACTCTGTACGAAATGCACTCCCGAATCCTGCACTCTGTACGAAACGCACTCCTGAATCCTGCACTCTGTACGAAACGCACTCCTGAATCCTGCACTCTGTACGAAACGCACTCCCGAATCCTGCACTCTGTACGTAACGCACTCCTGAATCCTGCACTCTGTACGAAACGCACTACCAAATCCTGCGCTCTGTACGTAACGCACGTCTGAATCCTGCACTCTGTACGAAACGCACTCCTGAATCCTGCACTCTGTACGAAATGCACTCCCGAATCCTGCACTCTGTACGTAACGCACTCCTGAATCCTGCACTCTGTACGAAACGCACTACCGAATCCTGCACTCTGTACATAACGCACTCCTGAATCCTGCACTCTGTACATAACGCACTCCTGAATCCTGCACTCTGTACGAAATGCACTCCCGAATCCTGCACTCTGTACGAAACGCACTCCTGAATCCTGCACTCTGTACGAAACGCACTCCTGAATCCTGCACTCTGTACGAAACGCACTCCCGAATCCTGCACTCTGTACGTAACGCACTCCTGAATCCTGCACTCTGTACGAAACGCACTACCAAATCCTGCGCTCTGTACGTAACGCACGTCTGAATCCTGCACTCTGTACGAAACGCACTCCTGAATCCTGCACTCTGTACGAAATGCACTCCCGAATCCTGCACTCTGTACGTAACGCACTCCTGAATCCTGCACTCTGTACGAAACGCACTACCGAATCCTGCACTCTGTACGAAATGCACTCCCGAATCCTGCACTCTGTACAAAATGCACTACCGAATCCTGCGCTCTGTACGTAACGCACGCCTGAATCCTGCACTCTGTACGAAACGCACTCCTGAATCCTGCACTCTGTACGAAATGCACTCCCGAATCCTGCACTCTGTATGAAACCCATTCCTGAATCCTGCACCCTGCACTCTGTACGAAATGCACTCCCGAATCCTGCACTCTGTATGTAACGCACTCCTGAATCCTGCACTCTGTACGAAACGCACTACCGAATCCTGCACTCTGTACGTAACGCACTCCCGAATCCTGCACTCTGTACATAATGCACTCCTGAATCCTGCACTCTGTACGTAACGCACTCCTGAATCCTGCACTCTGTACGTAATGCACTCCTAAATCCTGCACTCTGTACGTAATGCACTCCTAAATCCTGCACTCTGTACAAAATGAACTCCCGAATCCTGCACTCTGTACGAAACGCACTCCTAAATCCTGCACTCTGTACGAAGCGCACTACCGAATCCTGCACTCTGTACGTAACGCACGCCTGAATCCTGCACTCTGTGTGAAATGCACTCCCGAATCCTGCACTCTGTACATAACGCACTCCTGAATCCTGCACTCTGTACATAATGCACTCCTGAATCCTGCACTCTGTACAAAATGCACTCCCGAATCCTGCACTCTGTACGAAACGCACTCCTGAATCCTGCACTCTGTACGAAACGCACTCCTGAATCCTGCACTCTGTACGAAACGCACTCCTGAATCCTGCACTCTGTACGAAACCCACTCCCGAATCCTGCACTCTGTACGTAACGCACTCCTGAATCCTGCACTCTGTACGAAACGCACTACCGAATCCAGCACTCTGTACGTAACGCACGCCTGAATCCTGCACTCTGTACGAAACGCACTCCTGAATCCTGCACTCTGTACGTAACGCACTCCTGAATCCTGCACTCTGTACGAAACGCACTACCGAATCCTGCACTCTGTACGCAACGCACGCCTGAATCCTGCACTCTGTACGAAATGCACTCCCGAATCCTGCACTCGGTACATAACGCACTCCTGAATCCTGCACTCTGTACGTAACGCACTCCTGAATCCTGCACTCTGTACGTAATGCACTCCTGAATCCTGCACTCTGTACGTAATGCACTGCTAAATCCTGCACTCTGTACGTAATGCACTCCTAAATCCTGAACTCTGTACGGAACACATTTCTGAATCCTGCACTCTTTACGTAACACATTCCTGAATCCTGCACTCTTTATGTAACACATTCCTAAATCCTGCACTCTGTACGTAACACATTCCTGAATCCTGCACTCTGTACATAACACATTCCTGATTCCTGCACTCTTTATGTAACACATTCCTAAATCCTGCACTCTGTACATAACACATTCCTGAATCCTGCACTCTGCACATAGCGCACTCCTGAATCCTGCACTCTGTATGAAATCCATTCCTGCATCGTGCACCCTGCACTCTGTACGAAATGCACTCCCGAATCCTGCACTCTGTACGTAACGCACTCCTGAATCCTGCACTCTGTACGAAACGCACTACTGAATCCTGCACTCTGTACGTAACGCACGCCTGAATCCTGCACTCTGTATGAAATGCACTCCCGAATCCTGCACTCTGTACATAACGCACTCCTGAATCCTGCACTCTGTACGTAATGCACTCCTGAATCCTGCACTCTGTACGAAATGCACTCCCGAATCCTGCACTCTGTACGTAACGCACTCCTGAATCCTGCACTCTGTACGAAACGCACTCCCGAATCCTGCACTCTGTACGTAACGCACGCCTGAATCCTGCACTCTGTACGTAATGCACTGCTAAATCCTGCACTCTGTAGGTAATGCACTCCTAAATCCTGCACTCTGTACGTAATGCACTCCTGAATTCTGCACTCTGTATGGAACGCACTCCTGAATCCTGCACTCTATACGTAACACATCCATGAACCCTGCACTCTGTACGGAACACATTTCTGAATCCTGCACTCTATGTAACACATTTCTGAATCCTGCACTCTTTGCGTAACACATTCCTAAATCCTGCACTCTATACGAAATGCACTCCCGAATCCTGCACTCTGTATGAAACGCACTCCTGAATCCTGCACTCTGTACGAAATGCACTCCCGAATCCTGCATTCTGTACATAACGCACTCCTGAATCCTGCATTCTGTACATAACGCACTCCTGAATCCTGCACTCTGTATGGAACGCACTCCTGAATCCTGCACTCTGTACGAAATGCACTCCCGAATCCTGCACTCTGTACATAACGCACTCCTGAATCCTGCACTCTGTACATAACGCACTCCTGAATCCTGCACTCTGTACGAAATGCACTCCCGAATCCTGCACTCTGTACGAAACGCACTCCCGAATCCTGCACTCTGTACGTAACGCACTCCTGAATCCTGCACTCTGTACGAAACGCACTACCAAATCCTGCGCTCTGTACGTAACGCACGTCTGAATCCTGCACTCTGTACGAAACGCACTCCTGAATCCTGCACTCTGTACGAAATGCACTCCCGAATCCTGCACTCTGTACGTAACGCACTCCTGAATCCTGCACTCTGTACGAAACGCACTACAGAATCCTGCACTCTGTACGAAATGCACTCCCGAATCCTGCACTCTGTACATAACGCACTCCTGAATCCTGCACTCTGTACGTAACGCACTCCTGAATCCTGCACTCTGTACGTAATGCACTCCTGAATCCTGCACTCTGTACGTAATGCACTGCTAAATCCTGCACTCTGTACGTAATGCACTCCTAAATCCTGCACTCTGTACGGAACACATTTCTGAATCCTGCACTCTACGTAACACATTTCTGAATCCTGCACTCTACGTAACACATTCCTGAATCCTGAACTCTGTACGTAACGCACTCCTGAACCCTGCACTCTGTATGAAACGCACTACCGAATCCTGCACTCTGTACGTAATGCACTCCCGAATCCTGCACTCTGTACGAAATGCACTCCCGAATCCTGCACTCTGTACATAACGCACTCCTGAATCCTGCACTCTGTATGTAACGCACTCCTGAATCCTGCACTCTGTATGGAACGCACTCCTGAATCCTGCACTCTATACGGAACACATTTCTGAATCCTGCACTCTACGTAACACATTTCTGAATCCTGCACTCTACGTAACACATTTCTGAATCCTGCACTCTTTGCGTAACACATTTCTGAATCCTGCACTCTTTACGTAACACATTCCTAAATCCTGCACTCTGTACGAAATGCACTCCCGAATCCTGCACTCTGTACGAAACGCACTCCTGAATCCTGCACTCTGTACGAAATGCACTCCCGAATCCTGCACTCTGTACATAACGCACTCCTGAATCCTGCACTCTGTACATAACGCACTCCTGAATCCTGCACTCTATACGTAACACAGCAATGATTCCTGCACTCTGTACGGAACACATTTCTGAATCCTGCACTCTACGTAACACATTTCTGAATCCTGCACTCTTTACGTAACACATTTCTGAATCCTGCACTCTTTACGTAACACATTCCTAAATCCTGCACTCTGTACGTAACACATTCCTGAATCCTGCACTCTGTACGTAACACATTCCTGAATCCTGAACTCTGCACATAGCGCACTCCTGAATCCTGCACTCTGTATGAAACCCATTCCTGAATCCTGCACCCTGCACTCTGTACGAAATGCACTCCCGAATCCTGCACTCTGTACGTAACGCACTCCTGAATCCTGCACTCTGTACAAAACGCACTACCGAATCCTGCACTCTGTACGTAACGCACTCCCGAATCCTGCACTCTGTACATAACGCACTCCTGAATCCTGCACTCTGTACGTAACGCACTCCTGAATCCTGCACTCTGTATGTAATGCACTCCTAAATCCTGCACTCTGTACGAAATGCACTCCCGAATCCTGCACTCTGTACGAAACGCACTCCTGAATCCTGCACTCTGTACGAAATGCACTCCCGAATCCTGCACTCTGTACATAACGCACTCCTGAATCCTGCACTCTGTACATAACGCACTCCTGAATCCTGCACTCTGTATGGAACGCACTCCTGAATCCTGCACTCTGTACGAAATGCACTCCCGAATCCTGCACTCTGTACATAACGCACTCCTGAATCCTGCACTCTGTACGAAACGCACTACCGAATCCTGCACTCTGTACGTAACGCACTCCCGAATCCTGCACTCTGTACATAACGCACTCCTGAATCCTGCACTCTGTACGTAACGCACTCCTGAATCCTGCACTCTGTACGTAATGCACTCCTAAATCCTGCACTCTGTACGTAATGCACTCCTAAATCCTGCACTCTGTACAAAATGAACTCCCGAATCCTGCACCCTGTACGAAACGCACTCCTAAATCCTGCACTCTGTACAAAATGAACTCCCGAATCCTGCACTCTGTGTGAAATGCACTCCCGAATCCTGCACTCTGTACATAGCGCACTCCTGAATCCTGCACTCTGTACAAAATGCACTCCCGAATCCTGCACTCTGTACGAAACGCACTCCTGAATCCTGCACTCTGTACGAAACGCACTCCTGAATCCTGCACTCTGTACGAAACGCACTCCTGAATCCTGCACTCTGTACGAAACACACTCCCGAATCCTGCACTCTGTACGTAACGCACTCCTGAATCCTGCACTCTGTACGAAACGCACTACCGAATCCTGCACTCTGTACGTAACGCACGCCTGAATCCTGCACTCTGTACGAAACGCACTCCTGAATCCTGCACTCTGTACGAAATGCACTCCCGAATCCTGCACTCTGTACGTAACGCACTCCTGAATCCTGCACTCTGTACGAAACGCACTACCGAATCCTGCACTCTGTACGCAACGCACGCCTGAATCCTGCACTCTGTACGAAATGCACTCCCGAATCCTGCACTCTGTACATAACGCACTCCTGAATCCTGCACTCTGTACGTAACGCACTCCTGAATCCTGCACTCTGTACGTAATGCACTCCTGAATCCTGGACTCTGTACGTAATGCACTGCTAAATCCTGCACTCTGTACGTAATGCACTCCTAAATCCTGCACTCTGTACGGAACACATTTCTGAATCCTGCACTCTACGTAACACATTTCTGAATCCTGCACTCTTTACGTAACACATTCCTGAATCCTGCACTCTGTACGTAACACATTCCTGAATCCTGCACTCTTTATGTAACACATTCCTAAATCCTGCACTCTGTACGTAACACATTCCTGAATCCTGCACTCTGTACATAACACATTCCTGATTCCTGCACTCTTTATGTAACACATTCCTAAATCCTGCACTCTGTACGTAACACATTCCTGAATCCTGCACTCTGTACATAACACATTCCTGAATCCTGCACTCTGTACGTAACACATTCCTGAATCCTGAACTCTGCACATAGCGCACTCCTGAATCCTGCACTCTGTATGAAACCCATTCCTGCATCCTGCACCCTGCACTCTGTACGAAATGCACTCCTGAATCCTGCACTCTGTACGTAACGCACTCCTGAATCCTGCACTCTGTACGAAACGCACTACCGAATCCTGCACTCTGTACGTAACGCACGCCTGAATCCTGCACTCTGTATGAAATGCACTCCCGAATCCTGCACTCTGTACATAACGCACTCCTGAATCCTGCACTCTGTACGTAATGCACTCCTGAATCCTGCACTCTGTACGAAATGCACTCCCGAATCCTGCACTCTGTACGTAACGCACTCCTGAATCCTGCACTCTGTACGAAACGCACTACCGAATCCTGCACTCTGTACGTAACGCACGCCTGAATCCTGCACTCTGTACGTAATGCACTGCTAAATCCTGCACTCTGTACGTAATGCACTCCTAAATCCTGCACTCTGTACGTAATGCACTCCTGAATTCTGCACTCTGTATGGAACGCACTCCTGAATCCTGCACTCTATACGTAACACATCCCTGAATCCTGCACTCTGTACGTAATGCACTCCTGAATCATGCACTCTTTACGTAACACATCCCTGAATCCTGCACTCTGTACGTAATGCACTCTTGAATCCTGCACTCTTTACGTAACACATCCCTGAATCCTGCACTCTGTACGTAATGCACTCCTGAATCCTACACTCTTTACGTAACACATCCCTGAATCCTGCACTCTGTACGTAATGCACTCCTGAATCCTGCACTCTGTACGAAACGCACTACCGAATCCTGCACTCTGTACGCAACACACGCCTGAATCCTGCACTCTGTACGAAATGCACTCCCGAATCCTGCACTCGGTACATAACGCACTCCTGAATCCTGCACTCTGTACGTAACGCACTCCTGAATCCTGCACTCTGTACGTAATGCACTCCTGAATCCTGGACTCTGTACGTAATGCACTGCTAAATCCTGCACTCTGTACGTAATGCACTCCTAAATCCTGCACTCTGTACGGAACACATTTCTGAATCCTGCACTCTACATAACACATTTCTGAATCCTGCACTCTTTACGTAACACATTCCTGAATCCTGCACTCTGTACGTAACACATTCCTGAATCCTGCACTCTTTATGTAACACATTCCTAAATCCTGCACTCTGTACGTAACACATTCCTGAATCCTGCACTCTGTACATAACACATTCCTGATTCCTGCACTCTTTATGTAACACATTCCTAAATCCTGCACTCTGTACGTAACACATTCCTGAATCCTGCACTCTGTACGTAACACATTCCTGAATCCTGAACTCTGCACATAGCGCACTCCTGAATCCTGCTCTCTGTATGAAACCCATTCCTGCATCCTGCACCCTGCACTCTGTACGAAATGCACTCCTGAATCCTGCACTCTGTACGTAACGCACTCCTGAATCCTGCACTCTGTACGAAACGCACTACCGAATCCTGCACTCTGTACGTAACGCACGCCTGAATCCTGCACTCTGTATGAAATGCACTCCCGAATCCTGCACTCTTTACGTAACACATCCCTGAATCCTGCACTCTGTACGTAATGCACTCCTGAATCCTACACTCTTTACGTAACACATCCCTGAATCCTGCACTCTGTACGTAATGCACTCCTGAATCCTGCACTCTGTACGGAACACATTCCTGAATCCTGCACTCTGTACGTAACACATTCATTAATCCTGCACTCTGTACGTAACACATTCCTGAATCCTGCCCTTTCTACATAACGCATTCCTGAATCCTACGCTCTGTACGTAATGCACTCCTGAATCCTGCACTCTGTACGAAACGCATTCCTGAATCCTGTGCTTTGTACATAACGCATTCCTGAATCTTGCACTCTGTACGTAACACATCCCTGAATCCTGCACTCTGTACGTAACGCACTCCTGAATCCTGCACTCTGTATGGAACGCATTCCTGAATCCTGCACTCTGTACGTAACGCAGTCCTGAATCCCACACTCTGTATGTAACACAGTCCTGAATCCCACACTCTGTATGTAACACATCCCTGAATCCTGCACTCTGTACGTAACGCACTCCTGAATCCTGCATTCTGTACGTAACGCAGTCCTGAATCCTGCACTCTGTATGTAACGCAGTCCTGAATCCCACACTCTGTATGTAACACATCCCTGAATCCTGCACTCTGTACGTAACGCAGTCCTGAATCCTGCACTCTGTAAGGAACGCATTCCTGAATCCTGCACTCTGTATGTAACGCACTCCTGAATCCTGCACTCTGTAAGGAACGCATTCCTGATTCCTGCACTCTGCATGAAACACACTCTTGAACCTTGCACTCTCTGCGTAAAGTATTCCTGAATTCTTCCACACTTTGCGTAACGCACTCTTCCACAGTTTGTGCAAAATCAGTTTTAATGGAATCTTTTTATTGTTTTTTTTAATGATTGTGCTGGGGATTGTGTCCATGAGACTCTGGCTTTTGGCACAGCAATCAAAGCATCTTTTACCTTTTTACCTTTTACTCTGTACGGAACACATTCCTGAATCCTTCACTCTGTACGTAACACATTCATTAATCCTGCACTCTGTACAGAACACACTCCTGAATCCTGCACTTTGTACATAACGCATTCCTGAATCCTACGCTCTGTACGTAATGCACTCCTGAATCCTGCACTCTGTACGAAACGCATTCCTGAATCCTGTGCTTTGTACGTAACGCATTCCTGAATCTTGCACTCTGTACGTAACACATCCCTGAATCCTGCACTCTGTACGTAACGCACTCCTGAATCCTGCACTCTGTAAGGAACGCATTCCTGAATCCTGCACTCTGTACGTAATGCAGTCCTGAATCCTGCACTCTGTAACACAGTCCTGAATCCCACACTCTGTATGTAACACATCCCTGAATCCTGCACTCTGTACGTAACGCACTCCTGAATCCTGCACTCTGTACATAACGCAGTCCTGAATCCTGCACTCTGTAACACAGTCCTGAATCCCACACTCTGTATGTAACACATCCCTGAATCCTGCACTCTGTACGTAATGCACTCCTGAATCCTGCACTCTGTACGTAACGCAGTCCTGAATCCTGCACTCTGTATGTAACACATCCCTGAATCCTGCACTCTGCACGTAACGCACTCCTGAATCCTGCACTCTATAAGGAACGCATTCCTGAATCCTGCACTCTGTATGTAACACAGTCCTGAATCCTGCACTCTGTACGTAACGCAGTCCTGAATCCTGTACTCGGTACATAATGCATTCCTGATTCCTGCACTCTGCATGAAACACACTCTTGAACCTTGCACTCTCTGCGTAAAGTATTCCTGAATTCTTCCACACTTTGTGTAACGCACTCTTCCACAGTTTGTGCAAAATCAGTTTTAATGGAATCTTTTTATTGTTTTTTTTAATGATTGTGCTGGGGTTTGTGTCCATGAGACTCTGGCTTTTGGCACAGCAATCAAAGCATCTTTTACCCCCGGTTCACATCTATGCAGGTGGTACCGCTAAGAATCCGCACGAAAATCCGTGCAGCCGCACCACCCGCAGAGAATTGCGGACCCGCGGGCGGGTGCCATTATTCTCAATGACAAGCAGCCCACACTGGGAAACGCAACCATTCTGGGAACCGAGGTTCCCGTGCGGGCTGCGTTTTCCAAAGTAGTGCAGGGACTTCTTTCCCTGCTTGTCATGGGCACGGGAGTCTATTCAAATGAATGGGCTCTCGTGCTCGAGCAAAACGCGGCCCGCATGGCCGCATAGGTGTGAACCAAGGGTTAGGTACAAGGAAGCCCGCGTTATATTTACTCATGCCCCTTAGGCCCCTCCCACTGTTAAGTATTTGGCTACACTCATTTTTGCCATGGTTTGAAACGCATGTCGCAGGTCACTACCTCCCTTAAGTGTCCCTCATTCCTAAGTTCAAAAGTTGGGAGGTATGATATACTGCTGATGAGAAAAGGGGTTAATCCTCTGCATTGAGTAAAAAGGATGTTTGATCCTGACTTCTCTGATCCTCCCCTTCTTCCACAGTCCCCAATCTATCTGCTGATAAAACAGAGCCTTGGGGGGCAAGCTGCTCAATTTGGTGTATACTGCTAGAGATATTTTTTTTTTTTGGGGGAGTGCATGCAGCCTCTCTAGGACAATAAGGGGAGAATGAAAACTCCTCCTACGAGCTTTAACCAGTGCTCTGCTGGACACTGAAAGATCTGTGGAGTCAGTGGTAACTTATCTGAGAGGCAGAAATTGCTCATTGCTCAAGGAACCCCTAGCAACCTCTGGAGGAACCCTAATGTTCCCTGGAACCCTGGATGAGAAACCCTAATTGAGGCTAGGTTCACACCTATGCAGTTTGCATTTGATCCGTTTCTGCAGCGCGTTTTGCGTTTTTTTTGCACATGTGTTATATGCACGTTTTTTATGTGTTTTTATGCGTTTTGTGGGGGTTTTGTTTTTTCTTGTTGCTAGGCAGATTGAAATGCATTAAAAATGCACTACGTGCTTTTCTGCAGTGTTTCCATTGAAGGCTAAAGCACCAAAAATGCAACGTTTTGCGTTTAAGGCTAGGTTCATACCTATGCAGTTAGTGTTTCTGCAGTGTTTTTTGCGGTGCGTTTTAGCACATGCGTTTTTGATGCGTTTTGATTTTATTTATTTACTTTTTTCTTGTTGCTAGGCAGATTAAAACACTGCAAAAACGCAGCAAAACGCACTACATGCTTTTCTGCAGCGTTTCCATTGAAGTCTATAGAACAAAAAACGCACCTTTTTGCGTTTAGGGTCAGTTCACACTACAAAAATGCACTCCGGATGCATTTCGGTTATGTTTTTGCTTACAGTTCACACCACGCGCAGTTCTGGTGCAGTTGTGATGCAGTTTGCTATGTTCCAGTGTGGTTCTGCGCAGAAAAAAATGCAGCAGGTTCTACTTTTTTTTCGTGCACTGGAAACTGACTGGAACTTACTGCACTGGTGTGAACTAGGGCCATTGGAATACATGGAAAAGACTGTTCATTGCATTTTTGATGCAGAAAAAAATGCACTGGACTGCATCTAGTGTAAGCTAGCCCTTAGGCCTGGTTCACACTACATACGTTTCAGTTACGTTTTTTCTGCATCCAAAACGCACAGAAAGTAGGTTATATGGTTGTCATTGTAAGGGCTCATGTACACGGGGCGCTTGGAAAACTCTTCTGAATGATGGAAACTGACTGCTGGAAAATGTAGGTTAAAAAATGTCCGTTTAGCCATGTTTGCATACTGCATTTATGCGGTGTTTAGCCACATTTATGCATGTTTGCGTTCAGAAACGTTTTTAAAAGATAACCTCAGGAGACCCTCCCAAATGCCCAGAATGCACTGAAAAATAGTACATAATTAACTATTTCAGACATTTTGAGAGGAATAGAGAGAACAGAAGTAGAGAGAGTAGCATGTGTTGAGAGCAGGGGCGGACTGACAACTCATGGGGCCCCTGGGCAATAGGGATCATGGGGCACCTGTGTCCTTGCCCGAACTAAAAAAAGCCTATGAAAAAGGTGCCAGGGGCATCTCATGGGGCCCCCTACTGACCCCGGGCCCTCAGGCAGTGCCCGAGTTTCCAAATGGTCAGTCCGCCCCTGGTTGAGATGACCTGTCTTTTCTGGTTGTATTCACTATGGATCCCATCATGAGCATAAAGTAATGCCCGTAGCGTAAATGACAGGAAAGAAGTAGCGCAGGGCAGGCATGACTAGGCCTAGAGTGGGTAAGGAAGGCTAGAAAGGGTTAAGTCAGTGCAGGGGGTTTGAAAATGTTTAGGTGGGAGCTGGTTGGTAGAGGGAGAACGTGGGTGGTCTCCTTGGCACCTTTGGGTGGGGTGGCCTGGGTGGGGGGGCGGTCATTCGGAGCTGGACGTTGGTGAGTGAGCTTCAGTGAGCTCCCCTCACACCCTACCCACGCCAGCATCATTAGGGCCTTTTCCCTGGGACAGTGGGCTGTTATGGATGGTCTGGTGGCCCAGCTGCGTGAGGCGGCAGCCTCACGTGGAATAGACTGGTTGCAGAGCCGGGTCTCTGCCTTTTTGCAGGACCCGGACTTGTCCCTTGACCCGGGCTTATCGCAGGGCCCGGGCTTACTGCCGGAGGAAGAGGGGCGGGAGCGCCCACGTGCTCGGAGGTCTCGGCCTCCGGAGCGCTTCAGCCCGGACTCCCCACCCCCCAGAGCTCAGCGCCGCATCAGGAGCCCCACACGGGACCCTCCGGCCCCGCAGGCAAGGCACTCTCTTGCCTCTGCTCGCGGGGGAGCCGGGAGGAATCCTCAGCTTCGGCGGAGCTCGGCGGGCGGGGTTTCGCACGGAGGAAGCCCCTCCCCCCCGCCCGCACGGCAACGGAGACGGGATGGTAACGGCTCCTCCACTGGCAAGGTGCATGCCAGGGAGGGAGCCCAACGTGGGAGACGGAGCGCTGCGGCTGCCGGGCTGTCCCCTGCTGCAGTTGGCGGGCCTCCTGTACGGCATGGAGCGGCAGCTCTGAAGAGGATCCAGCAGAAGGGCGGCTCTGGGCAGAGTGCTGAGGAGATCGTGACAGGACGGAGACCAGGGACATCGAGGGGCGTGGCTGGTGCCGGGCGGCGGAGTCGGCTGCGGCACGGCCCGGAGGGACCCGTGGCTCCTGGGACGGGGAGGCCATGCAGCCGTCAAGAGGAGGTCGACAGATCGGAGGGCGAGCTGTCTGAACCCGATGAGGGGGTGACAGCTGGCCGCTCTGCAGCGATGGAGTCGGGAAGCGCGGCTGATGGGACATCTCCTGGGCAGCCTGGTGAGTTCCCTATTTTATTCTCTTCTGCGCTTCGGGACCTGTTGGGGGTGGGCGGGGGCGCGGCCTCGGCGGAGAGGGATGTGGGCGTTCCCGCGTCAGGTTTAGGGGGGGGTCTCGGCGATTTGATATTCGGCCTGAGGGATTTGTTGCGGCGTTTTGAGCAGGGTGAGGGTAGGGCCCCTGGGCCTGCTTCGGCGTGGCTTCCGCCGCCGGGTGTCGGGGTCCTAGAGCAGGAGGGAGGGGACAGGCGGAGCTCGGGGGTTTCTCCCCCTCCTGGTTCTGCGCCAGGGGTGGTTACAGCGGAAACAGGTGCTCTGGTTTCTGGGGTTGTAGATGGGGGTGCTGGGGTCTCCGGGACGGTAGGCGTGGCGGACTCGGCCAAGGGTGAGGTATATGTCTGTTTTGAGGGCCCTTTGGGTGCGCACTTGCCGTCGGAGGTTCGGGAGCGGATTTGGAGAGGGGAGTATGTGGACATTTTCACACTCTTGCCTTTGGAGCGTTTTCCGTTAGATGGGTCGCGGGTTGACGAGGGTAGGCGTGAGGACGCTGAGAAGCGGCGTTTTCGTTTTATCCCGCGGACATTTGCGAATTGGATGCAGGCATTTGCGATCATGGCCAGTGTCATTGGGGAGAAGACTCCTGAGCATTGCTCAGCTCTCTTTTGTTACCTGGATGCCATTAGCGAGGCTAACAGGGTTTACGGTGGGACCGCATGGCTTCGATACGACGAGCAGTTTCGGCAGAGGCGGGCTGTTCGCCCT
Source organism: Staurois parvus (assembly GCF_062004578.1). Lineage (NCBI taxonomy): Eukaryota > Metazoa > Chordata > Amphibia > Anura > Ranidae > Staurois > Staurois parvus. Next base: position 12,185,849 of record NW_028318045.1, on the reverse strand, counting down.
TCATTGCGTTGGGACCATAAGGACATTGGCCTTTGGATGCGCCTCATGACTCCCGTGCGGGCTCCCGGTTCGTTTTTTCAGTGTGGGGTCGGTGGTTCATTCTCCCCAGGACAATCGGCCTCAAAGCGTAGGGGTGTATGTTGGCAGTTCCAAGAGGGCGCGTGTCGTTTCGGGGGGTCCTGCCGTTTTAAACATGAGTGTTCAGGTTGCGGCGGCTCCCACCCTTTGTCGCGCTGTTTCAAGCGGGGTAGAGGCCTGCCCGGAGAGCATGCGAGTAAGAGGGACAACTCCGGTGAAAGTGGAAAGGATGCGGCCTTTCCTAAATAGGTGGGGTTTTCGGAGGGTTTTCGTATTCCGTGTAGTTTGACTTCGATCCCCCCTTTAGCTCGCAACTTACGGTCGGCGGTGCAGCATGCTGAGGTGGTTTCGGCGAAGTTGAGTAAGGAAGTGGGGCTGGGACGTATGGGCGGGCCGTTTTCTTGCGCTCCGTTTTCAGATCTGGTGGTTTCACCCTTGGGGGTGGTGCCCAAGAAGGAGCCGAATTCGTTCAGGTTGATTCATCACCTGTCTTTCCCCAAAGGGGGGTCGGTTAATGACGCCATCGATCCGCAGTCCTGTTCGGTGTCTTACACATCGTTTGATGCGGCAGTTTTCTGGGTTCGTCATTATGGGCGCGGTTCGCTTATGGTGAAGTCAGATATTGAGTCCGCATTTTGCTTGTTGCCGGTACATCCGGATAGTTTTCGTTTTCTGGGGTGCCATTGGCAGGGCTCGTTTTACGTTGACAAGTGCCTTCCCATGGGGTGTTCGATTTCTTGCGCTTTGTTTGAGCGGTTCAGTTCGTTCTTGGAGTGGGTGGTGCGGGATGTCTCTGGGATAAATTCGGTCATCCATTATTTGGATGATTTTCTTTGCGTGGGCCCGCCCGCTTCCAGGGTTTGCGCGGTTTTGTTGGCTACGTTGCAACACGTTGCTGACCGTTTCGGGATTCCATTGGCTTTGGACAAGACTGAGGGCTCGGCTTCAGTGATGACTTTTCTGGGCATCGTTTTGGATTCGGATGCCATGGAGTGCCGGCTGCCAGGGGAAAATTGTTAGCCCTACAAGGGGAAATTCGTGGGGTGCTGGGCAAGCGAAAAATTCAGCTACGAGCCTTGCAGTCGTTGCTGGGTAAGCTGAACTTCGCTTGTCGTATCCTGCCGATGGGGCGAGTATTTTGCCGACGGCTGGCGGCGGCGACGGCGGGTATTATTTCCCCTTTGCATTTAATTCGTTTAACTAGGGAACATCGGGAGGACTTGAGGATTTGGCATACCTTTTTGGATGACTTAACGGACGGGCGCTGTGGATGTCGGGACCAGTCAGTAATTTTGACTTAGAATTGTTCACGGATGCGGCGGCTTCCGGGGGATATGGGGCCTTTTTTAAGGGGCGGTGGAGTGCGGCTCCGTGGCCTTCTTCTTGGGCTGCGGCGGGTTTCCTTAGTAACCTGGTGCTGTTGGAACTTTTTTCGGTGGTATTGGCGGTTGAGGTTTGGGGTGAACATTTTAGGAATCAGAAGGTTAGTTTTCATTGCGACAACTTGGGGGTGGTCCAGGTCATCAACCGGGTCTCGGCTTCCTCACAACCAGTGGTTGGCTTGCTTCGCCATTTAGTGTTGCGTTGCCTGCAGCTGAACGTTTTTCTCCATGCTGTGCATCTCCCTGGGGTTGATAACATTTTGGCTGACGCTTTGTCTCGTTTTCAGTGGGACAAATTCCGAGAGTTGGCGCCGGCGGCGGAGCAACACGGGGTTCCTTGTCCCGACTGGCTGTGGGAGATTGCCTTGGGGTCGTTGCAGGTTGGATCCGGAGGTCGGTGAGTGAGGCGACATGGTCGGCATACTCGAAGGTCTGGCGAGAGTGGCGGGATTTGTTACAACAGGTCGAGATAGATCCGTGGGGCCCGGAGGTAGGGGTGGCTGTTTTGTATTTTCTGGCAAGGAACTTAGAACGGGGGGTGTCGGCTGCTGCGATGGATAGGCGGTTGGCTGACTTGGCCTTCCTCTTTAAGCTTCAAGGGTGTCGGGACTTCACGAAAGAATTTTGGGTACGACAGGCTCTTCGAGGTTACCGTAGGGCTTGTCGCAGTAAGGATTCTCATCGTCCGGTGTCCTTCGAGTTGCTAGGATCGTTGTTTGAGCATCTGCGCTGTGTTTGCTTTTCAGACTTTGAGGTGTGCTTATTTCGGGCGGCCTTTGCGGTGGCTTTCTTTGGGGCATTGCGTATTGGGGAGCTTGTCAGTCCATCCAAATCCGTTCTTGGGGGGTTGTTGGGGGATGATGTCAGGGTCTCTAGTGATTGGGTGGAGGTGTTCGTCCGTCGGTCCAAGACGGACCAATTGGGTCGTGGTGCGCGGGTGAGGTTTTTTGCCCTTCCTACATCATTAGTGTGCCCGGTGCGGGCGGTTCGTGACTTTTTGTCCCGTCGTCCGGTGGGGAGTGGCTCCTTTTTCATGCATGAGGATGGGTCCCCGTTAACTCGTTTTCAATTTGTGTCGGTTTTTCGACGCTGTTTGAAGGTTGTGGGTTTGGATGCATCTTTGTATGCTTCTCACTCGTTTCGGATTGGGGCGGCTACGGAGGCCGCCCGGTGGGGTTTGTCAGATGCGGCGGTAAAACGTATTGGTAGGTGGGATTCCCAGAGGTTTCGCTTGTACATTCGTCCGCATCTGTTGGGTTGATTAAGGTTGGATCCCGGGTTGTTGTCCCTGGGTTGGGGGGAGTTTGTCCTGTCTATGTGCCATTTTTTGTTCTGGTGGTAGTTCTTGCTCTTTTATTTCAGATGGAGCGGTGCGCCTGGTGTGGATCCTGGGGCACTCCTACGTTTTTTGGGGGGACAGGCGGGCGGATGTGAGGCCTAATGGGCGACAGTTGGGATTGACTAGACAGGAGGCTTGCGTGTGATGGATAGGTGTGCCGGGGATGTTGTGGGGTCGTGTGGTGCCTGAAGTTTGGCGTTTTGCTAGTCTGGATAGGCCACCGGATGTTCTGGTATTGCATGCGGGGGGTAATGATCTGGGAGTTCGGTCCATGCGGGAGTTGGTGAGGGACGTAAAGATGGACTTTCTGATTTTGCGGAGGGATTATCCGGACATGGTGTTGGTATGGTCGGATATGGTAGCCCGCGCCTCTTGGCGTTTGGCGCGGTCGGTGGAGCGGCTCAATAAAGCGCGGATAAAGGTCAACAAGGAGGTGGGGCGCTTTTTTATTCGGAATGGGGGGTTGGTGGTCCGGCATTTGGAGTTGGAGGTGGATACCTGGCGGTATCTGAGGAATGATGGGGTACATCTTAACGCAGTTGGGACGGATTTGTGGTCTCTGGGTTTACAGGATGGTGTGCAGAGAGCAGTCCGTTTGTGGTGGGGCACGCATGGGTAAGGGCTCACCCAGCGTGTTGTGGCGGTTTGTTGGTCTTTGGAGGCGGGTATTATCTTGAAGGTACAGAGAATGGTGTGGGACCCATCGGTGGCATGGTGTGCCCGGGGAACATTCCAGTTAACCAAGGTTTAACTGGAATGTGGTGGTGCTGCACTGCGGATGGTAAGGTTCTCTCCGAGCTGGGTGGTTGCGGCTGGAGGCCTGGTGGTATATGGGGTCCGCAGGTGCATTTCAGATAATTTGTGGATGGGGCCTTCGAAGACCAACAACAAAATTGGTATGTTTTTCTGTATAAGGAATTGGTTTGGTGTTTAAAATTGTGTGGTTAATAATAAAAGGCCACGTTGGCCATTTACTCCAAATCGGTGTCATGTTTTTATTTAAGTAAGAGTTATAGGTAAGGGGATCTGGATGAACCGATCTCTGGTGCACTAGTCATGCAGCACATTCTACCATTTTTTCCTTCACACGAAACCTGCAACTGACTGCGCTGGTGTACTGGGTCCATTTGAACACATGGAAAACGCTTTGCATGCATTTCTGATGATGAAAAAAGGCTCCGGACAGCATCTGGATATGGAACAGTTAAAAAATGCTTCTAAAAGCAAACGCTTATAAACGTGGTTAACCGAGTTTACAAGCGTTTACAAGTGTTTGAAACGCCTGTAAAATCTACTCTTGAACGCAAGTTTGGTGCATTCAAAAAAACGACTGTAAACTCAACTGCCTGTAAGCGACTGTATACAACGATGTGTAAATGGACACATAGGAAAACATTAGGGAGAGTTCAGGGGCTGCTGAAAGAAACGCTGAACAGCTCCTGAACAGGGGCGGACTGACCATTTGGAAACTTGGGCACTGCCTGAGGGTCCGGGGTCAGTAGGGGGCCCCATGAGATGCCCCTGGTACCATTTTTAATAGGCTTTTTTGAGTTTGGGCAAGGACACAGGGGCCCCATGATCCCCTATTGCCCAGGGGCCCTATGAGTTGTCAGTCCGCCCCTGCTCCTAAATGTCAGTTTAGCAGCTGCAGTGTACATGAGCCCTAATAGTTCACATCAGTGCATGCAGTTCCAGTGCGTTCCGGGTGCAGAAAAAAAAGTAGAACAGGCTGCATTTTTTCTGTACAGAACTGTACTGGAACGGTAAAACGCATCAAAAACGCATTGGAACGCACATGTCCCTATATAAATTAAGGAAAAGAGCGAGGAAAAAATTAACTGTAATGCATAAAAATGCACCAGAACGTTCCGAATACGTGCCTGCAAAAACGCATCAGGAATGCATCTGGACTGTGTTTCTATAGTGTGAACTGGCCCTTAAAAAAAGTTCCTGACCCTTTCCAGAAAACGCACAGTGAAAATGCAGAACTGTGAACATGTCCCATAGGAAATCATGTTAAATGGACTGCAAAACGCAAAGCGCTGCGGAAAACGCGTAGGTGTGAAACTAGGGTTAAATCGTGCAGATTGAAACATTTTCACTAGTACAACAAGTAAACATGCGTGTTCCTGTTGCATGTAACCTATGCGTCAGAAATTGGAAAATCCCTGTTTGCGACATTTCACGTACGATTGAAACGATTGTATATACAGGTATTTTGGCCAACAAGCGAATTATCGGTAGGTAGTGCTCCTTATAAAAGACGCGCTTTGCAATATAATAATTAGTTGCAATTTTCTGGTGACAATGTCGCAGATGATTTGCGCGTGGCTCTGCGCCGCGGTTGCTGGAAGGATTGCGCGGTTGTTCCAGCCGGTATGCAGAGCCCATCTTGCTCCCAGCAGCTTGTGTACACTGAGTGGTACTGTACATATATCACAGAGAGGGAGGAGAGACAGCCAGCGACTGGGGAGGGAGGGAGAGGAGGGGAGTCACCCACAGCAATCAGAGGAGGATGGCAACACAGCAGCCAGAGATCAAGGCATAGACGGCGTACTAGCCAGGCCAGGCGTGAGTGTGTGACTGTCCTGTCTGGAGGGGGATTGCAGCCAGCTGACTGGAGAGGAGGGTGGGGGGGCTCTCCGTCATCCTTATCCCTCTCTTCTTTCCCCTGTTGCTCCCCCCTATCTCCAATCTGATCTCTGGGATCTCCTAGACTGCGATCCGCCGCATGCCTGTCAACGCAAGAACCTGCCAACTGCTCCAGGTGAGTCTCACCCTAACTAAAAAAAAAATGCCATCACAGTCTTGCAACAAAAACTACCTGTCATACCCGTGCGACCCCCCCAATGCATTCCGAACCGCTGTCGCTGCAACGCTGCTCGCTCTCCTTCCAGCGCCTAAGAGGTTAATTGCGCTGTGTTCCCCGCACCCCGACGGCTGGGTGCCTTCCAGATACATAAACGTATATATTTATACACTCAGGGGTTTTCCCAAGCCCCCTGCCTGCCAGCGACGCCGGTGTATTTAGAACAATTTTCTACTACCATCGCTGACATTGGTCTGGAAAGGCTATAAAAAGGACACGATCTTTCCGTAAAGCGGCATGCGTTCCGAAAAATAAAAAGGGATTTGCGTCTTCTGACAGCATTGCGCACAGTTCTAAGTACCGCCTGGCGCAGACGAATGCAGTTTACATAAATAAGATAATAAAATAAGAGGGGGGTTTGGGTTGTGCATGCTGTCAGGTCTGCGGCTCCTAAATGGATACGGATCGCTTTCACAGATCACTGCTGATTGGCTAAAGAGTGAAAAAAAAATCCATATTAGCACAGATGTACGGCCCTATGTTTTTAATTGGAGACATATTGTTGTCATTTGAGCCGGTCCCCTTGGGAGTTTTGTGCATGAAGCGATGCAAAGAAGAGAATCTAGACCTGGGAAGACTGGATTTGGGGGTCTGATGGTCTCGTTAACTCCTCTGGCACAGAAGTGCTGCACAGGGTTTTTAAAAATGGTTGTTGGGTTAAAGTTTTAGGTAACGGATGATAAGATATTATACACTTTGTGCTTCAAAGATGTTCTGCAGCAGTTGTCGGTTGTTCCAGCTTACTCCTGGGATGGGTGGGTCAGACTTTTGATCTTACTTCCCCCCTTCCTCCCCGTTGACACCTTTTTTGGCAAAGTTAAAAGGGGCATATGTGAACTCCCCCTTGGCACCTTTTTGGGTAAAGTTAAAAGGGGCATTTGTGAACTCCCTGATGATTAGATGTCAAAGATGTTCTGCAGCAGTTGTCGGTTGTTCCAGCTTACTCCTGGGATGGGTGGGTCAGACTTTTGATCTTACTCCCCCCCCCTTCCTCCCCTTGGCACTTTATTGGGCAAAGTTAAAAGGGGCATTTGTGAACTCCCTGATTATTATATGGCAGAGATGTTCTGCAGCAGTTGTTGGTTGTTCCAGCTTACTCCTGGGATGGGTGGGTCAGACTTTTGATCTTACTTCCCCCCGTCCTCCCCCTTGACACCTTTTTGGGCAAAATTAAAAGGGACATTTGTTAACTCCCCCTTGGCACCTTTTTGAGCAAAGTTAAAAGGGGCATTTGTGAACTCCCTGATGATTAGATGTAAAAGATGTTCTGCAGCAGTTGTCGGTTGTTCCAGCTTACTCCTGGGATGGGTGGGTCAGACTTTTGATCTTACTCCCCCCCCCCCTCCTCCCCCTTGGCACTTTATTGGGCAAAGTTAAAAGGGGCATTTGTGAACTCCCTGATAATTAGATGGCAGAGATGTTCTGCAGCAGTTGTTGGTTGTTCCAGCTTACTCCTGGGATGGGTGGGTCAGACTTTTGATCTTACTTCCCCCCTTCCTCCCCCTTGATACCTTTTTGGGCAAAATTAAAAGGGGCATTTGTGAACTCCCTGATGATTAAATGTAAAAGATGTTCTGCAGCAGTTGTCAGTTGTTCCAGCTTACTCCTGGGATGGGTGGGTCAGACTTTTGATCTTACTCCCCCCCCCTTCCTCCCCCTTGGCACCTTATTGGGCAAAGTCAAAAGGGGCATTTGTGAACTCCCTGAATATTAGATTTCAAAGATATTCTGCAGTAGCTGTGGAGTGTCCCAGCTTTTTCTTGGGCTGGGTGAGTTACATTTTTTTATCTTACACCCCCCCCCCCCCCAACACACACACACACCCTTGGCACCGTTTTGGGCAGAATTAAAGGGGTATTTTTGAAGCCTGTGAGTGTGAACAGACTTCAAAAATATTCTGCAGCAATTTCTGACTTTTCTTTGATTTGGAGGGTTTAATTTCCAATTTTAATAGTTCTTTAGCACCTTTTTGGGTGGGATTTTGCGATTTCCAGGTTCTCAAGCTGTTTTGCAGCAGCAAGAACATTTTTTGGACTCTTGCTTTGGCAGCGGCCTGCTTTCACTTTAATACCTCTTTGCTTTGGTTGAATTTGAATTCTGTGATTTTATAAAGCTTCTCTATGTTTTTATATTTGTAGTTTAAAAAGTCTGGCCACACAATGTGATCATACAATGCACTAAGCTTAGACAGAATTGGACTGAATCGAAATGTCGGTTTTAGTAGTAGGTTCAATGCAAACTTTAAACTATGGATGAGGTTGGGAATCTTTTACTGTTGTCATGCTGTATTTGAGATGCCAGAAACTATCTGTAATTTTCTAATTAAGGCGTTATAATTGTGATTAAAGCTTTTTTTGGGGGCCCACCATACACAAAATTGTACCTGAGGATCTTTAAGACCCCGGTCGAACTGGTTGCGACTCGGTATGCGATTTGCATGCCATGCGACTTGCAAATTGCATGCCAAGTCGCACCCTATTATCCGCAATTACAGCGTTTATATCGATGCGGTTCTGACTTGGTCGGAGCCGCACCGATTTCTAAAGTAGCACATGCACTACTTTTGGTGCGATTTGCATAGACATCTGTGTCAGATGTCTCGCTAATCACACCAGAAATCAGCATATCCCCCGACTTTGAAATAGTGCGAGTTCACTGTAAATCACACGATTTCAAAGTCAGGCTTGATGTGACCGGGGTGTAAAGTGATATTAAAGGCAGATTTTTTTTGTTGTTTAAAAATAACAATCATATTATACTTACCTGCTCTGTGTAATGGTTTTGCACAGAGCAGGCCAGATCCTCCTCTTCTCGGGTCTCCCGCTGGAGCTCCTGGCCCCTCCCTCCTGCCTAGTGCCTCCACAGCAAGCAGCTTGCTATGGGGGCACTGGAGCAGGCTCGTTCCCAAGTGTCCATTCACACATGGAATGCGGCTCGACCCTGCCCCCACGCTCTTGATGTCATTGGCTCACTGGCTATGATTGAGCAGGTCTCTTGCATGCACATGTGTTGAATAGGAACACACTGACAGTGGGGGAGAGCAAAAAAAAAGAGATATCATTGGACTACAACTGCTCTTTCACTGTCCAATCAAAAAAAAAGTCAGGTCACCAGTCAGGCTGTACAAACCTTAAGACTGGATGGACAGAAGTACAGGTCTTTAGATAGGTGAATCAACTTCCATGTATGTATTTGAATACTGTTTACCTGGCTTTACCTCTGGGTGTGCCTAATGATTGGTCAATCTTCCTTTATAGTCCAACATAGCAGAAAATGATGGCATGTTCACTGTAAATAATATAACAAGGGACAATACTTTCTGCCTACTTAACACTGTTTTGGTAACAAATGCATTCACCCGAAGTTAACCTGAGACCTTTGATCACCAGTTCTGCTGAGTACTAGTAGTGAACAGAAATCCACAGACTTATGAAGTTAATGAAAACTTTTTGGCATTCCAAATGTCAAACTAAAGCAAACGTAACAGATTTATTTTTTTTATGGTAGATGTATCCATGTTTAGAAAGGTATTTATTACCACTCACAATGCCTTCCTCTGTTTTTCTCTCCTGAAGAATGGAGCCATTTTTGTTCAGGCATCATCCAGAGTCTGTATCTACTTCCTGGACTGAGATGCTAGCTTAGAGAAGGACAAAGACATGTAAATCCTTGTGCTTGTGCAGTTCTTGGCTGTGTTCACAAATATCTGACACAGATCAGCCCCTGTTGTAGCCTCTCTCCTTGTGACTATAAAGTTACAGTGTTGCAGGCTGATCACTCGGGGAAGAGGAGACTGAGGAAATGCTTCCTCCTGCCTGCAACAGAACGATGTTGTTATCTCAGCTTAGTTGAGAAAAGTGGAAAGATAGTGCTGAATCTGCAGGTTTATTATACTGGTATTGTTATCTTAAGGTATTATTGTTGGTGTAAATGATCTGATTCCTGGGCAGGCGGCTTCTACACCCCAGAGGATCTCCACAGTCTCCTTGTCTTGTAGTGGGATGTAAAAAAGAGTTGAAATTGAAGCGCCACACCACTGCTAGACGGTCTAGATACAATTTTATTCCATTAAAGGCCAGGGGTACAATTCAAAAAATAGTCAATGCGTTTAGGGGATCTAAGTGTCCCCTTAATCAGGGCTTTACTGGCAACAAAGTGAACAAACCAGAAGTGATGTTTAGGCTGCCAAATAAGCTGCTAATTAGGCCTGTGCTTTTGATTCACACTGGAAAAAATACCATTGTAGGTCCAATTCACTTCTGTTTTTTTTCACTTTGTTGCCAGTCAAGCCCTGATGAAGGGGGCACTTAGACCCCCCCCCCAAACCTTTTGAACTGTGCCCCTGAACTTTAATGGAATAAAGTTGTATCTGGACCTCTTAGCAGTGATGTGGCACATTTGAAAAAATCAAATTTAGTCATAATTTTAGACCAAAATGTATTCTGCTACATGTCGTGTAAATTAATTGGTTTATGTGAAAGTTATAGCATCTACAAATGGCGGTATATATACTGGAATTTTTATTTATTTATTTATACTAGTAATGGCAGTGATCAGCGACTTATAGTGGGACTGCGGCGGGCATTCTGACACTGAGGAGGAACTGATTAACTCTAACTGACATCCCCAGTGACACTAATACAGTGATCAGTGCTAATAAAAAGCACCGACACTGTACTAATCGCACTGGGCATTAAGGGGTTAACATGGGGGATGATCAAAGGGTTAACTGTGTGCTGTGTGTTGTACTTTACTGCGTAAGCACTCTGCTTTCTATTGCTCTGCTGTGCAGGAGCTGACAGGGGAGAGATCTGTATTGTATAGGGGAGGAGGTCTGTTAGTAAACAAAGCAGCCCTCCTCCCGGTCGGAGATCCTCGGTAATCATCGGCCGGGACCCGGCGATTGACAACCACGGCAGTGAATGGTGGTGCGGGTAGGGCACACGCGGCTCGCTCGCGCCGCCTACCTGGAAATGCAAAATCACGTATGTATACGTGATTTTGAGCACCCCTGCCACCCTGTTGCACTATTTCTGCTATAGGGTGTTGGGGGAGTGGTTAATATGGCTTTGGCCCTTTTTCCGCCTATATCAGCCTCCACTCTTCTGGGAAAGATTCCCACAAGATTTTGGAGTGTGTCTGTGAGAATCTGTGCCCATTTGTGAGGTACTTACGCTGGATGAGAAGACCTGGCTCACAATTCATGCCAAAGCTTTTCAATAAGGTTGAGGTCATTGCTCTGTGCAGGACACCTGAGTTCCTCCATACTAAACTCATCAAGCTATGTCTTTATGGGTCTGGCTTTGTACGCAGGGGCACAGATAGAAAAGGGGCTTCTCAAAACCATTCCCACAATGTTGGAAGTGTACAATTGTCTAAAATGGCTTTGTATTTTGTATCGTTCCCTTCACTAGAACCCTTCACTGGAAACACCTGAATTCATAAAATTGGAAGGGTGTCCACCTACTTTTTACTACATAGGTAGGTGTGATGGTCAGGTATTTTATCCACAGTATAAGACCTTGTTTAGGGATTGTTCACACTTGACTTCTTCCCAAAGTAGTACTATAGTATTTGACAGGCGTTAGGCGTTTTACAAGCATTAAAAACACTCCCCAAATGCCCTATGAGCGGTTTTGAGGTGTTTTATAGGCATTTTACAAGCGTCAAAAGCGCACCACAAATGCCTATAATGAACTTAATGGTATTAATGCCCCGCAAACGCCTGCCAGACCTATGAGGAGCATCAGCATAAACTTGAATGGGAGACGTTGAAAGGCTTCGACTCCTCCTGACTTGACATGAGGTGTCAATTTTGACGCTTCAGTGTGAACAACACTGTGTGCTGCCATGTGTATAATTTTCATAGGCGTTTGAGGAGCATTAAAACCTTCCCTCAAATGCCTGCTTTCAACACTAGTTGCGGTTGGGGGAATGCGGTAAAAACACAGCCATAAGATCCCCCCTGTTGCACTGGGCCAGCAGTACCTTCTGCTGAACATGGCTCATTCACCTGAATGGGGCAGTACTGCAACCCATTCATGGTTGTGGCATGATGGTGTTTAGGGGTAAAACAGGCAGTGAGCAGGTGACATAATGCCTCTTCAATACCAATAAAATGCCCTCTAAAAAGCAATTCACTGATGATACATCTTCAAAGGGCATCATGTGTCTAAACAAGCCCTAAGAGCAGTGGTCTCCAAACTGCAGCCCGGGAGCCAGATGTGACCCTTTTATCTGACCCTTGAGGCACTATTTCTTTCCACCGATACCAACACTGGGGCATAATTCCCCTTACTGACACCATTAAAGGGGCAGAAAAACTCCCAATAACAGGTCACAATTTCTCCCAATGATGAGGCACAATTCCTCCCAATGACACCCAACAATGGGGCCCAATGACAGTAATGATGGTGCGCTATTCCTCCCAGTGATACCAAAGAAGTCAGGACTCTGCGGAAGTCAGGACTCTTTCTACTTCCAAGGGTCCGGCCAACCTTAGGTCTGAAGGACAGTAAACTGCAGTTTGGAGACCCCTGCCTAAAAGTCTCAAATAAATGTTGCACAGCAACTGGCTTCATAAGTGGGGTAACGGGAGGGGTCTCTGCCAGAGCAAATGGAAATACAGTGAAGGAAATAAGTATTTGATCCCCTGCTGATTTTGAATGTTTGCCCACTCACAAAGAAATGATCAGTTTAGAAATCGATGGTAGGTGTATTGTAACACGGAGAGACAGAATAGCAACAAAAAATTCCAAAGAAATGCATGTCTAACAAATTATGCACTGATTTGCATGTTCATGAGGGAAATAACTATATGATCCCCTTCACAAAACATGACTTAGTACTTGGTGGCAAATCCCTTGTCGGCAATCAGAGGTCAGACGTTTCCTGTAGTTGGCCACCAGGTTTGCACACATCTCAGGAGGGATTTTGGCCCACTCCTCTTGGCAGATCCTCTTTAAGTCATTAAGGTTTGGTGGCTGACGTTTGGCAACTCGAACTTTCAGCTCCTTCCAAAGATTTTTAATCGGATTAAGGTCTGGAGACTGGCTAGGCCACTCCAGGACCATAATGTGCTTCTTCTTGAGCCACTCCTTTGTTGCCTTGGCCCTGTGTTTTGGGTCATTGTCATGCTGGAACACCCATCCACGATGCATTTTCAATGCCCTGGCTGAGGGAAAAAGGTTCTCAACCAAGATTTGATGGTACATTGCCCCGTCCATCGTCCCTTTGACAGTGCAGTTGTCCTGTCCCCTTAGCAGGAAAACACCCCCAAAGCAGAATGTTTCCACCACCATGTTTGACAGTTGGGATGGTGTTCTTGGGGTCATAGGCAGCATTCCTCCTCCAAACACAGTGATTTGAGTTGATGCCAAAGAGCTCGATTTTTGGTCTCATCTGACCATAACACTTTCAATCAGTCCTCCTCTGCATCATTCAGATGTTCAGTGGCAAACTTCAGATGGGCCTGGACATGTGCTTTCTTGAGCAGAGGGACCTTGCGGGCACTGCAGGATTTCAATTGTTTTCTTGGAGACTGTGGTCCCAGCTGCCTGGAGATCATTAACAAGATCCTCACGTGTAGTTCTGGGATGATTTCTCACTGTTCTCATGATCATTGACACTCCACGAGGTGAGATCTTGCATGGTGCACCAGACCTAGGGAGACTGACAGTTGTTTTGTGTTTCTTCCATTTGCGAATGATTGCACCAACTGTTGTCACCTTCTCAGTAAGCTGCTTGGCGATAGTTTTGTAGCTCAGTCCAGCCTTGTGTAGGTCTACAATCTTGTCCCTGACATCCTTGGACAGCTCTTTGGTCTTTGTCATGGTGGAGAGTTTGGAATCTGATTGTTTGATTGCTCCTGTGGACAGGTGTCTTTTATACAGGTAACAAAATGAGATTAGCAGCACTCCCTTTAAGAGACTGCTTCATACAGCTTGTTACCTGTATGAAAGACACCTGGTATCCAGAAATACTGCTGAATTTTAGGGGATCAAATACTTATTTCCCTCATGAACATGAAATCAGTGCATAATTTGTTAGACTTGCATTTCTTTTGATATTTTTTGTTGCTATTCTGTCTCTCAGTGTTACAATACACCTACCATTCGATTTTTAGACTGATCAGTTCTTTGTGAGTGGGCAAACATTCAAAATCAGCAGAGGATCAAATACTTATTTCCTTCACTGTATGTGCAATGGCTTGAGAAAGTTACGTTTGTGCATTTCTGGAGCACTCTGAAAATTCTTTATCCTGGGGACAGTCAGATCCTGCCTGTATGTCACAAGAAATGTAAAAAAAATCCTGGTTCTTTTCAGGTTTTGCAACATTCTGAAAAAGGGCAGGAAGTCTTCTTCAAGGACACCTGTAGAGAAAAAGACAGTATGTAGGTTGCCATTGCTGATGTGCTTCTGAGAATGCTAGTTGCCTGGCATGTCCCCTGCTAAGCACTGTGGTTCCTTTTCCTGGCCAATACATATCTAGTAGTAACACTGCGACTGGCAGGAGGAACTACAGCATGCAGCAGGGGATGAGCTATGCAACACATTCAGTTGTGTCAGCAGAGAATTCACTCGCCGTTCATAAGTATTGTGTGTTTTTTTTACAGGATGCTTCTGCCTGAAATATTTATCCCAGGTACAGGCTCACTTTACAACACCTTTATCACAAGGTAAGAATCTTCACATGGCTGAGATAGAATCAGTAAAGTTGATGATTGCTCGAGAATGCAAATACAGATAAAGTGAGAAGACATGTCTTGCGCAAATATGGGCCTTTTTTTTTTTCGCCAAGACAGACCAATGTTTGGAAAATAGGGTAAAAATAATCTTTGTGGTTTTAAGCTGAACTCTGAGCGCAAAAACCTTCATTAAAATATGTTCCTCAAAAGCCACATAGGATATAATTACACTTTGTGTGCACAGAATGCCTTTACAAAGCCAGGTATTACCTTCTAAAAATATCAGTGACATCAACACTATGCTGTACAAAGCCTGTGCAGAGAGCAGGGCTGTGGGAGGGACCCAACAGGCTCCACCTCCTACAGGCTGTCTGCAGAAAACTACAGGAGGGGGCGGAGACAAGACCAGTCACCCTGCACAAGGAGAGGGAGCAGCAGTGGTTGGTCTTTATTACAGGAAGCTCCTGTTTTTACACTGGATGACTGCACACCAAGATTCAAGTTAGAATACACATGGCCCTTGTATTTAGATCTTTTACTGTCAACCTATATGTAAACTTGAGCAGCCACTGCATTGAATAAAATGGATCTATTTAAAAACCTGTAATTCGAAGTTTAGATACAGTGTTGTCAGGAAGAATCACCCTCTATATTTGTCCTGGTGTCCTATGTCAGCAGGAGAACTAGAGACATAAAATCCAAAATTTTACATCTGTTCCGGAAACAAAAGGTGAAAGGAAATCTTCCTATGGAGACAACTGTTTTGGTGACAACTGTTGAAGAGGGGCCTTCCTCACTTTGGAGATATTTCCTCTCACTTCCTGTTGCTTCTTTGGGGTAAGAAGTAAAGCTGGACACAGACAGAGTTTTGCCATTACCTCCTCTATCTAAATATGAAAAATGAGATGTTGGTTATAAATACATTAAAACACACTCCTGTTTCAGACACACATATACTATATTACCAAAAGTATTGGGATGCCTGCCTTTACATGCACATGAACTTTAATGGCATCCCAGTCTTAGTCTGTAAGGTTCAATATTGAGTTGGCCCACCCTTTGCAGCTATAACAGCTTCAACTCTTCTGAGAAGGCTGTCCACATGGTACAGGAGTGTGTCTATGGGAATGTTTGACCGTTCTTCCAGAAGTGCATTCGTGAGGTTAGGCACTGATGTTGGACGAGAAGGCCTGGCTCGCATTCTCCGCTCTAATTCATCCCAAATGTGTTCTATCGGGTTGAGGTCAGGACTCTGTGCAGGCCAGTCAGGTTCCTCCACCCCAAACTCGCTCATCCATGTCTTTATGGACCTTGCTTTGTGCACTGGTGCGCAGTCATGTTGGAATAGGAAGGGGCCATCCCCAAACTGTTCCTACAAAGTTGGGAGCATGAAATTGTCCAAAATGTCTTGGTATGCTAATGCCTTAAGAGTTCCCTTTACTGGAACTAGGGGGCCAAGCCCAACCCCTGAAAAACAACCCTACACTATAATTCTCCCTCCACCAAACTTTACACTTGGCACAATGCAGTCAGGCAAGTCTCCTGGCACCCACCAAACCCAGACATGTTCATTGGATTGCCAGACAGAGAAGCGTGATTCGTCACTCCAGAGGACACATCTCCACAGCTGTAGAGTCCAGTGGTGGCGTGCTTTACACCACTTCATTCAACGCTTTGCATTTCACTTGGTGATGTAAGGCTTGAATGCAGCTGCTCAGCCATGGAAACCCATTCAATGAAGCTCTCTACACACTGTTGTGCTAATCTGAAGGCCAAATGAAGTTTGGAGGTCTTTAGTTATTGACTCTGCAGACAGTTGGTGACTTCTGCGCACTGTGCACTTCTGCATGCGCTGACCCCACTCATGTCATTTTACGTGACCTACCACTTTGTGGCTGAGTTGCTGTTGTTCCCAGTTGCTTCCACTTTGTTATAATACCACTAACAGTTGACCATGCAATATTTAGTAGCAAGGAAAAGTCACGGATGGACTTATTGCACAGGGGGCCTAGTGACGTCATCCCGCCTACCAGGAAGTGTGGATTAAAATGCTGGAAAAGGTGATGTGGGAGCGTGAGCCTTAAGGGGACACTGTACCTCTGTATTCTGCACACACAGGATATATGAAGATTTTATAAAGCTCAGCACATAGTTGGAGCTCTCGGAAAGGGAATGTATTGTTGAACTTTTTATTGGTCAACAGAGGATTACGTTTCATTTTTTTGCTCCCTTCATTGTATTCATTGTATCCTATGATATATTTTTTTTTAAGTTTCACAGTATATGTCAACATAACATTGTATTTAGATCTCTTTGTTTTAGACATTTGATAACATAACCCTAGGTTAAGCGTTTTCCACAGCGTTTTGCAGAAACACTCTACAGTCCATTTAACATGATTTCCTATGGGACACATTCACATCTTCGTGTTTTCACCCTGTGCGTTTTTTGGAAATAATCAGGGACTTTTATAAATGCAAACATTTGCGTTTTTGGTTCTATACACTTCAAAGGAAATGCTGCAGAAAAGCATGTAGTGCGTTTTTGCCATGTTTTTGCTGTGTTTTGCATTTTAAAATTGCCTAGCAACAAGAAAAAGAAAAAAAAAGCAAAACGCGTCAAAAGCGCATGTGCAAAAATGCAAAATGCACTGCAGAAACGGATCAAATGCAAACTGCATAGGTGTGAACCTGGCGTTTGTATTAAAGCGGAATTTCACTTATCCTGTCAAAAAATGAAAGTCAGCAGCTACAAAAACTGTAGCTACTGACTTTTAAAAAGCAGCCACTTACCTGTCCCTCGGTCCTGCGGTGTGTCCCCCCGCAGCCTGTTTCACTGGCTGTCCTGTATTTCAGAAGGCTGGCATCTTCAGTATGGGCACCCGGCTGTGCGGCTTCACAGCCAGGTATCCACTGCGCATGCGCGAGTAGCGCTGCACTTCATAAATGGTCCTATAGACTTCTGGGACCTGTCACGTGTCCTAAAAGACTACAGGGAGGGAGGGAGGACACCTTCTGCTTCCGATCGCCTATGCAGTGGACTGGAAATGGGAGTGGGTACCTGTCAAATTCGGGTACCAGCTCCCCCCCACCCCCCAAAGGTGCCAATCCTTAATGGGGAGCGGGGGAGCAGTCCTTAAAGCGGAACTTCCCCTTTTGGGTGGAGCTCCACTTTAAGAACATTAATGCATGAGTTGTATTTTTGCATTTTATGTTTAATAGTTGCACAACACTTTTTATTTTTGTGTACATCCACTTGTAGGTTGGCGTTTGAGGGTCAGTAAAAATGCGGAACAACTGCCTGTTTTTACTGTCCTCTGGCTGCCCATGTTAAAGGAGCCTTAAAGCTTGCCTGAACACCATCTCCTAAAGCTGCAAGTGTCTAAAATATTTTAGTATGGGCATCTTCATATTAATGAGCTCTGTTCCCAGCCCCTGTTCTCTTTGGTGTAAAAAGGGGTTTCCAGAACGTATAGCTCGCCCATGGCAAGCAGCAAAATGTGAAGCAGGAGGGGCCCCAAAGACATAAGACACATAAGAGAAAAAGATGGATAATTGGATATACCTGAAAAGATAAGAAACGCTCAGCATGCATTACAGGAGGAAAATCTTCTAAAGGTGAACTTGTGCTCTGAAGGCTTTGCTATGTGGGGGATACTTCATCTTCTGTAAGAATGATAATTGTTCCTACTCTCCCACGGCTGGCTGCGGGCTTTGGAACAAGTACAAATGACTGGCTTGTAGCAAGGGTCATTGGGACCCCGTGCAGCCAACTCATCCCTTTAATTACTGACATCTCTAAGGTATATGGGTTTCGTGGTAAAATAGATTCAGTCTATGCTTTATACTCCAGGCTTCGAAAAATTCAAATGTTTGAAGAACGTTAAGCTCATTTGTTCTATACGCCTTTTTTTTTTGCACATGAAAATGTGACACTGCTGCTCTCCGAGGCATTTAGCTGCCAATGCAAAGAGGGATCCAGTGAGTCAATGGGGTTGATTTACTAAAGGCAGATAGACTGTGCACTTAGGGAGGAGCCTACGTACTGACGTCACGTGACGCCGCATCCATATGATGGTCCGGCAGCCATCTTTGTAAGTGGATTACCCTGTTTTATTGCTCCATGTGGATGCTTTCATATACTTAATAAAAATACTGCACCATAAGCGCTTTCTTTCTCTGGGCTTTGTTTGTGAGCTGTTCCCTTCAAGGTGAGGCAAGTTTTATTGCTGAGGATTGAGCGATCTGTTGGGAGAATCTCCTGTCTCTGGTGCATGAGAGCTGTGCATTTCCTTTGCTTATACCTGGCGGTGGATAAGGCTCATGTACACGGGATGTTTGGAAAACACTTCTGAAAGATGGAAACTGACTGCTGGAAAACGTAGGTTAAAAAACGTCTGTTTAGCCGCGTTTGCATACCAGGTTTATGCGCGTTTATAAGTGTTTGCATTTAGAAGCGTTTTTTAAAAGATAACCTCAGGAGACCTTCCAAAATGTTAATAATTCATATTGTGTTGCGCTCCCAGTGAAAATATCTGTGATGTAAATAACTCTATTTACCCTTGGTAAACAAATATATAGTTCAGTGATTGTGCAAGAAATAAAAAATATATATTGCTAAAAAATCATATATATTTTCCACTAATATATGTGGAAATAGTATCCCCAGAAACAATAAGTGATAAAATAATGTGTACTATAACATATCTATAAATAAATCAATATGCATCATGATTAGTAAATATTCAAAAAAATATATAAATAACTTAAAACATATATATATATGATCTGCAAATTAATTAGTGATATAAATGTCCTTTAAATTCAGTGACTTTGTGCTTGATTAAATCTTGATTTGGTGACTTATTGTGAATCCGTGACTTTCTTTGAATCCTTAATTAGTGAAGATGTATGCTCACCTCCTTCTTAGCCTGCAATTAGGCTATACACACTTGTGGTTCACCTCCTATGGAACCTGCTTAGATGGAATTCCTCCTTTACAGATTGTGAAAACGTGGATATCCGTTATCCTCAATTAGCCCATATGCATTTTTCCATCTGATATTTGCCAATGTCTTGGCCTCTGGTGACTGGGAACTGCTTTCCATTCACATCTGCATAAAGTGCAACATTCTGTGCCCCGTTAGAGCAAGTCAGAGAGATCTCTACAATGAAAACCACTTCAGACGATATAACTGCATCAGAGGTAGTATAGTAGGACGGGACAATGGAAGGTTCTGTGCAAGTTTCACCTCTACAGGTCGCCGCAATCAGCAACAAAGCCGCCAACAAACCGAACACTCCTTCCAAAATGCCCAGAATGCACTGAAAAACAGTAAGAAATTAACAATTTCAGACATTTTGAGAGAAATAGAGCAGAAGCAGAGAGAGCAGTATGTGTTGAGATTAGCTGTTTTTTTTTATTTTGTGGTGTTTGGATGTGTTCCAGCTCATTTCTGTGCAGAAATTATTGCAGCAGTGTCTAACATATTTTCTTTCATGTGAAGTATGGTGTACCAGGTCCATTTGAGTCCCGGGAAAACGCTTTGCATGCATTTTTTCATGATGCAAAAAAGGCTCTGGACAGCATCTGGAAATGGAAGAGTTAAAAACATTTTCCAAGCGCTTATAAACGCAGTTAGCCGTGTTTACACATGTTTACACGCGTTTGGCATTTGAAACGCTGATAAAATCTACTCCTGAACCTAAGTCACCATTTATATGTTTATACTATAGCGCTGCACCATAGCGCTGCAATTTCTTTTATATGTCATTCATTATAGCGCTGAACTTTCTTTTACCACTAAATATTTTATACCTTAATGCATTCCTTGCAGTAAAATGTTTAGACATCAGTATCCCCCCCAACCCCCTTTTTACTTACCTGAGCCCGCATTCGAACCAGCGATGTGCCTGTCTGCAGCTCTTCTCTCCCCTCACTTCCTGGTCTCTAGGACCTTGCTGAGGCAACAGAAGCCATTGATTCCCGCTGCTGTCAATCAGAGGTAGTGACGAGGAAGTG
Source organism: Staurois parvus (assembly GCF_062004578.1). NCBI lineage: Eukaryota > Metazoa > Chordata > Amphibia > Anura > Ranidae > Staurois > Staurois parvus. The sequence continues at coordinate 12,165,473 of NW_028318045.1, read as the reverse complement.
GGGGGGCAGGGCCCAGTCCCGCTGTCTTTGTCAGTAGACGCAGACAGTGAGGCTTGGGAGCAAGCCTGCACGAGTGCCACCCTAGAAAGCAGCTTTCTATGGGGGCACTTGGTGGAGGGGAGGAACTAGGAACACCAGCGGGGCTCTAGAAAAGGAGGTTCAGGGCCACTCTGTGCAATTCAATTTCACAGAGCGGGTGAGTATAACCCTGTTTACAATTACAAAAACAAAAAACAAACATTTGTAATCACTGAAAAGCAGGACTTCACCCAAAAGGGGAAGTTCTGTTTTTCTGCCTATTTCTTCTGTCCTCCAACATCTTGGACACACATTTTTGTTTTTGGGGAGCAGTACCTGATTTTTGACAGATCGCCCAGGTGATCCAAACAGAAGTCCCCCCCTCTTTCCCCACAGCTTTATGGGACACGTCACCGGTCCCAGCAAGCTGCAGGACCATTCACAAAGCACAGCACGGCTCACACATGCACAGTGGGAGCCGGCTGTGGAGCCACTAGAGCTCACAGGCAACTTCCCATAGTAAAGATACTGAGGCCAGGGACCAGAAGACTGGTGAAGAAACCGGCCAGGGTAAGGACAGCTCTGTATCCCTGGACAGGTAAGTGTCTTTATATTAAAAGTCAGCAGCTACAGTATTTATAGGTGCTGACTTTTAAAGTGTTACTAAACCCAGGACCCTGCATTCACTATAATTGGTCTCCCACAATAAACACAACATGGAAATGCAATTATTGTAGTAAATATAAACTGCTGAATATCTTTTCTCATCAGCAGTATATAGTAGTCTTGTGACTTCTATCAGTGTCCAGCAGAGTACTGGTTAAAGCTTGTAGGAGGAGTTTTCATTCTCCTCTGTCATTTGTGGCTGCCCCTGACCCTCTGTCTGGACAGTGCAGATTGGCCCTGTGCTGATCACATGCACCCTCCCAAAGAAAAGAAAAACTTTCTAGCAATACACACCAAACTGAGCCTATTCGGAGTGCTTCCTAGAGCTCTGTGCAGGATCAAACAGCCTTTTTACACAATGTAGAGGATTAACAAAGATTTTCCATTGCACACGAAGGACCTCACCCTCTATGTTCTCTATCTATCAGAGAGGCATATGAAACATAGAATGTCCATTTTTCTTGGAGCCACTGAAGATCCTCTTTAAGGATTTGGGTAGATTAGCACATACAGTATGATTTAATAGGCATTCAGCTTCAATTTAAGATGCTTCTGATTTCCATCCAAGTTCCTTCACAAGGGCAAAAGGGGCTCTTATATGTATTTTATCTGTGTTTGAAGATATTGACCTGGAGTTCCAATTTAATATAAACAGTCTTACCCATGCATATTAATGATTTAAAACCTTACTTCAGTATTTCATTTGCAATTGCATACCTACATTATGGGTTTTGTATGTGGTCTCTGCTGCACAGTGACTTTGCCATACTACTCCTTCCCCTCAGTGCAAGTCTACTAGACAGGCCTGACTGATTGAGAACAATGTATTTTCAATGTAGGAGCAGGGGCGGACTGACCGTTAGAGCACTCGGGCACTGCCCGAGGGCCCAGGGTCAGTAGGGGGCCCCATGAAATGCCCCTGGTACCTTTTTTATAGGCTTTTTTGGGTGTGCTTTGAGTGTGGGCAAGGACACAGGGGCCCCATGATCCCCTATTGCCCGGGGGCCCCATGAATTGCCAGTCCTCCCCTGTGTAGGAGTTTGTATCTCAACAGGTAATGAATAGGGATTTAAAGTGTTACTAAACCCACAGCAGTAAAATCAGTCTGTACATGCATGTTTGTTATACTCTGTGGAACCTAAGGGGTTAATCCTCTGCACCGTGTAAAAATGCCATTTGATCCTGTCTTCTCTGACTCCCCTTCTTCAAGTGTCCCCCTCTTATCTCAGATAAGAAATATCTGTAGAGTCGCTCTGCACATGCTCAGTTTGGTGTGTTTTTTTCTTGAGAAGGTGCATGTGATAAGCACAAGGCCAATCAGCACTGTCCAGACAGAGGTCAGGGGTTCTGCATCCTCCTAGAGAAAAATGGCAACCCCTCCTACAAACTTCAACCAGTGCTCAACTGGACACTGACAGAAGTCACAAGATTGTTCTAACTGCTGATGAGGAAAGGTATTTAGCAGTTTATATTTACTAAAATAATTGCATTTCCATGTTGTGTGTAATGTGGGAGAGCAGATATAGTGAATGCAGGGTCCTGGGTTTGGTAATACTTTAATTTCCCCTATATACACGTCAGCCATGCTGGCATCCCTCGTTCGGCTAGCATATAACCAGGTGTGTGTTGTGCAGGGTGTATGACCTGCAGGAAAACATAACTTTCAATTAAAATGTGAAGAAGCCTGACTTACTGTACATTAGGAGAGCCAGATGTTATCGTCTACAGCCTGGAACAGTACCAGGTTCTGCATGGCCTCTAATTATGGTGCGATAAGGGAAACCGGTGAGGAGGATCAACCTTTTTATGGTTGAACAAGCAAGAAAAAAAATTATGAGCATTCCCAGGATTCAGAAATATTCAATCAATTCTTGATCATGCCATATAATAACAGGGAGGATTCCAAACTTCCTGAACACCCCCATCTCTCCCACACCTTTCATAAAGCCATCTGTTGGTGAAACCTGGTATTGCAACAAGTCCACTCGTGACTCACGTCGAGAATATTATATGTGACTGTCAAACATGCAGGACAACCACTGCTGGACTGGTGGCATTATAATCTCCAGGCTGAAATGGTGGAGTTACAGCATACACCAGAGATCTTGCAGAAGTCACAAGTTTTGAAACATTGTCCTGTATAAGAGATAGGCTTTATATATACTTTAAGTTGTCATGGTGGGAAGGCGAACCTTTTAGATGCTGTAGACATTTTTAGAGCAGCTGGCCCCTTTCCATAGGATGGGGGGAGGGGGAGATGGCTCAGATTAAAGGTGCATCTAGTTATAACCTGCTCTCCATATCAGTGTCATATGCTTAGTTTGACCCCATGCCGAATAGCAGTCACAAGTGACATATTTTACAGGTGCCTGCTGAGGTCAGCTATGACATTGCTTCTCATTTTCTGCACATAGGTATCCTGAAGAGCAAGTAAGCCCACGTTTTACTATAAGTGGACCTGACACACTGTTTATATATAAATAAAAATAATTTTCTAAAAAAAAAATTGGCATTTCTATTAAAAAAAAAAGGAACTGTTCTTCCATCCAGACCCCCAGGCAGCACAGCGGTGGTAGTAATTAAGTGGTGGCTACAGTTGGAAGTAAATCCACCATTGGGCGGATATAAATCAGATGCAGCAGCAGTGGAACCTCTGGGGACCTCAAGCAGAACCCCCATTGAAAAACCTGATAAAGAATGTCTCCTTATCAGCATGCTAGAACTAAGCAAGTCTGAACAAGAAGGAAAAATTCAACTCATGATGCTGTGAGAGTGGCCCCGGTTTCAGTTTATATAGACTATGATGTGGTATCAATCAGCAAAAATTACAAATAATAAACCTTTTTGTATTCCTATAGCTATTCAGCAAGAGTTATAATTCAAATCAATGCTATATATATATATATATATATATATATATATATATATATATATATATACTGTGTGTGTATATATATATATATATATATATACACACATATATACTGTGTGTGTATATACAGTATATACACACACACACATATATATATATATTATTGTTATACAGGATTTATATAACACCAACAGTTTGCTCAGCACTTTAAAATATATATATATATATATATGCTGTGTGTGTATGTATGTGTATATATATATAGTGTATTTTTGTTTGTCAGGTTTCATGAAAGAAAACACATTTTTAGAGCATTGCGTAAACGGCATTCAGAAAATGGGAAAGAGTGTAATGCCTCCAACATTGTTTCAACAATGTATTTAACCCCTTAGTGGTACAGTACACAAAAGAATAGCCAAACAAATACTATATACTTAGTAATATCGCATTGGTAAATACAAATATGTATATTCCAACATTGCCTATGCAAAATAAGGAAGTCTGCCTAAAACTAAATCAATCAGACTTAAAGTGGTTGTTAACCCTTACATATACTTAGTGAAGGATTGGCCACAGGTGATACACAGAGATGAAACAAATTCTCCTACAAAAGTTCTACCTGTCAATCTGCAGTCTTTTCTTCTCTACATCCGTTTAAAGTGCAGAATTTATACAGCTTGTTTGAGCTTTTAGTACGCAGGGGGTGGAGAGATGAAGTTACACTTTGTGGAGCTCAGGGAAAGCTGACTGGAGCAAAGGCACCCATCCCTTTCACACAGAACACAGGAACAGAGCTCAGACTGTCAGTCACAGGCTGTGTGCTGGAGCTCCCTCGCCTGTCACCCTTTTACCTCTTGCTGTCTGGAAAACTTGTAAAAAGTGACTCATACAGATAGCAGAGGAACAAAGCAGCAGACAGAAATGACACCTAGTGCTCAGGATTGAGACAAGTACACACTATAGAGGGATGTGTTTTGTTCATATTTCATATAAGAGGTTTACAGCTTCTCTCACCCAGGAGTATCCAACCATTGAGCCCAGGATTTTTTAAAATTTGTCCAGACAACCCCAGTGCTGGTAAATACATATTTCTAACCTAAGGTTACCTGCGATATGTTTTACACATTCTGTGCGTAGGTGGGTCCTCAGACTTCCAATGCAATAAAATTAGCTTATGTGCCTGAAATACTGCCCTTGCAATCACTTGCCTAGAAAACTCCAGTACCTGGAGATCAGGGAGAATCCCAATAAACCTTGTTTGGGTCTTCCCAGATCATGACCAGAAACACCTTATTAACCGCTTCCCAACCGCCCTATAGCAGAACTACTGCTACAGGGCGGCAGGGCTGCGCAAAATCACATATATTTTGTATTTCCAAGGGCGCCACTTCAGCTGTCAATCACCAGGTCCCTGCCAGTGATTCCCTGCTGGCACCCGGCGATCGCCAAGGAACACTGACAGGGGAAAGGTCTGTATGTAAACAATAGAGATCTCTCCCCTGTCAGCGCCAGCATGCTCCTTTGTATTGCTCTGCATAGCAGAGCAATACAAAGCAGCGTGCTTACACAGTAACGCACAGCACACTGTAAAACACAGAAAGCACACAGTTAACCCTTTGATCGCCCCAGATGTTAACCCAGCAATGGGCAAACTTTGGCCCGCGGGCCGTATACGGCCCGGCGGACCTTTTAATCCGGCCCGCGGAGCGTGATACAAAAAAAAACAGCCAGGGCAGGCAAACATTTGCATCATTCAGCGCGCTCAAATGCAATGATTGGCCAGTCAGGATGTGTGTAGGCGGGGCAGCGTGACGAACGTGAGAGGAGCTAGGCTCCTCTCACAGTCCGCCCTGAAGACCGGAACGGCGCGGGAACACGGCGAGAGGAACGCGCGGAGCAAAGGTAATTTAATTTATATTAATTCACACATACACATCATTCATCTACTCTTGGTCCGGCCCCCGGGTCCAATATATGAACCCATTGCGGCCCTCAAGTCAAAAAGTTTGCCCACCCCTGTGTTAACCCCTTCCTGCCCAGTGTCATTAGTACAGTGTCAATGCTTTTTATTAGCACTGATCACTATATTGGTGTCACTGACATCCCCAGAGTCTCCCCAGAGTCAGAATGCCCGCCACAGTCCCGCAGTCCCACTATAAGTCACTGATCGCCGCCATTACTAGGAAAAAAAAATTCCAGTATATATACCGCCATTTGTAGACACTATAACTTTCACATAAACCAATTCATTTACATGTATTGGGATTTTCTTCAGCAAAGACATGTAGCAAAATACATTTTGGCCTAAATTTATTTCGACATTTTTTTTACTGGACATGTTTTATAGCAAAAAGTCAAAAATAATGTTTTTTTCATAATTGTCGTTCTTTTTTTGTTTATAGTGCAAAAAATAAAAACCGCACAGGCAACCAAATACCACCAAAATAAAGCTTTATTTGTGGGGAAGAAAGGAAATAAATTTAATTTGGGTACAGCATTGCATGACCGTGCAATTGTCAGTTAAAATAACGCAGCGCCGTATCGCCAAAACTGGCCTGGTCAGGAAGGGGGGTAATTCCTCTGGAGGGCAAGTAGTTAAGGGAGTTGATAACCCCCATCCAGTAAACATGCAGTTTGGGACATCTCCACAATAATACGTCTCTGTGATGTTCGACATCTACTGCACAAAGAGTCATTTGATACACCCAGATTGAATAATTTCAGTGGAGTATAATGAACCCATAAAGTCATATACAGTTTTGTAAGACCTGTACTGCCTGCATGGCTTCCTCCCACTGTTCCTCCTCAAGGACCCATCATACATTTTCTTCTAGAAAAGTAGTCAGTAACATGGCGTAGCACCTAGGTATAAACCCCTTGGAAGTTGTGGTGTTTTGCAAAAGGTTAAAGTGGCATTAAACCCAAAAGCAAACCTATTTTATATTGCAGCTTACCAATTCATAGATGTGATGGCTGCATTAGTTTTCTTTTTTAGGCTTTATTTTCATCAGGTGATTTAAACCAGTAAGTCTAGATCAAGTTCTACAAGTGTATCAGTTAAGAGTGTTGAAACAAATAATTTCCCATTGACAGGGGTGCCTTTTCTTATCAGCAGTTAGAGCAGTATTGTGATCTTCTATCAATGTCCAGCAGAGCATTGGTTAAAGCTTGTAGGAGGAGTTTTCATTCTCCCCTGATTGTCCTATAAGGCTGCAGTCACCCTCCCAAGAAAAAAAAAAATATCTCTAGCAATATACACAAAACTGAGCAGCTTTCCCCCAAGGCTCTGTTCTATCAGCAGATGGATAGGGGACTATCGAAGAAGGGGAGGATCAGAGAAGAAAGGATCAAACATCCTTTTTACACAATGCAGAGGATTAACCCCTTAGGTTCCACAGTGAGTATAACAAGCATGCTTTATTGCATATACAGACTGATTTTACTGTTGTGGGTTTAGTAACACTTTAAAGCGCCATGCAAAAAAATGTGCCATAAAGTCACAATACACCCAAAATCACACATTTATTATATTGCAATGTACCAATTCTTAGATATGTTGGCTGCATGCTTTTGTTTTTTAACACAACAAGCTCTCTTGCAAAATGTATCAGTGTACAGGGTTGAAACAAACCATTTACCACTGACAGGGGTGCTTACAATAATTAGTTTTTATTTATTCATGTAAAACCTTTATTCTAAAAGGAAAACAAATGTTTTCTGTAACTGATTATAATGTATTAGCTGGAATTTGGCTTCAGTTTGTTAGTGTATTTAGATATGCTAGTACATCTAACACTTCCCTCCTTCACTGGCAACGCTGCTGTCCAAAGGTACCCCCTGTGCTCCTTCATCCAGAGTGGGGGTGCTGTGTATTAGAGTGCCCCCACTCTGGATGAAGGAGCACAGGGGGCACCTTTGGACAGCAGCATTGTCAGTCTGGGGGAGGGAGGTCCTGGGTGTTACTTGCAAAATCGCCATGTGAAAACAGAGGGAAAAAAGCCTGATGCAGCCACCACATCTAATGATTGGTAAGCTGCAATATATTACATTTTTGGTTACCGCTTTAAGTGGTAATACCATATCCCTTCCACCTGCCACTGTATTGAAGCCAACTAAATCAGGATAATTATTATTTCCCCAAACGGGACTATAAATAGTGTGACTAGATACCTTCTGAAGTTGCTCAGCCTTACTCCATATTTTTTTGTATAGGAGCATATGTGGAGAAGAACTTGTTATATTTCCCTGGCTTATTATTAGCTATACTTTGTTATTTGAGAACAAATAAACGTATGCTTATAATCCGCTTTTGTGCTTGAATCTTTTTTATTCCTTGGCAAAGTAAATCAATCCGATTGGTCCCTTTTTTTCACCCCTGTTTATTAATAGGCGCATTGTTCTAACTGTATAGTTCTCTATTCTAAACAGAGGTAACTATTCATGAACATAAGAATATTAAATGCTTGTTAATTAGTATCACATGCTGGTTGTGAGTTGAAGGACCATGGCTTGTATCAGAGGATTTTCCCAGCATGCACATGGCTGATTCTGTCTGATCTCATGCATTTTAGTGTAATAGCTCTTGCCATTTTTTTATACTGTGCTTAACCGCTTCCCCTCCGCTCTATAGCAGAGATACTGGTACAGGGCAGCAGAGGTGCACAAAATCATGTGTGTGTGTATATATATATATATATATATATATATATATGTGACTTTGCATTTCCGGGTAGGAGGCGCGCATGAGCAGTGCACGCACCCTACCCGTGCCGCCATTCGCGGCCTCTGCTGTCAATGACCGGGTTCCAGTTGGTGATTACTCGCTGACACCCGGTGATCACCGAGTATTACCGACGGGGGAGAGACCTGTGTATAAACAACACAGATCTCTCCCCTGTCAGCTCCTGCACACTGCTTTGTATGGCTCTGCTTAGCAGAGCCATACAAAGCAGTGTGCTTACAGTGAAGCACACACACAGCACATAATGTGAAACACACACAGCACACAGTAAACCCTTGATCACCCCAGATGTTAACCCCTTCCTGCCCAGTGCCATTAGTACAGTGTCACTGCTTTTTATTAGCACTGATCGCTGTATTGGTGTCACTGGAGATGTCAGTGACACCAAGTTAGTTCCCCCCAGTGTCATAATGCCCAGCGCAGTCCTGCTATAAGTCACTGATTGCCACCATTACTAGTAAAAAAAAAAATTCCAGTTTTTATACCGCCATTTGTAAACGCAATAACTTTCATGTAAACTAAGTAATTTACACGTATTGGGATTTTTTATTTAAATTTTTTTTTTTTTTTTAAATAATAGCAAAAAGTCAAAAATATTGCTATTTTCTCAAAACTGTTGGTCTTTTTTTGTTTATAGCGCAAAAAATAAAATTCACATAGGCGATCAAATAACACCAAAAGAAAGCTCTGTTCGTGGGGAAAAAGGATGTAAATTTCATTTGGGTGCAGCGTTGTATGACCGTGTAATTGTCAGTTAAAATAATGCAGTTCCGTATCGCAAAAAATGGCCTTGTCAGGAAGGGGGGTAAATCCTCTTGAGGGCAAGTGGTGTAGGAATGTTAGGATGCATGACAATTCTGTACACTGTCAATTAGCTTTTATTGGTTTTATTGGTATTTAAAAAAAAGTAAAAGTACTCAATTGTTTCTGTCGTCGCAAGTGCATGAATACGGCTATAATCAACTCAAGTGTGTGTACCCAAAATCTATTTCTCAGTATGTTTGGTATCATGCCACATTGTACAATTTTTTTAAGCAAATAGTTTTTTTTTTAAATCTGTTTCAAAGCTTCTTAAAGTGGAGCTCCACCCAAAAGGGGAAGTTCCGCTTTAAAGACTGGTCCCCCGCTCCCCATTATTAAGGATTGGCACTTTTGGGGAGCGGGTACCCGAAATTGACAGGTACCCACTCCCACTTCCGCTGTGATCGCCTAGGGCCTAGGCGGTTAGAAGCGGAACTTATCCTCCTACCCTTCCTCCCTGTAGTCTTCTGGGACACGTGACAGGTCCCAGAAGATGACGGGGCCGTTCAGGAAGTGCAGCGCTGCTCGTGCATGCGCAGTGGATACCCGGTTGTGAAACCGCAAGCTGTCGCAGCCGGGTGCCCCTCACTGAAGATGGCGGCGCCTGGAACACCACAAGGCTGATGAAACGGGCTGTGGGGAGGACAGCACAGGACCTAGGGACCGGTGAGTGGCTGTTTTTTAAAAGTCAGCAGCTACAGTTTTTGTAGCTGCTGACTTTTATTTTTTGACAGTGTGAGTGGAACTCCGCTTTAACTGGTGATCCTGTCAGTAACAGCAGGGTGACAACCTTAAAGTGGAGTTCCACTCACCCTGTCAAAAAATAAAAGTCAGCAGCTACAAAAACTGTAGCTGCTGACTTTTAAAAAACAGCCACTTACCTGTCCCTCGGTCCCGTGGTGTGTCCCCTGCAGCCTGTTTCACCGGCCATCCTGTATTCCAGGAGGTCGGCGTCTTCAGTGTGGGCACCCGGCTTTGCAGCTTGCGGTTTCACAGCCGGGTACCCACTGACCATGCGCAAGTAGCGCTGCGCTTCATGAATGGTCCTGTAGTCTTCTGGGACCTGTCACGTGTCCCAAAAGACTACAGGGAGGGAGGACACCTTCCGATCGGACCACCGGAAGTGGGAGCGGGTACCTGTCAAATTCGGGTACCCGCTCCCCCCCGCCCCCCAAAGGTGCCAACCCTTAACGGGGAGCGGGGGAGCAGTCTTTTGGGTGGAGCTCCACTTTAAGCCACTGCCTTGCAATTAACAGCAACGTTGTCAGCCTAATGTGCAAGCTCCTTCAGTTGGCCATTGGGTAGTCTATCAGGTCTATCAAATAGGCAGGCAAACAACTAACTAAAGGGGCTCACGTGGCTGGCTTACAACTCGCAAATTGCGAGGCAGAGCCTGAGCGACATCGGCCTTCAAAAGCAGGTCTGAATAGAATGCAACTTGTCCTTTCAGGTTATTGGCTATTGTAGGAAACAGGTTGGTTGTAGTATATGCAGCTACAGACCACATTTTTTGTACAGTTCATAAAAAGGAAGGACTAACATAGATAGTAATCAGTGCTATGTCGGGTATTTTTACCTGCTGTGAACTTGTCAAGCCAGACCTGCGAGAAGCCACCATCTGTTTTCCAGTGGAAACTTTTCAAAACCACGGTGTGAAGGTTCATCGGGTTTTTGATTCACCAGTTTAATGCTCAGCATAAAGCTTGTGAGTTGCCGACCGCCCACGTGCTGAGCACAAGTTCTTCTGTGTAGGATCGGGCCCAACACATCCACCTCAATGTCACATTGAACTAGACCGTCACCTTGCAAGCCATTATTTATGTTCTGTTTATGGGCCGCGCACCATTTGTATTATTACAGGTATAGAATAGAATGTTTTACTAGCATGCCTGATCCAATTACAGGGAAAATATTCAGCCTCTATGGGATTTATGCATTCATAGAGTATACGTGCAAACATGCTGGAAGTCCTGACATGGGGTGGGACAAGTAATATAGGGCCCAGGGTGAGTATGGGATTCTTAAAGTAGATCTAAATCTTAATTGGGTGACATTCAACTGTCTAAAGCTGTGTATTATCAACAATGACCATAGATTTTTCTGCTTAACCACAAGTGTGGACACTTTCACCCCCTTCTAGTCCAGGCCAATTTTCAGCTTTCAGCGCTGTAGCACTTTGAATGACAAATGCGCGGTCATGCAACACTGTAACCATATGGAATTTTTATCATTTTTTTTTCACACAAATATAGGTTTCTTTTGGAAGTATCTGATTTGTTTGTTTTTTGCTATATAAATGAAGAAAGAATGAAAATTTTCAGAAAAGAAAATAACCCAAATCAGTATATAGAATAAAATATAATTAAACATTTTTTTTTACATTTATTATTTATGTATGTATTAATTTTTTGATATACCGTCACCCTATCAGTACAGTGTGATCATAGCGACACAGTACTACTTGCGGGGGGTGATCAGGATTTTGTTTTTTTTTTTACTCTGTGATTGCTTTTACACCAATGTTGGCTGTAAAAGCAATAATTTCTCACTCCCTCTGGCTGCATTCCTGCTGCCATTAAGAAATGATGTGAGAGCTGTGATTTGTCACAGCTAATCACATGGTAGAAGACTGCTGTGAATGACCTTGTACCATGTGATCTCTGTGATCAATCACATAGCCCACAGTAGTAAACAATTATGCCAGGAAAGGTCTGTGCATGTGATCGCTGATTGGTCAATCAGCATTCACATGTTACTGAGGCCACCCACAGCGTCCTGGTACAGCAGATCCATGTTCCACTGTGTCTGGTGGACACAACAGGCACAGATCGTGCCACTGCATTCTCCCAGGAAACGTGCACAGGAGGTGGATGCTGGGGGACGTTTAGAAACGACCAATCGCATCAGCGCTGCTCCCATCCGGCTATTTATGTTGATGGGCCGGACAGGAAGAGGTTAAATTAATATTTTCACCTTTTTTCAGCAGTGACGCATGCTGATCTCATCCAGCCTCTTTCAATCATTTTGGGAGTTATTTACTAAAACTGAAGAGTGCAAAATCTAGTGTAGCTCTGCATAGAAACCAATCAGCTTCCGGGTTTTATTGGCAAAGATTAATTGAACAAGCTGAAGTTAGATGCTGATTGGCTACTATGTACAGCTGCACCAGGTTCTGAGTGCACCAGTTTTAGTAAATTTACTTCTTTCTGTCTAGTTGTACTTTCTCCAAGGGTTCTGGAGCAGCTTCCTGATAGTGAAAAGAATGGACCATGCCTGAGCAAAGTGTGCCAGGACAGCCACTTGTGGTCCCCAGGGGTGCCTGTGACAGAACGACAACTCTGGAGCTCAATTGGGAGTTGTCACCCTACAGCAGGAAGTGCCTGAAAACATACCTACATGGAAGAATCACCAGGGATTCTTTAAATGAAAGCTGCAGATTATTGAAAACAGTTTTTTAAATGACATCAACAAGTTACATCTAAGGGCTCTTGTACACTGCAGCTGATAAATTCACGTTTAGGAGCTGTTCAGCGTTTTTTTCAGCAGCCCCTGAACTCACCCTAATGTTTTCCTATGTGTCCATGTACACATCTTCGTTTACAGGCATTTGAGTTTACAGTCGTTTTTTTGAACGCAACAAACTTGCGATCAGACGTCAATTTTATCAGCGTTTCAAATGCAAAGAGTTTGTAAACGCGGCAAACCGCATTTATAACCGTTTGCATTTGAAATTTTTTCTATAACTCTTCAAGTTCCCAATACTGTCCAGAGCCTTTTTTCATCATGAAAATGCATGCAAAGTTTGCAAGGTGTTCAGATGGACAAAACACTGAACACAGGATGTTCCTACCAAGCTTGTCACATATTGTAATGACCAATTCACACCTCAGACCTCTCCCACCCTTGGAAACAAAAGATATGTTAATGTCTATTCACACCTCAAATGCCTCATGAAGACCATGAGACATGACTCACTCCACCAGACACCTTCCCACCCTTGGAAACAAAAGAAATGTTAATGAGCAACTCACACCTAATTATCTCAACACATACTGCTGTCTCTGCTTCTACTCTCTGTATTTCTCTGAAACAGTCTGAAATACTTAATAATTTACCACTTTTCAGTGCATTCTGGGCATTTGGGAGGTTCTCCTGTGCTTATTTTTAAAAAACGCTTCTAGATGCAAACGTGCATAAACGCGGCTAAACAGACGTTTTTTAACTTACATTTTCCAGCAGTCAGTTTCCATCGTTAAGAAACATCCCGTGTACATGGGGCCTTATACAAGATTTTAATAATTGGGTTTACATATACTGAATGTCAACAGGTTCACTTTAATGCTGGATTTCTCAGCTGCGTATAGCTATTTCTCTTTAAGCCTAACTCTGACTGACTAAAAATTATTCATTGCAGCGGGGCTGTGCTACACTGCAAGGGTTAAATGCTCATTTAAGTCTGGGGAACGATAAAAAGAGATTTACAAACCTGATTTTCAGCTTCTCCCTGCAGCTAGACTGGTCCCTACTTTTGCACCCACACGCTTCACCGGTCTAGGATCCTAACATCATCGAGACTAGAGCAGGGTCCATAGCCTTGCACTGGACATGAGGACACCAAGGAACAGTCCACTGCTAGATCATGGGGGAGTTCCGCCTGTCAGGTTAGCAGAGGATCATGTAAGTAAAACTGCTTCTCCTCTTCCCTAGACAAACTGAGCTATTAATCCTTGAAGTGTGGGTGCAGCACCACTGCACAGGATAATTTAATAGTTGCTTGGAGTTGGGCTTTTGGAGTGCAACCTCCCAAAAAAATTATTTAAAGTCAGCAGCTACCAATACTGTGGCTGCTGACTTTTAATAGTAGGGCACTTACCTGTCCAGGCATCGAGCGGTGTCCTCACCCTTCTTCAATCGTCTCTCTGGTGCTGGCGCCGCCATCTTAACTAAGGGAAACTGGTAGTAAAGCCATACAGCTTCACCACCGGTTTCCTACTGCACATGTGCAAAGTGCACTGCTCTTTGTGAATGGGCTGCAGTCCTCTGGGACCTTGGAAGCTTCCCAGAGGGCTGTGGGGGTGCCGGACTTCTGACTCAGTTCGAACTCAGCCGGAAGTGGGAGTGGGAACCTGTCAAAACCAGGTACCTGCCCCCCCCCCTCCCTTCTCCCCCCCAAAAGGTGCCACACCCCCTTCAAATCCAAAGGTAAAGTATAACTAAATGCAAAACTTTTTTTTATTTTTTGGAAAGGGTGGAGAGGGATTAGAACCTCTGTCAGTTTTTATTGCAGGCTGTGCCCCTGTTAGGGTGATTCACCTTCTCAATTTGTCTTATCATTGAAAGTGAAAGAAAATCCCAAATTTTGGATTGTCCCCAGAAAAGTAATATAGGGGAAATCTAGTTCTGGTGACCTTGGGGTCCCCAAGGGATTCCCTTAATTTGCAGGGATTTCCTCCCACTTTCTTTTCTGTCTTTCATCCTGTCCCCTCCCACTAGCTAGTGATACATTTCCTCTTCCTTCTTCACTTCTTCTTGGGATGAATATGGCCACTTGTCTGTGGGCCACAAGTAATCAGCTTGCATCCGGGTACACATTACCATGCTTTGACCTGCAAATATTGTATTTTAAATCATCTGCCGCATCTGTTGTCTGCTGTTAACCTGCTGCATATATTAAGATTTTGTGGAGAAAACAGGTGTTTGGTGAGTTCAGCCATCTGATAAAGACTGCCCACGTTGATTGTATCAGCTTATACAGACCAGGCATAGAGGTATCAGCAAGGGATAAGTCACTAAAACAACAGTTAGAGTCAGAATACTATAGGATAGGAAATGAAGGGAAATCTCCCCAATGGGGTACACAATCTGATTGTAACCCTCCCTTACTCTATCCAAAATGAAAAAAAAAAGTTTTGTTTATAGTTCTACCTTAAAGTGGAGTTCCACTCACACTGTAAAAAAATAAAAGTCAGCAGCTACAAAAACTGTAGCTGCTGACTTAAAAAACAGCCACTGACCTGTCCCACGATCCCGCGGTGTCCTTCCCACAGCCCCTTTCACCAGCCGTCTGGTGTTCCAGGCGCCACCATCTTCAGTGTGGGCACCTGGCTGTGACAGATTGCGGCCTCACAGCCAGGTGCCCACTGCGCATGCACGAGTAGCGTTGCGCTTCCTGAATGGCCCCGTAGTCTTCTGGGACCTGTCATGTGTCCCACAAGACTACAGGGAGGGAGGGTAGGAGGACAACTTTTGCTTCCAATCGCTTAGGCTCTAGGCAATTTTGGGTACCCGCTCCCCAAAGGTGCCAATCCTTAATGGGGAGCAGGGGACCAGTCTTTAGAGCGGAACTTCCCTTTTGGGTGGAGCTCCCCTTTAAGGTCACCATACACATTGCAATCTGATTTGCTATTTCCTTTAGATCCACCAACAACTATATAGTGCAAGAACCTGCTTGGTCAGATTTAAATTGATTGAATTGTTCAGGTAGGTCTTCATAATACTTAGATTTGGTCTAAAGTTGGTTGTACTGAGATAGTATGGTCAGATTGTAGCATGTATGGTGAGCCTTAGAACTGCCCAACCAGCAAAAATCAAGCTCTGACACAGCAGGAGATGTATCAGACATATGCAGAGAGACCACTGCTTCCAAGTAGAGAGTAAAGGTCCTTCTCTGCAGCATGCTGGCAGGACATAGGCTTTTCTACTCAAACTGTGGCTCCTTTCTAAAGGCATCAAACTCTGCAGCATACTGGCAGGGCACAGGCTTTTCTATTCAGACTGCGGCTCCTTTCTAAAGACATTCAACTTTGTATACCTTTGTTTTGATGTATTTAGCTGATTTAGAAAGTTCATTTGGGCTTTCACTTCTTCGTTGCTCCATCCGCCCATGGGAATAAAAAAGAGTCCATGTGATAACTATGATTTGTTGTTAGAATAATAATGTGAGCTGGACCATGCTGATTGGCTCCCGTCTGCTATATCTGAAAAAGCGACTGTCAGATACAGAAATTGTCATTCACAGAATTACCATTGTGGGTTTTGGGAGCTAGTTCCCATTGGAGACATTTATTAACATACACACAGCAAGGGACATTGTGCCAAGGAAGTTTGATATAGGGACTGAGGATGACAGGTGGTAAAATATTGAGAAAATTAACTCCTAGAAGACAATACTAAAAAAAAAAAGCAATGTTAGTCCCTTAAATTACATATACACCATTTTTGTATCAGAAGAAAAAAGGTTTGCCACAGTTATTGCCACATCAATAGGCCTAAAACTGAAAGGTGAAATTAGTTCTGGAGCTTAACTGGTTACAAAAAGATTTTCCATTTCACATGAAAGATCGCACCCTGTATGTTCTATCAGAGAGGCATATGAAACATGGAACGTCCATTTACCTGATCTTTCTATATGGACTTTCTTCTGTCAGGCTTTCATTTTTACATTTGTTGTACAAAATATTCTGAATTATGGATGAGATGTGAGCAAAATTGTCTCTGGGAGTCCCTGATTACGTCAGCTCTCCATACTTACCATACCGCTTGCTACATAGGAGATCCAGATCTCTGCAGGGTTCAGTAATAGATAAATGATGTTTATGCTGCTGCTGTCACATGGAAAACTCAAGTTGATTTAAAGACCTTTCAGTTAAATTTATGAATAATAACCTAAGACAGGACAAAAAAAAAAATCAACTCTGTAAAAGGGACAGGCTACCCACAACTGATATTTCAGTTTTTTGTAAAAGCTGGAAAGTAAAAGAGACCCAAACTTAAAGCAGAACTATACTCCCCACTGTAAGCAAAATTGTGGCATTTTTGTTGGTTTTATTTTTTTATTTGGTCCTGCAGCCTCCTGGGATCACATCTTCCAGGCGGCTACAGATTAGGCACACAGAGCGGATGGGGACAGTTCAGAGGGTGGGCCAGTCCAGTGCATCATTGGAGTTAGCTACCTAAAACTGGGATAGGCAGCCAGCTGAAGAGGACCAAGATGGCGGCACAGGACCGCTTTGCGGCACTCGAAGAGCGGATTGCAGAGGAACAACGTATGATTTGCTGTGTAGGTGAGTATGTGTTTTGAAGAACACTACAGTTAAGTGTGAAAAAAAAACATTGGGGCGGGTGGGGGGAGTTGAGTAACACTTTAAAAATTGGAAGTAAAAACATAGAAAAATAAGGTATTTTACATGCTTACTTGCAGCATTTTTCACTTCCGTAAATACTTTTGTATTCATTTGCTTTAACAGCCTATTTAAAAAGTTGACTACTTCAGGAAGAGTCTATTCCCTAGCATGCCCCCCCCCCCTCCCCACACTCCTTGTTATAGTCCTCCATTTGCTCTGGGAGTATCTAATTACTTTCTTTGCTGGCCCGGCTCCTCCACTTCTCCTTTCTCCTTCTTGCCTAACCTTTTTTGTGAAGGGGAACATAGAGTGTTACTTGAGTTGCTCTGGATTCAGGTCAGTACTCACAATGCCACAGGATCATCAGTTGCCTCCTTCTAATATCCACCGGGCACTCTTTAGTGAGGGAGAATCACAACTCACAATACCACAGGACAGCTGGACACCTTCCCCCAACTTCACTGGGTACTCTGCAGTCAGCTTTTCAGACCAAAATCCTAGACCGGACTTTAGAACAGGTACCTCAGCTATGCTACAGCTGGGACCTCATTGACCCTCAAATGACGTTCCAGCAGGTTGCCCTTACTGGCAGAGCCCCCCTTACGCTGGGCACTGCTCTCACAGGACTGGACCCAACATCTTCTCTTTTCCGCTCCAGGCCTCGGACTGTTTAAGGGCTTTCCAGCCACTTACTGGGATTGGCTGGATCCCCATAAATATTCAGAATGTTCTTCTATCTTTTCTCCTATGGTGATTCTAGAACCCAATGAAGGGTGAAATAATCAGACCAGCAGCATGTGAAATACTGAGCAGACTAAGGCTATCAACCACTGCTCCACTGGCTACAGAGGAGCTAAATTAAATGTTCCTAGTATCCCAAACCTTAACTAGAAGGGTGCTACACAAATAAGGATGAGTTTGGATTTGGTCCATACCTGGGTTTGGCCCAAACCCAGGAGGAAGTTTTTACTTCTGTTCACTGCCTCCCAATCAACTGCGTCCGGACATTCCCTGCCCCATAGCTGCATGTACTCAAAGGGACATGTACAGTGGGGCAAAAAAGTATTTAGTCAGCCACCAATTGTGCAAGTTCTCCCACTTAAAAAGATGAGAGAGGCCTGTAATTGGCATCATAGGTAGACCTCAACTATGAAAGACAAAATGAGAAAAAAAATCCAGACAATCACATTGGCTGATTTGGAAAGAATTTATTTGCAAATTATGGTTGAAAATAAGTATTTGGTCACCTACAAACAAGCATGATTTCTTGCTCTCGCAGACCTGTACCTTCTTCTTTAAGAGGCTCCTCTGTCCTGCACTCATTACCTGTATCAATGGCACCTGTTTGAACTTGTTATCGGTATAAAAGACACCTGTCCACAACCTCAAACAGTCACACTCCAAACTCCACTATGGTGAAGACAAAGAGCTGTCGAAGGACACCAGAAACAAAATTGTAGACCTGCACCAGGCTGGGAAGACTGAATCTGCAATAAGCAAGTAGCTTGGTGTGAACAAATCAACTGTGGGAGCAATAATTAGAAAATGGAAGACATACAAAACCACTGATAATCTCCCTCGATCTGGGGCTCCACGCAAGATCTCACCCCGTGGGGTCAAAATGATCACAAGAACGGTGAGCAAAAATCCCAGGACCACACGGGGTGACCTAGTGAATGACCTGCAGAGAGCTGGGACCAACGTAACAAAAGCTACCATCCGTAACACACTACGCCGCCAGGGACTCAGATCCTGCAGTGCCAGACGTGTCCCCCTGCTTAAGCCAGTACATGTCCGGGCCCGTCTGAAGTTTGCTAGAGAACATTTGGATGATCCAGAAGAGGATTGGGAGAATGTCATATGGTCAGATGAAACCAAAATAGAACTGTTTGGTAGAAACACAACTCGTCGTGTTTGGAGGAGAGAGAATGCCGAGTTGCATCCAAAGAACACCATACCTACTGTGAAGCATGGGGGTGGCAACATCATGCTTTGGGGCTGTTTCTCCGCAAAGGGACCAGGATGACTGATCCATGTACAGGACAGAATGAATGGGGCCATGTATCGTGAGATTTTGAGTGCAAACCTCCTTCCATCAGCAAGGGCATTGAAGATGAAACGTGGCTGGGTCTTCCAACATGACAATGATCCCAAACATACGCCCGGGCAACAAAGGAGTGGCTTCGTAAGAAGCATTTCAAGGTCCTGGAGTGGCCTAGCCAGTCTCCAGATCTCAACCCCATAGAAAACCATTGGAGGGAGTTTAAAGTACGTGTTGCCCAACGACAGCCCCAAAACATCACTGCTCTAGAGGAGATCTGCATGGAGGAATGGGCCAACATACCAGCAACAGTATGTGCCAACCTTGTGAAGACTTACAGGAAACGTTTGACCTCTGTCATTGCCAACAAAGGATATATAACAAAGCATTGAGATGAACTTTTGATATTGACCAAATACTTATTTTCCACCATAATTTGCAAATAAATTCTTTCCAAATCAGCTAATGTGATTGTCTGGATTTTTTTTCTCATTTTGTCTCTCATAGTTGAGGTCTACCTATGATGCCAATTACAGGCCTCTCTCATCTTTTTAAGTGGGAGAATTTGCACAATTGGTGGCTGACTAAATACTTTTTTGCCCCGCTGTATATGGACTCATGGCCATTATAGGTCTACATCACTGTCCTAATATGGGCAAATGAATATATTTGGTAAATTATATCATAAGCATCCCTGCCCCTTTATGATGTGCAGTGCATGGAATGCCCTAGCGGCAGTAGGTGTGGTAGCAGTGGGCAGATGTAACGACTTCCTTCTGGGTTCAGTCTGAGATTATCTTCGGCTGAAAGTAGCTGCAATTGTTATTTACACTACGCAATAGACCACCCATGTGACAACCCTGATTGGCCTAACAAGTCACTTGAAATTAGTTTCTCCATACTTAGAAGTACCACATATTTCCTTTTGCGCACAGCAGTGAATGGAGGGGCAGGGGAAGCCAAAGAAAGGTACACATACTGGGATTATTAAAGTAAATGAGTTCCTTTGCCCTGAATGGACAAAGCACAGATATTGCTTTTAATTGTTCCCTTTACGTTACCAATGATCTAAAAGAAAGCAGAACAAAACCCCAGGTATCATTAAATCAGCAGGTAAAGAAAGGTCCATCAGTAAACAGAAAGAACATGTGGCACTCATAGGAAGATGAGGGAGCCTGTAGACAAATCTGTTCCAAAGGATTTCACTCAATCGCCCAATGTACGGGTATAGATCCCGGAGCTCACATGGAAATATACAGTCATTTTGAAATAGTCCAAAAAAATAAGGCTGATAGATCAATAGTATTGGTGAAGTCTCCTTTTTGCACTTCCACATTTTCTAAATGAGCATGTTCGAAGTAGAGAAGTATCTGGAAGTGTGATGACTGCACAAGAAATGGTCGTTGGCCAGATAATCTTTTAATCGTTTTTAGAATTTGTAGAGCTGCAAATACAGAAACAATGCTATCAGTCCTTCTGGATTTCATTCATCTTTGAACTATTTAACAATATGGAATGGGCGTTTGTCCATGCAGATATCCTATATAGACATCACTGCGTTGAAGTGACTCAGGAGCCTCCGGAGATAATGTACTGTATGCTACCATCGGAGCCATACATCCTATTCACTCAAGTATGAAATCACAGGAAGCTCTGAACACAGCAGAGGAAATTGTCCCATGATTAATACCCAGGATTAATAAGGCAGATCCTGTACTACTGAGGCTGCTTTGCATAAAGAATCAGACAAATAATAAAATCCCACCAGATATCTTCTGGACTGCAGGAGAAGGAGGTCTTGCAGTGTATTAACACTGATGATACGTTGATGATGTCACGCTGTGTAATGTAGACATATGCCTACCTTGTTTGGATTATTTGGTATTTCACCAAACGTTCAAAAAAACTGCAGCCTTTTAAAATGACAACTATCTGCTTCCAATCTGCAACAGCTGGAGGATGACATGTGGCAAGGAATGGCATGGGTCTTGTGATCTATCAAATGTAAGGTTTAGACTTGACTAAATTAGCATTACTTTTATTTATTCGTTTTTTTAGTTCAACACATTGATTGCAAAAAAATAAACATTCTCCAATAAACTTAAATTTGTTAAATTTCTTACATCAGCACTTGCAGTTTACAACTTTCAGTGCTGGTGGCTCATAGTTTCAGTGCTGCTTCCCTGAACTTCCTTTCTTCACAGGATAGAGTTGAATTGGAAGTAAAGGCTACATTTATGTCTGCTTAAAAACACCTAATTCTCCCCTCTTCCTACCTATAATGTATACTGCTGGTAAAAAAGATGTGTAGAAATATATTTTTTTCAATCTGCTCCAGTCCAGTCACTTGATGCAGCTCCCCTGTGTCATAGAGCAGCTGCTGCTATATGGGAGAAGCGGCAACAATGGATGGGCAGTGGAAGCTGTTGAGTGACATCACATGACACAGGGGAGCTGGAGCCTGTGTATCATGTGACCACACTGGAGGAGACTCAAAGATGTATTTACACTCATCTTTTTTACCAGCAGTATACACCATTGGTAGGAGGAGAGGGAAGTAATGTTTTTAAGCAGACTTACCGTATATATAGCCTTTACTTCCACTTTTCAGTGGACAATGCATTCTCCAGTAAGTCTGTGAGCTTGGAGCAGGGAAGAAGGAGAAGGAGGAGAAGGGAAGTGCCTTGCTATCCTAGAGTACAGGGCAGTGTGTTTCCATTGATATACACAGTGTAAGGAAACACAACTCTAGTCTCTGCATGCAAGGTTGATTCCATAGGATGCGGCAAGAGAAATTAGCTACCCCGAAACAGGAAGCCTGCTCAAATTGGTGGGGAGCCACTGATAACGGGCACAGCAGATGTGCAGAGCTGGTAACTCAGTGCAGGGATGGTGTGAGCTCCTTATAATGGCACACGGCAGTTGTGCAGACCTTGCAACTCAGTACAAGTCTGTGAGAGCTCCTCATAATGGTCACAACCGGTTTGCAGATACAAGAATTCAGCACAGGGATGGTGGGAACTGCTCATAATGAATAAAGCAGATGTGTAGGCCTAGGAACTGATTACAGGAATGACAGCTCATAATGGATAAAGCAGATGTCCAGACCAAGGAAGTCAGTACACGGTTGGTGGGAACCCCTCATAATGTGCACAGCAGGTGTTCAGAGAAAGGAACTCAATGTGGGGATGGTGGGAGCCACTCATAATGGGTACAGCAGGTGTGCAGAGATGGGAACTCAATGCGGGGATGGTGGGAGCCCCTCATAATGGGTACAGCGGGTGTGCAGAGATGGGAACTCAATGCAGGGATGGTGGGAGCCCTCACAATGGGTACAGCGGGTGTGCAGAGATGGGAACTCAATGCAGGAATGGTGGGAGCCCCTCATAATGGGTACAGCGGGTGTGCAGAGATGGGAACTCAATGCAGGGATGGTGGTAACCCATCATCACAGGTGTGCAGATCCAGGAACTTGTGTTCTGTAATGGCTACTAAAACCAGGAATATGGGTCACCCCCCCATTCCGATATAATGGTCTTGCCATCTAGACTGTGAGATGAAATTCCTTATTTATTTATTTCATGTACTTATATAGTGCCGTCAATTTACGCAGCGCTTTACATACATATATTGTACATTCACATCTATCCCTAACCCTCAAAGGGTGTCCAATCTAAGGTCCCTAGCTTACATCCATACATACACATACTAGGGCCAATTTAGACAGGATCCAATGAAACTAACAGCATGTCTTTGGAGTGTGGAAGGAAACTGGAGTACCCGGAGGAAACCCACGCAGGCACAGGGAGAACATGCAAACTCCAGGCAGGTGGTGCCGTGGTTGGGATTTGAACCAACGACCCTAGTAGTTATCACTATCTTTAATGCACATCCTCCATATATTGCTGCTTATACAGTGACACCACATGTACACCACAAGTGCAGCACCAGTTAAGGACAATCACAGAGACACATTTGGTCAATGACTCAGGAAGTTTTGAAGTCAGAGATGGCCAGGTGACTAGCATCTTCAGAAGGTGCACAGTGGCCTAATGGTTAGCACTTCCAGCTGACAGCACTAGGGTTGTTGGTTTTCCCAACCATGGCACCACCTGCCTGGAGATTGTATGTTCTCCCTGTGCCTGCACGGGTTTCCTCCCATTCTCCAAAGACATGCTGGTAGGTTAATTGGCTGCTCTCTAAATTGTCCTTAGTATGTGTATGTACGAATGTGAGTTAGGGACCTTAGATTGTACACCCCTTGACGGGAGGGACTGTTATGAATGTTCAATATGTAAAGTGCTGCGTAAATTGATGGCACTATATAAATGAAATATTTAAGGTGGTCAGCAATGACAGCTCATGTATTTCTTTCATTAAGGGATCTCTTTAAAACACACACAGGTTTTCAATCCCTTCCCCCGCAGGTTGCCTCCCTGTCACTTAAAGGAATTCACTGTAAACAAGTAATATATTGTCCCTGTCATTCAGTGTGTGCCGGATCCTCAGAGCTCCTAGTACTATACTATCTTTATTGTATACTAATCAATACTATCAAGTGAGGGCAGAAATTCATTATGTATTGATATTGTTTTGCTGCTTCCTTGTCAGGGATGAATCGAATATTTTCCACTTCTGTAGTGCTTAAATTTAACTTTTCTCTTCATTTATGAGTCTTAAGTCCTCATGCACACGGGACGTTTTTACAGCGGCTGTTTTTGGCTTTTGATGTTTTTTTTCTACAGCCAGTAAACCTCCCAGCATGTTATCCTATGTGTCCATGCACACATAGACTGGAATCAACGTTTTTTGGCAGGGACGTTTTTTGGCTGGAGAAAAAATCCAGGACTAGTGGGTTCCTAGAGGAGTTTTTTAGCTGTAAAAATGCTCTAACGCTGAAAAACGCACCAAAACTCAATAAAATGCCGCAAACCGTCGCTTTGGGATGGTTTTTTGACCCCCCCAATTTATTTTCAGTAAAAAAAACACTGAATAACGCAAACGCAGAAAAACGGGTGAAAACACTAAACATGCCAAAACTCTGCTAAACGGTATGCAAAAACGCTAAAAAAAAGCTAAAAAAACTCACATTTTTAAGGTGACTTTACACAGCTAATGTTACCAGCGTTATCAAAACGTCCCGTGTGCATGAGGGTCTCATGCACACTGGACGTTTTTACAGCTGCTGTTTTTGGCTTTTAGCGTTTTTCCTAAAGCCAGTAAATTCCCCAGCATGTAAAGCTGGCCACACACCAGGGGCGGACTGACAACTCATGGGGCCCCCGGGCAATAGGGGATCATAGGGTCCCTGTTTCCTTGCCCGAACTCAAAAAAGCCTATGAAAAAGGTACCATGGGCATCTCATGGGGCCCCCTACTGACCCCGGGCCCTCGGGCAGTGCCCGAGTTTCCAAATGGTCAGTCCGCCCCTGCCACACACTATACAATTTTCTGTCCAATTTCTGCCCAATTTCTTTTAGATTTACCTTCAACTATGTAGTGCAAGGATCTGCCTAATTTGATACAACTGAAAATGTTGTTGCAGGGGCAGATCTGTGTCAGACATTTGTGAGTACAGCTAAGGAAGTCAGCATAGATACCAGGATTTACAAGATTGTGTCATCTTCAAACCGTCATCTCAGTCTTGGGAGTAGATTTGTAATTTGGTCCAGTCAGTCCTGAGGTTTAAACAGCCCACTAATGGAGTACAGCCAGGTTGGTGATCATAAGCAATGGAAGCATATGGACATACAAGCACTTATCAATTACAAATCATTCTGTGCATGGGTTGCTGCTGTATAAACTCTGAATTTACAGTACGTCTCTGCATGATCTCTGAGGTCATTCTGCATTACCGCCGCTGACTGCACATTGTTTACATCTTGGCCTTGAATTCGCTAGGCAGAAACGGTGGCACATACATGTCTGGTCCATTTTCACAGTACACTAGTAGATGTTTGCACAATGTAAACAATGTAAAAGGTCAAAAATGGACCATATTTTGGTTTGGGTAGCTAAATGCTGCAGAGCAAACCAGAGCAATGTGAATGGAGCCATAGCATACAATACTGATGCATTCAAATCCAAATTAATTACCAATCCATATTGTACACCTGAGCCCTTAAGGTGGTTTTAAACCCAAATCCAAAAATATAGCATATTGCAGTTTACCAATCTTTAAATGTGGTAGCTGCATTAGTTTTCTTTTTAGTTTTTTTTTCCTCTGTTTTCACTTACTGATCTGGCCATTAACACACCTCCTGTATTAGAGTACCCCCACACTGGATGAAGGAGCACAGGGGGCACATTTGGATAGCAGCATTGTCAGTCTGGGGGGCGTGTAGAGTTAGATATAGTGGGTTTAAAGTGGTACTAAACCCACAACAGTAAAATCAGTCTGTATATGCAGTAGAGCATGCTTGTTATACTCACTGTGGAACCTAAGGGGTTCATCCACTGCATTTAAAAAGGCTGTTTGATCCTGACTTCTCTGCCCTCCTCTTGTTCAAATATTCCCCTGACAGACTGAGCCCGTAGCCATTCTGCACATGCCCAGTTTAGTGTGTATTGCTAGAGAGGTTTTGGTTTTTTTCCTTGGGAGAGGGCATGTGATCAGCCAATCAGCACTCTCCAGACAGAGGGTCAGGGGTTTTGCATCTTCCTAGAGCAGAAAGAAAACTCCTCCTACAAGGTTTAACCAGTGCTCTGCTGAAGTCACAAGACTGCTCTAACTGCTGATGAGAAAATGTATTTAGTTTATATTTACTACAATAATTACGTTTCCATGTTGTGTGTACTGTGGGAGACCAGATATAGTGAATGCAGAGTCCGTGGTTTAGTAACACTTTAAATACACTAACAAACTGAAGCCAAACTCCAGCTAACACTACTTCCAGTATAAGCAGGTACAGCAAACAGTGTCTTTCCTTATCGGATAAAGGTTTTACATAAATAAATACAAGCTGACCATTGCAATCCCTGCCAGGGTTAAATGGTTTGCCTCATCTCTGTGACTGATACATTTTGCTGAAGAGCTTTGTGGCTAAAAAAACAACAGACTTACTGGTTGGATTACCAGAAGAAAATAGAAGAAAGACAGCCTAAAAAGAAAACTAATGCAGTTGTCAGGTCTAAGGCATGGTAAGACAAAACTAATGCAGGCCATACATGGTTCGAATTCCGAACAATTTTTCGTCTTAAAATCGGAAACGCCGTTCGCTCGGTAATCCGTTGGTGCCATCATTGATTTCGAAAATCGGCTGACCAAGTTATAAAGTTCACCCCATATAACATGCGAAACATCTTTCCTTCCAGGTCACAGCTCATGTGCATATTCTTTTCGGAAAAATGATTGTATGATTCTACCATCATTGAGTTGAAAATCAGTCGTTTTTCACAAATTTTCCAACATGCCGATCACAGAAAAGGGGAGGAACCACAAAAATCATCCGGTGCCATTGACCCACTAACAGAACGAAAATCAGCCAATTATTCTTAGGTCCCATTTTGGGACGAAAAATACCCATGTATGTTTCGACTCTCTGGCCTAAGCAATATGGTAAATGTTTGCTGTTGGATTTTCAGACTTTAGCACTTTTGCAGTGGTTGCTGGATTGCATTCTTGATCTTTCTGTTTGACTTTGAGGTTGCTGTTGAACGGAACACCCCAGGCTCCGCAGAATGTTCCTTTCTTGCTCCATCTAATGGCCAGCTCTGCGTGTTTTTGGCTGTTCATCTATCATCATTTTCAGCTGATTTGAAGTGTTTTGGGGATGCAGTGTTGCCTGTTAATCTCTGTTTGTTTTTGTAGATAATCTTCCCTTAGCAACTGATGGTGACATTACGATGAACTTTCCGCTATTATAAATCTGGCCATAGACATTAAAAGGCTGTCAGACTTGCGGCACTGACTGCCGGAAGACAACAGAATTGTGCATAAACACGCGTGCTTGACTCAGCAGAATGTGCATGGCAATGCCTGATTAAAGGAGAACTCTGTTTCTGGTTTTGGACAGAGCAGTAAGCCCCCAGTCACACTGGATGCGAATTGGCATGCGATTATCATGCCATGCGACTTGCAAATCGCAGCCTATTGTCCCCAATTAGAGCGGTCATGTCGGTGCGGTTCCAATTTCTAAAGTAGTACATGCATCAGATGTCTTCCAAATTGCACCTGATATCGCCATGTGATCCGACTTTGAAATCGTGCGACTTCACTGCATGTCGCACGATTTCAAAGTAGGGTTTGATGTGACCGGGGGGTCAAGGAGTTTTTATCACAATCTGTGTCCATGTCTGGGAAATTTCCCTACACTTCCTGTCCCAGAGACACAACAGGAAGTGGAAATATGAAAATGAAGGGGCACCCCGGCTTACAGTTATCACCAATTCCTGTGAGAATAGACAACAACAAGTGGGAAGAAATCTACTCAATACTATTTCTAGCACAATCTAGAAAACACAGCTACTATTCTTTAATCAGAAGATTAACCCTGAACTAAAGCAGAATTAAAACCTACAAAACACTGACAGGTTTATGACTAAAGGGACCCTGTTGGTCTCTTCTGTCATAAAACCCTTTCTCTGCCTGTCAGCATTTGTGTACACTGAGCCACGCATGCACAGCTCAGCGTACATTTAGGGGCACTGCTCTGTGGCATGGTGATGTGACTCCCATGTGCATATTTGAAAGTGATGTCATCGAGACCCCGCCACTTACGCAGCCAAAGAGTCTGAACCTGGAGGTAAGGCTAAGAGAAAATGAAAGCACCCTTGACAGCTCAGAGCACTGACAGGGCAACGCTGGAGGGAATAACTTGGCAAGCGCACAGGGTGTGCCAGATATTCCTGGGCACACCCTAATCACCCCGTGTGCATTACTGTTATTGCTCTGCGTATCAATGGAAAGATCTCCCACTGAGCGGCTCTGCTTATAGAAGTGTGGAAGCTCCTCTCTTTCACTCTGAGCCTGATGCGGTGCGGAATTTACAGTGGTTTCTGTACAAATTCCAAGCCGCATCACAATTGCACCCCATTCATGCGAACTGCTGCAGGTGTGTATGTTAAGATAACAACACCCCAAAATCGGTTCGCAAAACGCAGTGCGATGTGCAGAATCAGATCGCATGGGTGTGAATACCCATGTGATCCGATTCTAGTGCGGACCAAAAAAGGGTCCTGCATCTTTCTGGTGCAGATGTGGTGCGATTTGAGCCATGCAAAATGTATGCCTCAAATCGCACCGCACAGAATTCACATGTGAGTTGCACAGGAGCGCGGTGCGGTTCCTCTGCGAATCACTTGTGATTTGCCGCACTGAATATGTGTGAATCCAGACTCAAACTGCAGGTAGGGAGACAATGTGCGCACAGGGAGATCAGAATGCGCATGTGTGTTTGAGCTTTGTGATGCATACCCTAATGCAATAGGCTGCGCACACTTATGGTGGCAAGTCTTTCTTGATGTTCTGATATGCTGTGCATACATTATGGCATAAAATTGAGAGGAGGGCCCATTTTTTTGTCATATGTGGAAGTTTATTTCCGCTTTAAGGTTCTCTATAGATCACTGCAGACAGATTTTCACAAACCATCTAACAGGCTCAGTAGGCAGGCAGTACTGTGGTACTTATTGCATCACCAATCGCGTTCAGACTTTTAGGGCAGGTTTCTATTTAATCTCTGTTTATTCAAGTTTTCAAGAATATAAAGGAGAAATACAAAAAAAAAGATCATAGCGAAAATATGAACATTCTGATATAAAGCATGCTACAAATGCATAGAAAAAGGCAAATTCACAGAACACCAAAGTATCCAAACTCGAAAATCATTGTATTTATCCCCAACTAGATATCCTGAAGCTGTACTGCCAATCTAGGTAGGCATATGGTCGTGTGTCCGTTGTAGAGCACCTACTGGTTAATGACCACTATAGGAAAAAAAAAAAGTATATGAAACAGAATGAAGAAGCGATAATACGGTAATATATACAGGCGTACCTCAGTTTACCAACGCCTGTAATTCTTGGTTTACGAATGAAAATCCACTGAAAAAAATTCCTCGGTTTACAAATTTTTTTCGCAATATGAAGCAAGTTTGCCCAGGATGCATGCATTGCACCTGGGAGGTTTATAGCGCCGGCCCCATGCCTGTAAAGTGCACTTTAGAAAGAGTTTTGAACAGATAAGACTTCTTTGACATTTTTCTGACCTCCGTAACGGATTAATTGATTTTTAATGTTTTTATGAATTTTTTTTAATCATGTCCCTGTACAGTATTTATGCCTTTAAAGTGCACTTTATAAAGAGTTTTGAACAGATAAAAGACTTTTTTTTTTACTTTTTTCTGACCTCCGGAACGGATTAATTGGTTTTCAATGCACTTACAAATTAATTTTTAATCATGTCCCTGTGCAGTATCTATGCCTTTAAAGTGCACTTTATAAAGAGTTTTGAACAGATAAAAGACTTTTTTTTTCTGACCTCCGGAACTGATTAAATGGTTTTCAATGCATTTACAATTTTTTTTTAAATCATGTCCCTGTACAGTATTTATGCCTTTAAAATGCACTTTATAAAGAGTTTTGAACAGATAAAAGACTTTTTTTTTTTACTTTTTTCTGACCTCTAGAATTAATTAATTGGTTTTCAATGCTTTCCTATGGAAAACCGCGTCTCAATTTACAAATTTTTTGCAATGCGAAATGTCCCGAACAACGCATTAAATTAGTAAACCGAGGTATGCCTGTACTTGATACACATTTCTCCTTACTCCCGTAGATAACCCAAAGGTCAAGACCATGAGGTTGCATCCATACGCTTAGATAGAGAAGATACCTGTTTTCTATTAAAAGAACTTTAAAAGAGGAATAGCGTAAAAGCAAAAAAAAAAGTAGGAGGTGGAATAAAAATAAAGTTTAGGGCAGGCTTAGATCTGATTGGTGGCTAGGAAACTTGTATTACCCTTGTCCTTGTACTTACAACAGCCTAGCTGTGCTTTTTTTCTCTGAAGACATCTTGTGGTAGTGAAGAGGTACTGCAGGGGACAGCTCTGGAACACTTTAAAGTGGTAGTAAACTTTGTAATTTAAAAAGAAAAAGAAAGAAAAGTGTCTCTGGTGGTTTAAGTTATATTGCACTAGTAGGCACTGCATACTCGCACATTATGGCATACTTACTGCAAAACAAAGCCCTCCAGTGGTGCGCTGTCACTGCTAACAGGGCTTCCATCTTCACTCAGTCTTCCTTCTGGGTTCGCGGGCCCTGGTCCTTTGAATGGCTGAGTCATGATGATGTCACTCCTGCTCACGCACACGGGAGTCACAGCCAGGGCACAGAGCTCTGAAGGGATGGCATGAGTATGGGCTTCAAGACCTTTTTTTTCAATTTTGCCGTGTACTATATGGCTGAAAAGTATTGGAGAATACAGTTCCACTTCAATAAAATTTATTTATAACAGGCATTTATATAGCTCTATTAAAGCAGACCTCCGGCCAAATGTGCTTTTTTTTACCATGCAGTGGGGCTGTGGATCGGTTGCTAATTTTTTCAAGGGGTGAGGACTAAGCTCATACTCATCTGATCCGCCGATCCTATGGAAAACCACACTCCCCCACAGTCCAGCGGTAGACTGTTCCTATATATGGAGTGTACATTGAGTGTGCTGATGTCAGGAACAGTCCATTTACAAGACTGCTGGACTGTGGGGGGGCAGGGGCCGCAAGAACTGGTCTTGTGCAGGGAGGATCGGCGGGTCAAGTCAGTATATCTTCAGTGTCCTCTCCCCTAGAGTAAAATGAGCATTTGACCTGTGTAGTGCCGGCACAGCCCCACTGCATGGGCCAAAAAGTTTTTTCACAGATTTCTGCTTGCCCTCCAGTGGCATTTGATCATCTCTGCGTTTTAATTTTTTTGCGCTATAAACAAGAAAATACCGACAATTTTGAGAAAAAAAACAATATTTTCGACTTTTTGCTATAAAACATGTCCAGTAAAAAAATTTAAAAAATCCAAAATGTATTCTGCTACATGTATTTGCTAAAAAAAAATCCCAATACGTGTAAATTAATTGGTTTATGTGAAAGTTATAGCGTCTACAAATGGCAGTATATATATTGGAATTTTTTTTTTATACTAGTAATGGCAGCGATCAGTGACTTAATGTGAGACTGCGGGACTGCGGCGGGCATTGTAACACTGGTGGGGAACTGACATCCCCAGTGACACTAATACAGTGATCAGTGATAATAAAAAGCACTGACACTGTACTAATAACACTGGGCAGGAAGGGGTTAACATCTGGGGCGATCAAAGGGTTAACTGTGTGCTGTGTGTTTCACTGTGCGCTGTGTTTTACTAGGGAGGCATGCTGTTTTGTATTGCTCTGCTATACAGACAGGGGTGGACTGACAACTCATGGGGCCCCTGGGCAATAGAGGATCATGGGGCCCCTGTGTCCTTGCCCAAACTCAAAAAAGCCTATGAAAAAGGTACCAGGGGCATCTCATGGGGCCCCCTACTGACCCTGGGCCCTCGGGCAGTGTCCGAGTTTCCAAATGGTCAGTCCGCCCCTGTATACAGAGCAATACAAAGCAGCATGCTGGAGCTGGCAGGGGAGAAATCTGTATTGTTTACATACAGACCTCTCCCCTGTCAGTGATACTCGGTGATCACTGGGTGCCGGCAGGGAATCACTGGCTGGGACCCAGTAATTGGCAGCTGAGTCCGCCAATTACAGCACGGGTGGGGCACGCACATGACCCCTCCTCAAAAATGCAAAATCATGTATATATATATATATGTGATTTTGTGCAGCCCTTCTGCCCTGAAGCAGTAGTTCTGCTATAGGGCGGTCGAGAAGAGGTTAAATCACTGCTCTCAAGGAGCTTACAATCTAAGATCCCTAACTCACGTTCATACATATACATACTAGGGCCAATTTAGACAGGAGCCAGTTAACCCACCAGCATGTCTTTGGAGTGTGGGAGGAAACCTAGAATATACAGGGGAAACCCACACAAGCACATGGAGATCATTCAAACTCCATGCAGATAGTGTTCTGGTCAGGATGCAAACCCAGGAACCCAGTGCTGGAAGGCAGAAATGCAAACCACTGTACTGCCAAGATAAAATAAAAACCGCTTTGCCAATTCCACTACCTGTTTCCACTCCAATGCCCTGGCCTCACCCCCCCCCCCTCGACCTGGCTTCTGCCCTGACAATCTTCAGGTATGGTAATTACTCTATAATCGGAGCTCGGCACGCCACCTGTTTATGCCCTGTGAGACCCTTTGCCGGTAAATGTCCGAGGTAATACCTTTCCCCTCCTCCCTTGTTCTGTGTGCTGGAGGCTTTGTCATTAGAAGTCTGTTAAATACTCATGATATTGGAATACAGCTACTTTAAATGTCACAGCAGGTAGGGAACTCTGCGAAGCATGACGGCACCATTCATTATGCCAGACCATGAATGCAGCATTTTATTTTAATACATTTCCCAACATTTAGTGGGGAATATACACTTCTGCTTCTCCTTAGAGAGTGGAGCTGATTGTTGAGGTTCTTTCTGATTTTTGCTTGTCCCCTTTTATTTATAAGCCATTGAAGCAGAAATAAACTGCCAGAGAAAAAATGCTGCTATAATGTGTTATAATGTTCAAGTATGTTCACTGTATTTACAGACTATGACAGACTTACCCAATAAAATGATCCCCTCCGGTGTTGTCATACCCACACTTCCCTCTATGGCTGGGGCTCCCATCTTCTCACGTCTGGGTTTGGAGTCTTTGTCCTCTTGATTGGCTGGGCCAGGATGGTGTCACACAGAAGTTACTTCATCCCGACACAGAATTGCATTAGAGTATACTTACAGGAAAAAGTGCTAACGAGTAGGCAGAAGCATCTATGACAGATGACACATACACAGTCTCCTCTGCAATTAAACAAAGCCTGCCTGGCAGCACTTTTTAACAAATAGAATTCATTTCTGAGTGTACTTTTTTTATACAGTGAGAGAAAATATACATAAAATACAGACTTCTACCTTCTATATTGAGTTGAGGGGAGGAGCTGGGCCAGCACAGACAATAATTATATACTTCCAGATGACCAGAGCAGAAGGGGGGCTCTGCTAGGGATTTAAGGAATTGACATTTTACCCCTGTACAAATCATTAGTAAGACTTCATCTGGAATATGCAGTTCAGTTTTGGGCACCAATTCACAAAAAGAACATTGGGGAACTGGAGAAAGTACAGAGAAGGACAAACAAACTGATAAGAGGCATGGAGGAGCTCAGCTATGAGGAAAGATTAGAGGAACTGAATTTATTCTCTCTTGAGAAGAGGAGATTAAGGGGGGATATGATCAACATGTATAAATACATCAGTGGTTCATATAGTGAACTCGGTGTAGAGCTATTCACCCTGAGGTCATCATAGAGGACAAGGGGGCACTCTTTACGTCTGGAGGAAAAGAAATTTAATCTCCAAACACAGAAAGGTTTCTTTACAGTGAGAGCTGTGAAAATGTGGTACAGACTCCGTCAAGAGTTGGTTCTGGCCAGCTCCGTAGATTGCTTTAAAAAAGGCCTGGATTGTTTCTTAGATACACAGAATATAACTGGATATTAACATTTATAGGTAAAGTTGATCCAGGGAATATCCGATTGCCTCTCAAGAGATCAGGAAGGAATTTTTTCTCCTGCAGAAGCAAATTAAATCATACTTTGCTGGGTTTTTTTGCCTTCCTCTAGATCAGCGGTCACTAAATGGTGGACTGCGGTCCGTGAACGGCCCCAGCAGCACTGCTGCCTGGACCGCTAGCCCACCAGCCTGCAATGACAGATCCATCACTGAGCAGGGCAACATGACATCACGTATGCGCCCCACCCCATCAGCTCACTGCCTCTCCGGCTCCCACTCCCTGCCTGTACAAAAGCATCCAGCAAAGATCCCGGCACAGCTCCTGTCTGTTTCAAGGTAGGGTGTAGTCTTACAGGGGCACTCTGATGGGCACATTGAATGTTAAGGGGCACGCTGATGGGCACAACATAGAATGTGCCCATCAGAGTGCCCTTTAACATAACGTGCCCATCAGAGTGCTCCTTAATATAAATGTGCCCATCAGCATGCCCCCTATTTTATGTTAAGGGGCACTCTGACGGGCCCATTTTATGTTAAGGGGGCACAAATGGGCACATGTGATGGAAAGGGGCACTCTGATGGGGAATATGATGTAATGGTGCACTCTGATGGGGAGATATGATAGAAAGGGGTACTTTGAGTGTAAGGGGGCACTCTGATGGGAATACCTGATGTAAAGTGGCAATGTGATGGGGATACCTGATGTAAAGGGGCACTCTGATGGGTACAGCTGATGTAAAGGGGCACTCTGATGGGTACAGCTGATGTAAAGGGGCACTCTGATTGGTACAACTGATGTAAAGGGGCACTCTGATGGGGACAACTGATGTAAAGGGGCACTCTGATGGGGACAACTGATGTAAAAGAACACTCTGATTGGCACACCTGATGTGATGGGAATACATGATGTAAAGTTGCATTCTGATGGCTACACCTAATGTAAGGGGGCACACTGATGGGCACACCCTATTCGGACCTCGGCCAGAAGAAAATTTTAGTGACCGGACCTCCATGAATTTTAATTCAATACCCCTGCTCTAGATCAACTGTGGGTATAGGATTAAAACTTTTTTTTTTTTTTGGTTGAACTGGATGGACTTTTTTCTTTTTTCAGCCAGACTAACTATGAGACTTCCTGGAGTAGTTGCAATTTCTAGCAGGTTAGAAGACATTAAAAATTGTTTGTGGAAAGGAAAAGCACTGCAAGTAAGCATTTAAAATACTTGATTTTTCTGTGCTTTTATCTGCAATTGGCCAAAAGGTCTCTATAAAAGCAGATGTAAACCCTATCACTAAATTCTCATAACCATACAATCTTTCACATATATATCTTCTTTGTTAATGCGGTTTCAAAATGCTTTTTAATGTTTTTAAAACTGCAGCTTTCAATAAATGATACTTGGTGATCCTGCTACGAAGGTCCTTATTCAGGTGTATCTTGTTATAGGACTGCTTTTTTTTGCCAGTTTCCCCACTGCTCTTGTATGTTGTCACCATGGAGTGCACATAGATAGGAATCCGTTGTGGAGTTGTGTAGCACAGAGATGTAACAAAGAATGGAAAAAATGCCACAACAGCTACTAAACATGGCAATTGTTTATGACACACAGTGCTTTATCAAAATAAATGTAATTTCGTAAGGGTATACATCTACTTAAAGCAGAGCTCCACCCAAAAGGGGAAGTTCCACTTTAAGGCCTCGGTCCTCGCTCCCCGTTAAGGATTGGCACCTTTAGGTGAACCGGGGAGGGTACCCGCTCCCTAGTGACTTCAATGCAAAATTGTGTCCCACTGACTTCAATGCAAAAATGCCCCCTAGCAACTTCAATGCAAAATCGTGTCCCATAGAATTCATTGCAAAGTTGCATCCCATTGACTTCAATGCAAAAACACCCCCTAGTGACTTCAATGCAAAAACGCCAGCCACATTAATTGAATTAATTTTTTTTTAAACTGTCCATTTTGGTTTTCAGCATACTGATATTTTGGTTTCCGGATCTGAATTTTTATTTTGGTTCACCACTAGTGAAAAGAGAAGTAGCACAGTGATACGCTCATCTCTCTGTCACTCTTCTGTCAATCTCTCAGCATGCTTCTTGTCAACACATGAGCTGATTGGCTCCTTGTACTGCTTCTTCCTCCAGCCCTGCTATACAGGGACTGCAAGAGGCTGATACCAGGTCAGATTCTGGTACTCACACTGCCGGCATTTAAAAAATACATTTAATGATGTATTATTGATTGCAGAGCTGCTTATGTTTTATATTTGCCTGGAGTTAAATCTGGAACCGTTTAGACATAACAGTTAATATTTATCTCAGTCGTATTTTATTTTCTTCGTTATATTCTTTGGTCACAGCAGGCCCGCAGATGCTCTCAGTTTAACAGTACGGTTCTCCTCAAAGTGTGGCTTGGAAATTCCTCATCAACTTTAATTCTTCACGATCAACGTCTGGCACAACTAGCCGTCTGGGCAGTTGTCCTCCGTACATCTGCTTCTGTGACAAGTCGCCGATCTATTATTAGCGCTTTTATTAGCTGCGGTTGTTTACAATGCTGACTTGTCACATCCTTCCGGGCAATTCTTTCAGTGTAATATCAAAACACTTTGGCAGAACAGATGGGAAGATGTCTGAATCATCGCAGGTTTCGGGTGGAGATCAGACAAGCATCTGTGCACATCTGGGCTTCACGGTGGAGTTATCTGACGGCTTACACGGAAGTGAGTCCCTCGACTAAAGGGAACCTGTCAAAATAGCTGGGCTGCGGCTGTGTGTGATGCTGCTTAGCTGAGCCATACCCCAGGACCAGCTATGCAGAATTTGAACAATGAAGCTCCAGGTGTGACAGATCGCAAACGCTGTACCAGGACTTTGAAATATAAATTCTAAGATAGTTTACTTAAAGAGACCCTGCCACCAACTTAGAAAAATGCTGTTAAAAGCACAGAAAAACCTGGACAGGCGTACCTTGGTTTACGAATGCCCCGGTTAACGTAATTTTCGGTTTACAAATGAAAATCCATTAAAAATAATGCCTCGGTTTACAAAACATTTTCGCAATACGAACGGATTAATTGGTTTTCAATGCATTTACAAATTTTTTTTAATCATGTCCCTGTACAGTACTATGCCTTTAACCACCTCCCGCCCGCCATATAGTACAATGACGGGTGCAAGGTGGTTCTCTCATTCTGGGAGGACGTTATATGACGTCCTTCCATTCTCACTGCGCATACGTGGCGATCAGCAGTGTGCTGTGTCCCTCGGACATAGCAGATCACTGATCCACAGAAAGAGCCGAAGATCTCGGCTCAGTCATGTGATCAGCTGTGTTCAATCACAGCTGATCACATGGAAACAGGGAAATGACAGTTATCGGTATTTCTCTCCTCACGAGCTGTCACGCTGTCATGTACACTGATCATCAGGGCACTGATGATCAGTGTGCCCTGATGATCAGTGTGGCCCCAGAAGTGCCACCTGTCAGTGTCCATCAGTGCCAGCTGTCAGTGCTGAACAGTGCCAGTGCCCATGAGTGCCACATCAATGCCACATATTAGTGCCTACCAGTGCACATCCATGCCACATATCAGTGCCCATCTGAGCTGCCTTTCAGTGTCACCCATCAGTGCCAGTCAGTGCCACCTATCAATGCCAATCAGTGCCACCTATCAGTGCTGCCTATCAGTGCCAGTCAGTGCTGCCTATCAGTATGCATCAGTGCCGCCTATCAGTGCCGCCTATCAGTTCCAGTCAGTGCCACCTATCAGTGCCAGTCAGTGCCGCCTATTAGTGCCGCCTATCAGTGCCATATGTCAGTGCTGCCTTTCAGTGCCCATCAGTGATGCCTATCAATGCCCATCAGTGCCACCTACCAGTGCCTTCTCATCAGTGCCCATCAGTGCCACCTATCAGTGTCCATCATTGCAGCCTATCAGTGCCCATCACTGCAGCCCCATTAGTGCACATCAGTGAAGGAGAAAAATCACTTATTTACAAAATGTTATAACAAAAACTAAGAAAAAAACTTTTTAATATGATAAATAGTTTTCAAAGTTTTTTACAAATAAATATGTGAAAAGTGTGGCGTGCATTTGTATTCAGCCCCCCTGAGTTAATACTTTGTAGAACCGCCTTTCACTACAATTACGCTGCAAGTCTTTTTGGGGATGTCTCTACCAGCTTTGCACATCTAGAGTGAATTTTTTCCCATGTTTCTTTGCAAAATAGCTCAAGCTGTCAGATTGGCTGGAGAGCGTCTGTGAACAGCAATTTTCAAGTCTTGCCACAGATTCTCAATTGGATTTAGGTCTGGACTTTGACTGGGCCATTCTAACACATGAATATGCTTTGATCTAAACCATTCCATTGTAGCTCTGGCTATATATTTAGGTTTGTTGTCTTGCTGGAAGGTGAACCTCCACCCCAATCTCAAGTCTTTTGCAGACTCTAACAGGTTTTCTTTTAAGATTGACCTGTATTTGGCTCCATCCATCTTCCCATCAACTCTGACCAACTTCCCTGTACCTGCTGAAGAAAAGCACCCCCACAACATGATGCTGCCACCACCATGTTTCACGGTGGGGATGGTGTGTTCAGGGTGTTGTGCAGTGTTCGTTTTCGCCACACAGTGTTTTGTTTTTAGGCCAAAAAGTTCAGTTTTGATCTCATCTGACCAGAGCACCTTCTTCCATATGTTTGCTGTGTCCCCCACATGGCTTCTTGCAAACTGCAAATGGGACTTCTTATGGCTTTCTTTCAACAATGGCTTTCTTCTTATTTATTTATTTCAGGTACTTATAAAGCACCGTCAATTCCCGCAGCACTTTACATATATATATTGTACATTCACATCAGTCCCTAACCCTCAAGGGGAATACAATCTAAGGTCCCTAACTTACATTCATACATACACATACTGTACATTCTAGGGACAATTTAGACAGGAGCCAGTTAGCCTAGCAGCATGTCTTTGGAGTGTGGGAGGAAACCGGAGCACCTGGAGGAAACCCATGCAGGCACAGGGATAACATGCAAACTCCAGGCAGGAGGTGCCATGGCTGGGATTCGAACCAACAACCCATAGTACTGCCAAGCGGAAGTGCTAACCATTTAGCCACTGTGCTGCCCACTCTTCCATAAAGGCCAGATTTGTGGAGTGCATGACTAAGAGTTGTCCTGTGGACAGATTCTCCCACCTGAGCTGTGGATCTCTGCAGCTCCTCCAGAGTTACCATGGGCCTCTTGGCTGCTTCTCTGATTAATGCTCTCCTTGCCCGGCCTGTCAGTTTAGGTGGACGGCCATGTCTTGGTAGGTTTGCAGTTGTGCCATACTCTTTCCATTTTCAGATGATGGATTGAACAGTGCTCCATGAGATGTTCAAAGCTTGGGATATTTTTAATAACTTAACCCTGCTTTACCCCAGGTTCACACCTAAGCGTTTTCTGCAGCATTTTGCAGAAACACAGTACAGTCCATTTAACATGATTTCCTATGGGACAGGTTCACATCTCTGCGTTTTCACCTGGTGCATTTTTTGGAAAGGGTCAAAGACTTTTTTGAATGCAAAATGTTGCATTTTTGGTTCTATAGACTTCAATAGTAAAGCTGCAGAAAAGCATGTATTGTGTTTTTGCCACGTTTTTGATGCATTTTACATTTAAAATGCCTAGCAACAAGAAAAAT
This sequence comes from Staurois parvus, assembly GCF_062004578.1. Taxonomy (NCBI): domain Eukaryota; kingdom Metazoa; phylum Chordata; class Amphibia; order Anura; family Ranidae; genus Staurois; species Staurois parvus. Next base: position 12,125,887 of record NW_028318045.1, on the reverse strand, counting down.
AAAAAAATGGAAAAAATGCATAAAAAAACAAGTGCAAAACACAATGCAGAAATGTATCAAATGCAACCTGCATAGGTGTGAACCTAGCTTTAAACTTCAGGATGCTGTTTGTTCACTAATGTTCTCTAACAAACCTCTGATGGCTTCACAGAACAGCTGTATTTAAATTACACACAGGTGGACTCTATTTACTAATTTGGTGACTTCTGAAGGCAATTGGTTCCACTAGATTTTAGTTAGGGGTATCAAAGTAAAGGGTGCTGAATACAAATGCACTCCACACTTTTCACATATTTATTTGTAAAAAAAATTTGAAAACCATTTATTATTTTCCTTCCACTTCACAATAATGTGCCACTTTGTGTTGGTCTATCACATAAAATCCCAATAAAATACATTTACCTTTTTGGTTGTAACATGACAAAATGTGGAAAATTTCAAGGGGTATGAATACTTCTGCAAGGCACTGTATGGCATAGTCCTCTTCTCATCGGAGACTCTATCTGTGGTGGCCCAGCTCCTTCTTAACTCACCTACCTGCATAAGCTTTTATGTAGCTGCCAGCAGAGCAGAGAAGGAGAATACCATACCTGAGTGACAGCTTTGAGTCTACTGGTGCTGTTGACATCACATCCAGGATGGCACCACTGTGCAGCAGTCTTAGGGCTTTTGAATGTCTACAAAAAGGAAGCTTTTAGAGGCAAATGACATGAATAAAATACATTAAATGCACATAAAATATAATGAGAAGATTGTAGTTGAAATGAATGGTCTGTAAACAGGGTCTTTTTATAGAGGTTTTTTTTTTTTTTATCATTTCACAGGAAAAGTCATTTATACCTTCTTCTACCTTCCCTTTCCTTGTTTCATAGCTGCAGCCTCCATAACACTCTTCCAGGGGTGTTGGATACCTTCGCCCCCCAACACATGCTGTGGTTCTATCCTCTGACCCCTATTTCACTGCTAAGTCATACAGTGACATATGGATCGAAAGATGGAATTACGGTACGTAGTGGAAGACAAAAAGCATCTGAAACTCCTGTAGTGTTGAATGCCTTAGAGTCTGATAGAAGGTGCAACCCTGAAATGGAGGGACAGTAGGAGACCCAGACCCAGATAGGTGACTATAAATATTCTTTTATTGCAGGCACCTTTAATATGAATTTTTAAAACACCCGACCTTGTTGCCTTAAAGGATAAACAAACTGCACTTATCCTTTTTGCCCCCACTGTGCCAAGATAGCTCCCATCCCCAGATACATATGTGCCATGCAATTTTGGGTTTGTTTGCATCCCACTGCTATTCCAGCAGTAGCTTCCCATAAGGTTCTATGGGGCTGTCTCTTGAGCAGGCTCTGCTTTGGAAGATGGCCCCATGGATCCCTTTGGGAAGCTTACCCACACATCTATGTATGACATGTAGCTCTACCTCTGATGGGGCCGCTGGTAATAACTGTTTTTCCCTAAATGTACAGAGACTGCAATTAATCAGTCTAAGGGTTGTCATTTATCGTATTTTACTGCTTGAAGAATGTTAACTAGGGACAGAGAGTAGGGCATGGGATACTCTAAAACTTTTGGCTTTTAGTGATCAGAGAACAGGAGTGTCAAACAGTCTAAACTCCCACAGCTGAAGCCCATGGGAGCTGGGTACTTTGTGCTGATGCAAACTGTTGGTGCCCAGTGCAGTTCCCAGAGCACTTCAAAGGCACAGGCATTAGTTTAGGGATTAGTTCAGGGTCATTACTCAAAGCCCCCAGAACAGCTACCACTTTCTGGCTTCTTTCGGACATGGTCCAGTGAGTGAGATGTTCTGCAAACAGCTTCACATAGGGTCCATCCAGGCCCTCAGCTCTGTCACTGCTGAGGCCTCTAAAGCAGCTGTACAGTCTATGGGCTGCTAAGTGCAGCAGGCTACTCCCCTGGCTATGAAACCCTCCTGGGGAGAATGAATCCTGCTCCCCAGTGTCTCAGACTATTTATCATCATTCCAGCCCCTTTCTGACACTCCTCTCCAGGGATTGGCTTGATCATGATAAATATTCTGGCTGGTTGTTTTGAATGTCCTGCCGTAAGCTCTGGAAGCTTCTTCCAAAGGGGGAAGCAATCAAACTCCCAGTTCATGAAGCCATGAACAGGCCAGAACAAACAACTGTTCCCTTGATTACAGAAGGAGCCAAACTAAATTTAGCTAGCACCCTATGCTAGGAAGGTGCTGCAGACGTATTCCCAGAATGTGGAAGATTTGCGTTGGTGGAACAGGTCATATGAACATGCACAGGTAAGTTGCAATACACCAAAGCATCTGCGTTTACCTGAGTACTATATACAACTATTCACTTCTATGGCAGGCTCTATGTGCCACCTGCGGCTCCCCGGGCCATGGAAACACACTAGGATTTTTACATTTACAGCAGGTTTGAATCTCAAAATGTCCTTGTGAATGAGGCCATAGCACAGCAAGTGAGCATGTGCATTATTTCAAAAAACCTTTTTACAGAAAAAACATTTTCTATCTACCTGTTTTAGCTGTGTAGCTGTTTGCCCGGTGTTACCCTTTAAATCACAGAATGAGGTGGTAGGACCTTTTCTATTTTCATTAGCGTGTACGCTTCCTCCCTGCCCTATGATTTATTACATTTAATCACTGCTCTGTTGTTTTTATCTCCCTTTGGGAGTTAGTCGCTGTATTCTTTCGACTGTTTATTGTCTCAGGGAAGATCCTGCTTCATGATCCGTAAATGTGAATGACGGATTCTGCAGGACTACAAGATATAAGATTATTACATTTATTGATCGTAAACACAGCATGGAAAGTGAGGCCTTTGTTTAACTAATGATTTGTAATCACGGCGTATTTTATTCCTGTCCAACCGTCAACGCAATGGCATGAATCATGCTGTGATTGATAGTGTGGGCCATCGGTAGACCTCGTGTATTGGGGCATATCTTTAAAGCTGTATATCTGACATTCACCAAACATTCTCTGCTGGTGTATCTTTCAGGTGCAAGCAGGGGCGGACTGACCATTTGGAAACTCGGGCACTTCCCCAGGGCCCGGGGTCAGTAGGGGGCCCCATGAGATGCCCCTGGTACCTTTTTCATAGGCTTTTTTGAGTTTGGGCAAGGACACAGGGGCCCCATGATCCCCTATTGCCCGGGGGCCCCAAGAGTTGTCAGTCCGCCGCTGGGTGCAAGTGTTTTGAATGACAGTAGTTAATTAACCACCAGTGAATGTTTGGTGAAAGAGACATTCACTGATTTAGAAATGTGCCCCAAACTGTTTTCTAATATTCCACAACATTGTTTTCTCTGAACTTTCCTGATGCATCTGGAAGGAACTTAGAGTGGCCACTGAAATTAGCTTTTGCAATAGAGTCAGAGCCTGCCAGATGTAGCAGGCTCCATTCATTTCAGTGGGAAAGTGGCTGGCAGGTGCAGTCTGCACTCCTCACTGTAGATGGCGCTCAGCTAAAGTGGTAATGCAGAAGGGGAAGGAAGTTGTGAGGAACATGGTCCTCTATAACATCCTGCGATCACCAAGAGAACAGCTGCCCATTTGGACGTGGGTGCCTATTGTGACCTCTGAGGCCATCTTGGGTGAGGGCAGAGCTTAATTAAGTATCTGGAAAACTGATATGGCATGCATTCTGTGAGTAGTTATGGTAGGGACAGATTCTCCATCTGTCAGAGACAGCACTTAGCAACAGGAAGAGTGTCCAGAGGACTAGGGAAAGTGCAGGGACAAGGTTACCTCCACTCAGAAAGCCTCCCAGTTTGGTCCAATTCACGCTCCTCATTGCAGACGTTATCAGCATCATTTCAGCTACAGAACCGCTACTACTGACTCTGTAAGTGGACCAGGATGGTTGTGCCTAGTTGTAACCTTCTACAATATAAAGTGTATGAGTATATGCAGCAAGATAAACGCTTCCAAGTAACCATGGGTTTGCACCAAGCCATTTGCATACATCCCAACTTTCTGAAATGAGAAGGACACCTTTTTAGTACAAAGTATGTAGACAAAAGATATACCTCCTGCCATGCCTCCAGTTCCAAGGACCACAATGAAATAATTCACAAAAACCGGTTCGCTAAGCCCCCAAGTTCTTTTTTTCTTTTTTTTTTCACTACCACCTTAGCTGTATACTTATTAAAATAACAAATGTAATCATTTAGGACACAATAACACTAAGTGCATTGGGCTGCATTTGTCAATTCAGGTCCTACACAACGACAAGCTAAAATCCATAATAAAAGAAAAGTAGGTGCAGCGCTCAAAGTAAAATAAAATATTTCTCTGTAGGATAAATATATAAATATCAGTGGTCAAACAGATATACCACAAGGTGAATAGTGCATTGAGTCTATAAAGGGTGCTGAGAGCACGTACAAAGTTCTCATCCCAGGGTGATGGTAGTAAAAGGTAGAGGGTATTTTACTTTGAGCGCTGCACCTACTTTTCTTTTATTATTGACTATTGCAAGGAGGATTGGTTGCCTTTTTGGTGTTCTAGCTGCTTGTTCTCTTGTACCTGTAGTGCTCGCTATACTTTTTTCACAAGCTAAAATCCATGTTGCAGCATGCGTGATAGGTGAAAATGAAACATGCTGCATATAAACACAGTGCAATGTGCTGCAACACCATACTATGCATAACAATGCTAAGTAAAGAAAAATTATATTTTTGGCTCCTGTTGTGAAATAAAAAGTACACATCAAAGAAACCTAACAAATGTATTTATTTATTTCAGGTACTTATATAGCACCGTCAATTTATGCAGTGCTTTACATATATATTGTACATTATGTCAACATACATCAACTCAAGTGCATTTAGTGTGTGTCAACGCGTAGTAACTGCAGTGACAGTGTGTGAATGTAGAGTTTGAATTAAAGGTTTAGAGTTGTACAACACTTTTGATAATTAAGTAGTAGTTTGTTATAGACTCCTTGTGATCTGACCAAAAAGAGGAACAGCTGAGAAGAGAAGAGGGATAGATGTATTTGGTCCCTTCAAAGAAGAGAAAGTTCCTCCAAAGAAGGGGCAGTTGGGAGCTATGCATGTGGTTCCACTTTTCAGCCCTGTAGAACCATAACTCTATTTTGGAAGAGATTTTAGACACACTAGACATGATTTGTTTTTAAGCTGATGTTTTCTATCAATTTCATACCATAAATGGGTGCTCCCTTGAAACTGGCTTTGATGAGCATTTGGGTTTTCTAAGAAGAGTGTACAACAGCAGCTGTCTCTCTAATTGAATCTTTGTGTAGAGCCATACACAGCACAGAGAGAAGGGTTGCTCACCTTTCCAACATATTAAGCTGTGTGTAATTTTAGGTTCAGCTACTGCTCTCATAACCAGGCTACATGGAAAAAGTTGTGCGGGAGTGGAGTCTTTGCAGTAGTCTGATATGCCCCTTTACTGAGTCAGATTTTGGCAACCAGCAGAAAGTTTTGCTGATTGGAGAGTTCTTGCTTTGAGCCACCAAGGGGGCATATTGGACCTCTGTAGAGAGTTCTTTGCTCACTCACAGATAGAAGATGTCCCCTCTAAAGCCTCCAGCTCAGCCATGAACTTTGCAACAGGTGCTCATATCTCAGTATTGAGTACACACCACTTTGTTAAATCTACCACTCTAGCTGAGGGGAATCTGAATCTTTTTATTTTATGTTCGGGGGTGAACTTTAAGACAGATTGGGTAAATAGCCCAAAAATATGAGAGGGCCAAACAAACGAGAAAATCATGGGGTAGAGAACAGATCTACACAACCCAAGCCTGACTCTTTAAGCCTTCTTAAGGTAGCAGAAGGCATGAGACTCAATGTCAGGGGCCAACATCAGATATGCTTTGGAAAATCTCAGCTATGGAGTACCCAAGAGATGCTAAATGGAAGCGTGTGATTAGGTTATCATCCATCCATGTTATTAAAGAGACTCTGTCACAGACCATTCTTTTCACAATTTTTTTGCTGAATACTGTATATGTTCTTTTAAGATACTTTATACATATTATAGGCACTCTCATCAAAAGTGCCCGACTACACACACCCTTTCCACCCAACTCCTCCATTCTTAGAAGCTTACTCATACTAAAGGTTCTATGCATGAAACATGATCAATGAATGGAGGAAGAACATTTTTCAATCATCCACTCATCCTCCATTGGAGAGGAGGAGGTACTGCGGCTGCACAGATCTGTAAGAGGAGTTCTGTCCTCCTCTCTGCTGCCAACTTCTGAAGCTACATAAAATGATATGTAGGGAGGGGAGGAGGAACTTGGCCAGCACACACAGTAATTGGACACTCCCAGAGGAAGAGAGGGCTAAGATGTTCAAGGAAGGAGGGGGCTGTACTAGGGAATTGACTCTTCCTAGAGTAGTCAAATTTGCTAGTGAGTTCAAAGGCACATTGTTGGTGACAGGGTCTCTTTTTAACATTTGCTTATTATTCACAAACTCTCTACACATATATACTTATCCTGAGTTGAACATTTAAATGCAGGAGCCATGAAACACTCCCCAGATGCGTGACATACAGTTTATCTCTGAAAATCAGAAATTAAATGCACCCATGTAAAACACATTAAACTTCCCCATGTATTACATGTGCATTTTCCATGCACTGGTGTGTCAAAGACTTAATTACACATTTCTTCTTTGCAGGTTTTTCCAGCCCTAACATGTCAGTCCTCTCTTGTGTTAGGCCAAGCTGGCCTGATAACTGACTGCAAGAAAGAAACTACCGACTTGGCACATTGGTGATTTAAAAAGGTGGGTTCACATTTCTATATATAGTCTTGATTAGATCTGGTATGTAAAGGTCCCTACAGACAGTGGACCAAGGACAGCAAAACAAATTTGGTATTAAGGAGCCAGCCATTTCAATCTATGTGCCAGAAGATCTTTTATGGGAATACAACAGAAAAGCACTGGCATTGGATTTAGGGGCAGTAAGGCTCACACTCCGAGCTAAAAATTATGACCTATGTATCCAAATTTTGGGGGGCTCCTTATGACTAGAGAATATTTGCTCACAACTATAGCATTTAGGAAATACTCCTATTTTGCAACTTTTTTTGGGGTTCACACATTGTAAAACTAAGCCCTGAATGTGATTTGTTTGGACTCCAAAGGTTGCCCATCCCATAAATAAACCTATAAGTATCCTATGGTTCCGGGGGCAGGCACAAGCTTGGCTTTTACCAGAAAAGTGGGGGCTCAACTCCAGACTCCTAGTGTTCAGTAAGGTTGACCATCCCATTAAAGGACCATAAAAGAGCTTTGGTGGGGGAATTAGGGAAGGGGCAAGCTTGGCTTTTACAGGAAGGGTGGGAATTTCCAGACCTTAATAGATAGTATGGATGGCCATTCCCTTAAAAGGACCAATAAAAGGTCTTGAAAGAGTAGTAGAGCTTACAGGAAAGGTGGAATGTTGTATATAAGTTGTGGTTCTAAAGTCAAAACTTTTTTTACCTTTAATGTATTCCCTGTATTAAGGTAAAAAATGCCCCACTACCTGTAAAAAATACAAAAACACTTACTTGACTACTCTCACTGCTCAAGTGCTGTCCTGGCCACAACACTGCTCCTCTAACTTCCCGGACTCACAGGATACACTGAGAGCAGCGGGAGTCATAGGCTGGGAGAAGGGAATGGGAGGGTTGCTTACTGTTGCTGTGTGTCTATGGATAGACACAGCACAACTCAGGAGTATATGGACATGGGTGCCATCCTAGCACATGGTTTGCTAAGGAGGCACAAGAAAGAGCGGACAATGCTAGTGGGGACTGCCAAAGAGGAGGTAAGTGCTCTGTGCCATGTTGTTGCATAGAGCAGGTAAGTATAGCATCTTTTTTATTTTACCATCACTTTAACAGCCTGTATGTCCAAATCTGCCTATCGTTTTGTGTGTTTTTCACTGAAACTAACTCCTGCTTATGTATTATTTTTATTAAACCCAGTTACACTTGAATCAGTTTGTAACATGCTTAGGTAAATGCAACTCATCTTATCAATGTGTGTTCGTATTTCTACAAATACTTGATTCTATCTACAGTACAAAATATGAACATTCCCCGGTTTGTCTCCTTAAAAATTCTTCAGAAATCCAGTGAGTTCCTAATGTCCAGTAATGAGCTGACAACACTGCCTCTGCTGCACTAAAACACCAAGTAGTTATGTTAGTCCAGACAAACTTCTCTCCTCTCGGACTACAGAACACACTCCTTGTATGTTATGGAGATGATGAGAGTGAGATGTTCTGTAGTTCAGCAGGAAAGCAAGGCTGACAGCATTGCTTGAGATTTGCTTGAAGCAGAGGCAGAGATGTCAGCGCACTACAGGAATTTAGGAGCGTATTGGATTTCTGTCAGGATCAGCAGGTATTTTTCTGCACTTGAGTTGTTTATAAAGTGTAAATCAAGTTTGTAAAAATATGGGAAATCTGCATGGGTTGCAAAGATGTACTGCATGTTTTTCCCCCTGAAATAAACGTTAATGATAATCTATAACTGCCTATACTATCTCAACGAAGTAGAGAAATCATCACTCTAAGGCTTCATGTACACGAGCCTACTCCACTTACACCGGCCGCTAGGAAATGCAAATCACTGAAAAAATGCGGTACCACCGTTGCCACGTTTTTACCACATTTTGCGTTTTCCTGCAGTCGGTAATCAAAACTTTCCAATCCTGAAAGCGATTCTTTTGCATTCTGGAGAGAGATGTTCTGACCGCCAACTGTGGGAAAATGCTCCTATCCTGAACGCCATTCTTTCGCATTCAGGAGAGGGAGGATTAACCCGCCTAAACGTGGCAGCTCTTAAACTCTGCTAAAAGCCTGTGTGTACATGGACACATATGCTTTTATGGAGTTGAGTTTTGGAGCTTTGGCAAAAAATGCCAAAAGCTTCTAAAACTGAATTTAGCAGTTGCTTGCATACATGAAGCCTAAGTATTGATAATCAAAGTGGAGAAGTGGACATGTTTTCTTGACACAATTATTCTTAATAAATGGCACAATTCTCATATGTTAGTAGATTGAATAATCTGGGGCCACGTGATGTTTCCTGTTATCTCAGTAACTGTTCTACAGGGTCAACCACCAGAGCGAAAACCTAAAATAGATATAGAAAGTATCATCCAGAAAAATACAAAATCATCATCCAGAAGAATCAAAAATCATCAAACAGCACTGGAACATAATAACACAAAGAGGAATCCCTAATAGAAAGTGCAGCATTCTCTGAAAAGTCAATGTCATAGCTTCTCCCTATGTTAAAGAGACCCTGTCACCAACTTTAAAAATTGCAGGTAAAAGCACAGGAAAATACAAAATCCCAAAACTGTCTTCCGCTGCCTTTTTTTTTCTCTAAATGTTCTTTTATTTATTTTCAATGTGAATTTGGTAGCAAATTTGACTTGAGAAAATCAATTCCCCCCTTTCACATCATAGGACTCTTCTGGGAGTGTCTAAATACTGTCTGTGCTGGCCCAGCTTCTCTAACTTTCCTACATAGCTTTTTATGAGAGGAGTGAAGAGAAATACTATAGATTGTGACCAGAATGACAGCTGTGAGTCTGCTGATATTACATCAAATATGGCGACTGTTTCAGGGCTTTTGGATGTCTACACAAGGGAGGCTTTTACAGCTAGATAACATGGCTAAAATATGTTCAATACACATAAGCCTTTGGAAAGATTATATCTATATGGTCCTCCCATGCTCTAGGTCTCCTAAACAGTATAACAAAAAAGCTGCTAACACCATACCATATACCAGATGGGAAAATGACAAATAAAAAGCTAACTGGTGCTGCGCTAATTGAGAAATAAACTCCTATTATGAATATATCACACAAAGTATTAATAATAATGAAAAATGCTATGATAATATGCACAAAATCAGAAATAAAATATTGAATAGAATACACATGAAATATCCAATCTATGGATAACAGTGAATAACACCCAAACAAAAAAAAGGCGTAACCTAGGTACACCACTGAAAATAAATAGGTGACTATAGCTGAGAAAACAATATATATAATATATACAGTTGCAAGAAAAAGTATGTGAACCCCTTGGGATTACATGGAGTTTTGCATGAATTGGGCATAAAATGTGCTCTGAACGTCATCTAAGTCACAACAATAGAAGAACACAGTCTGCTGAACATAATACTACACAAACATTAGATGTTGCCATGGTTTAATTGCACATAACATGTAAACATTCACAGTGCAGGGAGGAAAAAGGTATGTGAACCAGTCATTTTTACAGGACGACCACGCCTTGGGAGAGTAGCTACAGTGCTAAACCTTCTCCATTTGTAGACAGTCTGTCTTACCGTGGACACATGAACATCAAGGCTTTTGGAGATACTTTTGTAACCCTTTCCAGCTTCATGCAAGTCAACAATTCTTGATCGTAGGTCTTCTGAGAGCTCTTTTCTGCGAGGCATGGTTCACATCAGACAGTGCTTCTTGAAACCAGTAAACCCAAAACAGGTGTGTGTTTTTTAAGGGCAGGACAGCTGTCAGCAACACATCCAATATCATCACACTGATTGGAGTCAAGGTTGGCTCACTCCTGGCTCCAATTAGCTCTGGGAGAAGTCATTAAGCTAGGGCCTCACATACTTTTTCCTCCCTGCACTGTGAATGTTTACATGTTATGTGCAATTAAACCATGGAAACATCTAATGTTTGTGTAGTATTATGTTCAGCAGACTGTGTTCTTCTATTGTTGTGACTTAGATGACGTTCAGAGCACATTTTATGCCCAATTCATCCAAAACTCCACGTAATGCCAAGGGGTTCACATACTTTTTCTTGCAACTGTATATATATATACTGCTTCTTTCTAAATTGTGCTCACAAAAACAGTGGTATGATCCTTAACCCCTTGATGCTGACATCACACAAATATGCGGCCTCACGGAACTGGGCTTTTTTCCATGGGGCCGCATATTTGCGTAGCTGTCTTTGTGCTGGGAGCACGCTGCTCGGCGCACTCCCAGCACAGAGACTGTGGTGTCACTGAAAGCCCTGGGTCCCATTCTAATGATCGGGACCTGGGACTCCTGATTCCGGGTCACATGATCGCTGTGATAGCCTCTGATTGGCTATCACAGTGATCAGTCACTGTACAGCCCGGCCCCCTTGCTTTTTTCTCTATGAATGGAGAAGAGAGATACATTGTATCTCTCTAACTCCTGGCATAGAGAGAAAAAAAATGTTTGTAAAAAAAAAAAAAAAAAAAAGATAAGTAAATATTAAAACATAAAAGAAAAAATAAAGAAAAATACCTAGATCAAGGTTTGATCTAGTTCAGTGCCAGGGTTAGTGTTTGAGTCAGGGTCAAAGGTCAGGGTCAAAGGTCAGGATTTAAAAAAAAAAATGGTGTCAGTTAGTGTTAATGTTAGTGTCAGTGTGTTTTAGGTAAAAAAAAAAAAAAAGACAAAAACAAAATGCGCACTATTGTTTCTGGACTGCACTACCGGTACAAACAACAAATAACATACACATATATGGTATGAAAGCCCAATTTTTCCTGAAAAAACCAAGGTATAATCCATATGGATGTACAAAGTAGTTGTGATGATATTTACGGTTTTACTATCACATGTCAACGTTGCAGAATTGTGCTTAGGCATTTAGATTTGTTTTACCCTTAGGTGTGAAGGGGTTAATAGGATCCCAAAGAACAGTGATAAAAAATAAAACCACAAGACTTCCATAATGCAACTAAATCGTTTCTATAAGAAATGATACCAAAATGTACGTGTTCACAGTGAACATAATGAAAGATAGGTGGAAGTGAAACAAATAAATAGACATTGAAAACTGTGTAAATGAAAATAAAGCCGCAAGGCTTTATGCAACACCATTTTCAGTGGTGTACCTAGGTTATGCCTTTTTTTTGTTTGGGTGTTATTCACTATAGAAAGATTGCTGTTTAAATGACTGGTCTGGTGACAGGATCTCTTTAAATGTGGCAGAAGCCGGACAAGGGGATCAGTGTGGACTAAAAAATATATAATGGTATGCGAGCGCTACCTAGAAATAAACGAATAGCTGCTGGAACACCAAAAAGGTAACCAAAATAAACCTTCCAAAAAGCATGTAAGTATCAGGTGCAGCGCTAGAACATATTATGCAACATAACAAACAATAAAATCCAGAATACTATGCAAAATCATATGTCACCTAGTGGTGAACCAAGTAGATAACTTGTGAAAAAAATGTCCCAATAGAACACAGCCCATGTGAGGATCTGATATGATCACAATGATGTTGCGTGGAGAACTAATCAGGGGTGGCAGATGATAAGTAAATAAATTGCGCACTCACCAGAAGTGCATAAATACACGCATATGAGATTAGCCTGTCTCATCAGGTATAACACAGGTCAACTGCTTCCAAGTAGGTTCAGGATCTTATACACCTTCTGGTCACGTCTGGATAGGGTGCTCAGAAAACCTTGATGCACATCACCGTCAGGGGTCCCTTTAAAGACAGTTTCTGCGAATGGAGGCTCTCAATAAAGAGAGCCTAATAAGGGACACCACATAGTGTGATACAGTAGAAGACTTTATTCCATCAAGACAGGTGCAAAACAAATCAGGATTAAAAGAAAAAAGACACTGACCATATAAAATTCAGGATGGCCACCAGCGGTGGCTAGACATCCAGTAACTGTAGCCCCCCTGACACGTTTCGTGCTATGCACATCATCATAAGGTGCTGGGCTTACAGTCAAAGATGTCCTATTCCTCCTATTTATCTTAAAAAATGGCGCTTGCGCTTATTTGCGGCAACCATTTTGCCGCCTATCGGCACATGCACAGGTGTGTAGGCGCCATTTTGCCGTGGATCACGACGACAAGATAGATTGATTTGTCTCCTGCTAGTGTGCGTGCGCCACAGCGCCATTTAGTTGGTGGTAATCAAAGCGCCTGGATGTGTGTTGTCAGTTCACATCTCAGTGTGAATCAGCAGGGGGTGTGAAAAAGCAGGATAAGTGCCTAAAGTGAATAATACTAGCTCACAATGGGATCCCTAGTATTATTCACTTTAGGCACTTATCCTGCTTTATACACCCCCAGCTGATTCACACTGAGATGTGAACCGTCAACGCACATCCAGGCACTTTGATTACCGCCAACTAAATGGCGCCGTGGCGCACGCACACTAGCAGGAGACAGATCAATCTATCTTGTCCTCGCGATCCACGTCAAAATGGCGCCTACATAGCTGCACATGTGCCGATAGCCGGCAAAATGGCGTCCGCGAATAAGTGCGAGCGCCATTTTTTAAGATAAGTAGGAGGAATAGAACGTCTTTGACTGTAAGCCCAGCACCCTATAATGATGTGCATAGCACGAAATGCGTCAGAGGGGCTACAGTTACTGGACGTCTAGCCACCGCTGGTGGCCATCGTAAATTTTATATGGTCAGTGTCTTTTTTCTTTTAATCTTGATTTGTTTTGCACCTGTCTTGATGGAATAAAGTCTTCTACGGTATCACACTATGTGGTGTCCCTTATTGGGCTCTCTTTATTGAGAGCCTCCATTCGCAGAATCTGCCTTTAAAGGGACCCCTGGCGGTGATGCGCATCAAGGTTTTCTGAGCACCCTATTTAGGCGTAACCAGAAGGTGTATAAGATCCTGACCCTATTTGGAAGCAGATGACTTGTGTTTATACCTGATGAGACAGGCTAATCTCATATGCGTGTATTTACGCACTTCTGGTGAGTGCGCAATTTATTTATCATCTGCCACCCCGAATTAGTTCTCCACGCAACATCATTGTGATCATATCAGATCCTCACGTGGACTGTGTTCTATTGGGACATTTTTTTCACAATTTATCCACTTGGTTCACCACTAGGTGACATATGATTTTGCATAGTATTCTGGATTTTATTGTTTGTTATGTTGCATAATATGTTCTAGCGCTGCACCTTGATATGTGTGGACTATCCCTTTTGGAAGCTATGAGTTGGGATTTATGTACACAGGCTGGTCTCCTCCACCCACCACAGTTCCAGTACAGCCTGGGAGTATAAAAAATGTATACATAGCAGATATTTCATACAGACTGCAATATGATACCGCATGTTCCCTATAAGAATGGTATGCTGCTGTGTGCACATGCTACTGTACCTGCTGAGAGGTATACAGGCCTACGTCAGGAATTCCTGAATACAATGACTCATCTTCCTGTGCAAACGGCTTCCCAGTGTATAAATACAGATAACACCACAATATTTTCACTAATTCTCTACCAATAACCTGTCTACACACAGCTGGCCTAATCCAGGTATACACCGGTATTTACTACATTGCAGTTTACCAACTTTTAAATGGTTTGGTTGCATTACTTTGATTTTTTTTTTATTTTAACTTGGTGATCTGGCCAGTATGTCTGTTACTTTTCAACTTACTTTACCTGGCCAAGCTGTCCAAAGAGGCAGTTAGAGGGTTGAGGCAAACTGTTTACCACAGACAAGGGTGCTTACAATGGTCACCTTTTGTTCATCCACTTAAAACGTTTATCTCAAAAGGAAAAAAAAAACTGTTGCTGTAACAGCTTAGGTCTCCATGCACACTAGGCGGTTTAACCACTTCAAGTCCGGACACTTTTATCCCCTTCCTGTCCAGGCCAATTTTCAGCTTTCAGTGCTATCACACTTTGAATGACAATTGCGCAGTCACGCAACACTGTACCCATATGAATTTTTTTGCATTTTTTTCAGACAGATAACGCTTTATTTTGGTGGTATTTATTCACCACTGGGCTTTTTATTTGTTTTGCTATATAAATGAAAAATCCAAAAATGTTGAAAAAAAGTGTTTTTCTTAGAAAATTTTGCACATAAATAATATTTAATCATAAATCTTGCCCAACATTTATTCAGTTATCTTTTTAGTAAAAAAAAAATAACCCAAATTAGTTTATAACCAAAAATTATAATTTAAAAAAAAAAATGTTTTTACATTTTTATTTTATTTTTTTATATTATTATTTATGTTTTTTTCTACATACTGTCACCCCAGCAGTACAGTGTCACCATGGTGACACTGTACTACTTGTGGGGGGTGATGAAGATTTTTTTTTATTTTTACACTGATTGCTTTTACACCCATAAAGGCTGTAAAAGCAATCATTTCTCCTTCTCTCTGGCTGCGTTCTTGCAGCCATTGATAACTAATGTGTGAGCTGTGATTGGTCACAGCTTGTCACATGGTACAAGGCTGTTATGAATAGCCTTGTACCATGTGACCTCTGTGATCATTCACAGATTTCACACATAGTAAGCAATAGTAAGCAATGACAGAAGTGACATCTTGGTTACTACTGTTCATGTGATCACTGATTGGTCAATCAGTGATCACATGATCGGGACCTCGCACAGAGGTCCCGTACGATGATCGGTGTTCCACTGTGAGGACACAGCGGGCACCGGATCGCGGTGCTGCACGCTCCCAGGGAGTGCGCACAGTCCAAAATGGTGGGCGCCATTTATGAATGGCAACCCGCCCTTGGACTGCCACCGTCTGGCCATTTATATACAGCGGCCGGACGGCAAGTGGTTAATAACACCGGTAACGTTAGCTGTGTAAAGTTGCATTACAAACACAAGTTTGTCAGTATATTTTAGCGTTTTGTATTAACGTTTAGCTGCGTTTTTCCGTGTTTGCGTTTCTAGCATTTAAAAAAAAAATTCTTGCTCCAAAAATTGCAAAAAACACTGTTTTGCTGCATTTTACCACGTTTTCCGTGTTTACCAGCGTTAGAGCATTTTTACAGCTAAAAAACTCCTCTGGAAACACATTAGTCCTGGGTTTTTTTCCAGCCAAAAATGGCACTGGCAAAAAAATGCTGATTAAAGCCTATGTGTGAATGGACACATAGGATAACATGCTGAGGAGTTTAGTGGCTGTAGAAATAAATGCCAAAAGCCAAAAAATAGCAGCTGTAAAAATGTCCAGTGTGCATGAGGACTAACAAGTGTTACCTGGAGTTCAGCGTTAGGACCCTTTCCAGACCGAACCACAATGTATGTCTATGGGTGGGCAGATGTACAGTAAATGGATGATCATCTATTTACACCTGCCCACCCGTACACATACATTGCGGTTTGGTCTGGAAAGTTCCCTAAAGCTGAACTCCAGGTAACACTTTTTAAGATGTTACAGCAACATTTTTTTTCTTTTATATCCACCTACATCTGTGTCCATCCTGGTCTGTTTTGTTTTTTTTTTTATTGTTTTTTTTTTTAAATGAAACAAGGCTGCATCCTTTTCTGTTTAGACGGATCTAAATGGATGTAAAAGGATGGCATTCATTTACATCCATTCTGTTTATGTCCGTTTTTAGGCAAGAAACATTTTTTGTTTATTCTTTTGCCATCAATGATTGGTTTCTGCACATTAAAAAAACATGGATGTAAACTGGGGGTTTCAGAGGACTGCACTCACTTTGACTATTCCCCCTGATTGACCCCACTGTGATCACAGGTAGCTTATAGCCCAACTGTCATCTGATACAGAGTAATCCATTATAATTGGAATTTGACAATTTCCAGATCCTGTTGTGTATTCCTGATATGCCCAGGTGTTCAGTTAACACTGGTATTGTCTGTATTATTGACCTGAAATGATGTACCTGTCTATGGGTTGGTCAGGAGTGATTCACAAAGGCTAACAGAAAGGAAACAACAAAAGAATGAGAGCATATCTCCCAATTTTGTGCGATTGAAAAGAGGGACATATTATAGACTGAAGTATATAGGCAATTGATATACCCCTGCCATACGTCCAATAACAAAGAGGGTTAATGCGCAAAAAATGAGGGATTTAACCCAATTTTTATCACTTTTATTTTGGCTTTTACCAAATAGAATCATTTTAATTTTAGATAAAAGGTTTAGTGCAGAAAAATCCTTCTCATAGTTAAAGTGTTACTAAACCCAGGACCCTGCATTTACTATATCTGGTCTCCCAGAGTACACACAACATGGAAATTATTTATGCAACTTATTTTTCCCATTATTTATGCAATTATTTAGTAAATAAAACCTGTGAAATACCCTTTCTCATCAGCAGTTAGAGCAGTCTTGTTACTTCTATTAGTGTCCAGCAGAGCAATGGTAAAGCTTGTATAATATATGCCCAAGTTTAGGCTGGCCACAGATGGCTCTAATTTTGGCTGGTTCCTGGCTGAATTTTAAATCGTTACTGGCCTTGTAGGAACCACTTGGCTTGACAAACATCAATTTAAAAATCAGCTGAGCAGGGTGGAAAATTGTATCAACAGTGACTATGTCTATCACATTCAGTCCACTGGTTAGCTGCGCCATTGTATTCAGGCAGCCACAAGTTCTGCAGATTCTGAATACAATAGGTGGAGATTTGGTGGATGGGGGAATCTCCACTTCCAACTACTGAGAAAGTTGTGCATGGCTAGTTTTAGCCCTGGTTTATACTAATGCAGTGCTGCACATCACATGTGATTTGCATAGGAACCACACTGCATTCCTGTGCAAATCACATGATGTCTGTGCAGTTCGATTAGAGCCATACATTTTGTATGGCTCAAATCGCAAAGCATCCCCACCAGAAAGGTGCAGAACCCTTTTTTTTACCTGCACCTGATTGTGTGAAGACCCATGCAATGCAAATTCTGGTAATCCCACTGTGTTTTGCGGTCTATTTGGGGTGCCGTTAATTTAACACTGACAGCCATGCTAGATCGCATGGATGCCATGCAATGGCAATGCGGTGCGGAACATGCACAGGATTCTACGTGTTTCCCACACTGCATTAGCGTGAACCAGGGCTCAACCTTACTTTGCGAAGGTTTCCTCCTACAGGGGTTAGGAAGTGAGGCAAAATGGCCCTGGTGGGGACACAGGCATTTACAGAAATCAGGGTTCTAACTCTTCCCATTCCTATCACAAACAAAAAAGTTTTAGCTGGAGTCTTACATTAGATTTTTAGTATACAACCGCTTAAATCTGCACTGAAAAGAAGATCATTAAGAAAAGTCAGTGTGCTCAGGCGCATAGGGTGGTCAAGTGAATTGGCATTGCAGTGCGGTTCCCATATACCCCTCCCCCATCCCATTTAAATGCAAATGCCCCGGGTAAGATAAGCCCCATTGACTTTAGGCATGGCAGCCAATGGAAATGTGTGTCTCCCTAGTCTTCCCCTTGTCTTTTGTCCTGATGTTGTGTTTCTTCTCTCTCCTTTCTCTTATTTTCACGCTTATCTGATGTCTACAGAGCCCACTTTCCATACTCTATGAAGAAGTCGTGGTCTCTGCACGTTGTAAGTGTTGCGACATCTGGGCCCCGTCCCTTGTGAATCTCATTTGTATTTTTTTTTTTCCCTTCCTCTTCTCTCTTTCTGTCTGTTTCTGTTTCAATTCAAGCTTCCGCCATCTCTTATTCAGCAGCGCTGCTTTAAAAAAAAAAAAAACCTTTGCAGAGAGTCAGGCAGACACACATTGACTGGAGCGTTGTACAACTGACAGTGGAAACATGAGAAGAATTGAATTCTTGACAACTGTGAGGCATCCGCTGGGTTCTAGAACTACAAAAGTTTAAAAAAAAAAAAATGCTACTTTGGACGGAGGCACGTTGGCTAGAACGGCGAGGGAAAAAAATGTAGCTTTGTCCCTAGGACTGGAGTTATGACGAATGGGTTGTACTTTGCCTGTGATTAAAGGTCTGCCCCTGCCTCACTTGAGCTGTGTTAAGAAAACTTGCCTTGCCTCTTTTTTTTTTTTTCTTCAATGCAAAGCCTGGGAGCTTGCAGGATTATCTGTCATTAGCAAATGCTCAGACTGGCGCTGACCATGAGGACTCTTCGCAGGTCGAAATTCATGAGTTCGCCCAGCCTCAGTGACTTGGGCAAGAAAGAACAGGCAGCTTTGGATGAGAGAGGGACGCAGCAGAAGCGAGCCGGATCCAATGCCACCTGGAACAGGTAAATCTTTCTCTATACTGTATATACACTGAGCAATAGTCTGCATGTACAGAATGGGGCGAGGAGTGGGACACTCTTCTGTGTAAGCTGGGCATACACTGTTATATTTCATATTGGAATTGATTTGACAGATCGATAAAATTTACCAACAGTGTGATGTGATGAACTGACTGATTAGATATAATTCAAATACGTCGCTTAGGTATGCATTCCAGCTACATTGCTGTTGGCAAATTTTTCTGATCTGCCAGACTGGGTCTATAAAAAATATGAATTTCTGTCCATTAGGTTTAGTGTGAATTCCTGTAATACAAAGTTGTCTAAAAGTTGTAACTATGATCCGTCTGTCAGTAGGATAAACTTTACTGTATTTTTAAAGGCTTCTAAAGTGGCTGTAAACCCTTACATATACCCAATGAAGTGACTAGCCTTAGGTCATACACAGAGATGAAACAAATCCTCCCACATAAGTTGTACTTGTCTCTCTACAGTCTTCGCTTCTCTACATCCATTCAGAGTGCTGAATATATAAAGCTTGTCTGAGAGTTCAGAAAAAAAGGGGATGGAGAGCTGAAGTTACTCTGTAAAGCTCAGTGAGGAGAATTCTGAGAGCTGATTGGAGGGAAGAGACTCCCCCCCCCCCCCCCTTCCTTCACACAGGAACAGAGCTGAGGCTGTCAATCTTATTTTTCTTATTTGTCATATTTTTTTTCTTGGTGTCAGGAAAACTTGTCAGAAGTGATTCATGCTGATAGCAGAGGAACAAAGCAGCAGACAGAAATCACACTTTGTGCTCTGGATTGAGACAAGCACACCCTACAGAGCAGTGGCCTCCAAACTGTGGCCCTTTGCATGCCTTTATCCGGCCCTTGGGGCACTTTTCCTTCCACTGATGCAAAATACTATTCCCCCTCCATCGACACCAACAATGGGGCACTTTTCCCCCCTCCAACACCAACTATGGGGCACTATTCGCCCCATTAACACCAATGATGGGGCACTGTTCCCCCCACCGACACCAGTAATGGGGCACTATTCCCCCCCACCGACACCAATAATGGGGCACTATTCCACCCACCAACACCAACAATGAGGCACCATTCTCCCCCCACTGACACCAACAATCAGGCACCATTCCTCCCACTGATACCAATGATGAGGCAATATTCCCCCCACCAACACCAATGATGGGGCACTATTCCACTCACCGACACCAACGATGGGGCACTATTCCACCCACCGACACCAACGATGGGGCACTATTCCTTCCACTGATACCAATGATGAGCCAATATTCCCCCCACCAACACCAACGATAGGGCACTATTCCTTCCACTGATACCAATGATGAGCCAATATTCCCCCCACCGACACCAACGATGGGCAATATTCCTTCCACTGATACCAACGATGGGGCACTATTCATCCACAGACACTGATGAGGCACTATTCCTCGCACTGACACCAACCAAGGTGCACATTTTACTCCCACTGACGCCAGGAGAATTTCTATTCCCACTGGCCACAGTTCGGCCCTCTAAAGTGAAGTCTGAAGGACAGTAAACTGACCCTTTGTTTAGAAAGTTTGGAGACCCCTGCTATAGAATGATATGCTTTGTTCATATTTCATGTCTGAGGTTTACAACCACTTTAAGGTTTTTTTTCTTCACCTTAACATATTATCTGCATTACGATAAAAAAACACTCTGTATCCAGGATCCCCCCCCAGCTCCTCCTAAATACTTACCTGAGCCCAACCCCAACCTTGATTCAGTGCTGTGCCCAAGAGCAGCAACTCACTCCCCTCTCTCCCACAAGAGAGAGAAGCAGCAGTGGTAGCCATGCCAGCCAGGCTTCTATTGCTGTTGGCAATCATATCCTATTATGAGGGGGCGGGGCTAAGCTGGGCTGTCTGTGTCAATGGACACAGGTAGCATGGCTTGGGATCGAGCCTGCACGAGTTCCCCCACAAGTGGCTTCCTGTGAGGGCAATCGCCAAAGAGCAAGAGCCAGGAGTGCTGGTGGTGAACCCCAGAAAAAGAGGATTGGAGTTGTTCTGTGCAAAACAATTGTAGTGCAGATAAGTTTGCTTATTATTTTGGAAAAAAAGGTTTAGAAATACTTAAAGGTTCTCTCTCGCCTTTGTCCACCTCCCCCCCTCCCATCCTTACACTATTGCTTGCAGAGACAACTTTTTTTGTTTGTCTTTTTCTGTAAGGGACTTATGCTGTTTTTATCTTATTGCTTTATATTTGCAATCCTCACCTAAGTGAGAGTGATGTAATCAGACCCCAGAAATGGCTCAGGTCTTCTTTACCACCAACATGGCAAAGCCTCCACGGCTGGGCGAGATCTCATGAACTGCCTTCTGGGATGTGTGATGTAGATATCCCAGGGGGCAGTTTGTGACATCTTGAACCCTCACAGACACCATAAAGACCCTAGATATTTCTGTGCATGTGTGGGAAATCTGGTACATGTGCAGACATGTTGTGGCCTTCAATGTTTCTGTGCATGTGCCAGATCTCAGTTCATAAAGGCGGCATGGGAGTAGAGTGATGTAGGGAGAACTTTTGCCTACAAACGGGACAATGTGGGCTATGGACTAGTTTGGGTTTTTTTTAGAGTTAGATCTTACAATTTTCATTTTTGAAAGGTAGGGTGGAGATCCTCTTTAAGTCCACATAACGAGTTGAGAGAGTTAGAGGTGCTCAGACGCTTCTTAAAGAGAATCAGTCAAGTTTCTGAAGACTTGAAAATGGCAACTTCTTGTAAGAGTAGTAGTATACTCCCCTCTCCTATCACCTGTGTCACCTACCTCCCTTTCCATTTTAGCATTGCAGCTTCAGTCAGTGTCTTTGGCATTGAAAAGTTTTGAGGATGTTGGATATCTGCGTTCCCTGCCGCCTCGTTGTGGTTCCTTCCTCTCGTCCCTGTGACACTACTGGTCCTCTAATGCTGTAGGGATTAGAAGAAGGTACCACAGCACGCTGCAGAGTACACAGGCATCCGACACTCCAGGAAATGTTGAATGCTGAAGACACTGACAGAGGCTGCAGCATTACAACAGGGGGCTCCTGTTCTAATTTCATCAAAAACATCATACGGTCCCTCTAAAGCAAACCTGCTCTTTGTTGATTTATGACAAAGCAGTGGATTTATTGAACACCTCTTTCCGAACAGCATATACTTTCCTTTCCTTCACTATACTGCCACTCAGCTCAGTGCTGGGAGCCAAAGGAAATAACCCATACTTCTGAGTATGGAGGAACATGTGACTCACACCATGTGACAGCACTGGGCCAATCAGTGCTCTCACATGGAGAGTTCATAAGCTTATGTGACTCCAGAGACTCGTACATTACACAGGGCAATTTTCAGGCAATTTTAACCACTTAAAGTGGTTCTAAAGACAGACTTTATTTATTTTAATGCATTTTCTGCATTAAGGTAAAAAATCTTCAGTATGCAGGTCCCCCCGGACCCATTTTCACTTAGCAGAGCCCAATCTCAATCCAGCGCTGTACGTAAGAGCAAAGGCTCTCTCCTTCCTAGTTGGTTCAGACACAGCAGCAGAAGCCATTGGATCCTACCAATCATAGTTAGTGAGGAGGAAGTGGGGGTTGCCAAGCCATGCTCAGTGTATCTATGGACAGCACTGTACGGAAGAGCAGAGGCTCTCTCGGCTCTCTTGGCTCTCTCCCTTCTTATTGGTTCAGACACAGCAGAAAAGGCCATTGGCTCCTGCCAGCCACAGCTAGTGAGGAGGAAGTGGGGGTTGCCAAGCCATGCTCAGTGTGTCTATCGACACACAGGGCTGGCTTGGAATTGAGCCTGCATGAGTGCCCCCATAGCAGTCAGCTTGCTATGGGGGCACTCTGCAGGGTGGGGGAGGAGCTGGGAAGGCCGGCAGGGAGAAGAGGCATGTGAGAAGAGGAGGATCAGAGCTGCTATGTGCAAAACCATTGCACAGATCGGGTAAGTATAACATGTTTTTTATTTAAAAAAACAGGAACATTTACAACCACTTTGTTACAGTAGAAAGTGAACAAAGACAAACTTTCATTTACAAATCTGATTGGCAAGATGATATCAATTTTATGGGTTAAAATAGATTTAATATGCTGTATGAAAACTAGGAACCCTGACAAGCGATCAGATTTTCTGCCCAGCAGTCGACTGAAAGTTGTAAATGATTCATTCAATTGATTCTTGATTGTGAAGGAAAAATAGAAATTGATCAATAGAAGTTCCAAGTTTATGGACAGCTTTAGAAGGCAGCCGGGGGGACCTGCATACATCTTCACTTCTACTAAAAATGTAACTCTCAACTCTGAGATTCCACAATTGTAGAAAAAAATGATGAAATGGCTGGTTAAGTGTTTGTAAAGGCCAAATTTTTAATTTTTTTATTGGATAGAGTAGGAAATAGTTTGAACCTCTGTACAGTTTTTATTGTTCTCTGTGTGCCCTGTGGGGAGATTCCCATTCTATATTTGTCTAGCCACAGAAAGTGAGGGGAATCCATAATTTTTGAGTTGTCACAGGAGCAGGAAGTAGGGGGAATTCTTCCAATGGGGGCACTTTTTCTGGTGACAGCTCTCTAAGAGGGCATATCCCCTCACTTAAGAGGAATTTGTTCTTCCTTCCCACTATGTCACTGAGACAAGAGGAAGTGATGGGAAATCTACCCTACAGACAAAACGCAGTCAACAACAACAAAAAAAATTTCATACTCACCAGTCTCACTGCTGCGATTTAAAATTGCACAATTTGTGTGCAATTTCAGAGTGATTTCAGGTGCGAGTTCTGAAGACTTTATTGCTGTTTGCAGTGTGATTTCCATTATATTCTTTGTATGTAAAATCGGAACAAAACTGCAGAAAAGTAATGCAAGAACTACTTTAGAAATCACACTGCAGCAAATCGCACATGTTAAGACACTGGCATTCACATTCATTAGATGCGATTTCAGGTGTGATTTCAGTTTGCAAATCGTACATGAAATTGCATCGGTATGACTGGGCACTTAAAGCAGAGTTCCACCCAAAAGGGGAAATTCCGCTTTAAAGACTGGTCCCCCACTCCCCATTAAGGATTGGCACCTTTGGGGAGCAGGTACCTGAATTTGACAGGTACCCGGTCCCACTTCCGCTGCGATTGCCTAGGCAATCAAAAGCTGAAGTTGTCCTCCCTTCTTCCCTCCCTGTAGTCTTGTGGGACACGTGACAGGTTCCAGAATACTACGGGGCCATTCAGGAAGTGCAGCGCTACTCGCGCATGCGCAGTGGGCACCCGGCTGTGAAGCCTCAAGTTATCACAGCCAAGTGCCCACACTGAAGATGCCGGCACCTGGAACACCAGACGGCTGGTGAAATGGGCCGCGGGGAGGACACTATGGGATCGTGGGACAGGCGAATGCTACGGTTTTTGTAGCTGCTGACTTTTATTTTTTGACAGTGTGAGTGGAACTCCGCTTTTAAAGTACATGTAAACCCTCACCTTGTGAAACAACCCATTTAGTTTAAAGAAGAAACGAAGGGTGTCAGCACAAGTCTGATCATGGAGGAGAGCAGGCTGAGTTCCCAGCATAGCTTGAGAACTGACTACATTGTGCACTCATGTCTAGTGTGGTCAGTTTTTAATAGGAAAGCAGAGAGACTGGCAGGAACACCTGAGATTTCACACAAAGGAAGCAATACAAAGAGAACATGATATATTTTCATACAAGTACACGGTACAACAGTCACATATCAGGAATATACCATTTTGGGTTGATAAATGCTTTAGGCATTACCTACTCCATCCAAAACTAAGAAAAAAGTGTTGGCTTTACATACATTTTAAGTAATTATGTCATTAGAAAAGTATGGGAGCTGCTATTTCTGGCCTCTCCTTTGAAAATGTTGGTTTCCTGGCTGTTATACTGATACTTTGTCTTCAGTGTTTCCTGTGACTTTGACATGGAACAAATATATAGATGACATTTCCAGCAAGCTTTTTCAGGGCCTGTGACTGAATGATTTTGAAGCCAGGAAACTGGGTGTACAGGGAGGAATGCACCAAGAGCAGAATGTATAAAGTCCAGCATTCATTTTATTTGAACTCTTATTTAGTGAAAAATCCAATGTGTTTTAGGGGTCCAAAGGGTCCCCTTTTATCTGGGTTTGTTGAATGGACTGATAAATTGGAGGTATCCTGAGGTCTAATTAGTATGATCGCTCCAGATGCCAGTTAAGCCTTTCGCCTAGAGCCAGGAAACTAGCTTTTAGTTTCCAAAAGAGACTTTTCTCATGACACTTTAATGCTGGGTGCCACACACTCCTGCTGTAAGTGCTGAGATGCTAAAAAAAAAAACCTTGCATGGGAATTGTCACATTCCGTTACACATTATTACATTTTACAGTAATTTTGAGACATTTGTAAATATAACTGCAGCTTTCTCCTTCCACATGCTACATAATGAATGTATTGTATCACATTCAGGCTTTTTTTATAGTGAATGGACATGTGCTGACTTTCTATGTATCAGGCTTTGAATGCCAGGAATATCTACATGCCAGTGTACACTCCGTGAGCTGGATGTGCCTAGAGTTGTGTGGTAGGTCACCGTGGCAATCTTTATGAATGGTTGAAAATTAGATCACCAAAAATTGTACATTATTACTGATTATTATGCTGTTGCTTTACAGAGAATGTTTTTTTTATGTTTTTAGGACATCTAGTCCCTAAATGTGGTGGCTACATTAGTTTTTTTTTTCAGGCTAAGAACATTTTCTACAATTACAGGAAATATTTCTTGATCTTGTCAGAAATGCTATGTCCTTGTCACTTCCTATGAATTGGACTGAATGCAAAAACATAAAAACAATGAAAAAGCAAAAACATAAAATCAAAAATTTTGCTTAGGAAAACTGCTAGTCCCATCAAGTCCCATGATATGGTTAAAACCAAAGGCAGACATGTTTGAAAACTTTTCTTTGTGCCAGCTATGACTCCCTCCACAGATACAGAGCGAACGTGTTTCTGTATGCAATACAGGCAGCTCCATGCTGGTAGGAAGGGGCTGTACAAGGTGGTATCATAAAGTCTTGAGACTAATATTGTAACACGCCAACAGATGGCAGCACAAAGGTGCAAACAATGTAACAGGGAGCACTGACATTCATAAGTCAGTGTGCCAAAAGACATCATTCTATGTACATTGGGAGCTGTGCAACTGGTGCTATTCTGACCAAGTGTGTTGCCACGTCTACTATTTCACCATGGACAGCAAGTTAGAATAAATGTGAAATTCTGCGTGAGACTGAGCAAATCGCTGGAACTCCACAATGTTGTCAAAATGGCTACCTGGATCTTCATCTTTAGGAAGAGGGCATTTTTCAGTGTTCAAGCTCATTGAAGGTTTTCCTGATCTCATCTTCCAGTGACGTTCTTCCGCTCTTTAAGTGCGCATGCCACTCAAAACACTTTGAATGACTCATCGCAGCAATGTCGTAAACTTGCCAAATCATGTCAAACATCTCTGGCAAATTTGCCCAGTTTCACGCAGAATTTCATGTTTGCTCTATGTTCTAACTTGCTGTCCATGATGAAATAGCAGACGTGGTAACACACGTGGTCAGAATAGCACCAGTTGCACAGCTCCCGATGTACACAGGACAATGTCTTTTGGCACACTGAATCACTGAAAGTCGGTGCTCCCTATGACTGTGCATGCAGCCCTATGCTGCCATCTGTTACAAAACTAGTCTCAAAACTTTTTGATACCACTTTGTACATAGCTAACTGAAAACAGCAGACCACCCTGGGTAATGTCTGCATGTGTTGCTGAGCCTCCATGATTGAAAAAACTAAAATCCATTAAATGAAAGGGGTAGACCAGAGACAGTTAGAAAGTGTTAGATGATGCTTGATGTACTCCAGCCAAGAAAGGAGGATGGCCCTATCTGACTTGCTGCAGCTACTAATGCAAAGCTCCACAGTGCTGTGGTACTTCATGGAAAACTACCAGCCCACAGCCGCTAAGGCTATCGGGACTCGTAGGCACTCATTCACAGAACTCTGTGAAGAAGTGATGAGGCCATGTGTGTGGAGCCTCGCGCGGCCGCACTGTTTTCAAATCTGACAAATAGTACGGGGAGAAGTTTCCCTGTACTATCTGTCAGGGGGGCGTGGCTGCGGCTATGGGAACATGTTACATGTTTCACCATAAAAATGGGTAGAACGTGTAGCATGTTCCAAAGGTGAACTTATCCTTTAAATGTATGCAGAATTGCTGTCAGGGTTTTATTGATTTCTGGGTCCCCATTTGCCCTCTCTATTTTAACCTGATGACCATTGTCATGTGGACTAAAAATGATAAGAAAAATCCACAATTTGGCCAAAAAAATAAACTTGACAGCGTTTTAACCATTCCATATTGTTCCATTAATAGGCAAAGCACAGGCACTTTAAAATGAACATACAGCTTACAATTTGTGCAAACATGCTCTAGCAGTATAGTTCAGCTCTGGCAGCCATGTGCAGAACTCAATACCTTGACAGTACCAGGACTGGTTAAAACAAATGTCAAAGCAAAATTTACAAAAAATATGTTCCGTACATCTCTACAATACATGCACATTTTGCTCTTGTTTTATCACTGTAAAGACTTTTCCAGTACAGAAAATGACCTGTTATTCCGCCAGAAATGTACTTGCCTTCTAAGTCCTGTTGTGGGCTGACAACCCACAGCATTTTTGTAGACTGAGTGGTGTCTGCCCTTCCCAGTTGTCTTTTGCCAAACTACTCAACCACTCCCATTTCCTGAATTGCTGCAACATAAAACTTAGTCATTCTGTAGTCCAGCATATGAACTAGAAGGGCTCATTCAGAGAAAGCAGGAATTATGCAGAGGGCAAGAGACAGTTCTAAATTTCTGAAGAATCAATAGACGTTTTTTGCGCTTATTAAAGAGATGTGTATAACAAAATGCTTTTAACAGTAGATTTAGCAGACAAAAAGGGAACAAATGATACAAGTTCATATTGAGGGTAACATATAACATGTTCCTGCTCCTGCGGCGGCTCAGCAATCCAAGCCCTCTGTGTGTCAGCAGTACAAGGATAAGTTCCTTGTACCAGCTGTCACTTTTTGAAAAGAGCAGGGCCACACAGCCGTGTCATTCATTCATAGAGTTCTGTGAATGAATCAACTACAAGTACTAACATCCTTTGCGGCTGTTGGTTTGTAGTTCTCAGTGAATTACCACGGCACTATTAAGTGCTGTGGTAGTTCATCGATTCTTCTCAGTGCAAAACTGCCTGCCTGTACGATGTAGAGGTAGACAGCTCGCACTGACAGTCTGCAGGAGTCCTGCATGGCACCAGCGATTTGCTAATCACTGATGTAATGCTTTTCAGGCTCCTTAAAAAAAACAAAATAGGAAATGCACATTTTGTTTTACCTGCAAAAAATGTGAATTTATTTTATTTTTTTAAAGGTGAACTTATACTTTAAGATTTGCATTCTTGCTGTTCTGATTTATCTTACAGCTAAAATAAATGGTCAGGATTTGTATTCTAGCACTACAGGGGAAGCAGTGAACTGTCAAGTACTACTGGTATGTAGTGGAGAAGAGGTGATGCCTGCCTCACCTGTACAGAGGTGACTAAGGTGTTCCCGATTATCTAATGACATCAAGAGAGAATGAGTAACATGTTCATGTTCAGAGTGTGTGTACACCCTGTACAGAGGGCAGGGTATTTATGTACAAACAAAGGAAACAACACAGATATTGCATGAACGGACCTTATACACTTCCCACACGTGAAGCTTTCTGGACAATATATCACCATATTAAAACTGCCCCTGGTAGTGTGCTTGATTGTAATTCAATTGCAAAATTTATAACCAGGAATACTGAAAAAAAAGTCATTAATCACAGCTGTATCCCACCACATAGCTAGCAGCAAATGGGAAATCGCAATCCATTGTAGTGCTATGCAGATCCGACATTTCTCTGAGTGCTCATGTGTGTCCAGCCTAGTTGGTTCAATACACATTTTTACTCAATGTCCAGAAACCTGTGAAGCTTTAAAATGACTTTTAGCCAACAGTATATAAATGTCAAAAAAATGTATACACATGACAGCACAAAGAATAAAAAGAGCTGCTGAATTGAGCACTTTTTCATTACATTAATTACTGTTAGATGACCGATGATTGCTATGATTTAAATTCCCTTAAAAGTAGACTCCAGGCAAAATTAAAAATGAAACTTTGAAGTGTATAAAGAGAGAATAGCCTATTGGCTGAGTTCAGATTTACATATAGATATTGCTGGACTGCTGCAGTCCACCCCAGTTACTTCCATCTGTATCTAGTGATCCTGGAACACAACTGCTGCTGATGCTGGAACACTCTTCCTACTGCCTCTTATACAATGAAACACTGATGTTAATACTGATTGTAGGTGCCTAGCTGTTGGTGCACACCACTTCCTGTGATATTGCACCAAATCCAGGAGCAATATCCTCTGTTTTTCTAACTGGCAGTGGGTGCTCCCCCAAAAGTTGAATTGGCGTGGGTGGGTTTTGTGAAGGATGCCTTCATACAGTCTCTCTCTGTAAGCCTTGTCCTCCTAGAGCAGAAATCACATTTACAGGTGCCCCTTGGAAGGATCACCAGGTATACCAATAGCAATAAAGGACTAGTGTCGCCATGATCAGAGGAGGGTAAACAGAATTTAACTTCTTTACTATTTTGGGGTTTACTTATACAATACATTAACTTCCTGACAATTACAATCTGTAGAATAAAGTTCCCAGATATGGTGCCCCTTACCAAAACTATGTTAATCTACATTCCATTTTAGACAGCCACTTGTCTTACATTAATGATCCAGAAGCATGCTTGTTGGTTCCCAATCATGTAATCACCATGGTAGCCATAATTTCAGTTACAGTGTATAATGATGGCTAGGAAAAGGGAAACTGAAGAAATCCTTTTCCCTGCCTGCAGCAGACTGATGACATCATATCAGCCTGGGCAAACTGGACTGGAGCTTGATGGTTCTTTATTGATAAAAATGGAGCTTTATGGAAAAATGATGCTGTTGCTGTATATAGACATGTCAGCTCCTACTGATAGGTCCAATTTAAGTGCAGGATTGCTTAGCAGTCAATGAGATTACATGTCACCCTAGATAGATCAAGTAAATATGCAGGTACTAAGAGAAATATATTGGCTACTATTGCTGACTTCTGCCTGCCTTTTTGTGAATGGCTTCAGATCTTTCTGAATCAGTGTCCAGGAGCAGGCATCCAGTAAATGAAATCACAACTCCTGATCTGCAAGCTTTTTTTCTGAGACAATGTGAGTATTGAACCAACTGGATTGGCAAGAGAGCCAAGCAACTAGCATTTTAAGGGGAAAAAAAGACACCAGTGGTAGTCCTGATTTTTTTCACAGTACAGGTGAATTTTATTGGTTGATTAAAATTATTATTATTATTATTATTAATATACAGGATTTATATAGCGCCAATGGTTTGCTCAGCGCTTTGCATTATAGTGGGAGACAATACAGTAACAATACAGTTCAATACAGGGATAGGAGCAGGGGCAGACTGACCATTTGGAAACTCGGGCACTGCCCGAGGGCCTGGGGTCCGTAGGGGGCCCCATGAGATACCCCTGGTACCTTTTTCATAGGCTTTTTTGAGTTTGGGCAAGGACAGAGGGTCCCCATGATCCCCTATTGCCCGGGGGCCCCATGAGTTGTCAGTCTGCCCCTGGATAGGAGGGCCCTGCTCCTTGGAGCTTACGATCTAAAATGAATGTTATTGTCTGCTATGAGTTCCTGCTCTCTGTATATTGTTTTCTTTTCCCTTTAATAAAGTAACCATGGTGTCACTGGTTATGAATTAGAAACATCTGTAGGCCATGTGGACATGCACAGCTTGAGTGAGCAAGATACCTGACAAAGATTTTTATTGCAGACAAGCAAATGGTGCTGATTAAAAATGAAATATTGATGAGCCTACACAGCATTGTGGGAGTGTAAGTCCTACCCCAAAATCCATTTGTCAATAACATGTTATAATCTATTATGTATAATTCCCCTGAGTGAGACACGTGTTGTTTCTGTGAGATGGACCGTTGTAACATAGTTTGTTCAGACAGCAATGGACACGAAAACGATACTATTGTATTCCTTGCAGTTTGCTGTCTTGTGTACCAGCACCCATATTAGCCAGAAAAACAAACATTTGGTACTTCATTCTTACCTTCAGTTTGGCACAGTTGCATAGGCTTTTCTCCTGTACTGAATCAGTTAAATCAGCATGTCAGACAGGAAACTAGAATTTTATAGAAAGGCAAATCAACAATCTTGACCTACATACTTCTCTCTGTGGATTCTCCAGCTGAACTTTTCACTATCACTAACTGTTGGAATACATTGTTCATATATTTTGTGCAACAACTACTTTTATATTCTTCAGCCAGTAGATGGCAGTGTTTATGAGTTTGTAGTTGTATCTATGATAGAACTCTGTGTCTTTTCTCTATAATAAAGTTCCTGATTCCTGTTAACAGAGAAGCAGCAGATAAACACATGTGAACTGTGCACTGTCTGTTCTGTGGCTATATACAGAATCTCTAAAACTAACTTACCATGCCTTGGTCTGGAGTGTGCCTTGGTATGTAAGCCGTCATCTTGGATCTATTTGTTGTAATGTCAAAGCTGCCTTTATGATCACGGGTAAGCTCATGCTTGGTGGGAGAATAATCTAGAAGCAGCAGGAGAGGTACAGGAAGCACAGATCCAAAGAATGGATGAAGTAGAAGCAGGGAGATCCTTGCACTGCAGGTGTTCAAGTATAACTTCTCTTCTAGCAAGAGCAATGAGCCATACAATAGTGACATCATCAAATCTGATCAGTCTCGGAGTCAGTGGCAGCAGTGTGTAAGCAGGTGCAGTTGGCTAGTCTACCACTAGGTGGCTCTGGTTCAGAATAGTGTGGAAATAGAGAATTATGTAATTGGATGATAAGTTCCTTTGTAGACAAATCCTTCCTGTAGTGATGTAATCGAAGGAGTTACTACCCATATTTATAGCCAGTTGGGCCTAGTACAATTGGGGCATGGGAGCCAAATACCCCACACATCTGCAGATGTATTCAGCTACTGCTTAGCGCTGAAGGTCCCAGGTAAGATAGTCCATTACCCAAAAGAGACAGTTGTCGTTGTCCTGTCTCACCAAACATGGTCTAAATGGAATGGAAACACTGTCTAAGTGTACTGGAAGCTGGATGCAAAAGGCCTTTTAGGCCTGGTCAAGTGTTCTTTGTCTTGAGTACTAATACCCTTGGGACTTCTAGTGACACCTGGGTGAAGTGTACATAATCTAGAGTTGCAGCTGTAGCAATCCTGTCTCTAGAACAACATGAAGGGGTTCATGAGCTGGATGCATAAAGCCTACTGAGTAAGTCAGAACCCTCTGAGTGACTACTGATGACCCTGGGGAGTGGAAGAATGACATTAGGGAGGTGGGTCCCAACGCAGTGGTGCTTCCAAGGAGATGAGAGGGATATTAATGGAAGATTGCTTAACAGTGACGTGCAATGTGCAGCTTTCACATTTCACTGCTGCAGCCTTTCCACTATATGTAATTGGAGAAGTATGCTAAGCAATACTGGATAGTATGTCTATGTAATAAGATGTGTCACTGTCATCTTTCAAGAACAACAGTAAAGTGCAGAAACTATAACTTAGTGTGGACATTCCTTTCTTGCAAATATAAAGGCTAATGGCCACAAATATTGTTGAAAGGTCTGTGGCAAGGAATAGGGTAAATATGGTGAAGGCTAAGAACTACCTGCAGTGGGTTGTAGTCCTATCCATGAAGAGGTGGGATGGGAGCTTAAAGTATTTGGCGCCAACAGTCGGCAAATCAGAAGTCTCCTTGCAATCGCCTTCAATAGATTCACATTGCAGATATACGGCTGAGTGGCTGAAGGCAGAGGAAGAACATTGCTATCTAGAAATTCAAATTAAGTAAATTTCAGGATTTTACTTGGGCACAATTAAAATGTTTAGATGTCCTGGATAGCACACAAGTCCATATATTGTTACTAGAAGTAGTAAACGATTTTTCCTCTTGGTGTTTGAGGCTGTCTCATATAAGCGTCACTGAATAAATCAGACAATATACCACATATAAGCGAACATTTGCTGTTGCATTTGTCACAGCTGTTTTATGTGTGGCTAAATTTCTGAGGGCAAGAGGAGTTTTTCTTTGCCAAGCCCTCTTTTCTGTACATTCATGTGATGGTTCAGTGACAGCTGGAGCTTCCTGAGACTTACTTTAGTGAGCCTAAATCCTGACTATGCAGGGCAGAACATGAGGCTAAGGCAGTACAGAATAATGAGAATGATCAATTATCACTAAGGTGGCTTTTGGGGGCAAGATATATTCCTGGAGCTCCTCCCAAAACCCAATTTTAAATGGAGTGTCTCTTTAATTTTTATTTTTTAACTAATCCAACCAAAAGTTACAAATCGGATTTTAGCCAGGCCACAGAATTTTCTTGACGCTGTTGCATGTTTCTTGGTTGTCATGCTTTCAGACATTCGAAGTGATTCACTGGAATGCAAAGCACTGTAATCCGAAGGTGAATAATTAGTTTCCTGTTCAGAGAGCTAAGACGTAGAGCCTCCTTCTGCAGTACAGGCTTTTTGGAGACCAGATTTTTCTTTAAAGCTGCTTGACAGCCTTATCCTAAGCAGACAGCTGTGTAAAGCAAAAGTGTACCTGTCTCTGATACACACTGCATCCTGATATTCAGCCAAAATGAACTTTTGAGTTACTTTCCAAATCTTAATAGATTAATTCCGAACGTCAAAATATACAGCATCAGTATACGTTTTCAAAAATGTTCCACCTTTTATCATTAAAAAGCTGTTCTTGCGTTCTAGTCCAGTGAGTTTGTTAAACTGAGATGATGCCAGCATTCTGCTGCAGGCACAAGGGGAAACATTTCTACAGACTACATACTTTCTTCCCCCATTGACTTGTGTTAGGGTGAGAGAGATCATTTTTGAGATGTCCCTGAATTTGTCAGTTGCCATTTGGATTTGCTGGAAAATTCTTGGCTATTTGGCCGACAGGTATTAGTGTCACATTTCTTCATGGTAATAAAGTGATCAACCATTGGTCGTAAGAGAATTTATAACCATTTTGTATATACCATGTCTAATTATTATGGCCAAGACTAGAAAATACTTTTTTTTTCAGGTAAGTCAGGTAAATATGATTAATTTCTATTTTCATGGGTAACCAGCATGTGCAATGCCTGATTTGCTCCTATTGTGAAAGAAATCAATTTGTTTAGATGGCTCAGTAGCTCAAGCTAGAATGTACAAGTGGGTGAGAGTAGTGACTGGCGTGGTTACACTGACACCAGTAACCAAGTCATCCAATCAGATTAAATTGTCAGTGGCCTGGAGATCTGGCAATCATATTGATTAGGCTGTAGTTTCCAGGTCAAGTCTGGAGAGTTCCTAGGTAAAAATATTAAACTTTCACCTGATCTGGTCAAATACAGGTGGGTTGAGAGACTGCCACCTGACATATATCAGTGGAGTGTTTGAAGTGGAGCTGGATTAGGATGTTCTGTGATTTACTGAAATTTAGTGTTCTCTTGGTGTTAGATTCACAGTACTCACATGTAAGGAAGAATTCCCAGTTGGAGGTCTTCTTAGCTTGGATGTACATGGCGGTATGCACGAGAACCAAGAATGAGAAGTGAATTTTCCAAAATATCACTAAACAGGCTAACACATTTGAGATCCCCTTCTTCATGGAATACCAGCTAACAAATTGCTATCATGTTTTTCCAACTCAAAAGAAGGGACCTCTGAGTTCCTTGATACATGGTCTGTTGCATGATTTTACAACAAATAAAAATGTGTTGGACAATTGCATTTCTGATTGCTCGTTCTTTGGTGCTCCTGCAATCTAATATAAAATTGGCATAGGGAGGGGGCTTGGCATGTTTTGGCTGGAGACTGCAGAGGGTTGTGCCAGCAGGAGTCAGAGAAACAGTAGTACAATGATTTTCCCATTGATTAGCTGTGCAGGGGGTTTCCACAGGGCAAAATCGTGGCCATTGTAGGACAGGCAGACTGTGTTTCCAGCACAGCCAGAAAACTTACCATGCTGGGATGGATGTGCTTCCATGCTCTGGCATGGTCAGTTTAAAATAGGAAAACAGAAGGATTGGCAGGATCACCACGTATTTCTCACAAAGGAAACAATACAAAGGAAACAGGATACTTTTAACATAAGTACATGGTACAGCAGGCAAATATCAGAAATATGAAATATTGGGGTAATATACACCAAAACTAGTACATATTTAGTCCAGCTTTTTTAAAAGTTATTGGCCAATTTTACCTTTCCTTTTAATATTCCTGCCACATTCACATGTAAGACAAATGCCCTTGCTGGGATTTGAACCTAGAGCCTTGTGTCTGCAATGCAGTTATAATAACCACAGTGACAGCAGTCAGTGTAACAGAAAGATGCCAACAGTTTAGCGAGAATCTGAATTTTTAACCACCGTGAAAAGAATGAAACATAATGTAAAGATTTAAGTCCTTACTTTTTTGGCGTCAGCATTCTTAAAAGAGTGGAGTGAGTTAATGTACTCTTTTTTTGTGGTACGTCAATGGTTTCTTCCCTTGGAAGGGAAAAGATGGAAGAAGCCAGCTGAGAATGATTCACTCTTCCCTCCTTTAGTTCCTGCTAAGGTTTCCAGAAAAGTTTTCTGCTGGCTGTACAGATACTGTAGCTTACTGCCCTAATGGAACCACATTGTAATTTTAATTAAAGGGGCTTGTCCTTGGAATTTTTTTTATTTACTGACAACTCCCTTATAGGGGTTGTATGGGCAATATGTTTAAAATACACAATCCCATTTAGTGTTTGATGGTACAGGCTCAGCTTTCCTGAATCTACCTGTAACTAAAATTTCACTTTCAGATGGACCAACTTATGACCCTGAGTCTTGGGAAGGGAAATATACAAAACAGTAGAGAAAAGGGGTTCCCAGCACAACTTAATCTAGCCATATTCATTGCTCCCAGATTGAGCAGACATTTGCAGTTGTTCTGGGCAGAACCAGAGCTTCCTGTCACATGCTGCCTTCTTCTACTTAAATCTTCAGAGGATGCTGCCTTGAATTACCAGCTTGTACTTGAAATCAGGGAGAGTTGGTAACTACAGTATCTAGCCATGGACACCCCTTCAAATTATTTAGTTCAGGTGCAAAAAGCTTGCTCCATATAGACATGGTTTGATGAGTTTGGTGTGGAGGAACCCTGACCTCAACCCTACTGAACACCTTTGGGATGAACTGGAATACCTATTGTGAGCCAGGTCTTATCTGACACCAGTACCTGACCTCACAAATGGATAAAAAGTTCCATAGACACACAGGAAATATTGTGGAAAGTAGAGACTGTTATACCCACAAAGAAGGTCAACTTCATAATTTTGGAATGGGATGTCCAGCAAGCCAAAAGGTGTGATGATCAGGTGTTTTTATTTTCTTCTGTAGCACCAAATGCATCTCACCACAAAAGGATAAGATAGATTTTTCTTCTAAAAGCCAGTCCTGGGCAGAATAGTACATGTGATTTGAATAATTCATATTTAACCTTTGAAAAGTGACACCATCTCTTCAAAAATACAGAGGAATGATTAAATTATACTATTGAGTTGTGTGAACGGCACTAGCCTCTATACAGGGAAACACGTAAACCTGACCGTAGCTGTGTCTTTAGGAAACTTAAGTTAGCGGTGCTTTAAAAACTGTTATCCTTTAAAGTCATACTCAGGAAATATGTGGGCTGTGACAGCTCAGAATATAAAGACAAAATTTGATGCATATCGTTCATAAAGAGATATACTTAAAGGTCAGTCTACTTAAAAATATTTTAGTGGTAGATACTAGAGAGTTAAGGCACCAAATAGTCCCTGAGGGACTCTGTTGGTGAGATCTCTGTGCTGAGTTCCCATGTTTGTATACCTGTTGTGTCCATTATGAGGGGCTTCCACCATCCCTTCACTGAGCTCCTGGGTCTATACACCTGCTGTGCCATTATACTGTGCTCCCACTATACCTGTGCAGCCCACGTCCTGAATGAAAGAAATCCAAAGCCGCCAGAGCACTTTACTGCTCTAGCAGCTGTCTGTTGCCGGCTTCGTTAGGGGGTCGTATGGTGTGCAATTCAGTGCATCACACGGCTCCCTTTTTTTTTTGTACAAACTTTATTTGAATTGTAAAAAAATAAATAAACACTTTGTTCATGGCACTGTACAGTAGCGCAGCGTGTTGCACTGCGCTGCCCTACAGTACTATGTGATTCTGTGCAGTGAGCTGCAATAAAATGCAACATGTCTGCATGTAAGCTCCCTCCTAGATTGTAAGCTCCAAGGAGCAGGGCCCTCCATCCCCTCATGTTTTGCGTTGTATTGGTATTGTTCTGTCACATGTTCTGTCCCCCTTTGAAATGTACAGCGCTGAGCAAACTATTGGCGCTTTATAAATACTGTATAATAATAATTTAATCACAGCACGTTGCAGCACAGCCCTAGGCTGCATTGCTGTGTAAATGAGACACATAGGAAACTATTGTTTCTCGTGTGTCCTTGTGGTGACAGACATTTTACAATGCAGTAAAACATCTGTCACTGCACACTATGTGAATTAGCCCTAAAATAGCAAAAAAGGCAAAGGTGCACTTGGGAAGGGAAATATACAAAACAGTAGAGAAAAGGGGTTCCCAGCACAACTTAATCTAGCCAGCAAAAAAATGTTACACTGTATTTTGTTTTTTTTATAAATACTTGCATTCAATGCTTGTTTCTTAAGCCTTTAAGACAATTAAAGTGGAACTTCACTCTCTCAATAAACATGGACTATGTTTAGTCCTTATGCTGCTAGCATTAGTAAATAGATAGGAAATGATATCATATTTACTTGTTTTAAACATTTTTTTACATTTCTGCAGGTACTTCCTTGTTTCCATGCCTTGGCAACTTAAGTCATACATCCAAGCAATCTTCAGGGGAGGAGGGAGGGTTCTCAGCTCAGCATATGCCTGAGCTAAGGACAGATGGATTTCAGGAAGTAATT
The DNA here is from genome assembly GCF_062004578.1 of Staurois parvus. Lineage (NCBI taxonomy): Eukaryota > Metazoa > Chordata > Amphibia > Anura > Ranidae > Staurois > Staurois parvus. The sequence continues at coordinate 12,087,695 of NW_028318045.1, read as the reverse complement.
GATACATGAATCATCTGCCCCCACTCAAGATGGCCACTGCCAGAAATGCTAGGGGGGTGTTTTTAAAAATAATTTCTCAGCAAAGAAAAGCATGGGGACATGGATGGATGGGGGAGTTTGCTTTGAATATTAAAAATGAATTAAAGAGCATTTTTGGTTTGTGTTGCTCGGATGCAGTGCAGTTCCACTTTTAGTAAAACCCAGCCAAACCCTTTTCTTTAGTCTGGTATAAAGTGGTGCAGGGTTAAAATTTCTGTCCAGTCCTAATGCTGTGTGTGTCCCCAACATGAAGACTTACAGAATGTTCACTTCCTGTCCTAGTGACACTATAAAAGTAAGGGGAAGTTCAAACTTTACAGTTGTCACCAGAACAGGAGTAGAGGATCTACAAATAACTGTTGGTTTTCCTTTGCACAATTAGCTGGTGTTATTTTGAAGACAGCCATCTCTGTTATAAAAATTATTCCTATCATGAGGGTTTGATCTACCCCGTGAACAGATTTTGGGAGATGACTATATAACAGCATTATCAAATCTAAATAGCAAGTCAGAAATTGTGTTGTGTCAAAACCTAAGTAAGTATTAAAAAAGTAGTGTGGGCCTTAAAAAAAAAAAAACACTTTATACTCACCTCGGTACATACAGCATCGATTTGATGCTGCATCTGTCAGTAGCTGAATCTGCACTAAGAACTGAGTGATCAAATACTGCTGATCGCTCAGTTCTCCCCTCTGTTCTGAGCAGAGACCTGTGACTGTTAGTCACAGGCTCTCTGCTCTGCCCCTCCAGCGCTTACTGGAGTTCTGGGCTGTGGAGGGAACGGGAGCAGATCGCCCAGGCTATCAGTGGATCACTGTGAGGCTGATCCAGCTGCTGATCTTCTTTAAACCTGCTTCCACCCCCATTCTAAGTCCTGTGCTACTTATCGTGTAAAGGAAAGATGTGTATACCTAGCTAATCTAAGGGTGTTCCAGTTCAGTCACATGATCTCCCCAGGAGTTGGCTTTAAGGGAGAGGAGAGAGCAGCGACAATGGCTGCACAGCCTGTGTGTTGACATCACCTATAGACTTACTATGTGGCATCTGTTGTCTGCTGTCCCTCCTCTCCCCTGAAGCCAGTGCTGGGAGCTGATCACATGACTGGATCTGAGCGCCCTCAGAATAGGTAAGTACACTCATCTTTCCATTTGGTTAGTATAGGGCTAGAATAGGGGGGGCACTTTTAAGCTTACTTAGGTTTTGACGGGACTTCCACTTTAACATTTTTATTGTACACTTTTAAAGTGTATTTTCATCATTGTAGACAAATTTTGGAAACCCCCACTTTATGTTTGTTATGTGTTCCCATTCACACAGCATACCTAAAATGAATGTAAAGATAGTTCTAGTTGTGTCTTTGGAGCAGGTTTATCCATAGGACTCTACACACAGTGTGCATTATTTAGAATAACTTGCAATGTGTATTTAGAGGATAGATGAAGGGACACATTTTTTTCAAAATTCACATGAAATGTACCACTCAAGCTTTGGGGTCTTTAACCCTTTATTAGGACAGACAGTGTGTACATCTTGTTTAGAACTGATAATGAAATCTGCCAGAACAGTATAGGCAGAGTTTCTTATGGTAAACATACATTTCTAAACCATCCCCTTAACTTTACACAGAAGGGGAAAGTTAACAAAGATTCTTTAGCAACAAGGTAAACAGCAATTGTTAGTTTTAAGTTATGCTATTTGAATAGCAACATGTAACAAATATAAAGTAGGTGTTAGAACAATTTGGCTTCAGACGTGGAAACACACTTTAAGCCACAGCATCGTCGTCTCCACTCGCCTACTCATTATAAATAGCCGGTGGTGTTTTAGCAGTGGCGATGTAGGACTGTCATGTCTCATAATTTTGTCACATGTGTACTATAAAGGACTCAGTGCCTAGGATGACTTTGTTCTCGCTGTCACACGAGCCTGCACTCTATGGTGTCATGAAATGAGACAGCGTAGCTCAGTTGGGTTTATAATTCTGACAGCCCTTTTCCTAATAAGATTCCCCCATCTGTCTGGGCATGTTTTACAAGGCATCATTTCAGTTATGATACCTAACAACATACACTGCCAGCTCTGAGCAGGGAAATCTGGGTTGACATTTTCTACTTTATCTGTACAGTTATTATATCCTCGTTAAACTGAGTAAAGAACAATCAAACTTCATTAGCATTGGGATTTATGTTCTGATTCACCCTAATTGAGTCCCCTCTGTTTGTGCTCCCTTCTCCAGCCGAGCAGTTTAAAGTGTATTTCCAGATTTGCAGCCAAATTGGGTTACCATGTAAGGCCCTTTAGAATAGTGTCTACTCTGCAGCATCAAGGAGGTGGATCAGTACTTACACTTGACCCTTGGGGCATATATAAATGGACCATAGGGAGTAAAGAAGAGCGTAGACTGGAGGTGTTGGTGCACGGTCACGGAGGAAGAGGCTTACACCCCAGTGGGAATAGGTTTGTAGTTGGCCTGCCATAAGAGATCCTGCTGCCGCTCTGTAGATTAGATAGGTGTCCCTGCTCTGTCGTGCTCATCTTGGGCCTGGATGACTCAAGGAACCTGGGAGGCAGAGACCTGGAGCTACCAGCTGAATAAGAAAGAATGTTTCCCAGTGACAGCTGGGGTGCTCTATTTCTTGCATGTTCCAATCCACACAGCATAACTTGTGTTATTATTTCAGGTACTTATATAGTGCTGTCAATTTATGCAGCGCTTCACATATATATTGTACATTCACATCAGTCCCTTAAACCTCAAGGGGCATACAATCTAAGGTCCCTAACTTACATTCATACATACACATACTAGGGCCAATTTAGACAGGATCCAATTAACCTACCAGCATGTCTTTGGAGTGTGGGAGGAAACCCACACAGGTACAGGGAGCACATGCAAACTCCAGGCAGGTGGTGCCGTGGCTGGGATTCGAACCAACAACCTTAGTACTGCCAGGCAGAAGTGCTAACCATTTAGCCACTGTGCTGATATTGTGTTAATATAAATGTTTAGAAAATGCTGCTTACCTTTTTACTTGCTTAAAAATTTTACTTAGTTTTAGTTTTAAAATTATATTGGAAGCCTATGATGGCTGTGATGAATGTTCAAATCTCTGGAATTAAAACTTTGATAGAACTGGTTCTGATGCCCTATACTTCTTTTCAGCATCCAGAATGGAGTAATATCCGTGTTTCAGAAGAAAGGCCTTCAGGATCATGAACTCTACAACCTCAATGAAGGGGTCCGGTGAGTGTGGAGCTTACAGATACTGAATTGAACCATTATACTTTATGGGATAAAACATCAAGGGAGGCTGAGAACCTTTGGCGAGGTGGGGCAAATACAACCAAGTGGCCCTTTCCTGGTAGGGATAGATTCCTACACACTGAGGAACATCTACCCCACAAAATGTTCAATGGTGCCTCATTGATTGATGGGCATAGTGAAATATAGTTGATTTGATTGACAAAACTTTTCACATCTTTTGACATCAGACTTTGCAGCTCTTGGCATCTCCGTGCCACAAAGGAAGTTGAAAGTCCATAATCACATGTTCTAACAGGGTGCAGCTAGACTGTGCAATTCCAACCATGTGTCATTGACTGCAAATTTCATTCTTAACAATGTTCAGTGAGGGCCACCAACCCAACATATCCTATCAGAAATGGTCCAGAGAGCAAAAGCCCCCAATTCAGTCCTTCCCTGGATAACATAACACTCATTTATACAGGAGAAAGGTAGAACAGTTTTAGTCTGCAGACATTTTAGATGATTAATATCAACTGTATCTAAAATTTTAATGTGATTTCATTTTTTTTGCCTGCTGTTGTTTAAATTTCGTAATCACATTTCATATGCAGAGGATATGTGGATATTCAGGTGTGCGACCAACACCCTTGCTGAATGGTTTTGGGAGAGAACATCCATTACAAGATAACCTTCTTGGAGATTGTAGTGTGTTCTATTTTTCACTGTAGGTTTAAGATTCTGTATTGTTTTGCAATACAAGGAAATCTGTCATAAGAGGAATAGAAGCTGTAATTGTTGACCTCTTCTTTTGATAATGCCGCTTGCCTGGCTGTCAAGGTGATTTTTTTCGCTTCAATAAATTTAGTCACAGACCTAAAACAAGTATGCAGGCAAGAACTGACATTCTATCTTTTTTGGTTTGCAGATTTGTTCTAGTTAAAGGCCCATTCATATTTATGTGTTACATGTGCATCGTGATGGAGTGCTTTGCAGTGCCATTTATTTTGAATGGAAGTTCAATGTAGTAGCAACCAATGTACCAGTACTGTAGCACACAACATACATACCGTGCATTTTTGAGAATAGCAAAAAAATAGGATTTTGGGCCATTGCCATGCTTTGCAAGGGTAGACCAGTCATTAGGTGAAAGTTGCCTGCGCAACATAACCCAGCTCCTGTTAATAATGATCACATATATACAGTAAATTCTTATATATATTATTATTATTATACATTATTTATAAAGCACCAATAGTTCGCTCAGCGCTGTACATTACAAAGGGGGACAGAAAATGTGACAGAACAATAACAATACAATGCAAAACATGAGGGGATCGAGGGCCCTGCTCTTTCGAGCTTACAATCTAGGAGGGAGGGGATGGTGGCACAGGAGGAGATAGCTGTGGGGGATGGAGTGGTAGGAAGAGTGGAGGAGGTCGGCAAGTTAGCAGGGGGTGGGGTAGGCTTCCCTGAAGAGATGGGTTTTCAGGGTGCGCCTAAAGGAGAGGAGAGTAGGTGATAATCTGATGGGTTGGGCAGGGAGTTCCAGAGGATGGGTGACACCCTGGAGAAGTCCTGGAGGCGGGCATGGGAGGAGGAGACCAGGGAACTAGAGAGAAGGAGGTCTTGTGAGGAGTGGAGTGTGCATGTTGGGTGGTACTTGGATATTAGGTCAGTGATGTAGTTCGGGGCAGTATGGTGGACAGCTTTGTACGTCAGTGTTAGGATTTTGAATTTGATCCGTTGCGCAATCGGAAGCCAGTGGAGGGATTGGCAGAGGGGGGTGGCGGAGATGGAGCGGTTGGAAAGGTGAATGAGTCTGGCAGCCGTATTCAGGATCGACTGAAGCGGGGATAGCATATGGCGAGGCAGGCCAGTGAGGAGGGAGTTGCAGTAGTCGAGTCGTGATATGATGAGGGAGTGGATGAGCTGTTTAGTGGTTTCTGGGGTTAGGAACGTGCGTATTTTGGTGATGTTGCAGAGGTGGAGTGTGCACGAGCTAGTTAAAGATTGGACTTGGGGCTGGAAGGATAGGTTGGAGTCCAGAATGACACCAAGATGGCAGATTCCATTTAGGGATTCCAGGAGATAGTTCACCCTGTGTATGTTCACCCAGTGTGTTAGTTCTGCCTTAGCTTGGATGACAATCTATTATGAAAATAATAAAAATAATAAGAACATTGACTAGGATCCAAAAACTGGAAACTATTGAAATCCATACTAAAGTTTAAAATGAAAATGAAAAAGTTTGACAGTAAATATAAATCACACAGCGAATCTTCCATTAGAATAGTTGAGAAAAGTGCGTTGTATTATGATTCATGATACAGTCACATCATGATTTGCAGAACTGTCTGACCAAGATCATTTCACTTTATTGCATCAGTTACTACAAATGAAACTTAGAGGAAAAATGCATCACTTTTGGAAGGGTAGGAAATGTATAGATAACCTGTTTCCCTGCCCACCCTCTCCCCCACCCCCCTAAGATTGCCATATACGTATAGTTTTGTGATTTGATCTAGGTATGTGTGATCACAAATCAGTGATTCATTATCAATTGAAAGTGTGATCTATTAGAAATATTCTATAAAAACGACCACTTAATTGATTGTCTCGCACACACACAAATATTCATTTGATCGTTCAATTGTTACAATCCGGTCAGTCAATCGACTTGCCAGTGTAAAAAACAAATGAAAGCTCACTAAATCAATCAAATAAAGAGTCTGCGGTGTATGATTCTTATTCATTTTAATCATTTTAGTTACACTGAATAACCAATTGAATGCTCATTTAAATATGTGTGTGGTCACCTCCATTCTCTCTGTTTTTATATCCCCCCTCCCACACACACACACACACTTTTTCTTTCCTCCTTTCTTTCTTATTCTCTCTCTATCCACCTGTCCCTTTTCTGTCCAATTTTTCCCCTTTGAACTCTCTCTCTTTTTCTTAACACATCATTATCCTCCTCTCCTATCTCTGTTTCTTTCTATCAGCCCTCTCTCTTTCATCACATATCCCCCCATCTGCTCCTCTCTCTCTTCCTCTCTCTCCTCATTCTTTATGCCTACCCTGCTTTTTCTTTCTTTCTTTCTTTCTTTCTTTCTTTCTTTCTTTCTTTCTTTCTTTCTTTCTTTCTTTCTTTCTCTCTCTCTCTCTCTCTCTCTCTCTCTCTCTCTCTCTCTCTCTCTCTCTCTTTCTTTCTTTCTCTCTCTCTCTCCACCCTCTTTCTTTCTTTCTTTCTCTCTCTCTTTCTCTTTCCACTCACTCCCCCACCTCTCTTTCTCTCACCTGCCTCTTGCTCTATCCTTCCATCTCCTCAGTCTTTCTGCCTACCTCGTTCTCTCTCCCCATCTCTCTCTCCCCTCCACTTTTCTTTTTTCTCTCTCTATCCCTCCATTTCCTCATTCTTTCTGCCTACCTCGTTCTCTCTCCCCATCTCTCTCTCCCCTCCATTTTTCTTTTTTATCTCTCTATCCCTCCATTTCCTCATTCTTTCTGCCTACCTCGTTCTCTCTCCCAATCTCTCTCTCCCCTCCACTTTTCTTTTTTCTCTCTCTATCCCTCCATCTCCTCATTCTTTCTGCCTACCTCGTTCTCTCTCCCCATCTTTCTCTCCCCTCCACTTCTCTTTTCTCTCTCTCTCCAACTTCCTTCTCTTTCTCCTCATTGTTTCTGTCAACCCTTTTATCTCCCTCTACTCCTCTCTCCCTTCTCTTTGCCTCTCTCTATCTTTCACTGAGACCTCTCTGCTCCATCTCTTTCTCATTACAGCCCTCTCACACATCATGCCTGAAATCGCTGATAGTCACAAGTACCATGACTAAGGGCAAAGCTGACCATTTCATTGGTGCTGGTTACAACATTCAGTTGTGAAATTGTTAGCTTCCCTTTGATGTGTCCTTTTCTAACAACGACCTTCTGGAACACTAATAATGCCCCTGTGTTGGCTGTCTTCTCATACACAGAATACAATAACCCATAGCCACCAAACTTGCAGTGATCTAACTTAGATCTGACTATAGCTAGGGGATATTGCACTTTGAATGACATTCTTGCTCTCTGCACTTTTTAAGTGACAACAAAGATCTGTCCAGTTGACGGAGACTCTTGGATAAAACGTCACCATAAGTATTGTCGCATCCCTGGCCTTTTCTGACGCAAGACACTCTTTCTATATTTGTAAATCTCTGATTAGCTTGTGATAGCAACTTCCCACAAGGCCACAGGTCTATATACAGAGATATTACCATCTGATAGTGACGTCTGTTTGGCATGCGGCTGAGGAAGCCATAAATCATCTCCGTTAGTTAAATATGACCAGAGAGGAATCGCCAACATGATCTTGTTTACTTTAAGGAACATTCAGGAAGAAATTGAATGCGGAGGTTATGTCAGAGCTGAGCCGGATTTCCAGGTAGCTGAAGTCAAGTTTATTTACGGATGGTTATCAGAGAAGAGTAGGCTGCTACTCATCCACAAAGCCTGTGACCATCAAAATAGGAGTGAGCCATTCCTATAAAAAGATACTTTTCACTGTTTAGTTAGCTCAGTATTCATGAAGACATCAGTTTTTTGGGGTTTTTTGGTTTTTTATGTAAGCTGTATAAGTACTTGAACTTGACTTGCTATCAGCATGTTGCAGTTCCTGCTCAGCAGAGCTTAGAATGTGACTGGGGGGTATAGGGCTGGGTGCCATGCAGTTGAGCTGCATGGAAATGTGCTGAAAATGAATATACTGATAGGAGGAGAGAGCAGAGTGATCAGCAACATGCCCAGTCTCCAGTCTCTTGCTGGTTATTCATTGTCCATTTAGAAGACTGGAGGATAGAGAAAGGACATCACTGTATTCCTTAACTGTAAGGCTCCTTTCACATAGGGCAGACTCCGCTTTGCTCAACAGTGGATCTGTCCGCTAATCCCCTGTCAATCAGAGCAGAGTGGGCAGATGACAGGTTTGTGTCTGCTCCGTATATGCAAAATGGACACGTACACAGCCCACTCTGCTGTATGGGCGGTCGGCATAAATAGATTCCGCTATCTATTTACACCTGACTGTCCTCTAATCCGCCTAGAAAAGATCCCCTTTTGTTTCTTTTATGCGGATCAGACTGGAGGTAGGTGGGTGTACACGAACACAAGTACAAACAAAAGGGCCATACACTTCTTTGTTGCAATTTAGATGTGGTAGGCAGCCCATTCAAATGAATTGGCTGTCCTACAGCAAAGCATGGTAACCCATGAAAAATATGTGGCATCACACATATAACCTGTACACATCTTTAATGCACCTGGAATGTATTTAGCTAATTTACTTGATTTATTTTTTTTTCTTTTTCATTTGGGCTTTAAAGCCACCATTGTTGGAGACTGTCAAAAGAACATTCCTTGGGCAGCACAGAGTTGAGGATTGGCTATGAAAGACGCAACAAGATGGACCTGTAGAAGCTACAGGCTTATTCTGTTAATTATTGCAAAGCACAAGGATGATGTACAAGGTGTAGTAACCCATAACACAATTGAATATTTTAGAATCTGTTTGCTCTGGCCTAGTATGATTTCACCATTTTTTTGCTTTTTACTCACTAAAACTTGTTAAGCTGCCTTTGCCAAGTACAAAATGCTGATGCAGGAGAAGTTATTTGAACAAACTCCAAAATTGTCTCATAGATAGATGATCTGCAGCCCAAGACATATAACAGTATTCTCCTTGGCTCTGTCTTGTTTCTCTTTCTTGGCTCATCCGGTGGGTATGAGGCAACAAATTTATCCTTTTAAGTGGATGATCAAGAGCAACATAAATTCTGTAGGAGACCATAAAATTATACCTTAAACTGCAGCTGAGCCATGTTCTTCATTGTAATGGACTATGTGTTTTATAATTATTTAAGCTGCCTGGCAAGCAGCTACAAGATAATATCCTCACAAAAAAGGGTTTAAAAAAAAATTTTGCACTTATGTAATAAATGTATCATCTTTGTATAGTAGTATTTGAAGGATATGTGCTTCTTAGGTTCTTGTATAACACATGCCTTGGTTGTGGTGTCAGAAAGGAAGAATTTTAGAACAAAAAATATTAAGAGGAGAATCTGGTGGAAGAAGACATCTTCAGAGGCTATATTGCTGTGCTTATCCCATGTCAGCACTGTCCATTATAAACAAGCTTTTAGAAGCATGCACATCTAAAGGGATCATGGTGTGAGTTATTTGTATGTAACTCCTATCACACAGCCTTAACCTCTTGGAAGACGGCATACAGCCTTATGTTAAGAAAATGTGTACTTTCAAGACTTTAAGGCCCCTTTCACATGAAGGGTTTGGATCAGGTCTGTCTGTCAATTTTTTAGCCAGACTTGATCGGACCCTCCATTCACCCCCATGAAGTTTGCACTCACCTACCTCCAATCTGATTCAGTCCCCTAAAAAACTGAAGGGGATCCATCCCCCTCCATCTATGCGGCATGGATTGGAGGACAGTTGGGTGTAAATGGGCAATGGATTACGCTTACTCCTGGCTTCGCGTAGAGCACAGCAAGCTCAGTCTATGTCTGTTCTGCTCTGATCAGTAGGGGATCATCGGACTGCTGTTGGTCAAACTGGAGTCCGCCCCGTGTGAAAGGGACCTTATCGACAACTCTTAAAGTTCAGGAAAAGAAAGGAAAAATGTAAGATATTTTCAAAAGTTTAAATTTTTTCAAAAGAACATCCTAATGTTCTTGGATTTATCATAGGACCTAATACATTGCACAATGGGGCATGAAGATATCTGCATATGTCCTCAAACAAGTTGGAGTTCCTGAATCACTGTAGCTCTCTCTCAACAGAGGTAGTGGTGCATGTGCGTCAGCACCCCTACCTGTCAGTAAGTAGCTCCACAGGAGTGTGTTTAAGCTCCTACTTACAAGTTGTTGTTTGCTTAGAAAGCTTAGTGGTGCTCTCAGGGTGCTGCAGAAGCCCAGTCCAAAGAAAAGAATGTGTGTTGTGGCCACTTTTGGTGCCTGGATTTGTATCTTTTTTTTAGTGCCTACCTCCAAAGGTGCTGCTGGATTTATTGGGTTCTCTGTTCTCACGCCACAATTCCTTCTGACACACCTGGTTGAGTGAAGGGTTGCTGCAAATACCTGTATATGCACCAACATTAATATCCTGTACACAGCTATGAAAGGGTTAGCAAATAGCCACCACGCTAATTAACTGCAAATAACGTACCGTATTTTTCGCCGTATAAGACGCACTTTTTCTTCCCCAAAACTGGGGGGGAAAAGTTGGTGCGTCTTATACGACGAATAGAGAGAGAATCCGTCAGGCGCGGCCACGGCCGTAGGAAAGGCCGCGGCTTTGGCCTATCTCTGGAGCGGTCGGCCATCTTCGTACACCCGGCGGTGCGCGCTGACGTCATCACCCCCTCTGCTCGTGGATCAGCCCTGAAGACCGGAATGGCGCGTGAACACGGCGAGAGGAACGCGCGGAGCAAAGGTAAGTGAATTGACACAATATGGGGAATGAATTACTATAGGGGGGATGAATTACTATGGGGGGATGAATTACTATATGGGGGATTAATTACTATGGGGGATTAATTACTATATGGGGGATGAATTACCATGGGGGATGAATTACTATGGGGGATGAATTACTATATGGGGGATGAATTACTCTATGGGGGATGAATTACTATGGGGGATGAATTACTATGGGGGATGAATTACTATATGGGGGATGAATTACTATAGGGGGGATGAATTACTATAGGGGGGATGAATTACTATATGGGGGATGAATTACTATGGGGGATGAATTACTATATGGGGGATGAATTACTATGGGGGATGAATTACTATATGGGGGATGAATTACTATGGGGGATGAATTACTATGGGGGATGAATTACTATATGGGGGATGAATTACTATATGTATTGGGTTCAGAATCTTTTTTTTCTAGATTTTCCTCCTTTAAAATTGGGTGCGTCTTATATTCCGGAGCGTCTTATATGGCGAAAAATACGGTATATGTATTTTCACAGGCAAATAACTTTTCTTGGTGATTAATGATGATGAGCATCAGATGATAATGACTCATTTTCAGCAGTTATACCTCAGGATTATACCTAGCCAAAAATAATATAGCAGTATCAGAAATATAAACAATACTGGGGCAGTTTCTCTGCAAGAAAAGAAAAATCACCTCAAAAAAATTACATTTCATTAGCTTGAAAACATACAATCAATACCCTTACCATAAATCACAAAACAAAAATGTAAAAACAATGTCAACATGTAAATGTCCAGATGTCTATAGTTATATATATATTGCAGAGTCCCAGCACGGGCAATTGGCCGCATATACGTATCAATAGTGAAAAAAGCCATAAATGCAAGATATATATATAAATATGTCCCAAGGCCCGTATATTGACTACCTAAGATTGTAAGGTGGTAAATTGTGGAGTAAGGAGCTCCCATAGGTCAGTGATGACACCGTTGGATTACTCAGGACAGTAATCCTATTGCAGGTTAGTTATTAATGGTGAAATGGCAGGAGGACAAGTTACTTTAAACTAGAGCCATAAAATGTTATACCGTCTCTCCATGAGGCTCCAAAGTCCATATCAGCAGTGAACTAGAAGTCACCAATTCCACATTCAAAAAGGAGCTGACATGTTAGTGGTGAAAAAGCAAGCCAAATAGCAGGATGGATGCCATGAAAAGCATAGAAGTTCAGTGACAGACTGCAGGCAGTAAAGGCAGGAAGCAAAAGGTGCGGTATTCGAAGGCTGGTCAGCGTAATTCAGACTGATAAACAGGATGTTGCGGGCCTATAGAGGTGGTATATAGAATACATTATATCAGTTCATTGAACACCAAAGCTCAACCCTTATATAAAGATTTACCTGGGGAGCGAGTTTCTCTGCAAGCACTAGTCAGTGAACACCTCAAAGTACACTCTCTATATGGCCTGCAAGGGGTGCCTCTGGCTATATATAGACTCAGTGTGTGGTAACTGGAAAGTAGTCAGTAGGTAACTGGCTCTTTGCTGTCAGCCTTCTGTCAGCCTTATAGAGGGGCCCAGACTTTAAGGTGGTGCATATAAGTACCCTTTAAGGCTCTGCATGCAGTGGTCTAATGCTACTGGGTAAATTATCATCTCCCATGGTCCATTGCAGCCTGCATCAAAGTCTATCAAATCCTTCATGCCTTCCGGCTCCTTTGGCTGAATGGAGGCTGAACAGCTTTAACTAAGTTGGCATGAAAGGATTGTAAGAGCGCATGAAGCAGCTGCAGCACAGTGTCCTTACAGCTGTTCCTTCTGCCAAATAAGCCTCTGGCTTTAAAGACAGGTTGGCTTTAAAAGTCTATTTAGGTCAAAGTGATAACATTTCTTGAAAGACCACCCCCTTCCTGGCCTTCTTATACTACCTTCTCTCTCCCTTGTCATTCCATTCCATTGTCTGAGCTAGGAGTCAAACTTTAAGTACACCTGGCTATTGACGTCAAAAAAATAAATGAGTGTACTTGTGAGCTACTATGGTGTTTGTCTAAACTATTACCATTAATTAATTTGACAAACAAAACAAAACACAATATATGATACACCTGTGGTTCGCTGGCACTCACACCTACTCATTAGACAGTGTTCTGTGAGAAAATTAAATATATAAATTGTGCCGCGCTCCTGTGTATAAATAATTACAATATTCACTATTTCAAATGACAATCCAAAGAAAAAAAAAAAGAAAAAATAATAAAATAATATATATATTTATATCTAGTGTATAAAATACAATTATCTTCTGCTTATAACATCATAAATAAATACTGCATACTGTGCTGGTGACAATAGTAAATAGTGATAGTGATAAAAACAATATATATGAAAAAGTGCTCATAGACAGTCCTCTTTCGATTTAAATTATGATGGTGCAATCCCATAATCCACGTGCAGTGTGATTTTATTATGCGCTCACCTCAGGTTTTGCCTTATAAAAAGGCAAAACTAGCTTTTTGTCCTTAAAGGACTTCTGGGATGATCCTCCTGTTTAGGATATTCCTGATGGCAAATGGGTTGATTATGCTCGATCTTAATCCACCTGGGATCTCTGGAGTGATTATGCCTGCTGCTGATCAGGATTTGATGGCTTGATGGATATTTCGCTTTTTCTTCCAAAGGTCTCCTTCCTCCTATACTGATTTCTCTCCAATATATCACAGGATGATTGTATGAAGAAACAAAACCATCATAGTGCTTTATCCTTTTAAAATTAAGGCTTTATTTGCTGCTGCAAGTTCCATACAGAGTTTTTAGCATAGGCTTCAGAGCAAGGCAGTTTCAGCCTGTCCTGCAGTTTCTGCTATGCTTGCCGTGCTGTGTCCAAGACAACGTCGTGATGATAGAGCCCCTCCCCTACGCGTTACGTCACCGGGTCACGTGACTTCATCAGGGGGATATGATTGCCGTCACCCTATCCCTCTCATGACAATGTTCTTGGCTGGTGAGCAGTAAATCCTAACGAGACACACTGTGTATTTTGTGAGGGTGCTGATGGAGAAGTTGGGGAATTCAGGGCTGGTGACTATAAGTGGGTTGGTGTTTAAGAGTCCTTGTTACTTTGAACTGAATAAGAAAAGTAACAGAATTTATTTAAAGCAAACCTATCTTAAAAAGTATAAAAATGCAGATCCCAAAGTGTTGCTTAAAGTATGTTTAAAACAGAATTTTGGGATGTAAGAAAAACAAACATACATAATCACCTGGGTGAATGCAGCATCAGTCCAATGCTATAACTGTTCCTCACAGCCTCTAAGACCAAGAACTGAACAATCAAAGACCAATGATCTTTCAGTTCTCAGTCTTCAGTGAGCAGAGAATGCAGACTGTCAGTCTCTGTCTCTCTGCTCTGCCCTTCCAGCTTTTACTGGAGAGCTGGGCTATGAAGGGGGCAGGAGCAGCTGGCTTAGTTCCCCAGTGGCTTGCTCAGAGGCTGAGACAGCTGCCAATCAGGCATCTTGGTGGATCCCAACCTTAGCACTCTGATGGCTGAAAAGGGATTACAGGAGTGCACAACCCCTTCACCATATGTAATGAGCAGACGAAGGTGTTAGTAGTTCATATCAGCAAAGCACCCTAGGGAGACTACATTGCTCCTCCACAGATACAATACTGTGAATGAGAGTTGTCAACCTAAGACAGGAAGTGTTACTGGCAGGATCACCAGGTTAAAAAAAACTGAAAAAAGGAAAATGAATTCACCCACCAAGGGCTGGTGAGATGTAATATTTTACATTTTTCTTTTTTTGTTTAGAGACACTTAAAAAAGAGACTGTGCCCATTCAGGCATCATTTTTTGATCTTTTATAACTTTGAATTTGCCAAGGCCGCTATTTTTATTTTTTATCTTTTAGCAATCGTATAATCTAGATGTACTTCTTCTCAAGAAAAGATTTGACCCTTGTTAGCTTGGCAGTGACTGAAAATGTGCGTAATTGGCACTCCCAAGAGTAATTATTTCTTAATTGAAACAATTTAATTTAATGGAGCAAATGTTCATTTTCTTTCTTCCGAGTTTTATTAAGCCAGTGGTAGTAACTTGCCTATAAATCTATAATCATCCTCATGACAAGGACCATTGACTATATGACTCTTTTACAGGTTAATGGGATTTGGGGACATAAACAGTGAAAGCTTTAGAGGCTCATACAGCTATATAAATATTGTCACGGTTGAACTAAGGTTGGGTCCTCAGCTGACCAATAAGCTGAAGGCAACTTTTATGTGATAACAAGCAAAGAGAAGTGTATCTGTTTCATGCGTAAAAGTAAACCTGTTTCCAACACAGGCCTGCCAGGGATGAATGTGCATTGTCAGATAGCACTGCTCTTACATTTTAGTGGTATTGTCCCAATTTATAAACTGTGTAAATGGTGAAGCTTGTCAACTATTAAATGTAGGATGTAGAAATATGGTCCACTTGTAGGGGGAGTTTAGGCAGGTTGCTGGCAGGATTTTTTCTATTATTTCAAAGGTTGGAATGTGCGATAGCAACCCATAAGTAAAAGTATATTTTTTGTGAGCATATATCTGGTTCCATATGCATAATTTGCCAGCCACAGCATATGAGAGAGTCCATTAGTGTAAATGGCTGCTTTAACTTTATGATGTATCTCCAGGGGCAGAATCACCCTTCTGACATGACCACAAAGTGCAGGCTTGTTCTAATATTTGAGAAATGGGACACTGGGACCAATATCGAGAGGGTGTCTTTAACAAATAGATGCATATGATATTTGCTGCAAGGGATGTTGATAATACTTCTACAGTAGCCACACTCACTAGTCAAAATGAAATCTGCAGTCTTACAAAATGTTGGTATGAGTCATGAGTTCCCCAAATTTGTAGATTTGACAGTTATTGTAATGGGTTCTAATAGGAATAGGACCTGCTAACTGCCAATGCTTAGGTTCTTCTGAGAGCCACCAGAATAGACTAATTGATACGTATAACTAAGTAACACTTATTAGGTTCTACTGGGAACCACCATATCTTTCCCAGACCACACCAGAAGAATGCCTAACTGATGTTCTGGAATAACTTACACTTATTATGTTCTACTGGCAGTCACTATATGTTTTTTCTAGAAGAATGGCTAACTGATGCTTTGGGTCAGCTGACACCTATTAAGTTCTATTGGTAGCCACCACATGGTTTTTCCAGAAAAAAAGGCTAACCCTTACTTAGGACTTAATTACACTTATTAGGTTCAGTTGGTAGTTACCATATTACTTTCCTAGAAGAATGGCTAACAAATTGACTCTTATTAGGTTTTACTGGGAACCACCATATGGTTTTCCCAAACGAATGGCTTACTGACACTTAGGGCTAACCAACACTACTGGAAGACACAATATGCTTCCCTAAAAATGTAACATAACAGATGCTTGTGCTAACCAACACCTCTTCCAGCACCATATTGTTTTTCTAGCATAATACCTAACTTATGCTTAGGACTAACTGGTGCTTAATAGGTTCTCCTGGGAGCTACATTATGCTTTCACCAGAAGAATGGCTAAGTGACTCATAGGGCTTATTGACACCGAGGTCTACTGGCAGCCACTATACAGTTTTCCTGAAAGAATGGCTAATTGAAACTGTGGGCTAACTGACATTTATTAGGTTCTACTGGGAACCACCACATGCTTTTCTCAGAAAAATGACTGACAGTTGGAGGCAACTGACATTTATTGAGCTCCTTAAGGAGCAACCATATTTCTTTCCTTTAAAAGAGAAGTATGGGTTTGTTTTTTTCCCCAAATCATACTTACCTAGATGGATGCAGCATCTGTCCACCGCCGGCTCTAAGTGTGAGAACTCAGCGATCACATGACCACTGATCGTTAACTTCTCGCTTCCGTTCTAAGCAGAGAGAGGTGACTGTTAGACACCACTGTCTGCTCTGCCCCCCTACGCTCACTGGGGGAGGGAACGGCTGGCTCAAGCTCTCGCCAGATCGCTGAGAGGCTGATCCAGGTGCCGCTCAAGACTCCGGGGTGGATCCCGACTTTAAAGTCAGGATCTTTCCCCAGCCAGGACTGGCTGAGTGATGTGAGCCAACAGCGGGCTTCAGATGTCAGCTGAAACTGGGTCACAGGAGTGCAGAATGAACTGCACTCCGGTGGGCCACAGGAGAAGTACAGCCAAAACAGCTTTGGCTGTACTTCTTTAAAGAATGACTAAATAACACTTGCTGTTTCCAGCAGTAAAACTTTTCAGTGTAACCAAAAATGGCTCTCAAGTTATCCACACTATTAAGAAAGTGAAGGGGGGAGGGGGTTTAGCCCTCTTTTGCCATATTTCTCAGCATATATATTTGACTAGTTTCTCCTTCTCTAAAAAAAACACTGATAGAAATTACACAGAAATTTCCGGAGCCTCTGATGGCCGCCATGGCTTATATTTCTTTCTTGGAAGTCTTCAGTTTTATTTTTCCTGTAAATCTGACCTTAAAAAGGGCTTAATTAAGTCATAAAACATTTATTGGTTTATTTTATTATAGCATTTTGAACAGTCACTGTTCAGCTACTGCAAAGTTTAGTGTATGAAAGACTTTTTATGTATCTCAGGTTATGACCGCATAAATGTGTTATTGTGTTTTATGGTCGGGGTTTTTCACTTGCTATTATCATGGAATACTTGGGGCCAACCCTACACTTTACTGAGGTCCAACTCCTGCTTTTCAGCAAGTGTGTGTTTTAAGGCCAAACAGTCTATTGTTTACTGTGTAAACAGCATTTATTCCCTGGAATTCACGAAGACTGATACAGACAGATTTTGTGAAAGTGTGTCGCATGCATTCTAAAAGTGGCGCAGCATGCCCCAAATTCATGTACCTGTCTGGAACTTGTACTCGAATTTGGCACATACTGTGCCACGTTTAGAAAGCATGTGAGACACTTTTGCAAAAGCTGTCTCTGCACATTAAAAGAAAGCTGGTTTTAAGCACCACTTTTGTAAGATAAAAACTGTCTATATTTTATTTTGAATTTAGCACTGGTGTTGCACCACATTGTAATAGTAGAGCAAATTAGAATTATCTGAATTTGGCGCAGGAGTTGCTGTCAAAACCAGAACTGTTGTAGATGTTTTTTTAAATTGGACACAACACAATAACAAGAACAAGAAAAGTGGAGAATCGGCTTTATTGAATTCCCCCCATTGTGTTTTCCCTTATGCTTATTCAGGCTTTTGAAGTATCAGCTCCAACTTTGAAATGTTCACATTTGCAGGTAGTCATAGGGTGTAAGCACCTGAAATGCAAGTTGCCAACTGCTAGCAGACAAATGGAGATAATAAGAGATAGAGGAAACTGGCTACACATGGCAGCAAACAAAAATTTTCACTTAGAGCACAATAGATACCTAAAGCCCAAATTAATTTTAATTTAAAGCCACTAAACACATTTCAGGTGCATCAAATTGAAAGATGTTTAAAGTCTTAGGCTGGCCATACACTATACACTTTTCTTACAATTATCTGTCCAATTTCTGCCCAATTTCCTTTGAATTTACCTTCAACTATGTAGTGCAAGAGCCTGCCTAATTGGATACAATTGAAAGTGTTGTTTAGGTTTGACCTTATTTTATATAGTTTTTGGTAAATCTAAAGCAAAATTCTCAAGAAAATTGTATAATGTATGGCCAGCCTTACAGTTCATTTTCCTTACAAAGCAGCCACACCAGGAGTAGAAAAGCCTGTCCTCTGCCAGCATGCTGCAGCAGAAGACCCTGTATGTAAACAGCGGTTTCTCTGTAGAGGTCTGACACACACTGACTCAGATCTATAGCTCTGCAGCAGGAGTATCTCATGCCCCCTGTTGATTGGAGATCTCTACTTCTGACTCAACCAGAGGCATATCCCTTGTCAGGTTTTTGCTCTGTCTGTTTTCTATCATTTAGAAATTTCTCAAAATTGAGGGAATGCTTCTCTTTGAAATTTTTAACCACAACAAGTGTCCCCTATGGAATATTCCAACTCTATTCTGAGTTCATTTATTCTATGTTCCAGTGACAATGCAAAACTATGGATCAGCATTTACAAGAATACGGCTGTGTAAAGCCATTCACCTGTATGGCAGGCTGTACACAGCACGAGCAGATCCCCGGGCACAGGAAAGCATGGGGAAATGTATGGTAGGCGCATAAAACGCCTACTAGTATCTGGGCTGATGAACCCCAAGGGCCCATGTAAATGCATGCATGTGGGTAGAGGTGTGTTTTTTGTAGTGTTAGGTAGGTTTTTTTTATTATAGGAAAGTTGAATGCATGTACTTTAATGTATTGCAGCACAGTGGCTAAGTGGTTTGCACTTTTGCCTGGCAGCACTAGGGTCGTTGGTTCAAATCCCAGCTACAGTGGGGATCGAAGGTTTGGGCACCCCAGCTAAAAATTTGTATTAATGTGCATAAAGAAGCCAAGGAAAGATGGAAAAATCTCCAAAAGGCATCAAATTACAGATTAGACATTCTTATAATATGTCAACAAAAGTTTGATTTTATTTCCAACATTTACACTTTCAAAATAACAGAAAACAAAAAAATGGCGTCTGCAAAAGTTTGGGCACCCTGCAGAGTTAATATCTTGTACCGCCCCCTTTGGCAAGTATCACAGCTTGTAAACGCTTTTTATAGCCAGCCAAGAGTCTTTCAATTCTTGTTTGAGGTATCTTTGCCCATTCTTCCTTACAAAAGTCTTCCAGTTCTTTGAGATTTCTGGGCTGTCTGTCACCCACTGCTCTTTTAAGGTCTCTCCATAGATTTTCAATTATGTTGAGGTCAGGAGATTGTGAAGGCCATGGCAAAACCTTCAGTTTACGCCTCTTGATGTAATCCCCCGTGGATTTCGAGGTGTGTTTAGGATCATTATCCATTTGTAGAAGCCATCCTCTCTTTAACTTCAGCTTTTTCACAGATGGCATCAAGTTACCATCCAAAATTTGCTGAAATTTTATTGAATCCATTTTTCCTTCTACTCGTGAGATGTTCCCTGTGCCACTGGCTGCAACACAACCCCAAAGCATGATTAATCCAACCCCATGCTTAACAGTTGGACAGAGGTTCTTTTCATTAAATTCTGTGCCCCTTCTTCTCCAAACGTACCTTTGCTCATTCCGGCCAAAAAGTTCAATTTTAACCTCATTGGTCCACAGAACTTGTTTCCAAAATGCATCAGGCTTGTCTATATGTTCATTTGCAAAGTTCAAACAATGATTTTTGTGGTGAGGACGTATAAGAGATTTTCTTCTGATGACTCTTCCATGAAGACCATATTTGTACAAGTATCTCTTTATAGTGGAATAGTGTACCACAACTCCAGTGTCTGCCAGATCTTTCTGGAGGGATCGTGCAGTCAAACTTGGGTTTGAATTGTTTTTCTCACAATCCTGCGAGCTGTTCTGTCTGATATTTTTCTTGGTCTTCCAGATCTTGCTTTAACTTCCACTGATGACTGCCATTTCTTAATTACATTCCGAACAGAGGATATTGACATCTGAAAACGCTTTGCTATCTTCTTATAGCCTTCTCCAGCTTTGTGAGCATCAACTATTTTCAGTTTCAGTTTTCTAGACAACTGCTTAGAAGAATCCATGGTGCTGATTGTTGGGGCAAGGTCAGATGAGTCTGGGCATTTAAAACCTTTGAGATTGACATCACCTGGTCTTCCCAGACGATGATTGAGAACAATCCATGACACTGGCAGGTCTCAGCTTTGCAAAGGGGGCAGTGCATGCTATAAATTCTGCAGGGTGCCCAAACTTTTGCAGACGCCATTTTTTTGTTTTCTGTTATTTTAAAAAGTGTAAATGATGGAAATAAAATCAAACTTTTGTTGACATATTATAAGAATGTCTAATCTGTAATTTGATGCCTTTTGGAGATTTTTCCATCTTTCCTTGGCTTCTTTATGCACATTAATACAAAATTTTAGCTGGGGTGCCCACACTTTCGATCCCCACTGTATGGCACTACCTGCCTGGAGTTTGCATGTTCTCCCTGTACCTGTGTGGATTTCTTCCCACACTCCAAAGACATGCTGGTAGGTTATTTGGCCCCTGTCTAAGTATGAATGTGAGTTAGGGACCTTAGATTGTACGCTCCTTGAGGGTTAGGGATAGATGTGAATGCACAATATATGTATGTAAAGCACTGTGTAAATTGACAGCACTATATAAGTACCTATGAAAATGATAAATGTCATGCCTTTATGAAATTGTGCACATCATGTTTGAAAGTCACTTAAAAATACTTTAATA